>NC_132930.1:30112562-30751728 GCF_047675955.1 Chlorocebus sabaeus
TAATATGCACTGCATGTCACCATAAAATGCCTTCACGTGTAATAGGTCATATCACTGCCAAAGCCACATGAAAACAAATATGATCATTTTGTGGAAGAGGAAACAACAGGCTGCACATTTGTGAGACTGATTCAGTATCACAAGCTATTTGGTGACAGAACCTGGACCTAGTCGTAGTTCTGTCTCTGTGTAGAGTTTTATGTTCCCATAGCAACCTCTATTCACCATGCAGAAAACTTTAAACAATATAATCTACAAATAATAAAGCATGCCTTTAAAACCACCAAACCCCAAAGGACCAGTTCACTAGAGCAGATAATGTTGTGTTCCTTAAAATCCCTTCTTTCTGTCATTCAAAGATCCTTGGTTAGCAAAAAGACATGTTTACAGTGAGCTAAAACATCACCTACCAAATGCTTCACACTGAGGACCTTTTTTAAAAAAAAAAAAAAAAACAAGGAAATAAGCAAAACCACTTTTTTCTAAAGTGATTTTTCAACCATTATAGAGCAATATCCAACCTAATTTCTATTTTCATTTTTAATATATTCCCTATTGATCTTCAAGAAGTTCTGAAGGAAACTTGCATGAGACATGCATATAATATGACCAATAAAATATACATTATAGATTCCACAACATTGAGAAAGGATAAAATTAAATTTACCAAAAATTAGGCCAAGGGAATTGCTGTAACTTGGCACCACAGTTTGTCTGTAACTTCTCAGAAGTCAAGTGTTCAGCTTTTCTTTGCATTGGCTTTGCATAAATGGGCCAATGACACTTTCTCCTATTTTTAAATTATTGTTAGTTCATCCCAATGAAGTTCCTGAATACACCACTTCAACTCTAGGCAATTATCTAGTTATTTAGTCTTTCTGCTTTTTGAAATCATTATACCCTGCTTTGTCCCTTAAAGAGACCATAAAATCTATTTGTTGAACTATCTAGAGAAAGGAAAAAAATAATAATCCAAACAGCAATTTAGTGCCTGTAACAAGAAAGTAAATAGAATAATTTCTGCAGCTGAAATCCAAGTTAGATCTTCTCATCACAAATGTGGTCCAATGTGGAGCTCTTCATGAAAAAAAAATAACAAACCATTTGAAATAAGTAAATTCCAAGAAAGGATATGATTAGTCCTTTTGTGGTTTATTGTTACAGCTTGTGTTCTGTAATTATTTTAGTCGCCTGAGTTCCCATAAGTTGGCCACAGTCATTGAAAGTGGGATGGGGATAGGCAAACTTATACTTCATGGAACTATTAATAATAGCAGATTAAACCTGTTTTAAGCACCACACACAACAGAGCAATTTACTGCTTGTCAGCAGCAGAATCAAGGCACCATGTAATCTGTGCAATGAAGCAAATGCTAACAATGTTTATTTGGTTTCTTTTGGAACTCCATAAAAAACCCCATATTAGTCTCCTCATGGAAGGCAAGCCTATTACTGAATATACTTTGTATTATCATTAATAAGTGTTACTGATTTATTGGACAGGTTACATTTATTGAAAACAATGAAGGCATGCAGTTAATAACCAGATTTTTCTAGTTAATTAGTTTTGTGTGTGTGTGACTAGGATATATTTTTTTGGCTAATCATAGCACTTTCTGTTAGAGTTGGATGAACCTGGTCTTCACGAAGTGTGGTCATGTCCTTCTCACTGTATGTTTGTACCCATGAGCCCTCTTTATATCCCTGAAGAGCCCCTGCATTGCCTCCTGATGTGCATCACTAGTGCCAGAGACTTGGGGAGGATGTGTGGTTCAATGCAAAGAGAATTGAGACTGAGAGCCACTTAATCCGGGATTCCAATCCCAGCTCTGACACTGAGTTTTACCTTGAAAAGCCTCCCTGGACCTCAATTTCCTTATGTGTAAATGGAGATATTATTATCCACTTCACAGTGTTGGTGTGGGGTCTAAAATGAATGAAATGTAAACAGATGTTTATATGTGCTAGATCCTGATGCTCAATTGCTGAGTCCTTCCAGTGGAATAGATACACAAACAAAAATGTTTCCTGCTTACACTTTTTAGGTTTTATGGAAAAAGTAAATTATACAGTCAGAGCTCTCTTAAGATATCTTTGAGATCAACCAATCCCACTCTTTTCATATTTTACAGAGGCAAATACTAAAGTCTTGACTATATGATAGATGTTTATCCTCAAGTCAAATAACTTACACATCTCTGCCTTCTCTGCTATTAGATCTTGTTGTCTGCCTCTCAATACAGATTTGTTTCTGCTATTCCAAACTGCCTCTGGAATTCTAAGGCATCTTGTCCATACCATATAGCAAATCGTGAATCTTCAACCAGCAATTCACACATACTTACTGAGTTTCTGCAGAAGATGTAATTTCAATAAACACTTGGGAGATGGATAGTAAACAAACGTGATTCTTTCTCTCAAGAAGTAAATAGGCCCTGTAACTTGACTTATCTATTTCTCTACATTTTTTCCCCTATATTATTGCTATAGACTCTGGACCATCTACTGTATGCATGTCATTTTTTGGCAGAGTAATTATAAAGCACCAAAAAGTTTAGAAACTTCCCAAGGTCATGTAGCTAATTAGTAGCTGAGACAGAATTATTATAGAAACTTTTGAATTCCCATCTCAAAATCACAGCCTAGGATTCCCATAAGAACATGCAGAAGGTATAAGAAAGAAAAATAAATCAAAAATATCTTGGCCCTTAACAAAGGGAACTTTCAGCTCTTTTCCCAGACAGTTAGGTAGAACCAGAATTCATAGTTCTTCTTTGAGGTAGCAAGCTTGCCTTGAGGTTAGCAGTTGGTATTGGTCATTTAGGTTCTATATGAAGTTTTTGGATTACATGAAAAGGGATTTATAAGGTAGAGAAGCAGTCAAACACAGGGGTAAAGAACAAAGACTCTGGAGTTATACTGCCTGAGTAAATATCCTGATGCTGCTACTTATTGACTCATGTATATGAGGATGCCCTGATGTCATTTAGCCTATGTATCTCAGCTCCTATCCAGAGATGACTCTGACCTTTTCGTCTAAAGCATTCAGAAGAATGGATTGACATTCTGAAACGGGAAAGGAGAACTGAGGGAGGATGACATTTGGAGAGGAAGATCAGGAGCCTCATCTTGTTTGGGGAGTTAGGGTGCCTCTTAGACATCCAAGGAGAGTTATGGAGTAGGTAGTTACATATATATAAATCTAGAGTTTAGAGGAGAGGTCCAGGCTGGGAAATAAATACTGACGACACCAACATCTATATCATATTTATCTCCATGGGACTGGATGAGGTCACCAAAAGGACAAGTCACTGATATGGTCACATTGATGTTTAAGAAATATCACTCTGACAGAGCCGAGTGAGAGGAATGAGAGTAGAGGCTATTCAGTCACCTTCAAACTTATTGCAGTGGTTCAAGCGAGTGATTATCAAGGATAATAAACAATAGTAGTAACCATGGTAATAACAGAAATGGATTGTACACAGAAATATAATACCAGCTAAACTAAAAGTATATTATAGAAAAAAATCCTACAAGGACCAGGCCCCACCTCTTATTGTTGTGACCTGAAAGCAAAGAAGGCAGAGATTAGTTTATCTCTTAGAACGTGTGCTTCTGGGCCAGGCGCGGTGGCTCACACCTGTAATCCCAGCACTTGGGGAGGCCGAGGCGGGTGGATCACGAGGTCAGGAGATTGAGACCATCCTGGCTAACATGGTGAAACCCTGTGTCTACTAAAAATACAAAAAATTAGCCGGGCGAGGTGGCGGGCGCCTGTAGTCGCAGCTACTTGGGAGGCTGAGGCAGGAGAATGGCGTAAACCCGGGAGGTGGAGCTTGCAGCGAGCTGGGATCCGGCCACTGCACTCCAGCCTGGGAGACAGAGCGAGACTCCGTCTCAAAAAAACAAAGAACTTGTACTTCTGGCCCCACTGCAGAAGACGGGACTCCCACCTTAAACTTAGAGAAGATACACTTCACAGTTGTTTAAAGACGAACCCCTGCCCATTCACAATGGTTTAAAGATGGACTTCTGCCGATTTGTAGCATATCTTCTCTAATTTATATTAATGTTGCTTTGCCCTGCCTATGCCATCACCAGCACAACTGACGTTCCACAGTGAAAAGCTGAAGAGAGTAATAAAAGAGGCCTTAACGAGGGATTCTGACACTTTCTTTAGGGTATTTTCTCCTTCTCAGCAAGTCTGAACATTGGAAAAATCTGTCTTTCCTATTTCTCAGTACTCTCTCATTCTAAGGGCTTATGATTCTTTAGTCTTTGCGTCCAGCATCCATACATCAAAAATATTTTATGTGTGTAGGGATACAGGTAGGGATGTGCATTTCTGTGTGAATATAAAAATTCAAACAATGTGCATAAGAAAATACAGAATGAAATGGAAACTGGAACACACTCTGCTTAGAAAACTGAGAGAATAATGAAGAATGAGTGAGTGACTCAGCTTTGGAGAAGGCGTTGGAGTTCCCATTCCATTGCAGAGGATGGGATGAAATGGACAGCTTCAAATCCACCCTTCGATGTAGATGGTCACTATTGTATCTGAGTATCAGGCTTCTGCACATGACTTAATATTATTCCCTTATAACAATGTGGACTGACTTTCTCATAGAATTAAACTGACAACATTTTACTTCGTGTAGCTTTCTTTTTTTTTTTTTTTTTTTAAAGAGTCTTGCTCTGTTGCCAGGCTGGAGTGCAGTGGCACAATCTCGGGTCACTGCAACCTCTGACTCCCTGGTTCAAGTGATTCTCCTGCCTCAGCCTCCTGAGCAGCTGGGATTACAGGCACACACTGCTAATTTTTGTATTTTTAGTAGTTTCACCATGTTGGCCAGGATGGTCTCAATCTCCTGACCTTGTGATCCACCCACCTTGCCCTCCCAAAGTGCTGGGATTACAGGCTTGAGCCTGTAATTGATTATAGCTTTTTGAAGTTTTAGATTTGTGGACTTTCCAAAGGATGTACAGAATCTATTATGAAGGCATGAGGAAATTGTAGTTTCCAATTCCTTCCATTTCCCAAATTATATAAGGAAAAATGAGAGAAAGATATCCACAGTGGTCTCCAAGCCTATATATACACATCACAATTGTATCAGAAGCCAGTGATATTAGCAGTTTATTTTATTACTCTAACAGAGAGTAGCATAATCTCACTAGCTGGGGAATTTTCTTGAGTCATTTTACATATCAGATTTAGTTCCATCAGGAGATGCATATGTGTTATTTTCTTTGTTTTTTTTTTGGGGGGGGTGGGGGTGGGTAATTTTGTTTTGTGAATTCTAAATAGAAAGGTGTACCTGCGGCATGAAATTAATACAGTTTTGCTCTATGTACTTAAATATACTTATGTGAAGGATGATTCTGTGTGAAAATATAAGCTCAGAATAACAACCAGTGAATCTCCATATTGCCCATCTGTCCTGTCCCTCTCTCATGATCTCTGTACATAGTCAGTGTTAGATGCTGAATTCTGCATCCTCAAAATTCATATGTTGAAGTCCCAACATCCAGTACCTCAGACTATAACCATATTTGGAAAAATGGTTTTAAAGAGGCAGTTAAGTTAAATAAGACCTTTAGGATGAGATCTAATCTGGTATGACTTGTGTCCTCATAAGAAGAGAAAGAGACAACAGGGATGTGCATTCCCAGAGAGACAGCCATGTGAAGAGGCAACAAGAGGCCAGTCATCTGCAAGTCAAGGGAAGAGACCTCAGTGAAAACCAATCCTGTCTATGCCTTGCTCTTAGAGCTGTGAGAAAATTAATTCCTGGTGTTTCAGCCACCTAGTCCATGGTATTTTGTTATGGCAGTCCTAGCAGATTAATTCAGCTAGCTTAGCTTTTCTCACAGCCTGGTGATCTCAGAGTAGTTGAATTTCTTATTCATGGTAGCTGGCTTCTGAGAAGAAGGGGAACTCTACTAGTACTCAGAAAGCTAGGCCTGGAACTGGCATAACATTATTTCTGCTGTATTCTGTTGATCAAAGGCAGTCACAAGTCTTCCCAGCTTCAAAAGAAGGGGAAACAGATCCCACCTTTTGATGTGGGATGTGGCAGCGTGTGCTTCCAGGGGGAGAAGAAGTCGATGGTGGCCCTCTTTGAAGATCATCTATCACAGGAGGCTTTATTCAAGAGGAAGGGGCTTCTCTTTAGCCCCTCTATTAAATAATATGTCCTTCTCACTTTTAGAAGACCTTGTTTCCTATCTCAGTGGAAATACTGATGCCATCTAATGTTATAAGCCACAAATTTCTGCCTCTCTGCTGAAAATTCTATCAATGATAGTATCCGTTTCTTCTTTTGCTGTTTTCCTCCAGGCTCTCATTACAAAAATATTTCTTCTGGGTCAAAGTTAGTTAAGGCACCCGAGTACTAGAATATTCTTCATTCCTATACATTTTCCTAGAATGTTGTTCATTCCCATACATTTTCCTTTAGTCATCACTCTCTTGTATATTTTTTTGTTTGAGACAGCGTCTCACTCTGTTGTCCAGGCTGGAGTGCAGTACAGTGGCATGATCATGTTGCACTGCAGCCTTGGCCTCCTGGACACAAGCATCCTCCTACCTCGGCCTCCTGAGTAGCTGGGACTACAAGAGTGTGCCACCATGCCTGGCTAAATTTTGAACAACAACAAAATTTTTTTTTATAGATGGGGGTCTCACTAAGTTGCCCAGGCTAGTCTCAAATTCCTCGGCTTAAGCAATCCTCGCACCTCTGCCTCCCAAAGTGCTGGTACTACAGACATGAGCCACAATGGCTGGAGTCTCTATCGTATCTTAAACTGCTCGCTTTCTATAAGCTCCTTCCTCTCAGCCAATAAATAGGCACATGCCTTTCCTGGTCCCAAAGTATGGCCCATGTGGGCCCAGAGTCTCCCAAAGTATGCTTTACAGTAGTATTGCCAGTCTCCTCTTCTCCTCAAAATTTTCTGAAAGTGAGGTCTTGCAATTTTCACATTTTTACCTGGGATTAGTTTCTCAGCTCCCTACAGTATGGCTTCAACCCCTAAGACTCCACTGAACCTGTTCTGAATAAGAGGGTTTTCAAAAAAAAAGCCTCCTATTTCAAAAACATAATGGAAGCTTCTTAGTATTTATCTAATTGGACATTTCACAACATAAAATAGATACCTTCTACCCCAAAACTATTGTCGACTCCCTTGGCTTCCGTGGTGTTCTTCCTATGTCTCTAATCCAGAATTCTTTCATCTTCAAGGGTTTTATTCCTACACACATTCTTTAAGCACTTCTGTTCCTTAGGGTTCTGTTCTTGACCAATTGTTCTCCGCAATTTGCATTCTCCTAAGAAGAGCACACCCATGCTCATGACTCATCTCCCACCTCTGGTAATAAATCCCAAATTAGTATCTCCAGCCCACACCTCTGGCTTGAGCTGTGTGTCCCATTAGCTGCTAGTCATGCCTGCCTAGCTCTGGCATAGACCTTTGAAATTCAGTATGTCCAAAACTAAACACTCTGTTCTCCATACCCCAAAGCTACATTTTCTTCCACATTCTCTGTCAGTTGGGGTTCATGATCCTCTACCCAGTTACACAGCCTAGAAATGTGGGATCATTCTTGACTCCTCCTTTTCCCTAGTAATTCAAATTCAATCAGCCATCAAGTTCTGTGAGATTTTTTTCTACCACTTTCTCAGTTCTTTCTCTTCCTCTTAAGTCCAGTCCTACGTGCCATAACTCATGCCTACATCATCTCTCTTATGAAATAGTTAGAAATGTTCCAATTATCTCCATACAACTATCTTCTGATCAATCTATTCCTCATCCCAACATCAGATCTTACAAACAAAACATAAAATTGACCAGGTCAATTCTTTATTGAAATTAATGATTTACTAACTCTATTTTCTGTCAGTAAGACCCAATTTCTCAAATCCTTGAGTCAAGGCCCTCCATCTGCTTCTGAAGTTTATCATGGCAAACCATTGGGAAATACTATGAGATACTTGTAAGAGTTTAGGTTCAATATGCTGTAAAGAGTAAAATATCCCTCAGTTCACATTCTTATATTTTGCTTTAAAACACACTAAAATTTCCAGAGCGTATGGGATCCAAAAATCAATAATTTTAAGCAGAGAGTCTAACCACATTTAGGGTAAAAGATAATACTTAATTGTGTATTAGTAGTTCTTCAAAACCAAGTTATCTGGGTTATCTAGGATATGTATTAAGTAGTAATAAAAAGAAAAAAAAGCAATTGTGAGAAGCCAGTTACGTGGGACAATCCTGTAATGTTACCTATTCTGAAACATTCTATCTCCAAAGTCATTATACCATGCGACTATAGGACTTTAAAAGGACCTCAAAAAACATAAATGTCAAAGAATCACATTTTTTTAAAAAATTCATTTATTTATTTATTTTTGAGATAGTCTCGCTCTGTTGCTAGTCTGGAGTGCAGTAGCGCGATCTTGGCTCACTGTAACCTCTGCCTCCAGGGTTCAAGTGATTTGTCTGTCTCAGCCTCCTGAACAGTTGAGACTACAGGCATGCGCCACCACGCCTGGCTAATTTTTGTATTTTTAGTAGAGATGAGTTTTCACCATGTTGGCCAGATGGTCTCAATGTCTTACCTTGTGATCCACCCGCCTCAGCCTCCCAAAGTGCTAGGATTACATGAGCCACCATGCCTGGCCTGAAAAATCACATTTTTAATTTTTATACATATTTGTCATTCTAAACCAGGCTAATTTTTGTGCCTGCTTGGCCTGAATATAATTTTAAGTAAATTAAATTTGCTTTAGAATACGATTTTATAACAAGAAAAATAATTTTGCCCATTGTGAGGATGAGCAAAAAGTATATATAGATTACACACACACACACACACACAAATGCCTCTAATATAACACTGTCTTTGTGCTAGACACTTAGGCACATCATATAAAGTGTGTAACTTGTATAGTAATATTCAGAAATAGTGTTCAAATGTCATGTTAATATACACAACAACACTATGGATTTTATAGATTATAATTATGAATTTTATAGATGAGGAAACTCAAACAAAGAAGCTAATGGTGTTCCCTAAGAACACATAGCTAGGAGGTAGCAGTGCTAAAGTTCAAGCTTAAGTAGCTAGCCCAGAAGCCATACTCTTAGCCACTATTCTATTCTACCCATACTCTCGAATTTTTTATTCACTTTCCATTCCCACTCCTCCTACTCAATTTTAAGGCTTTGACTATTGCAATATCTCCATTAGCTTCCTTATTTCTAGTCTCACCATTATCATTCCATTTACTACACTTCGTCAATGTGGTATATTTTTGTAAGTTTGGACTGCTATAAAAGAATATGATAGAGTGGGTGGTTTAAACAACAGAAATTTATTGATCACAATTTTGGAGGCTGAGAAATCCAAGATCAAGTTTCCAGCAGAACCAGTGTCTGGTAAGAACCTGCTTCCTGGTTCAGATTGTTTGCTTCTCCTTGTAGCCTCACGTGGTGAAGAGCAGACAGAGAAAGCAAGCTTTCTTGTGTCTTTTTATAACTGCACTAATCCCATTCGTGAGGGCTACACTCTCGTGACCTAATGAGCTCCCCAAGGTCCCATTTCCTAATCCCAGAACATAGGGGGTTAGAATTTCAACCTATGACTGTTAAGGGATGCAAACACTCATTCACTCCATAACATGATCATCATAAATAGCAACGCTATTGATACCAACTCTACTTATACTCTTCAATGGCTCCCTATCTTTTTATTTAAATAAAACTTAATTTCATTTGCATTATATACAAGAACCTTCAGGATTTGGCTTTTTCCCATATTCCACTCTCATACCCTGTCACACTCTGTTTCACATTCTATGCACCAGTCATACAGGACATAGTATCCATTTTTTAGTCTGTTCCTGCTGCTATAACAAAATACTTTAGACTGGGTAAACTATAACTTATTTCTAATGTTTATAAACTACCCAGTCTAAAGTATTTTGTTACAGCAGCAGGAACAGACTATACAGTTCTAGAGGCTGTGAAGTACAAGATCAAAGCACTGGCAGATCAAGTGTCTGGTGAGGGCTGCTCTCTATCTATTTTTAAGAAGGTACCTTGTTGCTGCATCCTCCAGAGGGGACAAATTATGTGTCATCCCATGGCAGAAGACATAGAAGGGGAAAAGGGCCTAGGGCACTCCTTTCAACCTCTTTTATAAGAGTAGAACTCTATTCCTGAGGGTGGAGCACTCATGACTTAATCACTTCTCAGAAGGTCCCACCTCTTAATACCAACACTCTGGTTATTAGGTTCTGACATATAAATTTTGGAGGAACATATATATTCAAACAATAGCATTCCACCCTTGGCCCCCTGAAAATTCATGTTCTTCTCACATGCAAAATGCATTTTTTCTTTGTATCCCAGTAGCCTCAAAGATCATAACTTGTTCCAGCAACAACTCAAAAGTCTAAAGTTGAGAGTCTCTTTTTCATAAAATGACTCCTTTTCCTCTGGGTAGATACCCAGTAGTGGGATTGCTGGATTGAATGGTAGTTCTACCATAAGTTCTCTAAGGAATCTTCATATTGTTTTCCACAGTGGTTATGCTAGTTTACATTCCCACCAGCTGTGTAAAAGTATTCCCTTTTCACCACATCCACACCAACCAATATCTCTTGTTTTTTGACTTCTTAATTATGGCCATTCTTGTAAAAGTAAAGTGGTATCTCATTGTGGTTTTAGTTTGTATTTCCCTGATAATTTATGATGTTGAGTATGTTTCCATATGTATGTTGGCCATTTGCTTGTATATTTTCTTTTGAGAATTATCTATTCATGTCCTTTGCCTGCGTTTTGATGGGATATTTACTTTTTTCTTGTTGATTTGTTTGAGTTTCTTGTAGATTCTGGATATTAGTCCTTTATTGGATGTATAGTTTCCAAATATTTTCTCCCGCTCTATGGATTTCCTGTTTACTCTGCTGATAATTTCTTTTGCTGTGTAAAAAGCTTTTTAATTTAATTAGGTCCCATTTATTTATTTTTTGTTGCATTTGATTTGGGGGTCTTAGTCATGAATTCTGTATGAAAAGATACATGTGCACACATGTTTGTAGCAGCACAATTTGCAATTGTAAAGATGTGGAACCATAAGTGCCCATCAAACAAGTGGATAAAGAAAATGTGATACACACACACACACACACACACACACCCCATGAAATACTATTCAGCCCTAAAATGGAATGAAATAATGTCTTTTGCAGCAACTTGAATGGAGCTGGAGGCCATTTTTCTGGGTAAAGTAACTCAGAAATGGCAAACCAAATATTGTATGTTCTCACTTATAAATGGGAGCTAAGTTATGAGGAGGCAAAGGCATAAAAGTGATATAATGGACTTTGGGGATTTGTGGGGAAAGGGTGGGAGGGGGTGAGAGATAAAAGGCTACATATTGGGTACAGTGTACACTGCTTAGGTAACAGATGCACCAAAATCTCAGAAATCACCACTAAAGAGCTTACCCATGAAACAAAAAACAACCTGTGCCTCAAACACTATTCAAGTAAAAAATAAAGTCCAGAGTCTCATGTAAATATTATCTAACTTGGATATGGATGAGACTCAAGGTACAATTCATTCTGAAGCAAATTGTTCTCCAGCTGTGAACCTGTGACATCCAGCAACTTAAATGCTCCCAAAATACAAGGGTAGAACAAGCACAGGGCAGGTATTTCCATCACAAAAGAGAGAAATAGGAAAGAAGAAAGGGTTAATAAGTCACAAGTAAATGAAAAACCCAACAAGGCAAACGACATTCACCCCTGAGGCATGACAGTAATCTTCTTTGATTCCATGTCCTGCCTTCTTGACATACTGAGTGGGAGTTGGGACCAAAAACCCAGGGAAGACCCATCAATGGCTTAGTTGGGCACAGCCCTCACAGCAGCTCTCATGGGTGGAAGACTCCATAGCTCTATCAGGCATTACCCTAGTAGAGGCTCTGTGTGGTGGCCTCACCACTGTGGCAGTTCTCTGCTTGGGCTATGAGGCTCTCCAAGGCATCCTTTGAAACCTAGGTGGAGGTAGCTATGCCTCCATAGCTTGTGCACTCTGTGCACCTGCAGTTAGCACCAGGTGGGTGCTGCCAAGATTTACTGCCTGTGCTTTCTGGAGCAGTATCCTGCATTAAACCTGTACCTGTTTGAGCCATGCTGGAGCAGCCAAGGAACACTGCACTGGAATGGGTGGAGCAGAAATTGAGTTGGCCCTGGGCAGTAAGCCTCAAGGTCCCACAGGGACCTTGGCCCCCCTCCTTTGAACCCATTCTGCTCTCAGGACCCTGGCATTCTGGGCCTGTGATGGGAGGAGCAGCCTCAAAGTTCTCCAAAATGCCTTCAGGGTCATTCTTCCATTGTCTTGCTGAATAGCATCTGGCTTCCTTCTGTCCACACTAATCTTATCAAACATCACTTGATCACACCCTGGTGTTCCTGCTGAACACACCTTTTTATTCTTTACAACCTGGCCAGGCTGGGAATTTTCCAAATCTTTTAAGTTCTTTTTCCCTTTTGAGTATAAATAGCATCTTTAATTTGTTTCTCTCACACACAGTTTTCTATATGCAGTCAAGAGAAGCTGTGCCATACCCTCAATATTTTGCTTAGAGATTTCTTCCACCAAATATTCTAGTTCATTGCTCACAGCTTCTGACTAAGCACTAAGACACAGAAAATTCAGCCAAGCTCTTTGCCACTTTACACAGGATGGCTTTTTCTCCAGTTTACAATCCCTCGTTCCTCATTTCCATCTGAGGCCTCATCAGAATTGCCTTTACCATCCGTATTTGTACCAGCATTCTGATCACAACCACTTAACTAGTCTGTAAGATTAAGGCTTCCCCTACAGCTGTTCTTTCCTGAGTTCTCACCAGAATTGCCTTAATGCTTTATTCACAGGAATAGAGAATTTTTCTAGCATTTGGTTCCAAAATCTACCAGCCTCTCTGTATTACCCTGTTCCACAATTTTATGTGTTTGTCACAGCAACACCCCACTGCTTGGTACCAGCAGTTCCTGCTGCTATAACAAAATACCTGAGACTAGGTAACTTATCAATAATGGAAATGTATTTGTCACAGTTCTGGAGGCTGGCAAGTCCAAGATCAAGGCTCTGACATTCAGTGTCTGGTAAAGGCTTGTTCTCTGCTTCGAAGGTGGCACTTTGGAAGTGCATCCTCCAGAGGGGATGAATGCTGTGTCCTCACATGGTGGAAGGGGTGGAAGAGCAAAAGGTCCTAGGGTGCTTCCTTCAACCTCTCCTGTAAGAGCACTAATCCCATTCATGAGGCAAAGCACTCGTGACGTAATCACTTCCCAAAAGGCCACATCTCCTAATATTATCAAATTGATTATTTGGGTCCAACATAAGAATTTTGGAGGGACACATCCATTCAAACTATAACAACCCATCATTCTCCAAGCATATGCTGTGTTCTTTCGCCAGCTGTGTAATTTGATTCTTCTACCTTAGGAACTCCTTTTATGATTCCAAGTCTCAGATATCTCTGAAATCCCCCCTGCCCTCCCCTAGCCTACCAGACCATTTTTACCTCTCTCTTATGCCATAGTTGCATTGAACAATTGGTTTGTTTTATTAATTTCCCTATCATAGTGTGGGTGCAGGTGTTGAGTCCCTTCATCTTTGGGTCTTCAGTCTTCAATGAATTTGAGTGGAAAACGAGTAGAGCAGCATAGTATAGTTTGTGTGCTAGCTCTGTTAGTTATAATTTCTGTGCTAGCTCTGTTAGTTACAGTTTCTGTGCTAGCTCTGTTAGTTATTAACAGTGTAACTTTGTTATCTCATCTGTAAAACGAGATACTGATAGTGTTTGTGTATATCATAAGTTCTTTGTGAGGATTAAATGAGATCATGTGAGGATTAAATGAGATAATATAAGGCCAGGTGCTGTGGCTCACGCCTGTAATCCCAGTGCTTTGGGAGTTCGAAACCAGCCTGACATATCAGGGGAAACAGCCCCCACTAATTCAACGTGAGTCCTTTTCTATTTTTCCTAAGTGTCAGCCAGTCTGAGAAATAAAGGGAAAGAGTACAAAAGAGAGAAATTTTTAAGCTGAGTACCTGGGGGAGACATCATGTATCGGCAGATTCCATGATGCCCCCGAAGCCGCAAAACCAGTAAGTTTTTATTAGTGATTTTCAAAAGGGGAGGGAGTGTACAAATAGGGTGTGGGTCACAGAGATCACATGCTTTAAGGGCAACGAAAGATCACAAGGCAGGAAGTGAGGGCGAGATCACAAGGTCAGGGTGAAACTGGAATCACTAATGAACTTCCATGTCCTGCTGTGTATGCGTTGTCATTGATAAACATCTTAACAGGGTTCAAGAGCAGAGAACCGGTCTGACTAGCATTTGCCAGGCTGGAATTTCCTACTCCTAGCAAGCCTGGGAGTGCTACAGGAGACTAGGGCATGTTTCATCCCTATCTACATCTGCATAAAGGCAGACACTCCCAGGGTGGCCATTTCAGAGGCCTCCCCTGGGAATGCATGCTTTTCCCAGGGCTGTTAATTATTAATATTCCTTACTGGGGAAAGAATTCAGTGATATTTCTCTTACCCATTTTTGGTAATAAGAGAAATATGACTCTGTCCTGCCCAGCCCACAGGCAGCCAGACTTTAAGGTTATCTCCCTTGTTCCCTGAAAATCACTGTTTTCCTGTTCTTAAGGTGCCCAGATTTCATATTGTTCAAACACACATGCTCTACAAACAATTTGTGCAGTTAACCCAATCATCACAGGGTCCTGAGGTGACATATATTCTCAGTTTACAAAGATAATGGGATTAAGAGATTAAAGACAGGCATAGGAAATCACAAGAGTATTAATTGAGGAAGTGATAAATGTCCATGAAATCTTCACAATTTATGTTCAGAGATTGCAGTAAAGACAGGTGTAAGAAATTATAGAAGTATTAATTTGGGGAACTAATAAATGTCCATGAAGTCTTCACAATTTATGTTCTGCCACGGTTTTAGCTGGTCCCTCCATACAGGGTCCCTCACTTCCCGCAACACTGACCAACATGGAGAAACCCTGTCTCTACTAAAAATACAAAATTATCTGGGCATGGTGGTGCATGCCTGCAATCTCAGTTACTCGGGAGGCTGAGGCAGAATTGCTTGAACTCAGGAGGCAGAGGTTGCAGTGAGCCAACTCCATCTCAAAAAAAAAAAAAAAGAAAAAGAAAAAAAGATAATATATATAGAATGACTAGCATAGTGCCTGTCACATATAAATAACCAAAAATGCTAGTTTCATTCTTATGGTTATTCTGGAATACTTAATATTATACATAGTGTTTCTGGAGGTACCATGCATAGTGTTCTTTAATTCTGAATCTTATTTTGAATAAGGGCTACAATGCTACTTTTATCTATAGTACATTATGTTTAATTTCCCAATGGCAGAACTCAAGCACATTAATGTCACAATTTGCAGAAAAGCTAGGGGAGATTTTTCAGGTGTGAGCACCAACCAGTTCTCTCACAGCAGCACTACACACATTCTTCTGCCCAGACTCTTGCCCTTAGCACTTGCAGGAATGATGCTCTCATTAGACAGCACTTCTGTCAGGAGGTTTGCAGCTTCCAACAAGTCCCCCAAGGGATGGCACTATTATGAGAGCTAAGCCAGTCCACTGATAAGACACACCAAGGGCTAGAGTCAGCTGCTTCTCAAAAGGGCTGCTTTTCTTCTGATAAGTTGGAGTGGGAGTTTCGTGATATTTGCCAGAATATTCTATGCTAAAAAACCTTCTTACACTGTCATTTTGGGTTAAAATCATGAGAATCGATACCACCAACACCACCCCAATACACTGCCCTTCTGGCTATTCTATTGCTACTAGCAGGATGTCTTTGGCAGGGCGCTCCCCTTTTACTTTCACCATTTACTTAGCTATTTGACATTGGAAACATCATTTTGGCACCTCTGAACCTCAAATTTCCCAAATCTAAAACTGGGTGGGTAAGGTCTCTCATGAGGCATTACAATCATTAGAAATCAATTCATCATGTATCTTGAACAGTGGAGGCCATGTAACTTGCACCCAACTTACAGGGCACAACAGCAGTAGATATTTATTTTCAGTTAACCCTATGAACATCAACTTGCCAGACTCCAAAAGCATAGCTCTAAAGAGTAATTTTTTCCCCACAATTCAGATTATTGGTATCCTGACAATTGTAGGGACTTAGCTGCTCCTTCTCCTCATACTCTACACTCAAGAAGTTAGGCAGTGTTTGCACCACTTGCTCAAAGGAGTTACTGGATGGAGAAAGAATAACTTTTCAAAGATAGTATCTGATTATACAACAAATGTAATAATTTGATCTTAGATTTTAAAGTTCATAATAATTGCATTATCTAACATATATGTTTATTCAATCACTCAGTAAATATTGAACGCTGGCCAGGCCAAAAAAAAAAAAAAAAAAAAAAGCCTCAAAGAGCTTGTAATCAAGGATGAGAGAAAAAAAAAAAAAAAAAAGGTAAAATGAGCCATCATGATAAATGGCAATAAGGTGATAGCAAAGGTAAAACAGAGAAATAAGAATCATTAAGCTTGTTAGGCAGCGTGAGAGGAGCAAAAAGGAGGAAGGTGATATTTGATTCAGGAATTTAAAGATCAGAAAGCATTCCCTGGACAGAGAAGGGGCACTGCAGGCACTGGGATGATCATGAACATGCCTAGCAGGATGGGAGTAGCGTGGAGCTGGGTTTAAATAGAAAGCAGGGTTCCTGATGAAGAAGGGTCAACTAGCAGCTGAAAAGGACATCGGAGCCGGAGTAGCATTGGCTGTGTGTGCAAACCAAGGGTTTTAGGAAATGTTATTAAAGGCAGAATTTGAAATCTGCTTAGAAACCTGGCTTGAACACTTCCCATGGAGATAAAACAGGGCTAATTCCACAGGTCCAATTCTGCATCAAGAATTACTAAAATTTAAATTCCCACCAACACATATAAACTGTGCCGTCTTTTGAACCCTCCTTCCTCTCCCAGAGATTGGCTGAACCTTTGTGACATAATTTTCTCAGCAGAAAGATTCCTTGACTTAATAATGTTGGTTCATGTTTGGCTTGAATAAAATATTGACTTGTTTCCTTCTCCATTAAACTCCTTTGAATGCCTCTAAATTACAAGTCTCTGTAAAACTGACCTGAACATCAAGCATTAATTTTTATTTCTGGATAGAAGTATTTAGACAATCCACTGCCTGACTCCCCACGGTTAGCACACAATCAGTTTCAAAAAGAAACAGAATAGCTGATTGAGCATGAGAGCAGCCCTTCTGGTAAGAAAAGATGAAATCCATTCCAGAGTCCTGATTATTAGGTCTATGACAATCTATTAAAAAATTCAAATGGTTTATACAACCTCCACAGTTCTTTCAGTGTTGCTTAAAATTGTCAAGGTAGCAAAAACTCTAGTTATTTTCAAAAGGCAAAATCTGTCCTACCTTGAAAAGTCTGAGTTACTAAGTCCTTAAGAAAAGAGAATTGGCAAAGTGTCTTCAACTCTTCCTCTGGTAGCTACTCAGTTTCCCTTGGAAGCATTTCCCCAGCTCAGTACACTAGAAAATTGTAGTGATGCGAGTTGCGCTTTACAGCCAGATACCTGCTGGGGATAATGTTTCAGGATGGCTGAAGAGGTCTTTTGTCTTGCCCGCAGTCTGCACCCTACGTAGCTTGCTTTTTTGGAAAGTGTCCCCACTTCCCTTTGCTTTTTTGCCAGCCACATCTCTGAAGAAGAGGCAATTTCTCCCTAAAGTATTCTCCCTACATCTCAAAAAAGGAACATGTGACATTTTAATTGTGTAGCATGTTGAGAAAGGCTCTGCCTTCTACTTAAGGGTTTCTTTTTCTTTTTCTTTTTTTTTTTTTTTTTTGAGATGGAGTCTTACTATGTTGCCCAGGCTGGAGTGCAGCATCCAATCTCAGATCACTGCAACCTCTGCCTCCCAGGTTCAAGTGATTCTCCTGCCTCAGCCTCCCCAAGAAGTTGGGACTACAGGTGTGCACCACCACGCCTGACTAATTTTTGTATTTTTTTTTTAATAGAGACGGGGTTTCACCAGGTTGGCCAGGCTGGTCTCGAACTCCTGACCTCAGGTGATCCATCCACCTCAGCCTCCAAAATTGCTGGGATTACAGGCATGAGCCACTGCTCCCAGCCTACTTAAAGGTTTCTAAGAGCATTTCTAAGAGTGTTCACTGGACAGAGCTATCCATACGTGTCAGAGAAGTGTAATTTGCGAAAGGCAAACTGGGAGCCTTGGGAAAGTTATTTGACCTCTCAAAGTCTCACATCTCACTACAAAACCATAGAAAATGATGACTAGCTCAAAATACTGTTGTGTTTTTCAAAGGGGCTTGATACATTCTTCCATCTAAATGTTAGTTGTGATTTTTATCATTAATATGGATAATATATATCTTCCACTGGACAATGTCTAACATTTCAAACACAATTGGTTTTGATGAAAAGAGCTGGAAATTTGTAAGAAGTTAGTATCCCAATAAGATGCTTTGATTAATGTAACAGGTGGGTTTCCAGATTGCTGCCAGCTGAGATAAGGCTCTGTGGGCTTGGACGGGAGTATGTCATATGAGCAGCAGCAAGTAGAATCAAGGATTCTTAACATTGTTTTATAACTTAATGGTTTTGTTTTCTGGGTCATTGAGTTTGCCTTCCTGATGTCAGTTAAGTCTCCTGGGATACCTGAGTAATAACATGGGACATGATAGGCTTGAAGGCTGAGACAATTCCTTCCCTCAGTGGTGCAGGGGAGGGGTTGAGGCCTAAAATGTGATCTTAAATGGAAGCTGCCACTGTGCTCCATGATTATGGTAGACATCATTCTATTTTAAATTAATTATTTGAACATCAATACAATAGTGAATATATAAATGTATATGATAGTAGTATTTCCTTATTTTTCCTCGTGATTCAGATGATTGGTTTTCTTACCATTTTGAGGATCAATTATTAGTGACTATGTTTGAATGAAAAAACAGCTGATATAGGAGGTATTCCAATAATAATGATTAAGTTGATCATCCAGTAGTAGCAATAATAATCATTTTAACCACCATTCATTAAAGCTTATTGCTTTGTCAGGACTGTGTGGATTTACGGAATTTAATTTAGTGTGGGTGAGAGAGAGAGATAAATTACTAGATGAATAAAGGGATGGAACCCAGAAGCAGAATGTAGACTTCAGTAGACAGCGGGATCCAAAATTGGAAAACTATCAGAAATGAAGACTGATATTTCTAGAGCCATATTGTCTTTGTTTTTTTCTGCATCTCTGAGCCCACTGCTGAGAAATAATTTCTCCAGGTGGCCCTATAACTCTTCTTTGCTCAAACACTGAGAAAGGCAAGTGGATTCTGACTTCCAAACCCAGATGTCCTAGGAAGCAAAGCTTATTGGCCAGTCTTGTATTAGGGATCCTCCTCTAATGTCCCCTACTGTACTCCCTTGGTCCCATCCGTGATGGCCATCAGAAAAGGGTCAACAGTTACAACAAAGGGCTGCAGAGGCTCTTTCTTGGAGGGAGAGATGCAATCACAGAGTTGAGTTAATGTGTCCCAGGTCAATTAATATGAGGCAGAGCCTAGAATAAACCCAGGAATGTCTAGTACCCAAGTTCATATTATTTCTTTGAGCTTTGTTGCTCTCTGGTTAGAGTGGTCTAAGTCAATGCTCCCTGGTAACTGAAGGCTGGCTTCAGTGGGCACGGCAATGAGAGATTTAGTGAAGATGAGGTCTCACTTGAGAACCCCACATCCAGCATCATGAAGGGATGACAAGGAAATGAGAGGGCATTTGGGTGAAACAACGATTCTTTGCCTATCCTGTGAGGTTGCTTCAGATAAGTCCTAAATATCAGTGGTTCTCAAACATTAATGTGCAAACAAATCATCTGGACTTCTTATCAAAGGGCAAATTCTGTTTCAGTTCTCCTGGGATGGGACCTGGGAGTCTGCATTTTTAACAAACTCATAGAAGACACTGATGCTGTGAGTGTCATCCCAGGACCATACTGTGTGGATGAGGTTCTAGAGAAGAAAACTAGGAAAATAGAAGCAGCAAGAAGTCTGGAGGTTTTCTGGTTCCTCCCCACAGCTGCACAGATAGTGGGTTACTTGGCAGCTCATGCCTCCACGTTTGGCTTTCTACCCAGTCCTGTGACAAGATGAATAACTACAACTACAGTGGCTTGCTGGACCAGCTAAATAAAAAAGCACGTGCTGGCTGAAAAATTGTCGGCAAATAATTAGTGGGTACCGCCAGCAGGCAATTTATTTGGAATTTATCTTGTTAAGATACAGGATGTTCTGTGCCAATTTTTTCCTGTTTCCTAAGTTCAACTTTAGAGAAATTTACTAGTATTAATGGTGAGAATTGTTACACATCTTGCTGATTTTAAGAAAATATATATCGCATGTACCTGGAAGTCATTATTTGACATTATTTCTGATGTGGTGTGAGCTTCTTTAGTGCCTCCCTGCCTGGCTTTAACAGAAGTTCAGGATCTAATTATTACCACATTTGTTGAGTTCTTAAACATATGTTAGATACCATGTAAAATAAATTATACATTATCCCGTTTTACCCTCACAAACACCTAAGCACTAGCTGTTAATTTTGTTTTTTAGCAATGATGAAACTGAGGTGAAAACATATTGTATGAGTTGTCCAAGCACTATCCAATCCTAATCCTGATTTTACTCATTCATAAAACATTTAAAATCTGGCCTTGCTCCCCTCAATGACACTTTTGTGCCTTTGACTTTGGGTTGATGCCATGTTCTGGTGTCCAATATTAAACCCTCCTCAACAAGGCCTCTATCCTTTTTTGCCCCTTTGTAGCAGGTTGGCAATGTTGCAAAGTCATTCTGTCCACATCCAGTCGCACTTTATTTGAGGTCTGCTTTATGCTGCCTTTCTTTGATTTATTTCATTAGCTTCCTGCCATTCTCAGTGTCTTCAGTGGTAGCTTCAGATATTTTCCACACATCTCAACCCTAAATCCCAGATGTGCCTCCATCCCTCTGAGCAGATTACTACCTCTTTAATAAAAAGATGGAGACCAATTTTTCCAGCATCGCTTAGTATACTTTTAACTGAAATGTCACAAAATTAAAATGGCTGTGTTTCAAACAAAAAAGAACATATATATTTATTGTTTGATTACACACACACACACACACATCCAAACAAGACATTGGAGGTACGCAGTCCCAGAGGTACCACACTGTCTCAAGGTTATCATCAGACCCAGATTTCTTCTCCCCTATCCTTAACATTTAACTTGGGTCCTTAAGTTTGCACCAAGTAGTTTCAAGATGATTCCCTCATCCCAAGCATTATGCCTTTATACTATCAAGTTCAAGGGAGGAAATGTATATATCACGAACAAAATACTTCCCAGAAGTACCCTCAGCAGAAATCTTAATATTTAGCCTAAAGTTGGTCATTTGCCCATCCCCAAACCAAACACCAATAGAAGAGAGTGGGATAGCCATGCTGTGTTTGGATCAATCACATGTTCGTCCTCCAGGATTCGGGAAGGGACCAGCCTTCCCTAAGCATATTGCGACATGAAAAATATGTTTAAGCTTGGACTCTTCCCTTGGTGAAATGTGACTAGTAGATGGCGACCTCCAGTGTCTAACTCATATCCCTTATTGTTCTTTCTCTCTTTCTCCTGCTACTTCCTCCCAGTCTCCAAGGTATCGCGTACAGTCATCCATCCTCTTCAGCTTTCTGGTCTCTTCCTTCCCAATACCAAATTCTTCACCTCACCCACTCTACTGGTCTCATTTCTGCTCTCTTTCTCTTTGTCCTACCAACACTCACTTCTCTAGTTTTTGGCTTTTCTTTCCCTTTTTCCTGGAAATACAGTCCAATCTCCCCTATAAAGAATGACAAACTCACAACAAAAGCACAAACAACATGAAAATTGCCTTTCCTTAGCCTTTGATATCTTCGAGCTGCTATTTTAGTTCGTTCTTTCTTTTCACAAACATGTCCCCAAAAGTAATCAATAATCTGTACTTACATTTTCTCACTGCTCATTTATGTAAGTCTGTAGAGTCCAGACACCCCACTGGGGGAAAAAAGCAGCACCATCAAACTCTCATCTAATTTAGAGGCCTGTCTCTCGGAGTATATTCTTTTCTGGGAATCTGCTCCTCCCTTGCTTCTTAAAGCTCTGCAAAATCTGTCCAGCCCTAACCTGCCCATCCAAGCCACTTCTCTGACTTCTCCATCTCTGCCTCATTCATTGAATCTTTTCCTACCAGATCGTAAGCAACTTCAGGAAAGGAACCATGACTTATTTATTACCTGCACAATGTGTGGTGAAGAATTTTTGCGGAAGTGCTCATCTTTTGGAGAACTTCTTAACTGGTCTCCTTGACTCCTCTCCCTCTTCAAACCATTCTGTCACCAGAGTTCTACTTCTGAAAGTACAGATTTGATCACATTTGTTCTTTATTTAAAAACACAAACTCCTTAGCATGCCATTCAAGGTCTTTCACAAAGTAACCCAAACCCATTTTTAACTTGAAATCTTTCCATTATCTCCCCTCTGCACACATACACATACACATACTCTCTCTCTCACACACACATCAGAATGCATCCATCTGCATCAGAATCACCTGGGATAATTGTTTTCAATGAAATTCCTAGGCCACACTCAAGACCAACTTAAGCAGGTTCATTAGAATTAGCTTAGGCTGTATATGTATAGTTTTAACATGCATCTAAGGTGATCCTAAATGCACACTGAAGTTTGGTGCCATGGCCATATCATACTTAAGCAAAATCTAATTCAAATAAGCATGCATTTCCCTGTTTTTCACTTTTTAAGCACTTATTTATCCATTTAATAATTCTGGGAGTTTTTTCCCTATGGAAACGGGACAGGGAAGCCTCTAAGATAGGGTTGAGAACTGGACCAAATATCACTAGACCAGATAGGCTTATAAACAGTTTCCCTATTAACAACTTAACTGAAGAACAATTCTGCCTCGTTACTTTGACTATCTTGAGTTATCTTGGTGGCATTTTTGGTGACACGGGCCACAAGTGGACACTTGCTATACTTCCCACATGTGCTGAGTTCATTTCCTTCGTCCACTTCATACGTATCATTGATGCCTCAGAACCCAGTACGCTAACTTCCCAAATCCCTGAAGGCATCAAATGCAATGGGATTTAACAAGAACACAGCTGCATTTAAGGAGAGCAGACCAAAGTTCCAGTTGAAATCTGATTTAAAAGTTTTGTGAAATGTTACAAAAGGTTAAAGAAAAAGTATTCATCATTTCAAATACACTTAAAAATTTGCTATTTCTATGACAAAAGACAATCCATCTTATTCTCATGGTTAGTTTTCTCCCAGTTCTTGCCACCCAGATCTAACTCTCTCTGTTCATCTTGGTGACCATGTATACGGAATAAAATGTTATGAGATTATGATGTAATATCTACAGTCACATGGAAGACTAAACCTGATTGTTACATTGTAAATGGCATCAGTGTTAGTTGGGAAGTCAGAATTACAGATCCAACTGTAGTCATCTTTTCATACAGACATAGCTTTAGTCTCAGTTGGTCTTTCTGTCTGTCTGTCTGTCTCTGTCTGTCTCTCTCTTTCTCCCTCTGTCTCCCTCCTTCCTCCTCCCTGCCCTGTACTCTTCCATTTCCCTTGCCTCTCTCTTTCTCTGTTGACTCAGACAAATAAACCCACTAAAACATATTGCCTTTGATATTGTCTCTGACCTGAGGTCATAGAGAAAAGACTCAAAATGAAAATAGAAATGAAATCAGACCCATAAATGGATGCCAGAGGGGATGATACAATAAAGGACAAAAAGACTGGTCCAAGCCTCTCATTTTCTCCACAAAATGACTTGCAGTGTGAACAATGGCTCGCTTTTGCAGTTTTTGTTCTCCAGTGACAACAGCAATGAGGAAAATTGTTTCAAGTCCTGAACTGTCTCTGCTGAGTGCTACAGGGAAGCACACTGGCCCCAGTTGCCAAGTTGCTGCAGTCGGTCGCAGACATCAGAGTGCTCACCTTGGCCTCAGTGAGTCATGCTGAGTTCACACAGGTTCACATGCAAAAAGGTGCTACTGAAGAGATAGTGTTTCTCTGACTTTGCCTCTGAGTACCTGCCCTAAACAGCATGCTTGCCAGCACTCCAGCAGGCAGGAGCCTTTGGATGTCTCATTTAGGAGTGTGGGCTGAGTTTCAACATGCTGAGGAGTAGAAAGGTAAGAACAAGCAGTTCATATAAGGGCAGACTCCTGAGATGAGCTGCAGCTGCATTCACCTCCATGGGGCAGGCCAGACTTTGAGAGGTTTAATGCTTTTAGATGTCAGTCTAAATAAAATTTTATGTGATAGTACAACAAAGTTTATTACTCAAATACCCCTATTATAGGAAAAGAGAATACTGTACCCTATGACTTCCAGAATGACAGTAATTGAAACTCATCCTGATAATGCAGTTGATGGCCAGTAAAGGTGGGAAACATATATTCAGGTCGTTGAGAATTTCTTAAGAGCGAAGAGAAAGACACACACAGAAAGAAATAGCCTAAAAGCCCAAATTCCACATCTAGGCAGAGAAATTCCTGAACGCGACTTTCTCCATTATTAACCTTACACTTTATATCGTGTGTTATGATCTCTCGGAGTCTGAAGGGAATGAAGTAGGTCAAACAACAGTAACAAAAAACATTCTCCAAAAGCTCTACATATTCTACCATCCCAACCCTAACAACCTTTTAACCCCACACCATTCACAGGCTGAATGGCACAAGGTCACATATGTAATTTCCAGTTCTTGCATTTCTTCTTTAAAAAATTTCCTGACCTTAATCTGTCAGAGTGGTTTCCAATTCCCAATGATTTGCCAAGAATATAGATTATTACTGACACTGGAGAGATTAGGCAACTAAATAAGTGAGTATGCGTTTGTCACCTCTGAAAGTCTCCAATAGCTGTGCCAGAAACACAAGTTGTTTTAGCTCAAGGTGTGCTGAGAATAGAAGGTGTGGAGGAACAGATGTGTCTTCACACCATCACTGGGCTGGGTGCTGGAAATACAAAGAATGACAGTTCCTAATCTTTTTAGCTCATTGATTTTGCTGAGAGTGAGAGAGGACAACTAGGTAAACAGTTATGGCAGATAAATTACTGACAGCTGTTTTAAAAATCTAAGCTGAATAGAGCTTCAGCTTAGCATGCCGAGGTGGAGATGGGGGCAAGTGGCTCCAAATGGTGATCCTGTCTTAACTAGTTCACCTTAATTAACTTCATGTGTACCTATTTGATAGAACCCAGAGTATGGTTGACCTTTAATCAATAATGGGAAATTCCTCAATCCATCCAGCATATGTAACTGCTACTCCTTTAACAAATGGCAAGGGTGGGTTTCCCAGGACACAAGAGGATATACTTAGGCTCTGGGCATCCCAATTTAAGCAAATTAGCTAAACTAGCATAAAGGCCACCAAGTCAGGCAACTCGACATTTTCTAATAAAATGTAAAGGGTTGTGTTTATAAATAAATACATGCAAATAATTATGTTCTTTCAAAGTGCAAGGATTAATGAATTTACTTACTAATCCATCGAAAGAGCTACATATAGTTTCCTCTAACTAAAATGTGGCAAAGATTATATCTCAGCACCTACTGATGTGAATGCCATCGGGTTGTTGGATGGGTTACGTCTGATGTGTCCTCTGTCATTTCTGCATCATGTGGACAGAGGACCTGTCGCAAATAACCTTCATGGCATCCTTAAGTGTTGTTATTCATATGTTTGATCTTATCTCCAGAATTTTGCATTGTCACGCTCTTCTATAATGATAACATGAAATGGGTACGATGAATTCAGCTGGCAACATAGAAAAACTGACCTTTAGTTGTGTGGCAAGGTGTCTACTCATATATTCAACACTTTTACCAAAAACAAACAAGGAGATTTGTCCTGAGGGTTTCCAGTTTCTTCATATGTCCAGAGTCTACAATCTAGCTTTGCATGGAGCCAGATTAAGGGAAATCAAAATATCTGACCCACACTGTCAAGTTCTCTAAAATTGCCTTTACTACATTGTATTGTGGAATGTTGTCATCAGGCTATATTTTAAATTGTCTTTTAAAAGGGCCCTGTGAAACTTGTTATATGTACTGTAGGTGCACCAGTGAAGACATCATTATCTTCCATAATGTCCTCTTTATGACAATCCTGGGAATGATTTCTATTTAATCTTAGTCCCAAGAATTATTGTGTCTTTCCCACGTAATGGTCTGTTTGTGCTTTTAATTCATAAATACTAGGGATGAGTTACCACATTTTTCAGTAGATAGAAATGTGTTTTCTTCCCTGCTTTCTGAAAAAGTATTCCCAAGTATTCTGAAGCTTTCTAAAAGGTGCTTTTCATTTTCTGCTTTCATTTCATAATAACCTTTTTTTAAAAATGACATAAGGATATTCTAGGACAGGGATCAGCAACCCTTTTCTGTTAAAGGGCCAGATACTAAGTATTTTAGACTTTGAGAACTACACATGTCTCTCAGGCATATTCTTTTTTTTTTTCTTTCTTTTTTTAACACTTAAAATTGTAAAAATTATTCTCAACTCATGGGCCTGTGGAAATAGGGGTAGATTTGATTTTTCCCACAAGCTGCAGTTTGCCAACCCATCTTGTAGAATCACTGGCTGACCTCATATTTCTGAAAAGTACCATGTGATTACAGGGTCTTCACACTTGTCTTTACACTAACGTTTATGTTGGTATCAAGTAGTTCCATTTATACTGACATGAGCTAATGAGAAAATAAAGAATAACATTAAGTGTAAATGACATATTTGGTCTAAATGACCAAAGTATAAGTGTAAATGACATATTTGGTCTACATGACTTGGTCAAATGTCATAAAGGCAACTGTACAAAGGAAGGTTTCACAGTTGTTGAAAAAACGATGAGAGAATTAACACAGCACACAGCCCACAGTGATGACAAAACCATGTAAACTCACAATGATGTGCGTTTGTTCCATATGGAACAGAATTCTCATCTATAGTCACATTGTGAGGGGCAATTTCATTTCAGCGAAACAGCAGAATGTATCAAATTAAATGAATGTTACTAGTTGGATATCAGTTGGTTCTGTCATTTTGTTTATGTTTAACTTGCTAGTTTCATTTGGTCTTATACTTGTGTAAACACATTGCAGAATCCACATCCGTACCCCTTGTTTCAAAACACAGTTCTGCTGCTTACTACCACAATTGGAGACACTAACTCACCAAACCAGATGTCTTTGAAAACTTGTTACAGATATTTAATATCTTTGAAATTGTTTTCTTATAGTTAGTATTTTCAGAGTTTTAAGATTTTTACTTCATATTGAGTAATTTTTAGCCCTAAGCATGATTCTGCTTTACCTCCCACCCCACCCTATATAAACTGCTTACAAATAGCTAGTGGGGAAAATTCATGTCCTTTGATAATAAGCAGTAAAAAAGAAGTGAGGAAGAACAGGATCTATAGAACAACATTATGGAAAATAATTACAAAAAAATAAGAAGGTCAAATGGCAAAGTATCCTGAAAAGAAAACAAGTTGCCACAAAATAGATGAAAACTATGGTCAAATATTTTGTGATAAATTTTAAAACAAGTGAACAAAATGCATTGAAGTAGTTGCCTCTGTAAAGCAAGAACATAGTACAGAAATAAAAAAGCATACAAGAGAGATGGTGAAACAGCAATATGCATGAAATGGAAACTAGCAGATCTCAGGAAAAAAAGTAAAACTCAAAAAAGTAAGGGCAAAATTGGAAGACATATAAGGAAAGAAAAATACAGCAAGGTGCATAGAGGACTTAAAAGGCAACAAAATAAAGTTACAATAAAGAAACTCATTTTTGAAAAGTTATTAGAAGGAAAAAGTAATTAAAATGTAAAATAGGCAAAGAATATATTAAAGAAAACCCCCCAAAGGGATCTAGAAATAATGAAACAGAATTATTGTTTAAAAATATAATTCGGAAAAGCATTCTTGAAATAGTAGATGATTTTAATACATATATTGTTGAAGCGCAGCATGCCTTAGGAAAAACTGACCATATGGTCAACATTAAACATACCCTAGTACATTTATATGACTTCAAGAACAAAAATTTCTTTTGAGCAGCCAGCCAACCTCAAAATACCATTATTGAACCAGGTAAGGAGATGAAATCCAAATCTATTCAGTTTGAAATTTTTCTACCAGTCTGAGGAAAGAAAGATTTAAGCAATGAAAACACTTTAATTGAATGAGAACCATTAAAGACAGATTTATAGGATTTGTCTGTGTATTATAGAAATCTCTTTGTAGTCTAATCAAGAGTTAGCAGAAATGGCATTTATTGGGAAAGAAACTGAAGGAAAAAGTTTCTCCAGTAAGCCAGATGCTTTATAAACCAACTCTTCTCTGCTGAATGTAGCAGAAAGTTTCAAGTAATTTCTCATAAATATGGTCAAATAGTGCTATATTCAAATATCCAACCCAAACCTCAAATTCTACATAATAAAAAAAAAGACAGAAAAAATAATTTCATGGGGAGATAACGATGACAAGTATAATTTTCAAAGAAATTTCTCAGAACAGTTACCAAGCTCGGCAAAATTTAGTTAATGGAAGAAGAGTATTAAAAGGAACAGCCAACTTTAAGAGGAGAAGGCAGAAAGGTGCAGTGGCTCATTCCTGTAATACTAGCACTTTGGGAAGCCCAGGTAGGAAGATCTCTTAAAGCCAGGAGTTCAAGGCCAGTGTGAGCAACATAGAAAGACCCTACCTCTCAAAAAAAAAAAAAAAAAAAAAAAAAAGGGAGGAAGCATCTATGGTATTTTCTGCTTACACTTTCCTGATGTCTGAAAACTGCCTGGTGCCTACAATTCTCCATCCTCATGCCTTTAGTAGAAGCTAAATGGATTTTACCTGACCTACCACTACCCACTTGTCAGCAAGCATGTGGAATATAGACCCAAATCAGGCCAATCAGAGCCCTTCTTGGGAAATTTTGGAACCAGGATCATGACTCTGCTCCTGCCATTAGAAGAAACTGTTCATTTCTGAGGCTCTGGAATTGCATCAGTTAGATTTACCACCACACAGAGGAAGCTGGTCTGCAATCAGAGAAAATGAAGTCAAATGTCAGAAAGAGGTAGAGATGAGGTTTCCATTCCCTGTCACTTTCGTATATTTTGATCCAGTTGTTTCTGTTATCCAACTACAAACCTGCTCTTCTTGTAATTCTTTTATTCTATAAATAAATACATTTCTACTTTTCCTAAGATATATTAAATTTCTGACACTAGCAACCCAATATGTTCTGAAGAATACACACCCAATCAAGTAGAGAGTGTAACAAAAGGGGCTTTCTTAAGGGCAAGAAACGTTTAATAAACAGTGGAGAAAAAACTAGTAGAGAAGCAGAAGATTTTGAGATGGAGGAGAAAAAGAAAGACACAAATATATTAGGTAAGGATATCCCAAGGTGGTCATAGATATGTGGTTTTAGAAGAAAAAGAGCTATATAGAATATATATATATGAAAGAAACTAATCTTTCTTTTCCGTGAAGGAAATGCAGTCTATGACCTTAAAATGTTCACAATGTCTACTATATGCTAAAGTACAGCAGTGTGGTAAAACATACACATTAATATTTTTACTTATTTTTACTGAAGGGATAAAAAGAACGTTATAAGGAGAAGAGAGTGCTAACAAGAACTTGGGTTCAAATTCATTTACATGACCATAAGCAAATTACTGGATCACTGTGTGCCTTGGTTTTTATCTGCAAAATGGGTAAAATAACAGTCCCTATCTAATGCACTTACTATAGGAAATGAGAGAGAAAGCATGGAAAATAATTTGTGCAGTCTTGGGAACATTATGATTGCTCACTAATATTAGTTACCATTACTATCACTATTACTCTTGAGTTACTCCCCTACCCCATCACTTTTAGTAAGTATTTTACTGATTTTATATCATTTGATCACCAGGAATTAAATAATCACTATCCTTAGTTTACAGATAAGGCTTAGATATTAAATAACTTGCTTAGAGTCACACAGCTAGAAAATGGCAGACTCCACATCAGAGCCCATTCAGCATGACTCTAGAAGTTCCCCCTTTTGCTTATAAATCAAATGGCCTCCATATTGCATTTATTGTTTTCAAAAATATGTTCTTGATTCTTTCTGTGGTTTTTCTGTTGTCTATTTTCCTTCCCTCCCTCCCTTCCTCCCTCCCTCCCTCCCTCCCTCCCTTCCTTCCTTCCTTCCTTCCTTCCTTCCTTCCTTCCTTCCTTCCTTCCTTCCTCTCTCTCTCTTTCTCTCTCTTTCATTGAGATAGGGTCTCACCCTGTTGCCCAGGCTGGAGCGCAGTGGCACAATCTCAGCTTACGGCAGCCTCATCCTCCCCGGCTCAAGTGATCCTGCCCATCTCAATCTCCCAAGTAGCTGGGGCTATAGGCGCATGACATCACACCCAGCTAATTTTTTTTTTTTTCGTATTTTTGATAAAGACAAGGTTTTGCCACTTTCCTCAGGCTAGTCTTGAACTCCTGAGCTCAGGGCATTCCGCCCACCTTAGGCTCCCAAAGTACTAGAATTTTAGTTATGACCCACTGCAATAATAGGGGTGAGCCACTGCACCTGGCTATTTTATTTATTTCTATTCTGATTTTTATTATTCCCTTCCTTCTGCTAATTGTTAGTGTAGCTTCTTCTTTTTCTAGTTCCTTTAGGTATAATGTTAGACTATCTATTTGAGATCTTCTTTCTTTTTTAATGTAGGCATTTATTGCAATAAATTTTCCTCTTAGAAAAGGTTTTGCTGCATCCCATAGGTTTTGGTATGTTGTGATTTCATTGTCATTTATCTCGAGATTTTTTAAAATTTCTCTTTTGATTTCTTCTTCAACCCATTTGTTGTTTAAGCATGTTGTTTAATTTCCACAGCAACATTTTTTGTTAATTTTTCAAGATTCCCTTGGCTTACTGATTTCTAGTTTTACACCACTGTGGTCTGAAACAATACTAGCTATGATTTCAATATTCTTAAAATTTTAAAACCTTGTTTTGTGGCCTAAAGTATGGTCTATCTTGGAGAATGTTCCATGTGTGATATAAAAAGTTGTGCATTCTGCAGCTATTGGATGAAAAGTTTTGTATATGTCTGTTTGGTTCATTTGGTCAAAAGTGCAATTTGAATCCATTATATCCTTATTTATTTTCTATCTGGTTCATCTATTCATTACTGAAAGTGGAGTATTAAAGTTTCCTACTATTATTATATTTCTATCTATTTTGCTCTTCAAGTTTATAATTGTTTATTTTATGTATTTAGGTGTTCCAATGTTGGATATATGTATAGATATAGATATCCAGATATATATATATGCAATTTTAAGTCTTCTTGATTGTCAGACCACTATATCATTAAATAATTACCTTCTTTGTCTCTTGTGACAGTGGTTTTAATTGAAGTCTGATTTATCAAACATAAGTATAGCCATTCTTGCTCTCTTTTAGTTACATGTGTCTGTGAACGTAAATGGGTCTCTTACAAGCAACATGTAATTGGATTCTATCTTTTATCCATTCAACCATTCCATCTTTTCATTAATGGATTGAATCTATTTACATTCAAAGTTATCATTTATAGGTAAGGACTTACTACTGTCATTTTATTATTTGTTTTCCAGTTCCTTTCTTCCTCTCTTGTTGTCTGCTTTGTGGTATGATAATTTTCTGTAGTATTAAGCTTTTATTCCTTTCTTTTTATTGTTTGTATATCTGCCATTTTTTGGTTTTGCAGTTATCATGAGGCTTACATAAAACATCTTATAGTTTTAATCAGTTATTTTAATCTGATAACAACTTAACTTCTATCACATACAAAAACTCTAGACTTTTACTCTCCACTTCCTACAACTTATGTTTTTGATGTCACGCATCTTTTCATATTGTGTATTTCTTAACAATTTACTGTAGCTGTAGTGCTGTAATTATTTTTGACTGTTTTGACTTTTAATCTTCATACTAAGCAGATGTATAATTACATACCACCATTATAGTATTGGAGTATTCTAGACTTGACTATGCATTTTCTTCCACTAGTGAGTTTTATAGTTTCATATATACTTATGATAGTAATTATCATGCTTTTTTTTTTTTTTTTTTTTTTTTTTTTTTTTTTTTTTTTTTTTTTTGCTTAAAGAACTTCCTTAAGCACTTCTTTTGGGATGGGTCTAGTGGTGATGGATTTAGCTTTTGCTTGTCTGGGTAATATTTTATGCCTCTTTTATTTCTGAGGGATAGCTCTGCTGGGTATAACATCCATAGCTGAAAGGTTTTTCTTGTAGCACTTTGACTGTATCATCCAATTGTTTCCTTGTCTGCAAAGTTTCTGTTGAGAAATCTACTGATATATTCTAATGCAGATTCCCTTGTATGTGACTTGATGTTTTCTCTTGCTGCTTTTAAAATTCTTTGTCTTTCAGTTTTGACAGTTTTATTATAATGTGTCTTTGAGAGAACCTCTTTGGGTTATATATGTTTGGGGACCTTGGAGCTAAGTGGATCTGAATGTGCATATCTCTCCCAAAATGGGAAATTGTCATCCACTATTTTATTAAATAAGCATTTTGTCCCTTTTTAAATCTCTTGTCCTGAAAATCTCATAATGCAAATATTTATTTGCTTAATGATATCTCATAAGTCCCAAAGAATATCTTCACTCTTTTTCATTCTTTTGTTTGTTTGTTTCCTCTAAGTCAGACTAAGTCAGACTAAGTCACAAATGACCTATCTCCAAGTTCACAGAATCCTTCCTTTGTTTTCTCTAGTCTGTTATTGAAGCTTTCTATTGTATTTTTAAACTTTATTTTATTGATTAAATTCACTAGCTATAAGATTTCTGTTCTTTTTTATTATATCTCTCTGTTGAATTCCTCATTCAGATAATGAATTATATTCCTAAGTTCATTGAATTGCCTATTTGTATTCTCTTGTGTCTCGCTAATAATAAAGAATATTATTATTAATTCCTCTTCAGGCAATTTGTAAATTTCCATTTCATTGGGATCAGTTACTGGAGAATTATTGTGCTCCTTTGGTGATGTCATGTTTCCTTGTTTTCTATGTTTCTTGTGTTCCTGCACTGATGTCTGCACATCTGATTGTGTAGTTACCTCTTCCAAACTTTACAGAGTAGCTTTTGTAGAAGGCTTTCACTGGAAGGTGGGCCTGAGGTTGCTGGTTGGGCAAAGTGCAGTGGCTGTGGTTCTGTGTGGGCACAGTGATATAGTCTCTGTGCAGCTTCTTCAATTGTGATCAATGTTAGTGATATAACTGACATACCTTGGTCAGTGATGACTGACATACCTTGGCACCTTGGTGGTCTAGGCTGCAGGAATTTGTGACAATAATGGTGGCTGTATATGTTATTATGGCAAGAACTTTGGGAATTATTCTGTTCTTATCTTCCCCTACACTGGGGGGTCCTGTGAAGTTACTATAACACCTGGACTTGAGACACAGGTTCACATTCCCAGGCCCAAGTGGTTGCAGTTCTCCCAGAAAGCTGGGATCTATTGCTTTGAGGCAAACTCTAGCAGCTCAAACCCAGGAGACTATAATGTAGCTATGTTCTGACCCTGGGAAACAGGGTACAGCACTGGTGCAGCCCTGGTGAAGAAAGGATGTTCCAGAGACTAAATCCTCAGGGAACAGTGCAGAGCTACAATTCAGATCCTGGAACCAACAGGACATAGAAGCAGCTCAGGATCTGGAGTTGGGACCCTGGGATGGTGGGACATGACAGAAGCCCAGGCTCTGTGAGTCTGGGTATAGCAGCAGCAAGTATTCAGGAATGCAAGACGCCATTGTGGCCTGGGGTTAGTGGAGCAGCACAGCAATGACTTCATTCCCTGGAAAGGTGGGACATCTCAGCAGCTCAGATGGGTGGAGATTAGTCCAGTTACAGGTAGGCAGGAACTGTGACCGTTTGGCCTGGAGAGGGAAGTGGCACAGCTCAGGCAAGGCTGTGATTTCCTGGGACTTGAGGTACTATGTCTTCTCGGCTCCAGAAAGCATGGCTACGTGGATTAGTGGGGACCCCAGATGTCTGGGGAACAGGGTACTGTATCAGCTGTGATTCTGGGGCATATGACTAGTCTGGTATGCCAGAGTTATCAGAGCTGCTAGGTTCAGGAAGCTGCCTCACCTGTGGTGCTAGAAGGTGAGTGCAATTGATGGCTCTGGTGTGCAGAATATCGGCTCTGGGGGCAGACCATCACTGGATGTTGGCCTTAAGTGGAAGTGCACCAGCAACTAGAATGTGCAGGATGGAACAGCTATACAGTAGTTTGGCCCAAGGGAGCAGGGCACAGTAGCAGTTTGGCACACTATGGAGTATGAATGTTGCCAAAGCAGCAGAGTCTCAGGAAAGGAGGGGTGGTGCAACGGGTGTTCAGCCCTGGAGCAGGATGCACTCTAGCAGTGTCTCTGGTTCCAAAATGGCATAGTGCAGTAGCAGTACAGGCCACAGAATAGTGGGGAGGGGGCAGTGGCGAGAAGTGAAGCCAGGGCACGGTATTGTTACCTTCTCTGAATGTAGCTCAGCATGTGACTCTAGGGAGCTCCCTCAGTTGAGTTTAGAACTTGGGAGGACTGTAGGAGTCTCTGGTAACAAAGGCTGCGGGTGTCTGCAGTGGTAATCAGGATGGCTGGGGTCCTCTTGCTTATTTTTCCCCTGCAGAAATGAGTCCCTCCTGGTTCCAAGCTGATTCCAACTGAGGGGATGGAGAGGTGGAGACGAGGTGTCTTCTTCCCTTCCCTATGCAGCCATCCTGGGTTTCGGGGCTCTACAGGATTTCTGCTGCTGCTTTGCTATTCTCGAGAGCTCTCCTTTAGTTATTTTGGTCAAAATGTAGTTGCTTATTCATAGCATGTGTCTGTGTGTCTGTGTGTGTGTGTGTGTGTGTGTGTGTGTGTGTGTGTGTGTGTGTGTTAGAAGGAAGGATGCTAGGAGCTTCTAGATGGCTATCTTGTTGATGTCACTCCAAGGAAATTTCAATAAGCCTGTGAGACAGCCAATATAATTAGATGGAATACTGTCATCTACTGCTTTCATCCTTTAGACATGGGCAATGCCTACAGCTTTTCACAAGGCCCATCAAGCTTTCTATACGAGCCACAAAACTGCATACTGAATTATTTAAAGCTTTCACAACTTTCAGAGTATCTGCAGTATCTGTATTTGATAATGTTTAGGAAGAATAAATAATGTTACATTCCAGTATCCTGATAACATAGTCTTTAAGATGAGGGTCATAAAATTGTCTTGTATGTTAAAAACTTGTGATAGAGATTAGAGCAGGGACATGATAGGCACTTAATGAATGTATTCAGAAATTAATATAGAAATGAACAAATAAATTAATGTAATAATAAACAAAAACTCTTTGGGTAGGATCCCAGCCATGTGAATTTGTTTTCTACTGCTGCATAGCAAATTATCACCAACTTAGGGGCTAAAAACACTGACTTACTAGCTAACGATTGTGTAGGTCAAGTCTAGCACACCATCGCTGTGTTCTCTTCCAAAGGAAATTGCAAAACCAAAATCCAGGTATAGGCAAAGCTGAGTTCTTTTCTGGAGACTTTGGAGGAAAATCCATGTCTAAGATCATTCCTCCTGACAAATTTCAGTTTCTTGTGGCTATATTACTGAGTTTCCTAATTCCCTGCTGATCCACAGCCAGGGTCTGCTCGTAGTTCCTGGAGTACTGCACACATTCCTTGCTCTCTAACCCCTCTACCTTTAAGCCAACAAGAGTGATGCAAATTCTTGTCCTGCTCTCCATTTCTGGCTTCCTCTTCTTCAATCAGCCAGATAAAATGTTCTGCTTTTAAAGGCTTCATATGATTAAGTCACACCCACCTGGATAAAATCTCTGTCTTAAGGTCAGCTGTATACTGTACATAGCATTACTTAATCGCAGAGTAAAATCCATTAAATTCACATTCCCAGAGATTATGCAGGGCATACACACCAGGAGGTGTGTATCTTGTAAGCTGTGGAAGCTATCCTAGGATTCTTTGCCTACCATACCATGGAAGACTGTTGCAGTAGACTCAAGGGTGTACTATTATATTATTCTCTCTGAAGTCACAGTTGGATATTCTCAGGCATGCTTGATTATTATGTTGGAAGACTCTAGGGTTCAAAACCAACGTATCATTTTGTTTTCTTTTGTGATTTTAAAATACATTTTCTGACCTTATATCTGTGTACTTCTGAAATAGCTTCTACAGCAGATAGAAAAATCCTATTACCTCCCTCCACTAAATGAGTCAAATACAAATGTAGACAAAACCAGAAAATATCCCCTTAGAAAAGTTTGGTGACACTTGAGCCCTTTCCAGCTTGTAGCTCTGAAATTGAATTTTTATATTCATTGTAAAGGTTGGTGAAGGGAAATATTATTACACAATGCAGAGTCAGTGAGGGCCGGAGGGCCCGTTTTCATATCTTCTAGATTAGAGCAATAGAGGTCATCTTATAACTTACTCAAGAGAAAATGGAAAATTACTGTTGTTTATTTTAGAATTTTGATCTGCACTGAGTGCTGTGTTTTTAAACACAGATATTATTATAATAGCTAATTATTGAAAAAGTTTAGTATTCAAGTAACAAACCTATGATGGAATCTGTATTTTTCCATCTATTACTATTCATTGTACCTATTTCATGCATTTTATATGCAATTCAAATGATTTTTCCTTGGGGTCCTAAACTTTTGGAGGTTTTATTTCTCAGTTATTTCCATCTTTCTTGTTTACTCTGCAAATTAGAGTCTTCAACACAAAAGTGATTCTTTTAGGCCATGGAAGTGGTTAAAAAAAAAAAAAAAAAAAAAAAGCAATAACAATGCTTTGTCTGCTTTTAAAGGCAAGTATCGATAAATGAGCTTTCCAGAGTGTTGTTATTAAATAAGGTGAAGAATTAGGCAGAGTCAGCCTCCTATATGGTCCCTGAGCACCCAGTGTTCTGTCCAACGAGCCAACACATTACACACACTACTTCGTTTAATCATCCAGCATTCTTGTGAAGTAGTATTACCCAAAATGTGATTAAAAACCAGTTCTGTGATCACACCACTGCACCCAAGCCCAGGCAACAGAGTGAGACCCTGTCTCAAAAAACCAACAAGCAAACAAAAAACAAAAAAGCAGTTTTAGCCCCTTCCAACTGGGTGGCATTAGACAAGTGATTGGCCACAACAAGATTCAGAGAGTCAGAATAAATATTAACTTAATAGATATATACTAAGTTAGATTTCAACTAAGAAGATATGTTTTTAACAGTAAGCTGGTAAATTTTATCTGTCTTTAAAATCAAAGAAGAAAACATCTGACACATTTTCCTAGTCTTTATTTTAAGCTTTCTGCAGGTATGCACTCATTGAATTCTCAGAACTCAATGATGTAGGTGGTATTATTATATCGATAATGTATATTTTAATGTTTCACGTGTCCGTGTGAAGAGATCACCAAACAGGCTTTGTGTCAGCAACATGGCTGTTTATTTCACCTGGGTGCAGGTGGGCTGAGTCCGAAAAAGGAACCAGTAAAGGGTGGTAGGATTATCACTGGTTCTTACAGGTTTTGGGATAGGTGGTGGATCTCATAAAGTACATTCTCAAGGGTGGGGGAAATTATAAAGAACATTTATCAGTTAGGGTGGGGCAGAAACAAATCCCAATGGTGGAATGTCATCAGTTAAGCTATTTTCACTTCTGTGGATGTTCAGTTGCTTCAGGCCATCTGGAGGTATACTGGGGATATGATGGCTTAGCTTGGGCTCAGAGGCCTGACAAATAATGCTTGTGTATGGGGGTGTATCAATTATAATTGATGTGTGTGTGTGCATTTACAATGTCATTATTTATGGGTAAGATGTTAAAGACTGATACAATTTCTTCTGTAATGTTGAGCCCTGTGTCCATTGTGAATCATCTTATGAAAAATAAAAAGGACTTCAACAGTGGAAATACTAAACTCTGAAAAGTTAGTAAGATATATTGGACACTTGCAGTGGATAAGCACTGTGACAATTGATTTGTTAATGCTACGTCATTAACTTTTATAATGCATTGTTTTGATTTCCTAAAAAAATCTAGAGTTATAGAGCAGGCTGTTTTAAAGATGGTAGGCAACAATGTACCAATTAGAAGATATTGTGAAATTGGCACACTGGGTTGAGAGCAAACCAAAAGATAGAATCAAGATGAAATCTTGCAGATAATTCAGATTTAAGAAATTAGACATGCTGGCTTGAGGCATTGGGTCAAGAATACTAATGCTATGATTCAGAGAAAGACTGCGTTACTGAGAATAATGATAAGAAATCAGCAAACAAATTAGCATGAAAACTAGGACATAGTTACTGATATTAATAAAAGCAACTTGAGAGTTGCTACATTATATAGACTTCGGATGTATTTTAATACATTTGTAGCCACTTGATTTTCACAGCCACAATATGAGTAGTTGCTGATGCACCATTTCACAGAAGTACAATAAAGTCATCTGCCCAGGATCACATACCTAATAAGATCTTGCTTCTATTCTATCTTCCCATAAACAAGATGCCTCGTCTTTATGATTTAATGGCTGATCACCAAAAGAATTTGGAGTCCCACTTTCTCCTCAGCATGTGTACATTATCAGTTATGGGAGAAATGTTATTTTTTTTCTTTTTCCTGCTGTTTATCATAACTTAACACAATCAACTGGTTAAAGTAAAGTTCAACCTGGTTGAAATCAAGCTGTAAATTACTGCAAGTCCCTTCCACAAAGCTCAAATACCAAAAAGGGATTTTCAAGTACTCACAAACAAGTTTCTGCTCTCCTGAAGATTAACCAAATCCAGTCTTAATCTTTGTGACAGAACTGTTAACACATTTTTCTCAAAAATTCTAAAGAACATTTCAAAGAAATGAAACTCAGATGTCCCCCTTAAAGAATGTGCAGATCAGTGTCGTATTGTTAAATCATGTAAAGACTGCTCTGAATGCCCTATGCCACACTTTTCCACCTTATACGCCTATGCAAAATGAATACAGTGCAGCTTAAACAATTTTTTGTTAGGCAAATATCACATAACCCACACAGAGATCAAGAAATAGAACTTCACGAGAATCCAGATGTTATTCTCAATGATAAATCTTTCCATCCGTCTTAGACTTATTCAGTATCCTAACTTTCAAGGTGATGCCTACTGTGCTTTGATTTACAGTTCAATATCCAAAGTATGCATCCATAAACAATATAGTTTACTATTGCCTGTATTTATTTTTATATAAATGGAATTATACAATACATAATGTTATTAAGTTTATTGAGGTATAATTAACATACAGTAAGTTTATTGAGGTATAATATACAGTAAGCCAGGGGTCCCCAATTCCTGGGCCAACACTGACTGATACTGGTCTATGGCCTGTTAGGAACCAGGCCACCAGGCAGGAGGTGAGTGGCCAGCAAACAAACGAAGCTTCAGCTGTATTTATACCACTTCCAATTGTTCACATTACTGCCTGAGTTCCAACTCCTGTCAAATCAGCAGTAGCATTAGATTCTCATAGCAGCATGAACCCTATCGTGAACTGTTCATGTGAGATGTATTAGTCCATTTTCACATTGCTGATAAAGACATACCTGAGACTGGGAAGAAAAAGAGGTTTAATGGGCTCACAGTTCCACGTGGCTGGGGAGGTCTCACAATCACGGCAGAAGGCAAGGAGGAGCAAGTCACGTCTTACATGGATGGCAACTGGCAGAGAGTTTGTGCAGGGGAACTCTACTTTTTAAAACCATCCGATCTCATGAGACTTATTCACTATTGTGAGAACAACATGAGAAAGATTCCCATGACTCAATTACCTCCCACTCGGTCCCTCCCATGACACATGGGAATTGTGGGAGTTACAGTTCAAGATGAGATTTGGGTGGGGACACAGCCAAACCATATCATGAGGGATCTAAGTTGTGTGCCTCTTATGAGAATCTAATGCCTGATGATCTGTCACTATCTCCCATCACCCTCAGATGGGATCATCTAGTCACCAAAAAACAAGCTCAGGGCTTCCACTGATTCTACATTATGGTGAGTTGTATAATTATTTCATTATATATTACAATGTAATAATAAGAGAAATCAAGTACACAATAAATGTAATGTGGTTGAATCATCCCAAAAGCATGCCACACCCCATCCGTGGAAAAGGTGTCTTCTACTGAACCGGTCCCTGGTGCCACAAAAGTTAGGGACTGCTGCAGTAAACCACACATCTTTAAAGTGTACACCTTGAAAGTTTTGACATATGAATATACCCATTCATGAAATCATCGATACAATCAAAATAATAAAACATCCATCACTCTTAAAAATTCCCTTGTGTTTCTAATCTTTCCCTAGTTCCCTTCCTTGCCAATCCCATTTGCAACCATTGATCTACATCGTCTCAGCATGACTAATTTGCAGTTTCCAAAATTTTATAAAACAAGAATCTGAATGTTTCACTTAGTCTTAATCCTTTGAGATTCATTCATGTTGTTTTATGTACACTGTTGTTCATTTATTTGTGTTGCTGAGCACCATTCCATTATAGGTATATACAACAATTTGTTTATCCATTCACCTGTAAATGGACATTTAGGATGATTCTAGTTTAAAGATATTACAAATAAGGCTGCTGTTAACATTCATGTACAGGTTTTTGTATGAATACATGCTATCTTTTCCCTTGGATACATGTATATGTTTTCAATGTCTAAATCACAGGGTTGATATATTTTTTAACTTTTTAAGATATTGCCAAACTATTCCATGAGATACTTCTACTAGTTTTTCTTTTCATTAGATGTACATGAAATTTTTAGTTTATATACATCCTCACCAACATTTGGGTTATTTCATTCAAGTTGGTGGATAGTACTGCTCAAGAGTCCTATAACTCACTGAATTTATAACTCACTGAATTTATTTCTAAATTTCTATCAAACATTGTGATAAGGAAGATGAAATTTCTGACTCTATTCTCTTTGTAATTTTATCACATTTTGCTTCATATATGTTGAAACTATATTATTAGATCTATAAATATTTAAGATTGTTCTGTGCTCTTAATGAATTTATTAAGAAATATCTTCGTTGTGGACAATATTTTTGCTTTGTAATCTGTTTTGTCTAATATTAGCTACTTCAACTTTCTTTTGGCGAATGCAGAGTGGTTTAATGTTTTCAGCTTTTAAATTTTTATCACTATATTTAAAGTAGGTTGGTAGCATATAATTAGGTCTTGCTTTTTATCAATCTGACAATCATTGCCTTTTATTTGTGGCATTTATGCCATTGGTATATGAGATGATTATTGATATGGTTGGGTTTATAATATGTTGAGTTGCTATTTTGTCGTTGTTGTTGTTGTTTTGGGTTTTGTTTTGTTTTTGTTTTTTTGAGATAGAGTCTCGTTCTGTCACCCAGAGATTATGCGGGGCATACACACCCTGCAATCTAATACTAATAACTAATGGCTAGTGTTATTTTCAAGTCAAAAAGCTGTTTTTCTATATTATTTTTAGAAAGTTGTATTGTTTTGGCTTTACCTGGAATATCTTTCTTTTTTGTCTGGGAAGCTGTTCATTTTCTTTGTTTTTCTTTTATTTGTTATCTGAGACAAATTTTAAATACATGAATTCTGGATATCTTTGAGATTTCTTAGAGGATAAAAATGGCCCAAAACTTTAAAAATGTTGGTGATATTTACTGAAAATGTGATTCCTAAGCTAGTGTGGTAAGGTTTTAGCAAAAGAGTTTTTAACATGAAGAAATAAACCTTATGGGAAGCTCCTTTTCTTTTTTCTTTCTTTCCACTCTGGGCAATGGAATTACAACTGCTATAGACAGACAGGACCTGTCCACCTAGTCCAGGTAGAAACTATAGTAACACATGGGAGTTTTTTTTGTTTGATTTATTTCTTTACTTGAGAATTTAATGTGGAAATGAATGGATTCTTTGAGAAGGGCTGAACGCACACTATGGAAGGAGGCCTTGCACACCTTTTATTCATGAGCTGAAGCCTTGGTAGAGGCAAAATATTTCACCCAATAATCAATACCTCCGCCCTCCTCACTGTGATACTCTTAATTTAAATCCTTAGAAGTCTTTTCTTTTGTGTGGCTGAGAAGGTGTACTTTTCCATTTTTGTTTGCTCTGAATTCACCAACTACATACTGAATTCTTTGGGGTATGTTTTTCTCCTCTTTTAACAGTTACACTAGGCTATCTCTGTTTTGTTTTGTTTTTTAAGCCAGAGCCTTATTTTCATTTGCTTAAGATTTATAGGTTTTGTTTATGCACTCCAAGTTCTTTGAGAGCAGGGACTATTTATAACCATTTATTATTTTTGATTCTTTGCTTTCCTTCAGTAACCTCTATGAAATGCTGAATTCCTACATGTTTACTGTGCTGAGATTGGATTTTCTATTTTCTCTGAGCTAACTCTTCCTCAGAGGACCTGAACCCTCTGTGTTCTCTGCTCATCTTCTGCCATGCACTGCAAAGACAGGCTGGGCTACAGTCAGCTACTTTTAGTAGAGTTGTTTGCAGACTGGGATCCAAAATGTACTTCATTAAATAGAAAAATAGCAATTATTATATGTCTTGGATAGTATTTTTAAATATTTATTCTAATGCACTTCAGGGTTTTACTTTTAACATAACCTTTTCATTGTCATGTAGATTATAACTTTATATATTTGAACATCTGTTCCTTGGTCTCTCGTAGTTTACAGTTCCTAATTCATTTAAAATACTTGCTAAACTACTATTTGTTAGGCATATGCTAAATGCAGGAATAATGTAGTGAACATGTTATGCAAAAAAATTCCTTTTCCCGCAGTTTACCATCTAGTGAGCAATATATACAAGTAAATGAACTATCACAATACCAGGTGAAAGGTGTTCAGGAAAGAATAAAATAGGGTGGAAGGAAGTGTGGAGTAAAATCCCTATAAATAAGAGAGAAAAAGAATTCTCACTTTACAGAATAGCCCACTGATTACATAAGATATGATCAGATATTAAAAACCTTCATAAGTAAGAAAATGTAATTGGACACTCAGTTGTAAAGAACACATGGTTGCTTTAAAAAGAAAAATAATCACAAGTAAGAATTTCCATTAAAAATAAATTATGCTGGAAATAAAAGCAAATGATTTTTAATAATCTGAACATTGGAAATTTAAAGGTGAATTATGGCTAACATTGATCTCACTAGTAATGAGTTAAATGTTCAAAAATCAATAAAATGTATTTAAAATTGTGAACAATGGTTATTGATTGAATAAGAATTAGAATTTGAGGAGAAGATTAATCATTACATAAGTCTTATATTAAAAGTTAATGCACTTAAAAATGTGCATATACATAGAGATACAGACTTATTTAGATTCATTCCAAAAAGGTTGTTCATTGAGCACTTTTTAATAGTGCCAAAAATAAAATCAATAGGAGAAGAGGAAGAGAAACCTCTAAAAACAAAATTAAATTGCAGGCAGAAAAGAAAATCTTTCAAGAGCATCAGAAATAAAATATAGTATTTAATACTCATATAGCATTCTCAAACAGCAACTCCAAAGTGCTCAAATGAACTATTTTCGTCCAAATAAAATCATCCAAAAAATAAATTGCGATGGTAGTAAATTGATTGAGGGATGTAGGCATGTGAGAGGGAATTTATAGATGCAAATGCCCTTTTTATGAAACATGAGAACTGCTTTTTGAGATGTAAAAGGTGGGAAAGGACAGACATTACAGTGTGACCATTTCTAGTTCTGTGTATCTAAACTGTCTGCCTATGCATCATCTCAGAAGGGCCCCTTTGTCAGTTGCACAATAAGTAGGTCTCTAGACCAAGACTGCCCACATTGAGTTTCTAAGCAGTATGTCATTTATTACTAAGAATAGTCACCTCAAAAACAACGTACATGGATAGAGCACCTTACAAGCTTACAAAATATTTACACTTATTTCCAGTCACCCTGTCTGGCAGATGGGAGGTACTTTATTGGGCCCATCTTATGTTGACAAAACAGACGCTATGATGGCAAGGGAGTGAGTAGTTCAAGGCTATACTGTCGATAAAAGAAAGATAAAGAACTGTATCCTACCCCAATTTCTAGTCTAATACTGTTTTCTGTTTAACGAATGGTACCTTTTGTCTCAACCCATCCACTATATTCCCAGAGTCTAAAAAAAAAAAACACTTGCAAGAAATTGGTAGTGGCCATACGTATTATAAAGCACAGTGTACATTCTAAATGAGCAAGAAATGGTCTTTTTTTATTTTTGCAACTTTCATAAGGGAACAGGATAGAAATTACCCAGGAAAGTTTGCTGATGGTTGTGATGATTATCTTCTTTTTTTTAATAAAGTTTCCATCTATTGCTAACGACAACACTAACTATACTCATTATAGAAATATAGAAAAATATAGAACACGATAGTAAAGAAAATTTAAAATCACTAATTACTTTCCCTTTTGGCTTTTACTTTTATTTTAGATTCAGCAGGTACGTGTGCAGATTTGTTGCAAGGGTATAATTGTGTGTTGCTGAGGTTTAGGCTTCTGTTGATCCCAGCACCTAGATAGTGAGCATAGTACCCAGTAGAACGTTTTTCAGTCCTTGTCCCCTTCTCTCCCTCCTTCTTTTGGAGTTCCTAGTATCTCTTGTTCTCATCTTTATGTCCACCTGTTCCCAAAGCTTAGCTCTCATGTACAAGTGAGTATATGCAGTATTTGGTTTTCTGTTCCTGTGTCAGTTTACTTAGGATAATGTCCTCCAGCTGCATCCAAGTTGCAGCAAAGGACATGATTCCATTCCTTTTTATGGCTGAATATTGCATGCTGTATATGTACATTTTCTTTACCCAATTCACCCAATTGATGGGCACCTAGGTTGATTCCATGTCTTTGCTATTGTGAGTAGTGCTTCTACAAATGTATGAGTGCATCTGTCTTTTTTAGTAGAACAATTTATTTTCCTCTGGGTGTGTACCCAGTAATGGTACTCCAGAGTCAAATTGTAATTCTATTTTTAGTCCTTTGAGAAATCTCCAAGTTGCTATCCACAGTGGCTGCACTAATTTACATTCTCTACAAGAAATAGAGATCCTACCACCAAGGTTTTAGGAGTTTTATAGATTGGGGACTTACAACTGACATTGTAAGTCCCCAACTTGAGATGATTTTTGTATATGGTTAACCAGTTTTAAAAATCATTAATTACTTTCTGTCCTTTATTGTGATTTTCTTTTTTAAAAAGTCAAAGGTGGCATTTTTAATCAAATTCTTCCAAAATTCACGTTAAATAAATGTAAAATGTATTACCTCCATTGTACTCTGAAATAGTGTCACTGATCTTAGAACCAAGGTATCTTGAGCAACGTACATGTTATCAGACAAGCTCCAAAGATCTGAGTTCATTGCTAGGTGGATCAGCACACACCATCCCAGGTAATTGATTTTGGACACTGCTCCTCCTCAGTCTGAGAGCACAAACACCAGCTTCCTAAGTGGTATCTGTAGAGCTGTTTGAGAAGCAAGCATGTCATCAATCCATTCCCAAGGTTGGCAGCAGTAGTCAAATAAGCATGCAGTAGCAAAAAAGAAAAAAAAAAAAAGCCAAAGAAAAGCAAGTAGGGAAGTGCTAGCAGTCATTGATCTGTAGAGAAAGTGGCATGCATTTAGAAAATTAAGAATTGGTCCTACCTACCAGTCCAGCCTCATGGACTGGTACTTGTCTTTCGCATTCTTCCTGCCTGACTTCTACCTCTTCCCCAGTCCTAATCCTCTCTCGATGTGGGGTGCTTTGCTAGCCCTGCCTCACATTTGAGAAACAGGTGATGGGAGAATGGTCCAACAGTGTTTCCTCTCTATTAAACTCTGTCTCTTCCCGATGTGGGATTAGGGGAGGACCTGCGGAAAATCATATTTGCCTTTTCAAGTGGTAGTTCTGCATGCTGGAAGGTCCTTCCCCTATTTCAAAATCTCTTTAGCCATTTTATCCCCTACAAATCTTTCATAGCCACCCAGCTCTTAATTCTCCTCTTCCCAGTAAGGGTCCAAAACTCCTTCTGTGATGAACCATAATGCACACATCACAGTGTTTTGTAACGATTCACTGAATACATCTTTGCTTTCCTCTCGATTGTGAGCCAACTGAGAGCAAGAAAGATGCTGTGCCAATTTTATATCCCTTGCATCCAGCATACCCACCCTACACATTCCATAACTTGGTGTGGAATAAATGATCATTTGTGTAATGAAATAATACAAGAAAAAAAAGGGAATGTAGGAAAAATGAGGGAGGCAAGGAAGGAAGAAGGAAAGGGAAAGAGGAATCTTTAATAGTTAAAAGTACTTCCAGAATGAAAGTCCCAATCTTTAAATAAGTCATCCTAAATTTGGCTACTGTGCTAGTCCAATAACAATAACCTTATTAAAGAACATTATTTCCCAGTTGTCTGAGGAAAAAGGAAAGAGGATTTTAAACCTTGTAATTTTTGTCTTCATAGATTGTTATCTTTCACGGCGTGGTTTAGTCAAATAAACACTAGGCTGAGGGTGAAAAGTGGTCTCTCCTCTTGCTCTGTGAAGATCATTTAACATCCTTTGCCTCAGTTTGCCTTATATTAAAAATGAGGCACTCGAACGTGATGTGCCTTTTCAATTCAAGCAAACTAATGTTCTGCGTTTAATTATCAGTTATTTGAACAGCAAGCTAGATAGGAATTAGAAACTCTACTCTGGGGTGGTTAAAACAAAAATAATGAGCTCAATTAGGAGAGACAGCCTTATATTGTTTTAAGACACTAGTGTTTGAATGTGAGTTTTATCAATTACTAAAGAGTGAACTGGATAAACCCTGTGATGCCTCGGAGAATACCTTGACAGGAACCAAAGGGTAGGGGCAGGAACTAGGCCTGCCATTTTTCCATTGTATTCTCAGAGCCTAGCCCAGTGCCAGACATACATAAGGGCTCAAAACAAACAACCAACCAAACAAAAAACAGTGCTGATGAAATGGATCCTTTGTGGTTTCCCAATACTATCACTCACTCTTAATTAGCAGATAATATAAAAATTAAGAAGTATCTGAACTCCTATTAAGCAGAATAGTTTTTATATTATTCTGTTTATCCTTCTTCAAACTTTGTATTTCTGTGTGCTTAATTAATGGTAGAGCCCTAGTTCAGTGTGTTACTAACTGATATTCTATGACTCTGTGTCCCCACCCAAATCTCATCTTGAATTGTACTCCCATAATTTCCACGTGTTATGGGAGGGACCCAGTGGGAGATAATTTAAATCATGGGGGTGATTCCCCATATTGTTCTCGTGGTAGTGAATAAGTCTCACAAGATCTGACAGTTTTATCAGGGGTTTCTGCTTTTGCATCTTCCTCATTTTCTCTTGCCGTTGCCATGTAAGAAGTGCCTTTCACCTCCCACCATGATTCTGAGGCCTCCCTAGCCATGTGGAACTGTTAAGTCCAATTAAACCTCTTTTTCTTCCCAGTCTCAGGTATGTCTTTATCAGTAGTGTGAAAACTGACTAATACAGTAAATTGGTACCAGAAGTGGGATGTTGCTGAAAAGATACCTGAAAATGTGGAAGCGATTTTGGAACTGGGTGACAGGCAGAGATCGGAACAGCTTGGAGGGCTCAGAAGGAGCCAGGAAAATGTGGAAAAGTTTGGAGCTCTCTAGAGGCTTGTTGAATGGCTTTGCCCAAAACACTGATAGCGATATGAACAAAAAGATCCAGTCTGAAGTGGTCTCAGAAGGAGATGAGGAACTTGTTGGGAACTAGAGCAAAGATGACTCTTGTTATGTCTTAACAAAGAGACTTGCGGCATTTTGCTTCTGCCCTAGAGATTTGTGGAACTTTGAACTTGAGAGAGATGATTTAGGGAATCTGGCAAAAGAAGTTTCTAAGAAGCAATGCATTCAAGAGGTGACTTGGGTACTGTTAAAAGCATTCAGTTTTAAAAGGGAAGCACAGCATAAAAGTTTGGAAATTTTGCCGCCTGACAATGCTGTAGAAAAGAAAATCCCATTTTCTGAGGAGAAATTCTGCATAAGTAATGAGGAGCCAAATGTTAATCCCCAAGACAATGGGGAAAGTGTCTCCAGGGCATGTCAGAGACCTTTGCAGCAGCCTCTCCCATCACAGACTCAGAGGTCTAGGAGGAAAAAAATGGTTGCATGGGCAGGTCCCAGGGTCCCTGTTCTGTGTGCAGTCTACGGACTTAGTGCCCTGTGTCCCAGCTGCTCCAGCTGTGGCTGAAACGGGCCAATGTAGAGCTTGGGCCAAGGCTTCAGAGGGTGCAAGCCCTAAGCCTTGGCAGCTTCCATGTAGTGTTCAGCCTGCACAGAAGTCAAGAATTTGGGGTTTGAGAACCTCTGTCTAGATTTTAGAAGATGTATGGAAATGCCTGGATGCCCAGGCAGAAGTTTGCTGCAGGGGCAGAGCTCTCATGGAGAACCTCTACTAGGGCAGTGCAGAAGGGAAATGTGGGGTTGGAGCCCCCACACAAAGTTCCTACTGGGGCACCAGTAGGTAGATCCACCTACAGCTGGCACCATGTACCTGGAAAGGCTGCAGACACTCAATGCCAGCCTGTGAAAGCAACTTGGAGAGAGGCTATACCCTGCAAAGCCACAGGGGCAGAGCTGCTCAAGACCATGGAAACCCACCTCTTGCATTAGCATGACCTGGATGTGATGTCTGGAATAAAAGGACATCATTTTGGAGCTTTAAAATTTGACTGCTCTGCTGGATTTTGGACTTGCATGGGCACTGTGACCCCTTTGTTTTGGCCAATTTCTCCCATTTGGAATGGCTGTATTTACCCAATACCTGTACCCCTATTGTATCTAGGAAGTAACTAGCTTGCTTTTGATTTTGCAGGCTCATAGGCAGAAGGGACTTGCCTTTCCTCAGATGAAACTTTCGACTGTGGACTTTCAGATTAATACTGAAATGAATTAAGACTTTGGGGGACTGTTGGGAAGGCATGATTGGTTTTGAAATGTGAGGACTTGAGATTTAGAGGGGCTGGGGATGGAATGATATGGTTTGACTCTGTGACCCCACCCAAACCTTATCTTGAATTGTACTCCCATAATTCGCACACATTGTAGGAGGAACCCAGTGGGAGATAATTTGAATCATGGGGCGGTTTTCCCCATACTGTTCTTGTGGTAGTGAATAAGTCTCATGAGATCTGATGGTTTTATCAGGTTTCATTCTTGCATCTTCCTCATTTTCTCTTGCTGCCACCATGTAAGAAGTGCCTTTTGCCTCCTGCCATGATTCTGAGGCCTCCCCAGCCATGTGGAACTGTAAGTCCAATTAAACCTCTTTTTCTTCCCAGTCTTGGGTATGTCTTTATCAGCAGCAGGAAAACGGACTAATACATCAACATTTGCTTCTCAAAGAAATTCATCATATAATTGTTACTTTGCAATTTGAAATCAGTTCAAATTGTTCATCTCATTTATTTGTACCTGGCTTACAGTAGGGATTTAATAGAGATCTAGTGAATAGATTCGCTTCAAATGGGCAAAAATAACAGTGAAGTTAAATCTTCTTGAAAATTCTAATGTGTTTGCAGACTAATTTGGTTTTCTTTTTTTTTTTTTAATTTTTTGCACCATTTCATGTTCCAACTGATCTTTAAAATAATGCTCTACAGTTCACATCCTTCTGATTGTGAAGATAAAGTTTGTGAAATAAACCAACATATCCTTTCTTGTGGCTGGGTTTAGATAGTAAAACAATAACTAAGACAAATAGGAACTCTCTCATTTATCTGGTGGTTATATCTCCCAAAGCACTGAAATACCATCCAGAGAAATTACAAGGCTACATTGATTCCTTTGTAGCCACCCTGTAAAGAACAAAGAGCAAGAAAATAATACCATTCTGCTATAAATTAGTATATTTTTGAGTACGTGTAACAAAAACTCATTCAAAGTATCTTAAGTTAAAGGTTTATTGACTCACATACCTAAGATAGGAATACTTACAGCATCAGGCATGGCTGGATCAAGGTTCCAACAGTGTATCAGGATGCTCTCTCTTTTACTCACCTTTTCTCAGTGCTAATAACTCCAGCAAGGCAGGAACTAGTTTTAGTCACATGACACTGGACCAATCATTTTGGCCTGGGGGATGGAGAATTGTTCCTGGACAAGCCTGCATCATTTGACCTAGCCCTGTGGCCCATGGAAATGGGATTGAGAGCCTCACCATTATCATGTTAAATGGGGGATTGGCAGTTCCTAAAGCCAGAGCTGAGCCACAGAGAAACAGAATCAGGGCATCTCATGTTATTACTGGCAGAGTTTCTGTATCATACTCATTCCAGACTTTGATCACTGACTTTAAAAATCTTTGTTCACTGGCTTGACAGTAACATCCATGAAGCTGACCTGCCTACCAGGCACTCACCTGAGCTTCAGTGTTTTTTGACTCTTTAAATGCCATTATTTTCTTTTCCATTCCACTTTTCACTCTGATGGATATCACTTGGACTTTATTATTACCTGAAACTACTTAATTCCTGACATCCTAAATGATGATCTCACCCTTTTGACCACAACTTTATATCCATTCAACTGTCTTAAGCCCTCAATCTCACTACATTCTGCTTATTGACTCTGAAAGCAAGACCTTCGGGATCACCAGCCCTTCTTAGTCTCAGAAATTCCATACTAATCTGCACTATGTGGTCGATTTCCTGAAATACCCTTCAACATCCCTACTTCCTTATCCATGTCCTATGATCATGCCAGTATTAGTTTCCTAATGTAGCTGTTGCAACATACCACAAACTGCAAGGCTTAAAACAACAAAAATTTACTCTCACAGTCTAGAGGTCAAAAGTCTGAAATTAATATCACTGAGCCAAAATCAAGGTGTTAGCAGGACCATGCTCCCTTGAGAGATTCTGGGGGAGAATCTTTTCCTTCCTCTTCCAGCTTCCGGCAGCTGTCACCATTCCTTGGCTTGTGGCTGCATCACTGTAATTTTCAAGGTCAACATCTTTAAATGTCTCTCTGCTCTATTACCATATCACTTCCTCCTCTGTATGTATGTCACATCTCTCTGTCTCTCTCCTGTAAGGACATTTGGGATGGCCTGAAGTGCCCACTTGGATAATCCAGGATAATCTCTCCTTATAAAGATCCTTAAACCAATTATACCTACAATTTTTTTCGTTTTCATTTCTTTCTTTCTTTTTCTTTCTTTCTTTCTTTCTTTCTTTCTTTCTTTTTTTTTTTTTTTTGTGGGGCTGGTGGTGGGGGGGGCACTTGTAAACTAGGTTCCAGAGATTAGGGTATCAATATATTTTGGGAAGCCAGTTTCCAGCCTATCACATACCTATATGGCTCTGGGGTCACCAAACTCTGGGGTCAGACAATGATTTGTCTTCCACTTCTCTACTACTTGCTGGGGAAAAACAAAAATCCAGATATAAGAGTCATTACTAATTAGCAATTTTTATACTCAGCTTGATAATCTTGTCTCTTTTTCATGATCTAATGTCTCCCCATCTATTTACAGTAACATGCCTATACATCCTTACGGCTCTTCTGATTCCAGCAGTAAATGTACCTATAGGACTAACCCATTTTCTCACAGGACAGAGGAATTTGATTTGTCTTATTCAATCAAAACCACATACTTAACTCCTAGAACGAAGTCCAGTGCATAGCTGGTACTTGATTGGTATTTATTTTCTGACTTATTCTTCCAGTATAAAACAAAAGAGTGTTCCATTTCCCCAGTGTTTTTAATCCCACTTCCTATGATACCTTGATTCCTCTTTATAGCTATAATTTATCTGCCTCCCTCCCTTCCTCCTCCTCCCTGTCTCTTCCTTGTTTTCTGGCTGCCTCCTTACATCTTGTAATGCCAGTCAAGTCTTATTCACCCTTAAAAAATGCATAAGAAGACATACTCATTCCAAATCAGCAATAACAACAACTTTTACATGCACACACAGCTCTCTCTAACTATTGGCAAATCTCATTCTTACACTCTTACATAAAATTCCTGAAAGGGTGGTCTAAGTTCAGTCTATATAACCCCTCATCTGCATTTATTTCTTAACTCTTGGCTTCTGCCTCTACTATGTCATTTAAATTGTTCTTTCTTAGGTCAAAACCACCTTTATTTTTCATGGCTGCCAATATTTTTAAATTAAACTTGTTATTTTGAGATAACAATAGATTGTCATGCAATTGTATGAAATAGTCCAAGGAAGTCACCAGGTACCACTTCCCCCAGTAGTATCATCTTGTAAAGCTGGAGTACAATATCACAATCAGGTTACTCACACTGATGTAATCCACTGATCTTATTCAGATTTCCTCAGTTTTCCTTGTACTGATTTGTGTGTGTGTCAAAACTAAATTTCATTTGCAAATCCACTGAATAGTTTCCAGTCTTGACATCTATGAATTGCTTGATTTAAATTCAATAAATATATTTAATTCTTACTATGAGTTAAGAATGTAAGGTTCTACAAATATTGGTCAATGTTATGGTTGTATTAACTCTATGGGGTAAGTATACTATTATTAGTCCCATTTTACAGATGAGGCAAGTGAGGCACAAAGAAATTAATAAACTTGCACAAAGAAGTTAAGAAACACAGCTAGTGTGAATAGTGGAGATTAGATGCAAGCCCACACAGCCTGGTTCAGAGTCTATGCGACTAACACTTTCTCCTGTGACCTCTCTGGACCTAGCTGAAGTGTCTGCTGAGTTTGGGAGTGGAGACCTTGAGTTACTTGAATGTCTCTTCTTCCTTGGTTCCTTTGATATAATCTACTGCTTCTCCTTGTACCTCTCTGACTACTTTTTCCTGGTCTTCTTCATGGACTGCTCATCCCATTCCTGGTTTTAAATGTAGCTTCCCCCAAGGCTGTGCATTCAACTCCCTGGTTTTTTCACTAGGTATTTTCTTTGGGGAATCTCTATACCTATGTGCTAAAGGAGCACAAACTGATAGCTGTTAAGCTTAGACCTCTGACCTGAGTTCTAAACTCCTTTCCAATTACTGGTTTTCCAACTTCTCTGGGGTATCCCTCAGGAACTTCAAACTTTATGATGTCATAAACTGCACTAATCCATCTCTGTACCTTTTTTCTGTAATCCACAACCTCCACTGTCACAAATTACCATAAACTGGGTGACTTATAGACAACAGAAATTTATTTCTTACATTTCTGGAGGATGGGAAGTCCAGGACCAAGGTGCCAAAAGATTTGGTGACTGGTGAAGCCTCTCTTCCTGGTTCATAGATAGACCATATTTTCATTATGTCACTAGGGCTTGGTGAAGGAGGCACAGCAGCTCTTTGGGACCTCTTTTATAATAACACTAATCCTATTCATTAAAAACTTCATTCTTATGACCTAATCACCTCCTGATACAGTTAGGCTTTGTGTCCCTACCCAAATCTCATCTTGAATTATAGTTCCCATAATCCCCATGTGTTGTGGGAAGGACCCAGTGGGAGGTAATTGAATCATGGGGGCAGTTGCCCCCATGCTATTCTCATGTTAGTGAGTGAGTTCTCACAAGAGCTGATGGTTTTATAAGGGGCTTTTCCCCTTTGCCTGGTACTTCTCCTTTCTGCTGCTATGTGAAGAAGGGCATGTTTTCTTCTCTTTCTGCCATGATTATAAGTTTTCTGAGGCATCTATAGCCCTGTGGAACTGTGAGTCAATTAAATCTCTTTTTTTAAATAAATTACCCAATCTTGGACAGTTCTTTATAGCAGCCTGAGAATGGACTAACACACCTCCCAAAGACCCCACCTCCCAATAATGATCATAATGGAGATTAGGTTTCAATATATGAATTTGGAGGCCACACACACTTTATAGCATAAAACATTTCCCCAAAGAAGATCCATTTTTTTTTTTTTGGCCTGTGTTTTGATCTAAAGTAATCATGCCTTCATCCATTCATAACTACCTTTTATGGTCACAAACTGGAGAAATAGTTATATATGTAATAACTGTGCTCCTATGTATTGACATATAATCTACAATAATATTTTGTTCATTGTTGATTCTGAACTGATGAGCTAGATTTGTTTAGCTGACACAAATATGTCATAAAATGGACAGTGCCTGGCACAGTGGCATAAAATGGAAAAAATAAAACATAATCATGGTAGAATTAAATAATTTCCTAATGGTAGAATTAAGGAAATGGTTCTTAAGGAGATATTAGTTGTTGGAATTAAAGTCTAACTAGAAACAATTAATAAAATATAGCATTCTAATTCTTTCAGAAAATCATCTATTTTCATATGAGCATTGTAAGTACTGGAGGGACTGCTCCTTATTTTACTCAGTATGTTGAACTACAGTACAATTTTGAGAGGTTATATAGGGAATAAACCACCCCAGACTGCTCATCTCCCAGCAAAGATAACAAGAAACTGAAAGTAAAGCTCCCATGATTTAAATCCCAATATTAATCTCCGTCTGGAACGCATTAAGGTTAACAACTGGTAAACCAGAAAATGAAAATATCTGTGAGATACTAGAAAAAAAAATGCCTTGTTTTTCCTTCATTACATGGCAAAAAACAAAATCTTTAGCTTTATGCCTCACTAGAGAGAATAAGAATTGTTATCATATAAGTTTTGAAGAGAATCTCTTGCTGATTGAAATAATACCTTCATAATATTTGCAAATAAATGTCTAGACTCTCCATGAGCTCTAAAAATGAAAAATGTGCAGATGGAAATGAAAAGTGAATGTGGTCGAATTGTTGGGATCTGAGGCTCTTTTATATGCCTGGAGTTTCTGGACCTTTATCAGAAGACAACATTTGTATATATTAAATAGATAAATATGCAATATATTAAGATAGGTAAACAGAAAGGAATAAGAGTTAGACTGCCTCAGTTTCCGCATAGCCGTATGGGGATTAGATACACCTATTAGCTGGGAGTTTTTCTGCCCTCCTGGAGGATTCTTAGCCCCTAAGGTAATATAATGGAGACCTTATGAGCACTTTCAGTAGTACAGAGATTTATGCTAATCATCTGTACCATATGCAAGAATACATTGTAAAAAAAATCATTATTATTATTTTTAATTCATGTATTTATTTTGAAGACAGAGTCTTTCTCTGTTGCCCAGGCTAGAGTGCAGCAAGCAATCATAGCTCACTGCAGTCTCAAACTCTTGGGCTCAAGCAATCCTCCCACCTCAGCCTCCTGAGTAGCTAGGACAAAAGGTGTATGCCACCACTCCTGGCTAATTTTATTTATTTATTATTTATTATTTATTTATTTATTTATTTTTAGAGACTTGGTCTCACTATATTGCCCAGGATGGCCTTGGACTCCTGGCCTCAAGCAATCCTCCTGTCTTGTTTTTCTAAAGTGCTGGGAGTACAGGCATGAACCACTGTGTCTGGCCTGGCCTCGTTATTATTAATCATTAGCAAAAGCAAATAAACATGCAGAAGTAATTCCTACATACAAGTTCATAATCTTGAGTTATTTACATTGTAATCCATGGCAATGTCAGTTTATTCTGTGTGCTTACTTGCTTTTATTTACTTTTAATTTTTGGAGATAGGAGCACAAGATTTTAAACCCCATATATGTTGAAACTATTGTTCCCTTGGAATAAATTCATATGCACAAAGAACATAACAGCTAATCAGTGGAGAGAATCTATAAAGGCAAGACCATGTCTGCTTTTTCCCTTTCGTTTGTTCAGTTTACAACAGAGAGCCTGGTACACAGTAGATGCTAAATAATTATGTACTGAATAAATAATAAACCAGAGGTAAAAATTCAACTCTGGTGGAGTAAACAGAAAAGAGAGGGATACTGAGTGTTTAGAATGTGATTGGGATTGTGCTGGGTACCTGATGTAAATCATCTCCTAATTCTCTCCAGAGCTCTGAGAAACAAGTATATGTTATGAATGGCAAAGACCTTGATTCTTAACGTGACTAGCAGTCCCCGGATTAACCAACCTTGTCTCAGACCACACACCCCAGGCACATCTGCTGTCTCTTTCATCATTGATCACATCACAGGTTTTTGTACACAGTATTCCTTTGCCTCTTCCCCAGTTCTATCTCTTGCTAATTTTTACTCATCCTTCAGGTCCCTCCTTTAATGTCGCATCCTCAGGGAAGTCTTCCCTATAAATTAGACCTTACGTACTTGGTTTGTATCACTTATCACAACTGTAACTGAATTATTATTGACACAGAACTTTGTTTTATGTGTGACTTCTCTGATAGTCATCAAATTCCAAGAGGGACTTCATCTGTCTTGATTGTTTTAGCTTCATTTCTTGTTACACTTTTTGACATATAATATACTTTCAAAAATATGTCCTGCATTAATTAATGATGATAAAAATCCAGTTTGAAGAAGTTTAGTAACTTATTCAAAGTTCCAGGCTAGTAAGTGATATGTGTGGCTCGTAAGGAAGGAGCTGTTAAATTCCAAAAGCTACAAAACTAAGAGTAATAACTAAGAAAGTGGAAGATTGGTGTGGCATTCTAAAAATCCTCTGAAATTAAATAAGCAGATGGTATTTAACAAGGATAAACATAATATCCCACATTACATGAAAACATGACAAAAGCTAACAGGTTCCGAATGAGCATCATTGTAGAACTAATTCCCTCCATGGGGAATGTGCAGTGGGTGTTTATACATCCAGGCACAACGCTAGACATTGTGCATGGGTTATCTTTATTTAAGCCTCATAATAACCTCCAGATAGGGTAGTGTCATTAATTTCATCTTAAAGGTTTAAATTGTTCCCCTGTTAAACAGCAAAACAGGCTCAAGCAGCTTTGATTCCAGAGCCCACGTACACTTAACCATTTCATAAGGCTTTCAGACTCAAGCTTTGGAACTTTAGTGGCGTTGTCTGGCTTATTTGTTTTCTAAGACCTACACATTTTTGGTGACTAAATTAAGGGTGGCCCAAATGCCAAAAAAGTGATTGTGAATTCAGACTGACGTACTCCAAATGTAATATCCAAAATGGAGGAGATCAGAGCCTCTGGGCCCCATTCCCAGAAATAGTTAATTTTTTAAATTATCTAATGTAGGAATGAGGCTGTCACCGTTCATAAAAAGGAAATAGCCTTCTTGAAAGAAATTTACCTAGACAGGCACCAAGCTTAGGAAAAGAACCATCCCTAAAGAAAAAGAACTGGAAATTGCTTTTCTAGCTATCATGGAGGACACTACTGCCCCCTTGTGCCTCAACATGACAATACAGTCCTAAGAACGTTCGGACCAGCTCACCTTGAGCGCCTTCTGAGCTCCGAGAGCCCTCGGAAGCGTTCTGCCCCAGTTTGCTCAGAGTCAGCAGGCCGGAGAGTTTCCTTTTGGGTCATCTTGCCTGGCATGGGGAGGAGAGAGAGGCTTTACTGCCCCACTGAGAGGCCGGAAGCATTGAAGTCCCAAACACAGATTCCTTTTAGGCAGCTACTGTGACCCTTGATAATTGTTCCCTTCATAATCTCTGAAGAAGCACTAGGAGAAGGCAAAGGAGGGTAGAAACTTCTCCAGTATTTGCAACAATTGCAACAATTTCAGAAATATGTCCTGCGTAAATAAATGATGATAAAATCCAACCTGAAGAAGTTCAACCTATTCAAAGTTCCAGGCTGGTAAGAGATACGAGTGGCTCATAAGCGAGGAGCTGTTAAATTCCAAAAGCTATAACTGAGAGTAATAACTAAGAAAGTTTTGCAACAAGAACTTAACTAAGCAGACTAAACTTTTTATTTTATTTTATTATTATTTTTTTAACTTCAGAGACTCAGGGCTGCTCCTGGTAATGGTAGCTCACTGAGGGAGAAATTTATGCAAGAGGCACAAACTATTCTTTTCTCAGAATGGCAGTAAGAAAAGGAAAGGGGCCGGGCGTGGTGGCTCATGCCTGTAATCTCAGCACTTTGAGAAGCTGAAGTGGGCGGATCACCTGAGGTCAGGCATTAGAGATTCGCCTGGCCAACATGGTGAAACCTCATCTCCACTAAAAATACAAAAATTAGCCGGGCATAGTGGCAGGCCCTATAATCCCAGCTATTCGGGAGCCTGAGACACGAGAATTGCTTGAACCTGGGAGGTGGAGGTTGCAGTGAGCCGAGATAGTGCCATTGCATTCCAGCCTGGGAGACGTGAGTGAAACTCTGAAAAAAAAAAAAAAAAAAAAAGAGAGAGAGAGAAACGCAACGAAATGTGTAATAAAATGTGTTTAGAGCTGAATCTGACCTATCCTGAACCTGCCTCACAAAAGCAGATGACCAGAGACCTTGAGGTCCTGTCCTCCATCCCCTCACCTGGGACATTTCAATTTATTTGTAAAAAACAATTCAAGTTTTCATGCTGTTTTGCCCTGAGGGTTTCAATATGATATTTGTTTATGTCAGTATTTGAGTACTGACAGCTTCCTCCATAGTAAGCTCCTCTGGATGAGGGCCATGCTTGTTCATTCACCATTATGCTCCTGTTCATAGCCAAGTGCCTGGTATATGAAAACGTGTTGAACAAATGACTAATACTCTGTGTTTTAGTGATTAATAGGATTGAAAGACATTGAGATAAAAGTTACCCCTCAGTTAACCTTCCCCCTGCAGGTGCATTCATCTTTCAAACTTAGGAAGATGTAAAAGCTTTGTAGTCAAACTCAAGTTCAAATCCCAGTCCCAGTGACCTTGGGAAAATTCTTTAAACCTCCCTGTGCTTATTTCTTAAACATCGTGTGGGAAAACATCTACCTCTTTTACTTGTCAGGGATTTAATGAGAACATGTATCTCCTACACCACATGGCTCAGTGCCCAGCAGACCATGAATGATCATTAAAAGTTAGTTTTATTCGGCCGGGCAGTGGCTCATGCCTGTAATCTCAGCACTTTGGGAGGCCGAGGCAGGCAGATCACGAGGTCAGGAAATCGAGACCATCCTGGCTAACACGGTGAAAGCCCATCTCTACTAAAAATACAAAAAAATTAGCAGAGCTTGGTGGTGGGTGCCTGTAATCCCAACTACTCGGGAGGCTGAGGCAGGGGAATCACTTGAACCCAGGAGGTGGAGCCTGCAGTGAGCCGAGATCGCACCACTGCACTCCAGCCTGGGCAAAGGAGAGACTCCGTCTCAAAAAAAAAAAAAAAAGTTTTATTCACCCCCAATTCCTATGCTTTCTCAAAGTGTCTTCGGATAGACTTTAAAAGACGTTCTTCAGAAATCTGGACCCACATATGCGCACCCACCACTGTAATCTAGAGACTGCACTTCTTTCTCCAGCAGACATTTCGCCAAACTTGTCAGCAATCTGTAAACTCAACTCATTTTTATTTTCTCTTTCTGTAGAAAGATGTAATGCAAGGACAAGAAGGTTGTAGCTTATGTTAGAATACTTTTGACTATAAGTAACAAAAAAGATCAATAAAGAATGGCTTACACAGGAGGAAAATGTGTAATCTCACATAAAGGGTCCAGAGATGATAGTCGAAATGAAGTTATCAAGGGGCCAGAATCTGGTCAATTCAGCAGGTGACAAAAATCAGACTGAGAGAGAATAGATTGTTGTAAATCTTCAGAAAAAAAAAAAAGTTTTATAAAACCACGTATGTGCAGATGAACGTATGTGTATACCATCATCTCCATACAGTCATCTCTCGGTATTCTTGAGGGACTGAGTTCAGAACCCCCCCCCCCCCATGGATACCAAAATCTGAGGACACTTAAGTCTCCTTATATGAAATGGTGTAGTATTTACATACAACCTATACATCCTTCCATGTACTTTAAATCATCTCTAGATTACTTATAATACCTAATACAATGGAAATGCTGTGTAAATAGTTTTTATACTGTATTGTTTTTCATTTATATTGTTTGTTTGTTTGTTTATTGAGATGGAGTCTCACTCTGTCTCTCAGGCTGGGAGTGCAATGTCATGATCTCGGCTCACTGCAACCTCCACCTCCCGGGCTCAAGTGATTCTCCTGTCTCAGCCTCCCGAGTAGCCAGGACTACAAGCACGTGCCACCATGCCCAGCTAATTTTTTGTACTTTTGACGGGGTGTATTTTTGTAGTAGAGACAGGGTTTCACCATGTTGGCCAGGCTGGTCTCTAACTCCTGACCTCGGGTGATCTGCCCACTTCAACCTCCCAAAGTGCTGGGATTATAGGCGTGAGCTACTGCACCTGCCTTATTTTTTATTTATTTTTTATTTTTATTTTTTCAAATATTTTCAAGCCACAGTTAGTTGAATCTGTGGATGCTGCACCTGCAATATGGAGTGCTTGCTTATTTTATTATTTCTGATTGAAACACTGCATGTTTCTTTTAAGTAGAATTCTTTACACAGTTTTTTTTTTTTTTTTTTTTTTTGGTCAATATCATTAGGCTGATGTCATGCCAACTTGAAAGTGATCTAATGAATTAGTAAAATCTAAAAAAATTTATTTCTGCTCTGGATATAGGCAGACATGCTATAGGCGGGGAACACTCAGCATACGGGATACTATTTTTAGCACTCATAAAAAATACTGAATTTTGGCCTCACAGCCGGTCTTTACGCTGCTGAGACTAAAGCCTTGACAGAATATAGTCCTTTTAAATCGCATTAAACTATAGCAGTCACCAAGAAATATAATTGCTAGTTTTGGTAGATACACTTCTGAGTAGAACTGTAAAAAAAAAAGGCTGTTGTTAAGCAAGAACTGCTGTGAAAACCAATATGAACTCATGTTCAGAAGAAGCAGGCTGCGGTAGGTATTAATAGATATCCAAAGGCAGCCACTCAAGATCCCTGTCTCTTGGTTATTCAATCAAATACTAATCAGGGTACTGCTGTGATGAAATTTTGCAGATATAATTAAAGTCTCAGGGCAGTTGACCTTAAGATACAGAAATAATCTTTGTGGGTTTGATCTAATCACATGAGTCCTTTACCAAAGGGGAAGTCAGAGAGAATCAGAGTGTGAGAAGGACTCAACAGGCCTTTGTTTACTGGTTTGAAGATGGAATGAAACTGAGAGAGAAGCCCCCAGTAAACAGCCACAAGATTACAGGGACGTGGGTCCTACAACCACAGAAGCTGAATTCTACCAACAACGTCAATGAGCTTGGAAGAGGACTGCAAGGCCCAGATGAGAACCACAGCCGGTTTAAGTGTGAGACTGAGCAGAGAACACAGCTCAGCCATGTCAGACTCTTTTATCCCACAGAACTGTGATATAATAAATTTGTGTGTTTAAAGTTACTAAGTTTATGGTAATTTTTTTATGCAGCAATAGGAAACTGATACATAAGCTTTCTCCCAGGGCACCATTGTCTTTTTTTTTTCTTCCACTAAATGGTTTTGGGTGCCTATAGAATTTAACTGTATCATAATTTTTTACAAGACCCTGACAAAATGGACACTCTCTTCAGGATAAAGTTGGGAAAATCCTTTTAAAAGTCTCCCTAAATCAAACAATTCTACCTGCATTCCACTAAAGATTCAGGGATTGGACCCAATCCCGGAAGCCTTTTCCTACAAAATTTGGAAAATCTCTTTTTGCAGAATCAACTTAAGTTACTTGAAGAGATAATAGTAAAAATAAATAAAATTTGTAGAATGCTTAGTATTATGCTAGAATCTTTATATACATGCCAATTAGTTTTCATTTCTTCACTGTAAGATGCTATTGTTTCCTGCAGCTTTAAAGATGAAGAAAGTTCTTCAAAGCAGAACTTTTCAATTATTTCTTGCTTAGTAGTAGAGCTGAAACTTGAGCCAGTTTTTTGTTTGTTTGTTTGTTTGTTTTTGTTTTTGTTTTGGCTATAAATCTCATGTAATTTCCTTCTTCCCTATGGTTAGAGGGCAGAACTAGAAGGGGAGAGAACCTTTTCCTAGCACCTTGGATTTCTGCTTCATCCTGGGTGACCTTGAGAACTCGTGGGGCTCAGAATGTGCCCACATCCTTGCACTCAGGCAGCTGAGTTGAATCTTGGTCACCCAGCTCTCATTCCTTTTCCAAGGATAGTATCTAGGTCAGCCTTTTCCCACCATTGGCTGTTTCTTTTTTTAATCTGCAATTCATATTTAACTACTTTGACCCCAGAAGTGTGTTCAGGAAACGGAAGATGTAGTTAATGCAGACTTTGGAAACAAGAAAATACCCAACATGTTGAGTATATTCAGTTTTTAAAATTGGTTGGGTTTCTTTCATCCATTGTCTAGTTTAATTTTCATTTTGTTTGCTTACCTGTGATGTTAGTATTACTTACCTGTTATATCAGATAAGAACATTTACACTAAGAAGGAATAAATCAGTTGCTAGGAGTTCAAACACCTGGGCATATTAGAACAGAAATTTATAACCAGTTCTAGTTCTTTGTGATCAGCTTTTCCGCTTTGAAAGCTGAAATGTTAATCCTATAGTTTTTAAATGAACTTTTTAGAGTCCAGTTTTTGACTATATTAAGCTTTTTATGTTGAGATAAGAAGTGTTTTTTTCTTGATCCTAGCCATCTTCCCTTAATTTCTGCAATCATAGTCATTGTGGGCAATCATGGGGATATCAGAACCCCCGTGACTATCTTGGTCTTGGTCTTGGTCTTAGGAGTTCTAAAAATTTAGACCTAAGTTTTGAAGGACATTATCAGAGCAAATTCATTTTCTAATTTATTAAAAGCTAAGAACTGAAGATTTATTCATTCAGCATAAATATGTTTAATATTCCCTATTCTAAACATCATAAAGGTTATTTACTAACTCTAAAGAGAACAGAGAAGTCCACAGAATCTGGGGTTATCAGCAGCACAGACTGTAGGATTGTGTCATTTAAATTCTGAAAATTCATCTACAATTACAGAATGCCGGAGAATCTCTGAATTGTCACACTAGATGCGAAATACTATTTTAACTGATAGTGCAAGCAGACTACCTTGTATGTTCTCCTTAGCACCAGGGGTGGGTGTGAGAGTTGGTGAAACATACACATAATTAAGAGATGTGGCATTACAGGTATCATGAAAATATCCCCAAATAACTATTTCACAAGCACTTTTAGTTTTGTTTTTTCCTATGAAATGTCTTACTATAATTCCTTTTTTATTCCTGAAGAAGTCTCTAAATGCTTAATGACAATTCTGATCCTGAGGAGAAGACATATACCAGAACAGAGTGATTTAGGGGAAGAGAGGATTTCAGCTAATACAGTGGGCACAGATTATTGGAGTGGACAATATTATAATTATATGAGGTTATTATACATCTGATTTGCATACCACTGCAGCTATTTCTCATGCATTTCAACAGAGCTCTGAAAACCTTCCAGGAAATGCTGAAAGGTTTCCTTATGAGGTGAAAGTATAAGAACTCATGAAGCACTCACAAAATATGTTTCTTAGATGTCCTATGCATACATGGATCTTTCTCCAAAGCACCCTTTCCAACACTTTCCATGATGATTTCAAACATACTCATGTAAGCATTGCTGGGGAAAACTTTCATTTAAATTAAAAAAATAAGAGGCTCCTGGGTTTCTACTGACATTTATTTCCATGATGGTGGTCTTTATTCTCCTCAGCTGTCATTTACAATTAAGATATGCCTGTCTTTTAGGGTAAATTCTGATGATATTAGATAGAGTAATTCAACTTATAACACTAGAATAGAAGGAATAATTCATATCTGCTTCATAAGCTCATTGCATTTCAGACCTGTGTTATTCTAGATTCAACCACGTTGATAAATATGATTTATCCTTGATCTACCAGCATTGATGTTACAGTGACTCGTTGCATGATGCAGTTCTGCTTACCAAATCCTAAACCATTACCATGGTGCTAACAACTAATATTAATCGACCAAATATGATGTGCAAGGTAGAGGGCTAGGATAATAGCATAATAGGCGTATCTTATTCATTCTTAGTCCTAGACCTCAGGAAACCTAGACATGCAGTCAGGCTCAGCAGCCCCCTGTGTGTCTATGGTCAGTTCCTATAACCTCCTTAACCTCTATCCCCTCACCTTCAAAATGAGGCCATTGAATTGAACTGTCTCTAAAAATGCTTTATGTTTGTTTGTTTGTTTGTTTGAGATGGAATTTTGCTCTGTCACCCAGGCTGGAGTGTAGTGGCATGATCTTGGCTCACTGCAACCTCCGCCTCCCAGATTCAAGTGATTCTCCTGCCTCAGCCTGGTGGGTAGCTTGGATTATAGGCATGTGCCACCATGCCTGGCTAATTTTTGTATTTTTAGTAGAGACAGGGTATCACCATGTTGTCAAAGCTGGTCTTGAACTCCTGATTTCAGGTGATCCACCCACCTTGGCCTCCCAAAGTACTAGGATTACAGGGATGAGCCATTGTGCCCGGCCTCTAAAGTTGCTTTAAACACTCAAGTTTCCTGATTCTGTGATCCATGGATTACATCTGATATTTTCTAATTATGGGAATGCAGTGGCCCCTCTCTAGGACAGTTCATTCATTTGTAAAATGGAGTTAATACTAATATCTTTCTATTCCCATGAGATAATCCATGTAAAACATTTAATGCAAGGTTGGAACATATAAAGTGCTCATGTGTTTTAGCTCATCGTCATCAGTATCATCGTCATCATCAATTAATTATAAAATATCAATGCTAATAAAGTATTTATGCTGATTATTATAATAGTAATAATGCCTTGTTAGAATTGATATTAGTACTAGCATAGTATTCATTGCATATCTACAGCTAATCTTGACCCTCACATGCGTCCCCACGTGGCCTGAGAGGACTGAAAAGGCTCATCAGGGAATACAGCAGTAAGGCCCCAAAAGGCAACTGTTTCTTCACCAACTGACAAATCTATGGCAGTTACATTGCAAAGAAAACCTCATTCCACATTTATTGTGTTATCATATCATAGCGAAGGGTTTCAGAGGCAATAAAAGAAATGCAATGGTCATCATCGATGAGTATACCAGCCAGCAGAACCAGGGGCCTCCAGCTCCTAAATATTGGATGGAGCAGTTCATTTGACTGGTCCTAAAAACCAGAACATTTTCCTCAGGCCGTTACTGTCTAGCCATTTACAGTAACAGTAAAGTGTATGTGGCAAAGAGGAAGGTGGGGAGGTTCTTGTTGCACTAAAACCAAAGATTTCTAAAAAAAAAAAAAAGTATTTTCCTCAAATCTCTCAAGCTACAATACACAATAAATTTTAATCGGTGCTCCCAATTTTGATTGAAATGGCTTCCCTTTGCACAGGCCTCTCTCTAACGCAGCCATGACGGGTGCCTCTGGGTACAAACACACCTAGTACATCTTCCCAAAAGAAGGATTTCCACAGATGACTCTCCAGGAGAACATGTTTTCAGTCCTAATAGAAGAAAAAGTAATAATCCAGAGGGCAAGATAACATTGCAATTCATGGAGTCAGAGCTATGAATTTGATTCCACTAAATGTTATATTCTACAAGAGCAAAAAAAAAAAAAAAAAATGGAATTTTAAAAACTCATTCCTGTATCTCCAGTGCCCAGAATAGTAAAAGGCATATGGACTATTTACTGACACTTAGAAGGCATTAAATAACTACTTACTGAATCAATGAGCAAATAGATGTCTCCATCAAAACCTGTGGGACTCAAACAAGTGACTTCATCTCTCCCAGCTCATTGTCCTCATGTCTAAATAATACCCACCTTACAGGGTTGATGAAAATGTTAAAAGTAATGGTCTACATAAGAAAGAATGGAGTTGTTTATTTTATACTCAATGAACCATTGTGATTGTGTGATGTGGTTCCGCTGACTGCCATCACAGCAAACCTGTCTGCGTGAAAAACAGGCAAATTGCTTTAGCCCTTGGAGCGACCTGTCCAAACGCCTTAGTATCCACTAGTAATTTTCAGAATGATGATTAGACTCATGAGGGAAGCAAATTATTGCTGTTTGTTCTTGGGGTTGTGTGCACGTCCAATTCCCATGTGCTTCTGGTCAGTAGCTCCCCTCGCTGTGAGACTTTCTCATAAGGTTGCAGTGGCAGCACAAATGGATGCAGCATTTCTGGAAAGCACCATGATTGTGCATAGGAAGAGCTTTCAATGGTTTAACTCGTTGGTCTTATGATTCTCCTTCTGGGATTAGTCATAAAGAAAGAACCACAGGTACAGTCACAGATGGATGCAGAGAATATTAATTACATCATTATTCCTACGTAGTGCAAAAATGCCAAAATTGTCTCAATATGCAACAGTATGGTAAGTTCAGTGGATGCATTATTATGCGGTCACTAAAAATCATGATGTAAAAAATATTCGGGATATTTATCCTAAAGTTAAAAAAAGAAGATAAAATACCATAATTTTGTCTTATTAAAACTTTATTTCTGTAGTATATATGCTTAGATACATGACCAATATACTCTTATAGTAGTCAGGTTATGAGTGATTTTCATATTCTTTTTTTCTATAGAGGGCATATTTTCATGGAATAATCATTTGCTAATAATCAGACAAAATTTCATTAGAAAATAGAATACAGAACCATAAGGGTTAGTAGAAGCTTACAGCAAATTTTCAAAATATGCATGAGTGAGGCATTTCTCACTTCCCCTAAACCCAGGAACTTCTTGGAGCCTTAGGAAAACCCAGTGAACAAATTCATGCTCAGATGTTTAAGCTTCATTGTCCTTGTTTACTTGAAGCAAGTAAACAGTCTTTAAAAATGACACCTGGGAAATGGAGACAATTTATACTGCTAAATGACTTGATAATCTTCATGTTACAACATCAGTGGGAGGCTGGGCTCACACCTGTAATCCCAGCACTTTGGGAGGCCAAGGCAGGCTTGCTTGTGGTAGGGAGTTCAAATCAAGCCTGGGCAACATAGATCCCATCTTTACAAAAATAAAAAATAAAAATCAATAAATAAAGCGTCAGTGGGAGAACTATTTCAGAACACAGACACTTGGAGTATCTTTCAAACATGTCACAGGGATAGATATTCCAAACTCTTTACCAAATCTGCATTCTTATCTTCTTCGTGGCCATACCAGACTTATTTTGTTTGGGGTAGACACATTAAGTGATCTCGAACAACAACAACAAAATGAGAACAGAAATGATGTATATCACTTTAAGACCTGGCCCATAAAAAGCTTCCATGCACTCTCTTCAGCACTCTTTTCCTCCTTCTGGATGAGACAGTCACAGAGATTGTTGGAGCCATATGTTAAAGTCACCAAATCTTCATTAGCCTCTGTCGCTAGAAGAACCATCAGTTGATCTGTACACTCACCCAAGATTGTTATGTGAATAAGAAATATCCTACATGGTTTTTAAATGTGTTATACAGGTTGAATATCCCTAATCCAAAAGAGCAAAATACTCTAAAATCCAAAACTTTTTGAGTGACAAAATGGCATTCAAAGTTAATGCTTATTGGAGCATTTCAGATTTTCAGGTTAGGTATGTTCAACTGGTGATGTGGTTAGGCTTTGTGTCTCCACCCAAATCTCATCTTGAATTGTAATCCCCATAATCCCCACGTGTCAAGAGAGAGACCAGGTGGAGGTAACTGAATCATGGAGGCAGTTTCCCCCATGCTGTTCTCGTGACAGTGAGTGAGTTCTCATAAGATCTGATGGTTTTATAAGGAGCTCCTCCCTTTCACTCAGCACTTCTCCTTCCTGCCGCCTGGTAAAGAAGGTGCCCTCCTTCTCCTTTGTCTTCCATCATGATTGTAAGTTTCCTGAGGCCTCCCCAGGGATGCTGAACTGTGAGTCAATTAAACGTCTTTCCTTTATAAATTACCCAGACTTGGGCAGTTCTTTATAGCAGTATGAAAATGAACTAACACAACCAGTGAGTCTAATGTGAATATTCCAAATCCCAAAAAATCTAAAATCCAAGACATCTCTGTTCCCAAGCATTTTGATTAAGGGATATTTGAAGGCCTAATTGCTACAGCAGCAAGTTAACTAATATAGCACATTGTTTGTGGTTTATACTTTGCTTCACATGCAGCCTGGCCAAATTCATTCTTGTTGGAGTAGAGAGACCACTTTTATGGAGAGATCACTGCACAAAAGAGGTGCACAAAAAGTCAGAGAGTGTGTACCATCTTGTAAATCACTAGCATCTGTTTCTCACCTGAAGGTCAAAAATGCACTAGTTTCAATAAAAAGTCTCTGGGAATAAATAAAAGATCATAATTCTTGGATTTGATTTTTTAATCTTTTATCTAGTTTTTGGTCTTTGCTATGGTCTGAATGTTTGTGTCCCTTCAGAGCTCGTATGTTGAAATCCTAACCCCCAATGTGATGGTATTAGGAGGTGGGGCCTTTGGGAGATGATTAGATCATGTAGGCAGAGACTTCATGAATGAGATGAGCGTCCTTTTATAAAAGACCCCACAGAGCTAGCTTGCCCCTGTCACCATGTGGGGACACAGCTAGAAGGTTCCATATACGAACCAGGAATGTGCCCTCATCAAGTACTGAATCTGCTGACCCTATGGTCTTAGACTTCCTGGCCTCCAGTACTATGAGAAATAAATTTCTATTGTTTATAAGCTGCCTAGTCTATGACATTTTGTTAAAGTGCCCGAACAAAGACAGTCTTTATTCTTCTAGTTGGATAGAGGTTCCATGATGGTAAGACCTTTGACTCATTTATTGTAGCAGTCCCAGTTCCTAGGAGACTCCTGGAATAATAGGCATACAATATGTGTTCGTAGAGTTGTAAACTAATGTAATGAATATAAGATGGATAAAGACAAATTTATCTGGTGAGACTTTCCAACCTGAAACTTGGCCAGCAGTTTTCATTTGGCAGAGAAAAGATTTCCTCTGACACAGATATGTGATTAAACATAAAACACGTGCATGTCAGATAGTCAGTTTACAAATTCATTTCACATTATATCTATCGAATGTATGTAGAGACTGAAGGCAGCTAACAAGTTTGTTGAGTGCAGAGGCCCCTTTGCTTTCAATCCTCTTCCTTTATCAGCATCATCTTTAACTCCCCGGCACCTTTCCAACTCTAACTTTGCACAAGCTTGCCACCCGATGGCAGAGAGCCAGGTATTTACTCTCTCCTTATTATCCCAAGCAAATGGCTTAGCATTAAACAGCCAATAAATCACAATTTCCATGTGTGAGAGGGTCCAACTGCAAAGTGTTTAGTCTTAAAATGGGTCTGTTGGTGTCATCTAGATAGTCAAAATGTTTGAAAGATTGGCTGTATACATACCACCTTCTTTCTTTTCAGAGTTGTAGCTGTTGGTTGTTAATTCATTTATGTATTAGAGTCCTTCAGAGAAATGGAACTAATAGGATGTGTGAGTATAAAGAGATTTATTAAGATATTGGCTCACACTTGGTGGAGCCTTGGCCAGCTTGATATCTAATGGAGGGGTCTAGCAAGCTGGAGCCTCAGAAAACAGTTACAGTTCAAGTCCAAAGGCAGGGTATTGGTGAACAAGGGAAGCCAATATTAGAGATGATGTCTGAAGAACACTCTTTTTCTCTGGGGAGGTCTGTCTTTGTTCTTTTCAGGCCTTAAACTGATTCAATGATGCCCCTTCACATTATGGAGGGCAATCTGCTTTACTTAACGTCCACCAGCTTAAATGTATTGAAAGTCATAGCAAAAACCGCAATTACTTTTGCATCTGTGTAATCTCAAAAACACCCTTACAGAACTATCCAGAATAATGCTTGACCAAACACTTGGACGCTATGGCCCAGACAAGTTAAACACATAAAATCAACCATCACAGTTCACTTGCTTGCTCTTTTGTTTTTGTTTTTTTTTTCTTTGCTCCAATTCTCTTAGGTCCTTGAGGTCATCATTATTTCCATAGGGGTCATCTAATATGAAACCTTGTTGTGACCTGGAAAGTCCTAAGTCCACATTCCAGCTTCCCCACTGGCTTAGTGTGTAACAAAGTGCTTTGCCACTCAGCACCTCCAGTTCTGCCTCTGTGAATGGAGCTATTTTGCCTACCTAAGCTCATTGTCATTAACAAATGGGATGAAACCATATTGAGAAGCTCTGTAAACACAAATTCACATTGAAACTGCTAACATTGTTTGTGTATCAAAGGTCCTACCTTTCAAAACAATAAATGAGAAAATAGAAAATTCTGCAGGTGAAGCACATTTCAGTTGAGTAACTGCCTCATTGGAATAAAGAAAGACCAAATTCAGAAAGTAAGTTTATTAGTGAGGGAACAATGATTTTAAGGGTTAAGTGACGTTTTAAATACTACCGTAGGTGATTGATAAAGATGCCAGGAACAGTATCGAATTTAGAGTACACAGAATATTCATGTCTAAAGTCAGGCCTGTTGGGGAGTTAGCACACCATTCATCCTTTCCCGGTGAACTTAGTCCTGGGTGGACGTTAGGTGGCGTGGGAGTGCTGTGACAGCTAGAGCCAGGGGAGCGCTGATCACATGGGACTGTTCACGAGAATCTACTAAGAGACTAAACAGAACTTACAACTTCTCCACTTACAATGTACTGTTGACTCTTGAACAACACTAGCTGGAAGTGTGTGGGTCCACTTATATGTGGATTTTTGCCAATAAATATAGTTACCCCTCTGAATTTGCAGCTTCAGCATCCACAGACAAATGCAGATCAAAGATACAGGACAGGAAGGACCAGCTTCTCTTATCTGCAGATTCTACAGTGCCAAGTGTGGGATTTGAGCGTGTGTGGATTTTGGTATCCGGGGTGGTCCTGGAAGCAATGCACCACGGATAACAAAGGATCACCGTACAGTTAATATCTCACATGTGATTCAATTCTGGACCATCATGTGATTGTCAGTCTCCACCACTCAGGGGGCCTCTATGCCTAACCAGACTGGTTCTTATAACTTCAAAAAATGGAGGAATTTCCAGAGACTGGGGGACAATTTGCTTGCTCAAACCTTATATTCCCCACCACAGTAGCCCCCTTCTGACACTTTAGATTTAAGTTTCTCTTTCTTTTTCTTTTTCTTTTTTTTTTTTTTTTTTTAGCAAAAATGCCAAAACCACTCTCAGAGGGCTAGCCTTGCCCTATGGCCCCTCCCGGTCAGTAGTCCAACATGGGTGTAGTTCCCAAGATCAATGTCCATCGTTCTTTGATAAGTTGACCCAGGGACAAAGGTGGGGATCTATTAAGCCCAGGCCATGCCGTTTCTTTGCAGACTCTCCTTTCCAGAAGTTCAAAAATATCATGGGATTCTCTCTCACCCAAGGTCACTTGTTACAGAACCATGTCTCGGGTATGCCTAGACATCCTATTAACAAGCATTAGCATCTATTCCTGCTTGAAACTTCTTGAGCCACTGGAAATGCCAATGGAGTAATTTTGCCATTGAATCAAAGATTATGTGGGTTCAGAAAACCTGAAGAAGACAACACCAAGATTCACCAAAGACCATATTATAAACCTCTCGCAACATGCTTGCTGTGTGGAAAAAAAATGCAATTTCCTTTTACTTCATTTATAATAAACAGATGTGTTCTTAAAAGCAGCACTGTGTTTCTGAATACATCACACTTTTGATAATATGCAAAGATATTTACATCTACATTTTTTTTTCCTGTGAGAATTGGAACAAAGATAAGTTTATAGTGTGCTTTTATTCCCTTTGTAATAATGGATGAATGGTTAACTTTCTTGGTGCAGCTTTGCGTGGTAGGCGGTTCTGTTTCAAAATGTGCAAAAAAAAAAAAATCAGTTTTATGAGCACTTTGCTCATATTGCTTCTCTGCCACTTTCCCTAGGAATGCCCCAGTGGTGTTGTTAATGAAGAAACCTTCAAAGAGATTTACTCGCAGTTCTTTCCACAGGGAGGTAAGTACAAATGTGGACTTGTTAACACACTATCAGAGTTACAATTCTGCTTGCAGTGTTGAGTTTAGTTTAATTTTTCATAGCATAATGCTACATTTTTAATAATTATGTAAAAGAATGCAGAGCATTCAAGTGCATATAATTTTTAATGTATCATAAAAGCCAGCGACTTAGAAATTATCAAATATCCAAGAGGATACTCTTTAGTTGAATACGATTACTGTGTGCCTAGTACTGTGTCTCTCAAATGCACAATGCTTTCTATTACGAGGGTGCTCAAAATGCCACAAAGCTCATTCACATGCATTATAGGTCTCACTTGATTCTCCCAACTCTCAAAATTAGGACAAACATAATTATCCTCAATTTACAGATATGAAATCTGGGGATTGGAGAAGGTAAATGGTTTGCTCAGGGCTACATATTGACTCAGTGGCAGATCTGGGTTATAACCTAGATTTTCTGCAGCCTCCCCTTGTATATTTTCTGCTGTTTTCTTTTAGTAACTCTTTACTGTGCTCCCTCATCTGAGAAAATTAAAACCATCCTAGATATTATTTTAATTGGAAAGAAAACACAAGGATAGCGTTATGATAATACATGCATGTTAGAGATGAGTGAAAAGATATTCTTGCCATTGGACCTTACACTTTTTCTTTCAATCACCTAACAGATGCCCAACTCATATTTGTTCCACAGTCTATGGTGTGCCCAGCCATGTGTGAGGTGTGATCATGTAGGAGGAATAAGAGGAATAGGATGTGGTCTTTCTCCAAAACAATGTTATAGCTTAGTGTAGCAGATGGGCAATGTCAATCTCAAGTGTAACTGTGATTATGGGAGTTAAAAAATAATATTCTGAGGGCACAGTGCTGGCATGATTAAATTAGCAGGACAGAGAGGACATAAAAAGAGTCTCACCAGATGAGTTGAACCTGAGCTGAAGTTGTTGCCATTCAGAAAGCATCTACTATGTGCCTGTCCCTGGCATGCCTCACCATCTAACAACCCCATCTGTAACCCTCATTTTTTAATAGATATACACGTGAAAACTAAGGTGCAGAGAGTTTGATCCATTTCCAAAGTATATAGTCTTGCTCTCCCATTATACCTCTCAGGAGAAGTTCACTTCTGAGTATGATGTCTTCCCGCTTTAAAAGCCAGTAGGGACATGACATTTTAGGCAAATGGGACACTTGGGTCAGAGCATAGAACTGAAGGTGGGCATTTGCAGGAAATTGCCAGGATTTGGGTGTGACTAGGGTAGAGAGTGTACAGTGGAGGGTGAAATGTCCTAGACAGTCAAGGATGCCATATGAAGAAATGGGACTTTATCCTTGAGGTGAAGCAAAGCCACTGAGAAGTTTAAGTGGGATCTGTTACAGTCAGATTTGTGTTTGGGATACATTTGGCTGATAGGTCTGTGGAAGATTAGCTTGAGGTCAGCAATACTGCAGGCGGGGGAGACTAATTAGAAGATTACTACTGTAGGAGGCAAAACAATAAGGTCTTTAAACAAGGATTTGCATAGGATGAATTGAGAAGTGGGGACAGATTACAGACATACTTAGATGACAAAAATGGAAGAATTTAGTGATGAACTAGCTTTTTGTGGCATAAAAAGATGAAGAGAGGAGTTTGTGATGCCTTCCAGGATTCCATCGTGGACACCAGGTGACTCTTTACACGAGGAGTAGTGGGATAATGATCTCAGTTTTGGACAAATTACATCTGAGGTGCCTGCAGGGATTTAGACGCAACTAGAAGTTGGTACAAATTTGAGGCTCAGAGGACAAGTCAGAGAAAGAGACAGGGATTTGAGAATTATTAATCAAGAAGTAGTGGTTAAATCCATGATGTAGATGAGGTTACTGGGGGAGTTATAAAAGGTGGTGAGCTCCATGAGGCCAGCAGGAAACCCCAGAACACATGTCAAGAACCATAAGGAAAAGGCATCCACAAAGGAGACGGAGAATGAACAGTTTATGGAAATAAACACAACAGAGATCGATAGTTCAGAAATGAAACAATAAAGTCTAGTAAGGTAAGAATCAGAAGGTCTCTTTGGGGTGTGGCAACATGGGAGTCATTACTGGGCATGATCAGGACAGCCCAAGTGCCCTGGATGAAGTACTAGGGAGTGGAGCGCACAAGCAGAAGCCAAATTGCAGAGGGTGAAAAGGACGATGAGAAGAAAGCATCAACCACCGATAAAGACAGCACTTACAGAAAGCTTTGCTGGAAGAGTGAAGTGATGAGGAGGAAACTGGCCATAGTGCTGGGTAGATACCAGTGGAAGACTTTAGTTTTAATGTAGAAGAGATTGGACATTGTTTATACACAGGGAAGGAGCTGGTAAAGGAGATGTTAGTAGCTTTTGGATAGAAAAGAAAAAAGATAAATAGGATTCAGATTTGGAGGAAAAAGATAGTGATGGGATGGGATGGTGGAGTCCATGAATCAGGAGTTCAGGAAGAAGGTTTTACCTCAAGTCTGGAGGGAACCATCTAGTACTTCCTTTCAACTCTGACATCTACTCAACATAGGGGACAATTGTTTCTCTCTGTGATTATGGCCAGAGTTGACTTTGCCATTGACCTTGCTAATTGGCCTTTTATTTTACTAATTTCCACTTAAAGGAGCCACCATTATCTCCTGCCAAAATAAACACAGTAGTCTCCAAACTGACTTCTCTGATTCTGATGACCCCTCCCCGAACCACAGTCTACTCTTAAAAATGAGTCAGGGGCCGGGCGCGGTGGCTCAAGCCTGTAATCCCAGCACTTTGGGAGGCCGAGACGGGCGGATCACGAGGTTAGGAGATGGATACCATCCTGGCTAACACGGTGAAACCCCGTCTCTACTAAAAAATACAAAAAATTAGCCGGGCGAGGTGGCGGGCGCCTGTAGTCCCAGCTACTCGGGAGGCTGAGGCAGGAGAATGGCGTGAACCAGGGAGGCAGAGCTTACAGTGAGCTGAGATCCGGTCACTGCACTCCAGCCTGGGCGACAGAGAGAGACTCCGTCTCAAAAAAAAAAAAAAAAAATGAGTCAGACTGATCCCATTAAAATGTAAGCAAATCATGTTACTGCTCTGCTCAAAACCATACCCATTCCATAGAACATAAGCCACAACCTATAGAGTGGCCTACAAATGGTGGCCATCCCACCAGCACACCAGCCATGCTGCTGCTCCTGGGTCTTTGAACTTGCTGTTCCCTCCGCCTGAAATTCTCTTCTCCCAAATATCTATCTCAAGATCTCATCACCTTTGCATTTACTCAATGCCACTTTCTCAGTGAGACTTGCCCTGATCACTCTATCTTAAATTGCAATGCCTTGAACATTCCTCCTTCCCCTGTTTTATGTCTCTCTATAGCACTTGAGACAATCCAATAATATATATTTCACTTGTACTATTGTTGTTTTTGTCTTTCTCTCCACTAGAATGTCAGCTCCAGGGGAACAGAAGATTTCTCCACTTTGTTTACTGTTGTATCCACAGGTCATGGGACAGTAACTGACAAGTAACAGCACTTGATAAATACTTTTTGCATGAATGAATGAATGACACCCACCTCACATGGTGGCTATCACTGTACAATGGAATAGTATCTGTAAAAGGCTCTTTGAAAAGTGTACAGCACTTAAGTATTAGTTGTTTCATACAAGAGTCAGGTTTCCTTTGGGGTTTTAATCCCATTTGGTTTTAGCTAGTTTCGTGGATTTAAAACAATGTTGTGCCTGACTTGTCAAAACAATTTTTTGTTTTCGATGGACTCTTAAAAGAATTAAATTAGAATTCTAAGAAAACACAGGAAGACTTGTTATTAAGTGAATTTGGATATACTTTGGATGACAACTCTCCCACCCCATCTCATTACTACAGTGCAGAGGGGAGGGCCCTTCTCACAGACCACAGACAGGTATTGGTAATAGTACCTGATGCCAGGATTATAATGGGTTCACTGTCTGCACTAATGAGAGACTAATTTGGGGAATTAATTAACTACCTCATATTTCTCTAAATTGTTTAAAACCCATGGATTTTTTAAAGAAAAATTATATTTACTGAGTGCCTACCAACATCTTAATAAGCATTAATATCAAAGCACCAATGCAGATGAAAATCCTCATTTTTCAATCATTTCAAATCAAGTTATTACATACTAAAACTTGGATACAGCTCCACATTAAAATTATATCTTTATTTGAAAAATAACATTTCCGCATTAGAGAACATCTTCTTAAACAGAGCACATCTATTTTGCAAAGGATTCCTGTTACAAAATCCAAAGGGATTAGGGATTTGAGAAAAAATTACTGTCACACTCTTAACAATTATTTGATTATTCATATGAATTGAATGCAGAAATCTGAACACGAGGCATTGCTGAAGGAAATGAAATATTTTAAAGAATTATGATTTGCTTTGCATTTAAAAAATTAATATCATACATACAAATTGTTCCTTATATGTGGCCAGGAAAGGAAAAATGTCCTAAAGAAGAACGTGATCTCTGATGGCAAGCAAATTCATGTGATGGCCATCCTTACACTTCCATGGAGCCATCGTTTATTCAGGATGATGGTCTGAATGCAACAGGTTTTCTCATTATGAACAGTAACACTGATGGGTCCATAAATCACAACATCTCACCATTTCCTCCAGGAAAGTGCTTTGTCTTATCTACAGAACTCTCTGCAATTTGTATTGTGTCAGGCTGTTAGCTTTCTCTATTGCTTTGTGAAACAGTTTATCAAGCCCAACTTGCTTGGTGAGCTGGATGTCAGAAAAAACTGGATTGAACAAAAGCCTCTTGTTTGCAGGGGATAAAGTATGGCTACTCTAAGGCAAGCAGAGAGGAGATGGCTTGTTGGTGCTATTGCCTATATGGTTACGCAAAAACTTTTTAAACTCCACATATAATAGAAGCTTAGTATGTAAGCTTTTAGTTCACTAAACATTTTTAAAGCCCATAAAAATTAGTTTCCTGGGCTATTTCTGCTCATGCTGTAGGAATGCACTTATGTTGTCTACACTAGGCATCTAATAGATAGCTGTTGAATGAATGAATGAATGAATGAATGAACCAGCTCAAGTCATAATAATCAATAAACATTTATTAAGCAGCTGCTGTGTGCAAGGCACTTGAGTCAGATGAGTTCTGTAGACATAAAGATTAAAATTTAAAAAAGACTTCACCCACTGAGTATCCTTGCCCTAGGACAATATTTCTAACAATTTTTCAGGGTGATTTACAGAGGGCTTATTGACGGAAGCTACTACTCATGCATATGAACTTGCCTTACCACAGTAACGATGTCATGAATTGTATATTCCAATACATGAAGCTAATTCTATTCTTCGTGCTTGAATTCGGTGGGAGTAGGGCTTTGGGATAGGAAAAAGAAATAAACCAGATTGATTTCATTCTACAAACCTGGGGCATGATAATCAAGTAGTGTTTATTCAAATACTATGAAGAACGAACTCAAGGGTTATTTGCTATATGCATTGTGTTCTCAATATAATTGGGTTAAGACCTTTGGACTAAGACAGTTCAGAGTTTGTGGATAGACTGCTACCTATCAAGGTATGTAACCTCGAGTAGTTTACTTTTCTTGGCCTCAGGTTGTTTCTCTGTAAAATGTAGGAGTCACATCAAAGGAATCCTCAGGTTTTTTTCTACTCTAGTATCCCGATTTCTAAGAAATAGTATAGGAATATCTTGATTTCATTACCAACTCTACCATGAAGTAACTAGGTGACCTCAGTATGTCACTAAAAGTCCCTATTTTTACCTTTGTTCAATGTAAATACAATACTAAATAATATCCAAAATGTCTTCCCATCCTAAGAATCTGTAAATTTTGTTGCTCAACTCTCAAATCTCAACATTTATTTTTCAGCTTCACAAGTAAAATTATAAGAAACTGAGGCAATCTCAGCTTAACAAACTCAGTAACTATTTTTGTTATTTAAAGAAATGTGATCACGAAGAGATCATAGACAGAGAAGGGAGATCATTGTTACATCTTTTAAGCCCTGGACTGTACTGAAATCTAGATTCCAAGAAGCCAGTTATTCATTCTTTTAACAAATATTTATTGAGTGCTTAAGAACACAGTGGAGTAAAACCAGAACCATAGATGCTTCTGTAGACAGTTTCTCTTTTCGTCATTTTATCCAGTTTTCTGCCTCGCTGGACATTTCTATGCCTTTGCTTATTTCTCTCACCCAATCAAAGCAAGTAGCTTCACTCCTCTTCTTTCAAACTTTCCACTGTCTTCAAGTGCTTGCCAGAAGAAATCCAAACTCCACCAGAAGGACCACTGCTTTTTAGGACATAATTTTCTTGTCTTTTATTGAGCGGTAAATTGCATTAAATTAGAGCTCGTCACCTAGACACACAACAGAAATCCTAAAAAAACAGTTATTTAAGGTGAAAAGATGTTACATTTGTAAAAGATTTGATCACATGTGTTTAAGGTAGTTGAAATAAAAGTGGCTTGTCCAGGAAATAATAGCTAATATTTATTGAAATTTTAATAAGTATATAGGCTTATTTCTAAACACTTTGCAAACAGTGTCTCATTTAAACTTTATAAGATCTCTATGAAGGCCAGGCACAGTGGCTCACACTTGTAAATCCCAGCACTTTGGGAGGCTGAGGCAGGTGGATCACCTGAGGTCAGGAGTTTGAGACCAGTCTGGCCAACGTGATGAAACCCTGTCTCTACTAAGCATACAAAACTTTGCCAGGTGTGGTGGCAGGTGCCTGTAATCCCAGCTACTTGGGAGGCTGAGGTAGGAGAACTGCTTGAACCCAGGAGGTGGAGGTTGCAGTGAGCCGAGATCGTGCCATTGCACTCCAGCCTGGAGCCAAGAGCAAGACTTTGTCTCAAAAAAAAAAACCTCTATGAAGTACATACTGATATTGTTGTTATTTTGTAGATGAGGAAACTGAGCCACACAAAGGTAAAACAACTTGCTTGAGGTCATGCACTTAATCTTTGGTGAAGCTGAGATTTAAATTCAGGCAGTCTGACTCTACTATGCTATTACCAAAACCTCTGTGCATGGATTGTCTAGACTGGGAAGCTGCTGTAACTTCTAAAAGAACTGCCGAGGCACATTTAGAAGAACAGGATGTCCTCTGTACCACATGGAAAGCATAATTCCCACATGTCAAGCTTTAAGCTAGAAAAACTCCGTTTGAGAAGAATAGTAATTATCACATACCCATGTTCTTTTTTTATTTTTTTGATTAAAAAAAATAGCAAACATCGTTTGCTTTGAGCCATTATTCACAGTGAGTACTGCTTGCTAAGGTAAAAACATTTACTCTGATCGTAAAAACAGGGTAACAAGAGACTTGCTTAATGAAGGTCATTATAAAATATGCAAAATCTCTTTTTTTTTTTCCTCCTCCGAAAATAAGTTTCACACACCATCGATCAATTCACATCTCCAGAGGGCACTATGTAGTTCAAGAAGTCTGTGAAAAAGTACTGTTGAGAGTAAAACAAGTTTGCAAGTTGAAATAGGCTGCCAATTCTTGATAACTCTATAATGGAGCTTCCCAACAACAGAACTAAGTTTATGGTAATTAAACCCCTGGCTCCATAGGCAAAAGGATTTCTTCCTGCAACCTATCAATACTGGATGGACGTCCACTCTAGATGTCACGGTGTTACATATTATTTAGACCCAATTTTGGTGCTTGGTTAGTTCACTGAAAACAGTGCTAGTAATTCCTGTGTTTAAAGATGAGTAGTTCCTCATAGCCTATTAAAAAGGTGAGAGATGACCGAAGATGCCACTGTCATTCTGAGAAACTGAGTGTACAATCTACCTCATGAAATGTGTAGCCTTCAGTAATGTTAATTACTGCACTGAAGCATTCAGGAAAAACAACCTATAAGGAGGCCGTAGGCCCTGAGAGCCATCAGAGAAATTTAGATGACCTCTGACCTCTCTTATCTGGGGAGGGCAATTCTGTACTCCTGTTACTGTGACTTAGCTTTCTGACAGCCTATAAAAAGCAATTCATAAAGTAAAAAGTAAATCAATGATAAGTTAAAACCCAATAAAGGTTAAAAGTTAGAAATAGATGAGCTTTAAAACAGAAGATAAAAGGCTAGAGCCAATGAGCGAAAAGGTTACCATTTGATTTTGAAAAGACAAAAAAGGTTAAAATAAAAGGCTAAAGCCCATGAGATGAAACACTGAAAATAATCATGTAAATTTTATCAAGGTTCAAGCACAGAAACCCTTAGGAATGAAAGCTAGGCACTCAGAACAGAAAACAATAAGGAAAAAATACAGACTTTTAAATGAAATGGCAGAAAGCCCAGAGATTAAGGAAACAAAGGAGAAACAGGAGAGGAAGGAAGGAAAAATGAGAGGGGAAGAATACCTGATGGAAGCAAACTAAGAACACCTGTTAGACTTCAGAAGACATAATTGTCCATCATTACCCAGATCCTCGAATCCCACCCAGGACCCTGACAGAGTAGGGGCTCCCTACTTCATGCAACTTCATACAACTAGGAACATGTAGGACCACCCAGTCCCCTTCCAACACAGCCACAGAAACTTCCCAAGTGACCACTGACCCCAATCCATCAGCCAACTTCACTGCCTGTGGGCTAGCCTGATTCTCAGAGTCAGAAAGACCTAAGTTCATGTCCCAGATTTACTCCTTCTTCACTGTGTGACTTTGGGCATGTTTTTCACCCTCTCTAAGTCCCAATATCATTTTCTGAGTTGTAACAATGATGAAAGTTCTAATAATGACAGAGACACTAACAATAGCAACTCGTCTCTGTCTCATTAATATTATTATTACTTTGCTTCTAGAGATGGTCTCGCCCAAATACGAAGCAAATTCCAGACAAGTCGCAATCTTCACATCCACCTATGGGACCATTCATTTCTTGTCCCAGTGTTAATCTCATCACCCAGGACTACAGCATTGCCAGCCAGAAACTCATAGAGAATGTTTGTCACCAATGGCCTCTATCTAGGTTGCTCATTCCTGTGAATCTCAAACTCTAGTCCTCTACAGAAAGAGGGTAAGCAGTTGTGAAGAAAGCACAAACTAAAGGAGGCAGAGTTAATTCTTCTGGATCAAAGGAAGCTTGGACTGCAATCTAAGTCTTATGTTGGATATGGAAACACTGACTTAATATTGCCTTTTCACCATTTCAGACTCTACAACATATGCACACTTTCTGTTCAATGCGTTTGATACGGACCACAATGGAGCTGTGAGTTTCGAGGTAAGCCCTGGATTACACTCCTATCATTTGACTTTAGTTTACGCTTTTTAGGAGGAAATGTGAGTTCCGTGATGATTATTTTTGCTCAGGGGAAATAAAGCCCAAGGACATTCCCTTTCTCTCATGTAAATGCCAAGAATTATCTTTCAAAAGACGTACGAATTGCAAGCCACATTTAGTTTATATTCTAGTGCTTTATATTGGCTCATACAAGGAGAGTCCATTTCTTCAACTGCATGTGAAAAGTCCCAGAAGGCAAATGATTTAACTAACAGTTACTGACACCTCCTTATGGGCCAGTCAGTGGTAGGCCTTGGAAATACAAAGATGATAAAGTCAAAAGCCCCGCTGTGGCAGTCTTAGTAAGTGGGGCAAATGGGCAATAAATTAAATGTAGAAAAAGACTATATTCACCAGTCTGACAATTCTACGAGGAAATCTCTTTTTAAATGACAAACTTTAAGTGATCTGTAGAGAAAGTTGTGGGTTTTTTTTTTTTTTTTTTTTTTTTTGAGAGACAGAGTCTTGCTCTGTCATAAAGGCTGGAGTGCAGTGGCACAATCTCAGCTCACAGCAACCTCTGCCACCCAGGTTCAAGTGATTCTCCTGCCTCAAGCCTCCTGAGTAGCTGGGATTACAGCTTGCCACCACGTCTGGCTAGAAAGTATTTAATTTCGTTCATGAACTACTGTATATAATTCTGTTCATGAACTACTGTGTATAATTTCGTTCATGAACTACTGTATATTTCTAGTAAAATGAAATATGTCCTAGATACTTACATAGCTTATATATGTATATTTCATATATATATATATGTAATTCATATGATTCAAATGGTACATGGCAGATCACAAATTGTAGTATATTGATTTAAATATTAGGAGAATAAACCCAACATGAACTCTAATCAGCTGTGAAGGGTTTTATTTTTGTTAGGGAAAACATGTGAAAAATATATACCTCATTTGTTACATTCTGATTTGGTTGTGCTTGGGCTCAGAAGTAGCATTATACATATTTTGCTTCGTGATTCCAGTTTCTCTTTTCCATATATACATATATATATATATTTATGGAATATGTATATATATGAGAGATAATTTGGAAGATGCATTTATTTTTGGAAGTGAGGAAGGATGCATCTTAAATATCAGCAGAAATTTTGATGAGAGCCCTGATAAAGGGAAGCAGATGATGAATGAGGTCAGCAAGGAAATGGTACGGGTGCAAAAAAGGCTGTAGCAGGGAAACCTGCCCAGTGTAATCAATGGGCAAAGTCTAAAGGACAGTCAGGAGCTCCTTAAGAGAATAAAGGCTTGGGATGGGATGGGAAGCAATGGAGAGTGGGGCAGAGGCTGGACAGAGTATATCAGGCCTGGGAACCAAGAGAAAACATGTGTAAATCATCAAGAAGATAGAATACACAATTGGAGAGCCAAGAGCGAAGGCTGGGGAAGGAGACAGAGGCCAAATCCTGACACATCTTAGGCAGGAGACTGGACTATCTTGCAGGAGATGAGGAGTCTTTGTAGAATTTTTGGCAGGGATGGTAATTTATCAGAGCTATGTTCCTGGAAACATGGAGTGTAATTAGCAGCTAAGTATGCCAAGAGTCCAGACAGGGGCTGATGAAAGCCTGAACTCCAGTAAAGGTATTGGAGGTGAAGCATGAAACAAATTCAAAAGAAATTAAAACAAAATTGGTAGAATTGTATTTCAATAGAACTGTTATGTTTAAAAGAAAAGTTCATATGGGCGTAGGCAGCTATCTGGGTGCAAGGGCTTTGTGCAGTCCAGATGAAAAAAGAAGGGTGCAGCCTACTGCGATGTAATCCAGCCAGTCACCACAGGGGCAGGATGAACAGGGGCACCCAAACCTCCTCACACATACTCCGTGCTCATGCAGACTGGGTACCACAATTGCAAAGATTCTGGGCCAGGAATCCCAAAACGTCATCTCCCATAACTTAAGTGAAAAATATCACTGAGAAGAGAAAAATAAAAGCTGAGAGTGGAGAAGAAATGAACTAAGGAGAGGGAATGAACTAAGTCAAGATGGGGCAGGCAGGTTTATCCTGGGTGTAGAAGCAGCAGTTAGTGGAGGGAGAGGAGATGGTTGTGGGAAGAGTGTCCTGGGTTCCAGTCTCCATAATGTTTCTTTTGCTAATGGCAGCTTAAGTCATTCCATGAGAGTAACTGATCATTTCATGATAATGTCGTATTTGTGTTTGCTTCACTTTAGGAACAAGTTTAATTACAGCACAGTCTTAATTTATAATATAGAAGCCAAAGGTTTTACCTAATACAGTTCACCTAATATAAACTTTTATACCTGGCTTCCAGAGGATGAGTAAGGCAAAAACTATTAGTGATTCCATTACTTGAAATTACTTACGTATCAGAAATATACCACCAATTTCCTAGGGCAAATTATATCCAATTTTACACGTAAATTTAGTCTGGTGTTAATGATATGGAACCATGCATAACATTGCTTTTATAATATTTATGTAAAATACCAGTAATTGCAATGAACACTGATTATAATTTGGGAAATTAGTTGTAATGGTTGTATATGATATGCATATTGGTAAAATGCCTTGCCTTCTATGGGAAAACTAATGGCTAAATTAATAAAGTTTGGATGAAAATCAAATTTAAAACTAGGCTGTTGCAGTTACTTTTCTAAGTTGATTAGCTACCTGGGAAATCTCTAGAAAACAGAAATGGTTAGGGAATGAACACATTTTGAATAGCAATAGAATACTGAGAAGTAGAGAGACCATCTGATTCTATGATAAAGGATAATGGGAGATTTCCACTTAATTTGCTTAAATCTGAAAAGGCAGAATAAATATGATATGAGGGGCTCTGGATTTGGTATGATGGGATCTAATCTCCATTTTGCCACCCAGTGGCTCTGAGACCCTGGGCTGAGTACTTAACCCTCTTGACCTTAGTATTCATACCACTAAAACATCAGCAACCAAAGCTACTTAATAAGATAGTGTAAGAATGAAAAAGTCATAATGTCAGTAAAGGGCTTGGCTCTGTGTCTGGCACCAAATATGTGCTCATTATTTATTAGAAGTTAACTATAGCAGTTATCAGTTGGGGTTTTGTTTTTGTTTTTGTTTTTTATTATACTTTAAGTTCTGGAATGCATGTGCAGAGTGTGCACTTTTGTTACATAGGTGTACACGTTCCATGGTGGTTTGCTGCACCCATCAACCCATCACCTACATTAAGTATTTCTGCTAATGTTATCCCTCCCCTAACCCTCCCACCCTCGGACATGCCCTGGTGTGTGATGTCCCCCTCCCTATGTCCGTGTGTTCTCATTGTTCAACCCCCACTTATGAGAACATGTAGTGTTTGGTTTTCTGTTCTTGTGATACTTTGCTGAGAATGACGGTTTCCAGCTTCATCCATGTCCCCACAAAGGACATGAACTCATCATTTTTTATGGCTGCATAGTATTCCATGGTGTATATGTGCCACATTTTCTTTATCCAGTCTATTATTAATGGACATTCAGGTTTGGTTCAAAGTCTTTGCCATTGTGAATAGCGCTGCAATAAACATACATGTGCATGTGTCTTTATAGTAGAATGATTTATAATCCTTTGGGTATATACCCAGTAACAGGATTGCTGGGTCAAATGGTATTTCTGGTTCTAGATCCTTGAGGAATCACCACACTGTCTTCCACAATGGTTGAACTAATTTACACTAGTTGGGGGAACTTTTCTAACAAAGCCAGTTAATAATGACATTGGTCACCTCATTACCCAGTAAGACAACTACATGTAAATGCATGATTCTAAGCCATAGCAGCCTTTGATTGGCAGGGAGTCAGGGGAGTCAGGAGGACTAATGTCCCTGGCATAGTGACCAGCATTGAGGCACTCATTAAAGGTGTGACAGATGAACAGAATCCACAACTGAACAAGTCCAGGCTATTATAAAGTCAAATCTCTATGCCTTTCTCCTTCTTTTGCCTTGACAATAAGAGAATGGAAACCAGAATTCGGTACAGACCTCCCCACCCCTTTATCATTTTTTGTACATTAGGGAACAGATATAACCTCCATTGACATTTACAAGTAAAGTAATTGTGCGAAGTACTCTTTGAGAGTTGTTGTTGAGTTTGCCACTTCCTACTTGAGAGACTTACCACTCAGAAAAGCATGGAGCAAAAATCTTATAAGCCACATTAAGTTTCTCATTTTTCTTTTGCACAAAAAGAGATAGTCATTCCTGTTTTAAATAAGTCTTTACTGATACCATCCCACAAGATAAAAAGAGAGAGGTGCTCAAAGTCCATAGCTATCTTTTAATGTAAATTGGTCCAGGATATATAATATTTAAGAAGATGTGAATCAGATGTCAGCATGTGAATCAGGATACTTTTGTTCACAAATATTAGAAAAGGATACATTAAGTGACCGAAAAACAGTATGGTAATTTCATTGGTTCACAGGAACAAAAAGGCCAGAGATGGGACTGGCTACAACCTAAGGGTGGGACCCTTTAGGGCTGCAAGAAGAGGCCACAGCTTCTTGGCTGCAGGATTCATTGCTCCTGTTGAGCAAGGAAAGAAGTACATCTCTGTCCTACCATTCCTAGCAAGACTCTGAGTCTGGGGAGTCATGCTTAGACTTGGACTAGGTTTAGTAAAATGCCAACCACAGATCCAGTTGTCCAGCCAAAGGGATAAATGTACTTCCTAACTTTGCCCAGGTCATGGCTGTTTCACTAGATGCAGAGATGGAGTGAGCTTCCACAGAACATCATGGAGCACCAAATGGAAATTTGGGACCTAATAGGGAGGCAAACACCACAAGTCCACAATTGACTTAGAAGTGCTATTTTTATTTTACTTATTACTATTATTATACTTTAAGTTCTAGGGTACATGTGTACAACGTGTAGGTTACATATGTATACATGTGCCATGTTGGTGTGCTACACCCATTAACTCGTCATTTACATTAGGTATTTCTCCTAATCCTATCCCTCCCCCCACCCCCCACCCCAAGTCAGACCCCAGTGTGTGATGTTCCCCACCCTGTGTCCAAGTGATCTCATTGTTCAATTCCCACCTATGAGTGAGAACATGCAGTCTTTGGTTTTCTGTCCTTGCAATAGTTTGCTCAGAATGATGGTTTCCAGCTTCATCCATGTCCCTACAAAGGACATGAACTCATCCTTTTTTATGGCTGCATAGTACTCCATGGTGTATATGTGCCACATTTTCTTAATCCAGTCTGTCACTGATGGACATTTGGGTTGGTTCCAAGTCTTTGCTCTTGTGAATAGTGCCGCAATAAACATATGTATGTATGTGTCTTTATAGCAGCATGATTTATAATCCTTTGGGTATATACCCAGTAATGGGATGGCTGGGTCAAGTGATATTTCTAGTTCTAGATCCTCGAGGAATCATCACACTGTCTTCCAAATGGTTGATCTAATTTACAATCCCACCAACAGTGTAAAAGCGTTCCTATTTGTCCACATCCTCTCCAGCATCTGTTGTTTCTTGACTTTCTAATGATCGCCACTCTAACTGGTGTGAAATGGTATCTTGTTGTGGTTTTGATTTGCATTTCTCTGATGGCGAGTGATGATGAGCATTTTTTCATGTGTCTGTTGGCTGCATAAATGTCTTCTTTTGAGAAGTGTCTGTTCATATCCTTCACCCACTTTTTGATGGGGTTGATTTTTTTCTTGTAAATTTGTTTAAGTTCTTTCTATATTCTGGATATTAGCTCTTTGTCAGATGGGTAGACTGCAAAAATGTTCTCCCATTCTGTAGGCTGCCTGTTCACTCTGATGGTAGTTTCTTTTGCTGTGCAGAAGCTCTTTAGTTTAATGAGATCCCATTTGTCAATTTTGGCTTTTGTTGCCCTTGCTTTTGGTGTTTTAGTCATGAAGTCCTTGCCTATGCCTATGTCCTGAATGGTATTGCCTAGGTTTTCTTCTAGGGTTTTTATGGTTTTAGGTCTAACATTTAAGTCTTTTATCCATCTTGAATTAATTTTTGTATAAGGTGTAAGGAAGGGATCCAGTTTCAGCTTTCTACATATGGCTAGCCAGTTTTCCCAGAACCACTCATTAAACAGGGAATCCTTTCCCCATTGCTTGTTTTCGTCAGGTTTGTCAAAGATCAGAAGGCTGTAGATGTGTGGTATTATTTCTGAGAGCTCTGTTCTGTTCCATTGGTCTATATCTCTATTTTGGTACCAACCAGTACCATACTGTTTTGATTACTGTAGCCTTGTAGTATAGTTTGAAGTGAGGTAGTGTGATGCCTCCAGCTTTTGGCTTAGGATTGTTCTTTTGGCTTAGGATTGTCTTGGCAATGTGGGCTCTTTTATGGTTCCATATGAACTTTAAAGTAGTTTTTTACAATTCTGTGAAGAAAGTCATTGGTAGCTTGATGGGGATGGCACTAAATCTGTAAATTACCTTGGGCAGTATAGCCATTTTCACAATATTGATTCTTCCTATCCATGAGCATGGAATGTTCTTCCATTGGTTTGTGTCCTCTTTTATTTCATTGGGCAGTGGTTTGTAGTTTTCCTTGAAGAGGTCCTTCACATCCCTTGTAAGTTGGATTCCTAGGTATTTTATTCTCTTTGAAGCAATTGTGAATGGGAGTTCACTCATGATTTGGCTCTGTTTGTCTATTATTGGTGTATAGGAATGCTTGTGATTTTTGCACATTGATTTTGCATCTTGAGATCTTTCCTCCTTTCTCTTGTGGGCATTTAGTGCTATAAATTTCCCTCTACACACTGCTGTAAATGTGTCCCAGAGATTCTGGTATGTTGTGTCTTTGTTCCCATTAGTTTCAAAGAACATCTTCATTTCTGCCTTCATTTCATTATTTACCCAGTAGTCATTCAGGAGCAGGTTGTTCAGTTTCCATGTAGTTGTGTGGTTTTGAGTGAGTTTCTTAATCCTGAGTTCTAATTTGATTGCACTGTGGTCTGAGAGACAGTTTGTTATGATTTCTGTTCTTTTGCATTTGCTGAGGAGTGCTTTACTTCCAACTATGTGGGCAGTTTTGGAATAAGTGTGATGTGGTGCTGAGAAGACTGTATATTCTGTTGATTAGGGGTGGAGAGTTCTGTAGAAGTCTATTAGGTCTGCTTGGTGCAGAGCTGAGTTCAAGTCCTGGATATCCTTGTTAACCTTCTGTCTCATTGATCTGTCTAATGTTGACAGTGGGGTGTTAAAGTCTCCCATTATTATTGTGTGGGAGTCTAAGTCTCTTTGTAGGTCTCTAAGGACTTGGTTTATGAATCTGGGTGCTCCTGTATTGGGTGCATATATATTTAGGATAGTTAGCTCTTCTTGTTGAATTGATTCCTTTACCATTATGTAATGGCCTTTTTTATATCTTTTGATCTTTGTTAGTTTAATGTCTGTTTTATCAGAGACTAGGATTGCAACCCCTGCTTTTTTTGTTTGTTTGTTTTCCATTTGCTTGGTAGATCTTCCTCCATCCCTTTATTTTGAGCCTATGTGTGTCTCTGCACATGAAATGGGTCTCCTGAATAGAGCACACTGATGGGTCTTGACTCTATCCAATTTGCCAGTCTATGTCTTTTAATTGGGGCATTTAGCTCATTGGCATTTAAGGTTAATATTGTTATGTGTGAATTTGATCCTGTCATTATGATGTTAGCTGGTTATTTTGCCTGTTAATTGATGCAGTTTCTTCCTAGCATCAATGGTCTTTACAATTTGGCATGTTTTTGCAGTGGCTGGTACCAATTGTTCCTTTCCATGTTTAGTGCTTCCTTCAGGAGCTCCTGTAAGGCAGGCCTGGTGGTAACAAAATCTCTCAGCATTTGCTTTCCTAAAAAGGATTTTATTTCTCCTTCACTTAGGCAGCTCAGTTTGGCTGGATATGAAATTCTGGGTTGAAAATTCTTTTCTTTAAGAATGTTGAATACTGGCCTCCACTCTCTTCTGGCTTGTAGAGTTTCTGCTGAGAGATCCATTGTTAGTCTTCCCTTTCTGGGTAACCCGACTTTTCTCTCTGGCTGCCCTTAACATTTTTTCCTTCATTTCAACCTTGGTGAATCTGACAATTATGTGTCTTGGGGTTGCTCTCCTCGAGGAGTATCTTTGTGGCATTCTCTGAATTTGAATGTTGGCCTGCCTGGCTAGGTTGGGGAAGTTCTCCTGGATAATATCCTGAAGGGTGTTTTCCAACTTGGTTCCATTCTCCCTGTCACTTTCAGGTACACCAGTCAGATGTAGATTTGGTCTTTTCACAGTCCCATATTTCTTGGAGGATTTGCTTGTTTAACTCTTTTTTCTCTAAATTTCTCTTCTCACTTCATTTCATTCATTTGATCTTCAATCAATGATACCCTTTCTTCCACTTGATCGAGTCAGCTACTGAAGCTTGTGCATGCGTCATGTAGTTCTTGTGCCACGGTTTTCAGCTCCATCAGGTCATTTAAGGTCTTCTCTACACTATTTATTCTAGTTAGCCATTCATCTAATCTTTCTTCAAGGCTTTTAGTTTCTTTGCGATGCGTTCAAACATCTTCCTTTAGCTCAGAGAAGTTTGTTATTACTGATCTTTTGAAGCCTACTTCTGTCAACTCGTCAAAGTCATTCTCCATCCAGCTTTCTTCCATTGCTGGTAAGGAGCTGCATTTCTTTGGAGAAGAGGCGCTCTGATTTTTAGAATTTTCAGCTTTTCTGCTCTGATTTCTCCCCATCTTTGTGGTTTTATCTACCTTTGTCTTTGATGATGGTGACCTACAGATGGGGTTTTGGTGTGGATGTCCTTTTTGTTGATGCTGATGCTATTCCTGTTAGTTTTCCTTCTAACAGTCAGGACCCTCAGCTGCATGTCTGTTGGAGTTTGCTGGAGGTCCACTCCAGACCCTGTTTGCCTGGGTATCACCAGCAGAGGCTGCAGAACAGCAAATATTGCAGAATGGCAAATGTTGCTGCCTGATCCTTCCTCTAGAAGCTTCATCTTAGAGGGGCACCTGGCTGTATGAGGTGTCAGTCGGCCCCTACTGGGAGATGTATCCCAGTTAGGCTACTCGGGGGTCAGGGACCCACCTGAGGCAGTCTGTTGTCAGATCTCAAACTCCAGGCTGGGAGAGCCACTACTCTCTTCAGAGCTGTCAGACAGGGATGTTTAAGTCTGCAGAAGTTTCTGCTGCCTTTTGTTCAGCTATGCCCCACCCCCAGAAGTGGAGTCTACAGAGGCAGGCAGGCCTCTTTGAGCTGCAGTGGGCTCCACCTAGTTTGAGGTTCCAGGCTGCTTTGTTTACCTAGTCAAGCCTCAGCAATGGCAGACGCCCTTCCTCTAGCCTCGCTTCTGCCTTACACTTCGATCTTGGACCGCTGTGCTAGCAGTGAGTGAGGCTCTGCCTTGCACTTCGATCTTAGACCACTGTGCTAGCAGTGAGCAAGGCTCTGTGGGCATGGGACCCTCCGAGCCAAGTGCGGGATATAATCTCCTGGTGTGCCATTTGCTAAGACCATTGGAAAAGTGCAGTATTAGGATGGGAACGTCTCGAGCCAGGTGCAGGATATAATCTACTGGTGTGCCATTTGCTAAGAGCAATAGAAAAGTGCAGTATAGGGTGAGGGTGTCCCGATTTTCCAGGTACCATCTGTCACGGCTTCCCTTGGCTAGGAAAGGGAATTCCTTGACCCCTTGCGCTTCCTGGGTGAGGCAATGCCACACCCTGCTTCGGCTCACACTCCATGGGCTGCACCCACTGTCCAACAAGTCCCAGTGAGATGAACCTGGTACCTCAGTTGGAAATGCAGAAATCACCCGTCTTCTGTGTCACTCACGCTGGGAGCTGTAGACTGGAGCTGTTCCTATTTGGCCATCTTGGGGGGATTCCCCAGAAGTACTCTCTTTAAATCTTTCATTGTTACTCTGCTGTTTTGTGTGGTGGTGAGGTCAACGCCAATGATGAGTACTGTAGGCCAGTGGTTCTCAAAGTGTGATCCCTGGAAGCAGTATACGCTTCGCCTTGGAACGTATCAAACATGTAAATTTTGGGGTCCCACTCCAACCTAATGAATCATAATTCTTGGGATAGGTCCCAGAAATCTGTTAGCAAGCTCCCCAGGTGTTGCGTATTATATTTTGAGAACCAATACTCTAAGCATGTTTTCAAAGACCCTGTAGCCAGCTCCCCTTAAAATTAATGATATATTATTATTACTTTGTGAATTTAAAAAAAATAGTTTACATTAATAACCATCAACCTCATCTAGCTTTCAAAACTGCTCAGCAATCTTCCATGAATAAGGCTCTGTGTTCTGCAATGTATATTTTATACCTTCTGAAAAAGCCAAGGATTTTTTTTTTTTTTTTTTTTTTTTGAGACAGAGTCTTGGTCTGTCACCCAGGCTGAAGCACAGTGGTGCAATTAGTTCACTGTAGCCTCAACCTTCTGGGCTCAAGCAATTCCCGTCTCAGCCTCCCAAGTAGCTGGGACAACAGGTGTGCACCACCACGCCCAGTTAATTTGTTGTTCTTGTTAATTTGGATCTGGCTGGGTTGCTCAGGCTGCTCTCAAACTCGTGGGCTCAAACAATCCTCCCACCTCTGCCACCCGAAGTGCTGGGATTACAGGAATGAGCCATGAGCCATGATCCTCAGCCTGCTGGTTTTGAAAGATGTACACTTACACCTCCAAGGGCTGTCATTACCTTTTAATTAAACTACATTATATGTCATAAATAATTTTCTAAAATATGGCAGGGAAATAATTTGAGGGAGGTCTCCATTTTTCTAATTTGCACATCACCTTATTGCCTAGTAGCAGAGCTCCCACCTCTCTCTCCTCAAACCTCAGATTCATACCTCTTCTACCTGGCTCCTCACTCCCAAACAGCTCACACTCACTAAAGCTATCAGACAGAAATGCAGTCATCTTCCCACCTGCAAAGCAGCTACTGGCATCCACACCATGTCCTTCTGTCTCCTGTATCAACTCCCTTCTGAGGTTGGCCCATCTACCTGCGTTCTGGAGCCTCCCCACCTTCTCAGGAGCATCAGCCCATTTCTGACTCTTACACTTTTTAGATTCTTCTCTTCAGTATTCAAAGTGCTCCTCATTAAAAATTACTCTTCACTCCTACTCCACTGGACCGTTCCCTATCACTTGCTGGTGACCTCCATGTTGCTGGTCCAATGAACATTTTTCCAACCTTGGCAGCAAAATGAACAATCCTTTCCTATGGAAATGCTCTGCTCTCCTCACTCACTTCTTTAGCAACTTCTTTTCAAGATGCTTTGCCAGCTTCTCCTCTCTGTGCCTGCCAAATATTGGAATACCTTGTGGCCTTCTCTCTTCTTCTCTCACTTGACATTCTAACTTGCATGCCAATGGGAAGTAGACTAAGTATGGTGATCCAGGTGCCACAGCACCATATATTGAGACTATTCTTTCCATAGCTATTGAATGGTCCTGGCACCATTATTCAAAAATCAACTGGCCACAGACAGCTGGGTTTATATCTAGACTCAATTCTATTCTACTGTTGTATACATCTGTCTTTATGCCAGTACCACTGTTTTGATTAATGTAACTTTATACTGTTTTGAAATTAGGTAGTGTGAGTCCTCCAAGTTGGTTTTTCTTTCTTAAAATTGACTGGGCTATTCAGGGTCCCTTGCAATATGAATTTGACAACTATTTCTGCTTTTGTATTTTTCATTTTTGCCAAAAAAGGTCAGTGGTCATTCTTGATAAATTTGCCTAAGTGGAATGGTTGTATAATTCTTCACCATGATAAAACCAAGTATCATGCTTAAAAGCGAATTGAAATATTCTGAAGTTCAAGAAAAAACTAAGAATATTATCAGTTACATGATGTAACATTGTTCTATAGATATTAGGCCATATAATTAGGAAAAAGTTAAACACAAAAATTAGAAAACAGGTAAAATTAACTCTATTTGCAGCTAATATTATTGCACACATGAAAACCCAGAAGAAAACCAACATATGGTATCAGCAAATTGACAGGGTACAAAATTATACAGAAATCAATAGCTTTCATACATACAAACAACTAATTTAGAATATATGATAGAAAAATATCTCATTTACAACAGCAACAGAAAGGTTAAAATACCTAGAAATAACAATCAGAAAAAATGTAAAAGAACAATTTGGTTAAATAAACAATAATGCATTTACATACACAATGGAAACTTGAATTGTTTCCCTGATTTATGGTTAAGTGGAAAAAAAAGTATAGAAGTCTGTTAGCCAGTAAAACAAATATATCTTATACTTGTATATGCACAAAAATTCCTTGGAAGTAAATACAAACTATTTATGCCAGCTGTCTATGGGTAAAAGGAACAGGTGGCTGGGTCCAGGAATGGAAGAAAGGTTTTTCACCAGGTGGCTTACATAATTTTTAAATGTTGAACTATATGGATATTACTTATTTAAAAAAGAAAAAACAATTTGAGAAATTCGGACAGAAACACAGCTATAAAATAAGGGAATGTGGGAAAGGGAGATATAATGCAAATTCACCCAGAAGACTTTTGGATTTCCCCTCTGCTTTCATTCCTACTTAAAACTGGATTATAAACTGAATACAGCACATTGTAACGTTAACCCTGCTGTACATAACAAAAAATCTGGCCGGGCACGGTGGCTCATGCCTGTAATCCCAGCACTTTGAGAGGCCAAGGCGGGCAGATCATAAGGTCAGGAGTTCGAGACCAGCCTGACCAATATGGTGAAACCCCCATCTCTACCAAAAATACAAAAATTAGCCAGGCATGGTAGCGGATGCCTGTAGTCCCAGCTACTCGGGAGGCTGAGGCAGAAGAATTGCTTGAACCCAGGAGGTAGGAGGTGGAAGTTGCAGTGAGCTAAGATCACGCCACTACACTCCAGCCTGGGCAACAGAGCAAGATTCCATCTCAAAAAAAATAAATAAAATAAATGAATTTAATCAAGTTAATCTGGCCAATCTGCAATGCAATCAAACCAGCTTAACCAGGATACAAACTGAGGGCTCCATTTACTTAACAAAAACCTACACAGCCAATGTCCTTGGCAGGAACTATTATAAGCAGCCTCTTTTTCAATCCTCATAAAATTGTGAAGAGGTAGATACTATTATAGATCCATTTTACAGATACCAAAATTGAGGAAAAGGGATGTTAAGTTGCCTGAAGACACAAAGCCATCCAGTAATACAGCTGGAGGGTGAAACCAGGCAGTCTGTCCTTTCCAGCTCCATGCTCTTACCCACTGTCCACATGTAAATTATAACTGGATTTCTAATTAGAGACCACAAGTGGTTTATCTTTTATGGTCAGCCACATTTCTTATTAGCAAACGTTTTTTCATTGAAGTGTGTTATGTGTGCACTTGTATTTAAAAAGAAAAAAAAACTATTAGATTCTTTTAGTATATCATGTGTGCTTGCACTGGAAAGCCAACACCACTTATACTCAAGCCTCTTGCCGTGTGGGTATCCATTGGTACAATTTCCAGTACTACCATTGATTTAACTCAGTTTCCAATTACAAGATGAAAATGTTAAGACTAACGAGTGATTTATGCCCACAGAGAAGTCTGAAAAATAGACAACCAATAACACATCAATCATTTTGCTAAATAAATGGTTCAAATTCCAGAGGGTTGTAGCCCTTACTTCCATCATTTCTTTTTCTTTTTTTTATTTTTATTTTTTTAGAAATGTCATATAAAATTGTATTTTTATTTCTTTTTAGGATTTCATCAAAGGTCTTTCCATTTTGCTCCGGGGGACAGTACAAGAAAAACTCAATTGGGCATTTAATCTGTATGATATAAATAAAGATGGCTACATCACTAAAGAGGTAGGGGATACCTCACCAACATAGCAATAATTTGGAAGATTTTCATTTCTTAACTTTAAAATATTAATTGCAATTATTAATTTGAAAAGTTTTTCTCAGGAAATCCCAAGTATTTTATGTAGTGGAAGAAAGATGTATAATTAAAAATTTGGAATAGACAGAAATGGTTTATGGTGAAGCTCCAAAGTAAGTATGTAACACATACAGATTACACACTTTTTTCCTGCTGGCATCTTTATTCCATTCACAGTATTAAGACCATGGTTGGAATCAGAAAGAAAATGTATCCAAGCCATGTTTCAATATTTAGCCTGAAGCCTTTCTTTTCCCCATAGCATGTGATCCATAAGGAAATGCAATTTTACAATCATGGGGATTGTGGAATGACCTGATGCAATGGTGGGGTCTCCAAATGCACTTTGAGGAAGACTATCCAGGAAACGAGGCTCACAGACCAAATTAAGATACTCGTATTACAGTTTATTAAACCCGTTTAAAACACAGCAAGAAGTAAAGGGACGGGTAAGTTAACTACATAGGATAGGATGCAAGTGGGGTTGAATGACCACACTCCTTGAATCCTGGGCATGCTGTGTGCCTATGTCCTGTCTCTCTCTGCCTCACAAGCCTTCCCCAGAATTGCATTTTGAGCAAGAGACCCCACACACAAAAGGTGCCCGGGGCCAACAGCCAGTGACATGAACTTGCGCTACTGGAGAGACACAGGTGCAAGTGTGCCTGGCCACAAGTATAGCCTGATAAGTAGTCATGAGTTTCATTTGTGTTTCTTGCACAGAGGACACCTGGGGCCAGAATAGCTGTCACCACTGGGTGCCAAATTAAGACCTCAATGACTATTTAGTGTTCATGTATATGCAGCATATCCTAGTTAGTGCTTCTTGTATATTTTTATACCCTGAATATTTATTACCCAGGTACCTCAGGAGTATTAGGTATGTCTTGTTCTTCAATTCCTTTCTATGTTTAACACATCTCAAGAATTCTGCCTGTGTCTAACAAACTACTTGCTACTTATCTATGCTTAAAACATCTTAAAAGGTTTCACCTGTTTACAAATTACTTTATCATTTATAATAGAATTGAATACTCTTAAAAGTATATACCTGTATTATCAACCTAGTCGAGAGAGCTTTCATGTGAAACAAATGTGCAACAATAAATCTACATGTTTAAGTTATTAGACATTTTTACTCTCATAAGAATGAAAATGGTATGGCAAAAATTAGACTGTTTTAACAAAATTTCAAGGTGCTTCCCAGGGTCAAAATATTTTGACTGGTCTTCACATGTGACTTCAAAAATCCTAATGAACTTTAAGACTTACCAATTAATTTCACTAATTCTAAATGGTGTCTTTTCTCAATATATGGTGTGCAGTATATTTGACTCTCAATAGATGGAAACTGATGATCAACACATAAGATATATAATAATACAATTAAATAAGCATGGTCTACTTAAAGTCTATAGAAATCCAAACATTAAACCAGCATATTCTTTTCCTATGGTAGATACATGGAAATTTGCTTCATTTTGAAACCAAGAGATCAGAATTCATTCTCACATCTGATTCTTCTGCTCTTGAGGCAGAAAGCTGTTTGTTGGCTTTTCCTTTGGGACAACCAACAGTCGTCATTGAGTAGGAAAAATCTGTCAGAGCTTCTTAGAATAGTTTCTTCATACATGTGTGCAACCTCACATAAGCCTTTTACTTTTCAGGAAATGCTTGATATAATGAAAGCAATATACGACATGATGGGTAAATGTACATATCCTGTCCTCAAAGAAGATGCTCCCAGACAACACGTTGAAACATTTTTTCAGGTAGGAATGAAGAGGGAATGAAATTAGGAGAAAATTTCCTGATGTTTGCCAAGCACCACGATGATTCAAAAGAAAGCAAAGGAAAATAATTTTTACTGAGACAAAACAGTATTTACCATCCTATTAATTTAATAGCTTTGGTTTTGAATTTGCAATGCTGATAACTACACTCATTGAACATTCACCAAATCCAAGATACAACATTTAAACAATTCTCATATTTCACAAGTTTTGTTTTCATTCAGTTTTTACAAGAATCCTATAAATCCTCATTAATCCCATTTTACAGATGAGACAAAAAGAAAGCTCTGAAAGTTTCAGCAAATTGGCCGAGCTCTGTCATATCTAAAAGGTAGGATTGTACCTAGGACAGAGTGACTCTAAATCTTCACCACATTATATTGAAAAGGGCACAGCCAGAAGGATTTGGCCCTATCATTTTTATCTCAAACTGGTTTCTGCTCTGAAACAGTTCCTCCATGTGAAATAAGCAGCTAGGTTTTCTTTTTATCATTTGGTGCAGGTGTGAGGGTATTAAGGGATATAAGTCTAAATATAATTTTTTGTTTTCTTCCTGAACAGAAAATGGACAAAAATAAAGATGGGGTTGTTACCATAGATGAGTTCATTGAAAGCTGCCAAAAAGTAAGTAATGAAAGTATAAGAACTATCACTTCAGCTATCATAACAGCGAAACTGAGTATTAGCAGCTAGCTACCATGAACTCGGCAAAATACAGAGATCATATGCCTAAGTTTACCACTTCTACAACCTGCAACATAAGCCTAACACTCTAAAAACAAGCACCAATTACATAATCAACATTTAGAGTGCCTACTGAGTCAAGCTATGGAGGAAACCGTCCATATCTTTTTGAGGATACAAAAGTTGCACATGTCCTTTTTTTTTTTGACGGAGTCTCACTATGTTGCCTAGGCTGGAATGCAGTGCTGTGATCTCGGCTCACTGCAAGCTCTGCCTCCCAGGTTCACACCATTCTCCTGCTTCAGCCTCCCGAGTAGCTGGGGCTACAGGCACCCGCCACTGCACCTGGCTAATTTTTTATTTTTAGTAGAGACAGGGTTTAACCATGGTCTCTATCTCCTGACCTCGTGATCCACCCGCCTCAACCTCCCAAAGTGCTGGGATTACAGGCGTGAGCCACCACACCCAGCCTGTACTGTGTTTTTGATTCCCCAATTCCTTAGAGAGTATTCATCATGGAGGATAAAACATATATGAGAATTTGAACTGCTCTTTGCACAGACTTAGCATAACTCATATATTATCTATCATATTTCCATAGAATTAGAATTCCTAAATAGCCAAGTATGCATCAAAACAGGCCAAGCTTCTATCTGATTTCTAAGAGAAAAATCATTATTTTAGTGTATGTGGACAAGAAATGGATCTTTGGCTGAACTCACTAATGGCCTTCTGTCACAAAAAAGAAACAGTGGAAAATTTTCTCTGAAGAGAACTGCAGGTAGTAGCCTGTTATCGAAGAAACCAGTGTTAGCTTACTTAGAATTATCTGACTTGATGTGTGAGTAGAACCACAGTTAAAAATTGTTAAGGCCTGGTACAGTAGCTCACAACTGTAATCCCAGCACTTTGGGAGGCTGAGGCAGGAAAATAACTTGAGACCAATGTGGGCAACACAGCAAGACCCCATCTCTACAAAAAAAAAAAAAATTAAGTTAGCTGGGCATGGTGGTACATGGCTGAAGTCTCAGCTACTTGGGAGGATCACTTGAGCCCAGCTGAGGCATGATTGTGCTACTGCACTCCAGAATGATGGGCAATAGAAATAGACTCTGCCTCGAAAAAAAAAAAATTCAAATAATCATGAAAACAAAGAAATCTGTTGTTTCTGTATTTTTAAATTTTTTAAATTGTTGTTCTTACCTTTCTGGATGTCTGCTTGTTTCTCAACTTGGATTTCAATGTGGTGGTCTTTGAGAGAATTAGTTTGGTGACATTAAGCTGTTTGGTGGTGATGATGTTACTTGGTTTCTAGCAGTGGAAGCCACTGTTGGTTCAGCCACCATTTACCACTACCATAAACAGCTAAGTGCTATTCACATGCAACCAACAAGTGCTCCAATAATGCAAAAAGTCTGTCCTCTAACTCATTTCTAAAGAATACGCTAAACTGAACACAGCCACTGAGTTAGTCGTTTCTGCTCCCCAATCCTTTCTCTGTAATGGAGACCATTCATTTTTATTTTTTTTTATTTTTATTTTTATTTATTTTTTTTGTGTGTGTTTTTAGTAGAGACGGGGTTTCACCGTGTTAGCCAGGATGGTCTCGATCTCCTGACCTCGTGATCCGCCCATCTCGGCCTCCCAAAGTGCTGGGATTACAGGCTTGAGCCACCGCGCCCGGCCCATTCATTTTTAAAGTCTCCTTCAGGCAACACAGATTTAGCCATAACTTGCAGAGAGAGAGAGATGATTACTGCAAACATGTTCCCTCTTAATCCACTATCCTGCCTCCTACACTCCAGCCTCCAATCTTCATGAACTGCTGGCTCATACATACACACAATTTTCCTTGTACCTGTATAAAAGTCTGTGTGGTTTGGCCTGTGATCTACATAGAATGCCAAAATTCTCATTTGCTTTGACTTACCTCTGCGCCTCTGTAGTTTCCATTTTGGCATTATGATTTGAGAAATATCCTCTATTAAATACCAAGTAAAGATTTAAATAAAGTGGTTTAATGCCGTCAATAGACTCCACAAAATATAAAATGGTTCCTCCTTCATCGTGATCTATGTGGAAAACGGATAGAATGGCATTTATGTTTGCAAACACTTAATATTTGAGCTTTTGGCATAGGTGGTTGGTGGGAGGGGGCAATACTTAGGGGCAAAACAGTGTACTTTCCCTTGCAGATATGGTGAATTTAATCGCTCTATGTTTCTCCCTTCCAGGATGAAAACATAATGCGCTCCATGCAGCTCTTTGAAAATGTGATTTAACTTGTCAACTAGATCCTGAATCCAACAGACAAATGTGAACTATTCTACCACCCTTAAAGTTGGAGCTACCACTTTTAGCATAGATTGCTCAGCTTGACACTGAAGCATATTATGCAAACAAGCTTTGTTTTAATATAAAGCAATCCCCAAAAGATTTGAGTTTCTCAGTTATAAATTTGCATCCTTTCCATAACGCCACTGAGTTCATGGGATGTTCTAACTCATACTCTGTGAATATTCAAAAGTAATAGAATCTGGCATATAGTTTTATTGATTCCTTAGCCATGGGATTATTGAGGCTTTCACATATCAGTGATTTTAAAATACCAGTGTTTTTTGCTACTCATTTGTATGTATTCAGTCCTAGGATTTTGAATGGTTTTCTAATATACTGACATCTACATTTAATTTCCAGAAATTAAATTAATTTTCATGTCTGAATGCTGTAATTCCATTAATATACTTTAAGTAAACAAATAAGATTACTACAATTAAACACATAGTTCCAGTTTCTATGGCCTTCCTTCCCACCTTCTATTAGAAATTAATTTTATCTGGTATTTTTAAACATTTAAAAGTTTATCATCAGATATCAGCATATGCCTAATGAAACTTAATAAGCATTTAATTTTCCATCATACATTATAGCCAAAGCCTATATACTATATATAATTTTGGATTTGTTTAATCTTACAGGCTGTTTTCCATTGTATCATCAAGTGGAAGTTTAAGACGGCATCAAACAAAACAAGGATGTTTACAGACATATGCAAAGGGTCAGGATATCTATCCTCCAGTATATGTTAATGCTTAATAACAAGTAATCCTAACAGCATTAAAGGCCAAATCTGTCCTCTTTCCCCTGACTTCCTTACAGCATGTTTATATAACAAGCCATTCAGGGACAAAGAAACCTTGACTACCCCACTGTCTACTAGGAACAAACAAACAGCAAGCAAAATTCACTTTGAAAGCACCAGTGGTTCCATTACATTGACAACTACTACCAAGATTCAGTAGAAAATAAGTGCTCAACAACTAATCCAGATTACAATATGATTTAGTGCATCATAAAATTCCAATAATTCAGATTATTTTTAATCATCTCAGCCAAAACTGTAAAATTGCCACATTACTAAAGACACACACATCGTCCCTGTTTTGTAGAAATTTCACAAAGACCAAGAGGCTACAGAAGGAGGAAATTTGCAACTGTCTTTGCAACAATAAATCAGGTATCTATTCTGGTGTAGAGATAGGATGTTGAAAGCTGCCTTGCTATCACCAGTGTAGAAATTAAGAGTAGTACAATACATGTACACTGAAATTTGCCATCGCGTGTTTGTGTAAACTCAATGTGCACATTTTGTATTTCAAAAAGAAAAAATAAAAGCAAAATAAAATGTTTATAACTCTACTGTCTATATTATAGGTCTTTTCCAAGAATTTTTTGTAATTATTAGATTTAAAACTAAATCTTATACTATTTTCTAGATCGCAGATAGCTCTGGGTGGTCCTAAATGCAATGAAAACAAGTAAAAGCAAGGCCAGCAGGCAGGCAGCTGTTGTAGCTAGTATGATCAGAGGATGTGACAAGTGAGTAGAGACCAGAGGAAAAAGTATGCTAGACAAAGGGCTCAGGAAGGACAAGCTCTGAGGCAGGGTGGGCATTTCTACATTAAGAATCCTCAGAAATTACTTGTACTCTTTCAAATTACAGTTGTTCAAATTACAGTTGTGAGATTATACCTGAAATGAGAATCGTAGAGGTCACTCCAGGTGTTCGGGGAATAGAGCAAGGAAAGTGCATTCTGCAAAGCTGCTGAGATGCAAAACTGCTGCTCCGCAAGACCCATCTTTCCTTTCCATCCCTTTCATGCTTTGGATTTGGTGTGGCTACAGAAATCTCTATGGCCTCTCCTTTTGCTCATAAGATAGAAGGTCTTATTCTTGTTTTCCATTTCTCTTCCTCTCCTCTGCTCCTCTCTTGCAGAAGGAATCGCTTCTATTACATCAAAATTCTGAACTATGTCTAAATTAAGTTTTAGAAGCTTCTTAAAAATTGCTAAATATAAGCACAACAAAATCCATGAATGCATGTACAAGTTTTAACATTTTAATTGCTGAATATCCTTATGTGAACATCAGTATTTTCTGGCTATGAAATGCAAAAATAATATTTACTTAAATAGAGTTAACACCTAAAATTTAGGTAGTTGTAATGAGTTGTAATAAACAACATACTTGTAATAGAATTTACAGAATTAGAAAAAAATTCTTAAACTATTCTAGAATACTCTGAAAAAATTTTCCAAGCATTGTACATTATACAATACATATTTACAAACAATAATTAATAGTGTATTCATGGGGCCAGGCATGGTGGCTCACACTTGTAATCCCAGCACTTTGGAAGTCCATTGTGGGAGGATCATTGGCCAGAATTGAGACCAGCCTGGACAACAGAGTGAGATCCCATCTCTACAAGCAAATTTTAAAATTAGCCAGGCATGGTGGCATGTGCCACCATGTAGTCCCAGCTAATCGGGAGGCTGAGATGAAAGGATCATCTGTGCACTAAAATTTGAGGCTTGCAGTGAGCTATGATCATGCGACTGCACTGCAGTCTGGCAACAAAGCAAGATCCCTTCTATCTTTTAAAACAATTTTTAAAAAGTGTATTCACAAACATTTGTCCACTATTTTAAATTTCTACGGTCTTGTTAAATATTAAACCCAAGAAACGGCAAACTATCTATAAAAATAAGGGCACAGCTACAAATTGTTTGCCAAAAAAGTGTTATAAATAAAAAGGCACCAGAAAATACAAATGCATCTTATCTTGCCAACTCAATAATAGTTCTTTGCACAAATAATAAAAATAAAAAAAATAAACCTCAGAAAATTGTACTCTTACAGAACTTATTTTAGTAACTTTCCATTAGTAACTGTTCTTTTTTGTTGCTGAATAACTTTGATTCAGTGTATATTCATCTTAACCTAGTAAATAATGAATGGTGGCTGTGATTTACAAAAGAATAAAATACATGGAATAAAGGTTCCATGAGTACCCACAGTCAGTGTTTGACACGTCACCAGGTAGAAAAAACAATTTTTGTTGGCTCCCTTCTTCAACAGCATATGGAGCAGTACGTTGGAATTTTAGATTTGATGATGCTAAGGCTTCCCTGTCAACAGAAAAAAATTGAGCATCATTAGTATCATGCAGACTTCCCCTAACAGGTATTGTATTTGCAGGAATATGCCTAGAAAGTATCCAAAACTCAAAACAAAAAAAAGGGGGTAAGAACAAAATGATGAAATAAGAAGGACTTTTCGCTGTGTTAAATAAAATATAGGCTATTTCTTATTTCTTTCTTTTTTTTTTTTTTTTTTTTGGAAGTATCTAACTAGAGAAGTAGTTAGAAGCCAGACTACCAGTATCTGAATTCAGCATCTACTGGTCACTTATTTGTCAAACCTGGACTAATTAGTTCTCTGTGCCTAAGTTTCTTGATCTTTAGAGGGAGATAACAATAGAATCTCCCTCTGATGACTAGGAAGAGTAAATGAGTTCCATGTCTAAAAAGTACTCTGCAGAGTACCTGCCATGTAATGAGTTCCCAAACAATCGATAAAGATCAGGATTTGTGTTGTGCCTTGCCCAAAATAAATATGCATTTCACTTAGGAAAAAAAAACAAATCAGGCTAAGAATGAACTGATTTCAAATTTAAGGCAGATCAGTTCTAAGAAAGTAACACTGTGACTATCTGTAACAGATATTTTCCTGTACCCAGAAGTTGAATAGTTCCATCATTGATATACACAAGTCCTAAGAAATGAGAAACCACAACTAAGAACACTCATTTTTAAAGACTTATTTCTAATATTTAAAGAAAGAGATATGTAAGCTTTTACACTCTCAGAAGAGAAAAAAAAGCATTAATTTCATGAAAGATTACAAAGTAATAGAGGCTAGCACAATAATAATTAAGCCAAGAGAAAGTCTTTGGCATGTAATTGCAATAGAAAATTTTCTATTACAATAATTACATCTATTATTAAAATATTATGTAGGACATAACGAGAAAACAAGATAAGTCAGAAGAAAATAAGTAATTAACTACAAAATCTTTTTAAAAATTCTGTATTAGCAACATTCAAAGCTAGTAAGATGGAGTAGTAAAAAAAGAATTTGATATTTCTGGGATCCTGGATTGCTCAAGTACACCTCTGTGTTCCCCTTCCAAATCTTAATGTGTTGTTTCTAAACTTTATTATTATGCATACCATCTCCTCCTCCACACCCCCTCCACTCCCACCACAAAATCTAACATGCTTGGCCTGTCCCTTTCTACTTGTCCCATTTCCCATACTGGCCCACAGGATATGGAAAACTACCTAGGGAGGGTTTCCCACTGAAAAGCTGTGGCATCATTATTTAGCATTTGTTCACTTCCACTCCACAGAAGAAGAAAGGAGAAATATATTTTGCATTTAAATTCTCAGAAGAGCAAGCAAGAATTTCCTTGCTGCAGAGGAGACATGCGATTAGCTAGGGGAAGGTTCTGCACATCTCCTCAGGGTGTCCGAATGCTAATTCTCTGCCTAGGACCCAAACACAACAAAGAAATTCATTATCTAGTAGGCTTTGGGACTTACTTCCTCTTGTAAATTGTATTCTAGGCATCCATCATGGAAAGAATACAATCAATCAAACAACTCATTGAAATTGGTCAAATGAGGTAATTTCGCTACAGCTTTATGTCTGTCATTTTAAAAATTGTACATGATCAGGCAAATTTTCTCATAGCTAATTCCTTCAGAAGTACCTAGAATGGAACTAAGTTATGCAATGTTAAGATAGTCACATGTAATTCTATCATTAAGATCTGATTAAACAAAATTCCCACAAGCAAGGACTGCTTTTATGGAAATATTTCTAAGATGAGATTATCTGAATGCTTCCTCCAAATGCTGAAAGTTCAATTAGTCTAGTAATTTGACATCATGTAGTTATGAAATCCTCCATATTTTTGTACCTTGAAAAGTTAGAATAACCAATTAAACTATTCCAGCACTGTGTGTGCATGTGTCTGTGTGTGTGTGTGTGTGTACACCTATGTGGTATGCACGCACTTACAGACCAATACTGCAATCATCTGGACGTCTGAGTCAGAAAGACAGCAAATGAAAAAGAAAAAAGTATTTTTCCTCAATGAGCTAAGTTAATCATTTGGTTTTCTGAACTTTTCAATGATCAAAACTAAACCACTGAAAATACTTTAAAGAAAAAAAACTGTACCAATGTGCCACATGCAATGCCATATTAAGCACTGTGCAAGTATACAAGCCCCACATTTATTCAATCTGAGTCTGGTCTGAGTGGCCGGGCTTGACCTAGAGACAGCAACTCTGAGTTCTAAAAGGAAAATAACAGTATCAATTTCACATAGTTACCTATGGCTGAAATGAGACAGTATATGTTAAATATATAGTCAATTTAATAATATGCCTAAAAGTTAAAAAAAAAAAAAATAATATTCTACTTACACTTCCGCCATGTTGCTCTAGCTTTTGTAATGCACTGGTGATTGGCTCTTTGAATTTCTTGTCCATTAATCTCTTGGAAAGCTTTTAAAGTAAGATTAGGGGGAAACGAAATGACTTTAAACTTAACAATGTTCACCATATGCATAAGTAAATCTTCAGGAGCACCCCTTGTTTTAGATTTCAAGGCTTCTCTTAGGAAGCATCTCATTGAAATTTACATTATAGGAACCTCTGTATTTGTTTTAAAAAACAATTTACATTATTTCAAGTAAAACCAATCCTATAAAATCTGCTACAGTATGCTATCTGAAGTTTTCTATAAAATAGCGTACTTTGCGATTTTGTAATCTGCAAGAGCATGGAGGACCATGATGGAAAACTTTGCCTCTAAAGCACACATTTTCCCGCAATAAAAAGGGAAGAGAGGACAAAGGACAGAGGATTTACATGAGTAATTTAGTAATAGTGAACACCCTGGGGATGGAGAGGGTCCTTCTCCAGTCTTCCAGTTGCTTTCTTCAGACTGCATTACCCTACTGAATCTGTATACACCCTGTATAGCACAGAGGTTAATAGGCAGATCCAGCGGCCATCAGCATCAGAATCACTTGAGATGCTGTTTAAAAATGCAGATTCTTGGGTCTCATGCCATACTTAACCAGAATCCCAGGGCAGAAGCCCAGATTCTGCATTTTAAGCAAGATTTTCAGGTGATTTATTCCCTCTTTAAAGTCCCATACATTTGCAGCTCAGGGATCACAAGGTCAGGAGATCGAGACCATGGTGAAACCCCGTCTCTACTAAAAATAGAAAAAATTAGCCGGGCGCAGTGGCGGGCGCCTGTAGTCCCAGCTACTCGGGAGGCTGAGGCAGGAGAATGGCGTGAACCCGGAAGGCGGAGCTTGCAGTGAGCCGAGATTGCGCCACTGCACTCCAGCCTGGGCGACAGAGCGAGACTCCGTCCCAAAAAAAAAAAAAAAAAAAAAAAAGTATAGTTTATTTTGCATAGAGGAAAAAATGAGTTGTATATAGGGGTTCAGTAACTGGTTTTGAAAAATTTCTTCTAGAAGAATACCCTTTCTTCCAATAAGCATCGCATGTAGAAGTCTATAAACCAGATGAAAAAGAAAGCTTTGAGGCTGAAAGGTATGGAAGATGGGGGTGAGGGACGAAGGGGGTCCGACAGCAACTCAATGACATCCTCAGTGGTGTCTGTCTCATAGTGAGTGGTAACAGACCAGGAACTAACCCTCACACAACCTATTTCTAGAGCTCTTTATATAATACCAGGATCTGATGGTCAGGGTGGTGTCTAGGTCTTCCCAAAATGCTGGCAGCCTAGGAAAGCTAGATAACCTTTCAGTCAGTCCTTGTCTAGGAAAATGAGAGCTCTGAGGAGGAATCCAAGTGACCAAAGATAAATGCCACTGACCCAGAAAGATTAAAAAACAAAACAAATGTATACAATTGTTAATCTGGCCTTTTCTGCCACTGGAGGTGGGACTGAGAAGCTATTTAGGAAGCCTTGCTTGACTGACTTTGAGGAAGGATCCAGTGTGATTCCTTTCTTCTATATATCACTTCCCCTTGACTCCATCCCAATATTCTCAGCAGATGTCCTTGCTGCTTATTTCTACATCCCCCACCCACCTGCAAAAAACAAACACAAAAAACAAAATCAAAACCAACAATCTCCACAAGGGCTGAGAGCATGCCTGTTTCTGCTCAGGATTATATTCTCAACGCTTGGCACACCTGGCACAAAACAGGACAGCAGAGCGCAAGAGATTATTATTAAACTACTGAATATTTGAATGAATCACTTTGTACACTAGTGTGAAATTCCCGTAGTTGGTCAGCCACACCCCCTGACATAAAGCTTACAGGTATCTGCCAAGATTCTCTTTCTTCTGTCCTAAGACTCCTCATATGTCAAGACTTGAGAGTCTATTCCCACTATGTCTTCTCCTCACCTGAAACCTCATGGAATTTCATCTATCACTTATGAGCATATCTATCCTGATAGTCACCATCGCCCCTACTTCTTACAGTGTTAACCAGGTGGTTCCTGGTATGTATTACACTATTTGTGGAATAAGAAGTTAAAAATATAGTTCTAGGATCTCTTATATGGATGGATCCAAGAAAAAACAGTGGACCCAAGATCAAAATCATACCTCAGCTGTGAAATACAGAAGAACGCAGACAGGGAGGTCCTACCTAAGACGTTAATCTTTCTATCGGTATGTATGTCCCTTGCCTAATGTTTGGCCCTTGCCCCTAGCTCTTGAATGATAACCTCTAAGCTCTTGGAATGTCCTGCCAGATAGGGTATCCTTGTCAACATGGGAGTTTCGGGCAACACTAGGTAGTCTATACAATGTGACTTATGAAGAGAACTTTGGTTCACAGGGTGTTAGTTCCACTTCTAGAGAGGGTGTAGACTAATGTCAACCACACATCTTGCCTGCATGACAGACACCAATAAAAATCCTAGACACTAAGGCTCAGGTGAGCTTCTCTAGTTGGCAATACTCCATGCACGTTGCCACACATTGTTGCTGGAAGAAGTAAACACTGCATGAACAACTCCACTAGGAGAAGAAAACTGAAAACTCCATGCTCAGTATCTCTTGGACCTGCCCTATGTGCCTCTTACCTACGCTGCTTTTAATCTTTTTTTTTTGTTGTAAGAAACCGTAACAGTGAATAAGAGCTCCTGAGTTCCATGGATCGTTCTGGCAAATCATCAAACCTAAGAGTGGTCTTGGGAACCTTAGGAGCTGCACAGGGTCCCAGTAAATATTTATAGTAAGGACTAAAGTTACACATATCAGGAAAAAGTCTCTTTCTGAATGCAATTTACAGATTCACTAAAACATCACAATGAAAACCAAAAATACTTAAACGTATTTGGTAATATATGATTACACAAGACAGTGTATGAGCACTGCTTATAATTCATAGTTATATAGTTATTCAACATGAACATAATACCATCTTACTGTTCATTAGCTTTTATCCATTCAACTTTTGTGTTTTTTTTGTTTGTTTTTTTGCCCAAGTCTCGCTCTGTCACCAAGGCTGGAGTGCAGTGGCACAATCTTGTCTCACTATAACCTCCACCACCCACGTTCAAGCAATTCTCCTCCTTCAGCCTCCTGAAGCTGGGACTACAGGCGCATGCCACCACACTTGGCAAACATTTTGTATTCTAGTAGAGATGGGGTTTCACCATGTTGCCCAGGCTGGTCTGAAACTCCTGAGCTCAGGCAATCCACCCACCTCCGCCTCCAAAGTGCTAGGATTACAGGTGTGAGCCACCAAGCCTGGCTGGTTTACTTTTTATTATAACCCTAAACTCTGCTCATGTAGCTGTTTTCCATTTTAAAAAAAATAAAACTAATACTGTCCATTAGTAAAATGTTTTATGAATGAGTTCTATATTTTTTGTTAAGGATGATGAGATTTTTAAGGTTTTGAGTTAAAGATTTGAAGTTGTTAAATCATGAAGAGATATGGATGGTGCGTGATACATACAGCCAATGATTATCTAATCTCTGCAGTACTTACGCTTGTAAGCAGATGCTTCAGATGGTCGTTTAGAGAAGGACCAACAACAACACTTAGCTGAACTAGGGCATTCAATCCTCTTTCAAACACTTCATCATCCAAATGGACCTGTAAGGTTGGTAAGTTGGGGATGTAGGGGCATCAGGGAAGACAGGAGAAAAGGAAAGAAAAGATAGATTAGACAAAATGGCAAGCAAGTAGAGAAAAGAAAGGGTAAGATTAAACATCTAAAATCAGAAGATAGTCAACAAAACCTAGAATTTTAAAAATAACCTTCAACACAGGACATCTAGAAGCAAAAAGCAAATTTTCCATCTGACTGAAGCATTAACTAAAATATATCTAGCACACAGAAAGACTGATTTGAGGTTCATTACTGCCTCTAATTACTTAAAATATCCCTTTTTACCTTTAGTACATCCTCTAAAGATGTCTTCAAGTATGTAGTTATCTGGCCCTGAGTAACAGTTGCCTAATTCTGCAAATATGTCAAAATCACAGATAAAGAACTAATTTGCATATAATTTGGAGGAAAAAAGACACACAATATTCTAAATATATTACAGCTTTCTATCATATGTTTTCAACTATAAAGCACAATGAAATAAATGACATACCAGAGCTGCCTTTAGCACAGGAATCAGTCTAGGTAGCAAAGGAACAGCTTTTTCAGAAGCACCTCTGACCAAAAGTAATTCTCTAAAACCCTCCTTTGACACAAAGGTGTATGGATGCTTGGTTTCTCTCAGACCCTGCCAAAGACCAAGAGGAAACGTGATTTACTACCCATTATGCTATTAACAGAAAAACTGAGTCTTTACTTGCTTAAACAAAAATCAAGTTTCATTCTTGTTTTCCTAATCATAATTACAATTTCAGCAGTTACAATTTCAGTTACACTGAGAAACTGTGGGACAAAGGGTCCCTTGGTATCCCAAGGGAGACTGGTTCCAGGACCCCAATGAATACCAAAACCTGTGGATACTAAAGTTCTTCATATAAAATAGCATACTATGTGCACATACTCCCACATACTTTAAATCATCTCTAGACTACTTATAAACCTATTACAATGGAAATGCTTCATAAATAATTTTTATATTGTATTGTTTTATTTGTATTTTTTATTGTTGCACTGTATTTTTTTTTTAATAGTTTCGATCTGCAGCTGGTTGAAACCCTAGATGTGGAACCCATGGATAGGAAGGGTCAGCCGTACAGGAGACAGGAGTAATCTCTACCCACAGAAGGGAAGGAAGGGAGAAGAAAAAGAAAAAAATAAGAAAAAGGAAAAGAAATGAAATGAAAAACAAGGGAGGCAAGAAAAAATATAAAAAGAAAGAGAAAATAGGGAGGAAGGAAAAAGCAGGAAATGGAAGGAGGAAAAGGAAAGGTAAATGAAAATACAGAAAAAAGAAGGGAAATTCACTAGGATAATAAAAACATTTTGTTACGTACACTCAAACACTTTCTGAAAGCAGAGCATATTAGTCTGTTTATAACCACTCCTTTATGAATGCATGGCTATGAGACCCACTACATTTAGTGATTTTATGACTTAATAAGTTTCTAAAATAAATTTCCTCCATATTTAAGTATTTTATATTAACATATTTAGAAAGCAAGTATTATACTATATGCATTTCAAAGGCATGTTAAGATTTTAAACATCATTTGTAATACTGAAATGCAGTATGAAAATTTTTAAAAACTGTAGATATCTCACTATGCCTTTCACCCTAAATGCATTAGAAACAATTAGCTAGGATTCTTATGATTTAACCAATCACAGTGAGTCAAGATAAAAGGGCCATCTGACTTTTTTCAAAATGATAAAGCAAAACAAACAAAATCAACAGTAAACTCCTTCAGTTTGACTAATTATCTATGAAGTGAATAAATATAATCAGCTGCAAAATCATGCTTAGAAATACTAATTTTCAACTAATTTGTCCTTCAGATCTAAATATCTGCTTCCAAATAGTAATCAAACATTTCCCTTCCTCAAAGGTGTCATGCTTTTGAAAACCATCCTGCCAAGCACATGGGCATCATTTTGGATCACAGGTTCTATCATCTTAGCAGTGTCCTGTATCCTATTCATTTTAGAGATAATAACTCTCAGATTAAAAGTTGAAGTGGATTTCAGCCATGGTTCTTCTGTCACTACTTATCTGTTAGTAAATGAGGCCAGGAGAAAGATAAACATCTACTCAATACAGAAGGAAAAGCATTGACATTTGGACAATAGGTATGTAAAAGGCTGACTTTAAGCAGAAGTTAGAGTCCCTTTAAAGATATCCCAAATTAAAGCACTCCCTATACAATGTGATTAGCTACAGTACACTTTCAAAGCCATCACCAGTTTTGATTAGTCTAAAAAAAAAAAAACATGGTTTGCTACCCGGTAAAAAAGGCTTAAGGTTTAAATAAGAACTAAGGAAACATCACAAATTGTGTGTGTGTGTGTGTGTGTGTGTGTGTGTGTGTGTGTTTGAGAGAGCATCTCACTCTACTGTGCCTGGTTAATGTAATTTTTTTTCTTTTGTAGAAACAGGGTCTCCCTATGTTGCTCAAACTGGTCTCAAACTTCTGGGCTCAATTGATCCTCCCGCCTTGGCCTCCTAAAGTGCTGGGATTACACACATGAGCCACAGTACCCAGCCTAACCTTTAATGCCAACTTCAGAACTCAATTTCAAAATAGGCTACCTGTAAAAATACACTACTTGTAATACTGAGCAATAAATTAAGAAAAACAAAAACTTACAGTTTTTGCTAGTAACTGGTTACTCTTAAAAGAGTAAACATATTTGGAAAATTAAAGGAGGAACTAGAGACTTTGATGTTTCATTTTAATTAAGGAATCTCAATTGGAAAAATTACTTTTTTCTGTTCTGCTCCCACTTGGTCCTCCCCACTGGTTTTACAGGAAAGGCAAATGATATTAACCTAAAAAGGCACTGCCATGTTTACAGAGTAAGTTACACAGCAGTAACTAATCTAAGTAAAACTATCCGTGAAAGAACTCAGGTGTTTTATTACTAATATCACCCAAACTTGAATCATTTGTTTCTTACTGATAACAAAATGATCCTTAACTTTCAACAAGGCAAGTAATTAAAATTTAAATACAAGACAGCTGGTTAATTCATTGCTCTACTTCTAACTCTAGGAATAAAATTCATAGAAGACAGCAATGATTCACTTGAAGCTAAGACTCCACCAACATTTTTCCTGACACAAATGTTAAATTATATAAACAAAGCTATCAAAAGTTTTTTTTAAATAGTCTATAGAACTACCTCCATGATATTGTACTGGAAATGTACAAATAAAGCAGAAAGCTGGAGTGTTCTCCAAAAGAACATTTAGGTGGGTAGTATCAATTCCCTAAGAAACACATCATGTCAACACAATTGGTTGTACACAGAACCACTTACCACTATCTGGCACAGTTTTCAGTTTAATCCCGGATGTTTTCCTGATTTCGCTAGCACCAAAAAAATCTCTCTCCTCATTATGAGTCCACGTATTTTTTTAAATAAGTACAAATATTTCATCCAGTTATCTATAAATCCCTATGCAGACTAATTCCATGTTTACAAAGCTGATTAATCAATTTCAAATAACTATGTAAGAATCATAATTATTTCCTAAGGGGGTGTGGTATTTCAATGACTATCGTGTGCTTCCTTTTTCAAAAGCACAGAATGAAATTTACTGAGAAGCTACAAAGTAACATTTAATGCAATTGTTAACATTTTTTTTCTAATAGAAGAGATAGCATATTTACCTCGGCTAAAGTAATAAGAAGTGGATCAAATGAAAGACTTTCAGGAGGACATTCCCACTGTAATCTGTGTTTCACTGAACCATGTACCAATCTAAAATATAAAAGTCAGTGAATGCAACAAGAAAAATATAATTCTATATTAAGCAGGTATCATCTAACATAGAGCATAACCACATTAGAACAAGGACATTTTACAAAGCAATGTCAATAATCCTACAAAATCCTAGTCTTTCAGCAAAAGTGACCCCACATGTGTTAAAGTTACAGTTTTGGTGCTTAAGCATGTTGCTGTCTGTGAATCTTAACGCAAATGTTCCAGGTGATATCTTTCGGTAATATGACACAGTAGGTAATCTACAGAAATGAAAAAATGCAAACAAAATGTAGTAATTACTAAAAATGTTTTACAAGGAACATTCTTTTTCAGATATAGATCATGTAACCCTAACACTAACAACCTGAAGGCAAAACCAAGTTTTCTCTCTGTTAAAGAGAAGAAAACTGAGGCCAGGAAGGTAAAATGGCCCATTCAGGGTTACAAAGTGGTGGCCCCTGAATTAGGGTTTCTGCCTCTTTTAACTGTTTTTTGTTTGTTTGTTTGTTTTGCTTTGTTTTGTTTTTGAGATGGAGTTTCACTCTTGTTGCCCAGGCTCAAGTGCAATGGCGCAATCTTGGCTCAATGCAACCTCTGCCTCCCAGGTTCAAGCAATTCTCCTGCCTCAGCCTCCTGAGTAGCTGGGATTACAGGCATGTGCCACCACGCCTGGCTTGCCTTTTTTTTTTTAGTAGTGGGGGGTTCCTCCATGTTGGTCAGGCTGGTCTCGAACTCCTGACCTCAGGTGATCCACCTGCCTTGGCCTCCCAAAGTGCTGGGATTACAGCCTTTATTGAGGAATAACTGATTTGCAATAAACTGCACATATTTATCGTATACAATTTGGTATGTTTTTATGTACAAATACACTCAAGGAACTATCATCACAATCATGATAGTGAACTTAATCCATCAACCTAAATGCTTCTCTGAACTCCTCTGTAATGTTCTCAACTTCTTGACTCCTTTAGGCTTATTTTCATAAGAGCAAGACGTCTCTGTAAAATTGTTTTTACATTTTTGCAACAATAAATTGTTGAGGGGTGGGGAGTAGAGAGTTAAGAACCTTTAAATAGGGTTTCAAATCAAAATCTAAATATGAAATAACAATAAACTGAAGAGTATTTCTTGAGCTTATTTTTCACTCTAAATCTGAAAATACCATTAAAAAACTAGATTTCTTGAACTTTGGAACAAAAATAAATAAATGTTGTAATCCTTTCCACAATCAAAATAAAATTTTCTATCATCTAGAACAGGCTAAAACTGGATGTACTCTGAAGAAATAAATGCTTTATAGAAATAAATCATAAAATGATATATTATCCAGTCTGTATTTTTAAAAAAATAGTTCTGACATCTGTCTAGAAAGGCGGCAAGAATTATATCCAAAAGGAAGCAAAAACGGCCATATGTATATATTATGAAACAGAAACAATTTCATTAAATTGACAACTTTCATTTTACCAACAAGATAGGATTTTTTAATTTGCAACTTGCCCAAGCCTGTGAAAGCTTAAATTGCTTATTTCAGAAAAAGGGTTTATGTAAATTTCTTAAACTAATTGATGGTTTATCATATATCCCAATAACTGTATTTTGGAATTAAAATGGTTATCTTCAACAACATCCAGGGATCTATAACAGTCCAAAAGAAAGTGTGAATACAGTCACCTTTATTTCAACCTCACTAGTAAATAAAACTTACAATACATTTAAACTAAATACTGTACTGATTTTACTCAATGATTTTGAATAATTTGGTCAGTTATAAATCGTATTGATTTTACCTGCAAGGAATACCTCCTTTGGAGTAAATAGCTGCAAACGCAGAAGGCACTCGTGACTGTTCACCAAACTAAAATAAAAAATGAAAATATTACTATCACCCATACTTCTGAGGTCAGACGCACACAGCCATCTTGCTTTTCAAACCACCAAGCTGGTATCAAAGTGTACCATTTCTACCCAGCAACACAATTGAGAAAAATTGTCAATTCTCTCACTATTAGAATACAACTATACTTTGAACATCTTTTTTCCCTAACGATTCAGAAGGCTTGAAGGCGGCTGAAACCACATATTGATAGTTCTTTCTACCCTCTTCCCACTGTGACCCTTCAAGGTGAGGACTCTACGGAGAAGGGGTGTTAAGTACAGGAAAAGTATATTTGTTTTTTGCCTCCTGCACATCTCCTACTTTGTCCTCCAGCCAAATACAGATGGTGTAGGTAGTCACATTTCTCCAAACTGGCTTTAGGCTTCTATAAAAAACAAAGGATTACACGGAGCAGGAGGGAAAGAATTGAAGATGGAGAAGATTCTCACAAATATATGCCTGGATGTGTTTTCTTAGATATATAACTTCATAACCTTTCAGTTTTGCTATATCTGAATAGATTGATTTTATACCTACTCTCAAAGATGATTTAAGGGATGGTTAATCTCAACAATCAAACAATCACAGCAAAAATAATTTCAATATAATTGATAAGAGACTTAAAGAGGATTTAGGAACAAAAAGTAAATATTTTATCACATGGTACTTTTAATATATAATCAAATGAAAAAATAGTTGTCTAAATTACAAGATATAAATTGACTTGTTTTAAAGACATAACAACATAATGTTTTTTAAGTCACACACAGTGGTAGTTTTAAAATGTCCTTAAAAAATTTAGAATCAGCTCTTTTCTCCTTTGGAAAAGCATGAGTTTTGAGTAAAAGCACACAGGAGAAAATTCATTCAAGTTAAATTATAATAAAAGATTCATTTCTGGCCAGGCGCAGTGGCTCAAGCCTGTAATCCCAGCACTTTGGGAGGCTGAGGCGGGTGGATCACGAGGTCAGGAGATAGAGACCATCCTGGCTAACATGGTGAAATCCCATCTCTACTAAAAACACAAAAAATTAGCCAGGCATGGTGGCGGGTGCCTGTAGTCCCAGCTACACAGGAGGCTGAGGAGGCAGGCGAATGGCGTGAACCTGGGAGGCAGAGCTTGCAGTGAACCCAGATGGCACCACTGCACTCCAGCCCGGGCAACAGGGCAAGATTCCATCTCAAAAAAAAAAAAAAAGATTCATTTCCAAAAATCAATCCATGTTATGTGTAACAATTCACAAGAGGAATGTTTCACTTAACTAGTTGCAATTTCTGCTAACAAAGAAATACAAGTTTTAAAAATTATTTTCAAGTAATAAGCATATTAGGTAAGAAAGTTATTTGAAAAAAGAGAATAGAAGATGGAGAAGATTCTCACAAATATATGCCTGGATGTATGTATTTGAAAAAAGTGCTACACACATTGGGGAAAAAATTAAGACAAATTAGTACTATACTCTCAACGTATTTTACTTCTACTACCTACAAGCAAACGATCTTTTTGGCCCTTACAGATCATGAAAATAATCCCGGCCGGGCGCGGTGGCTCAAGCCTGTAATCCCAGCACTTTGGGAGGCCGAGGCGGGTGGATCACGAGGTCAGGAGACCGAGACCATCCTGGCTAACATGGTGAAACCCCGTCTCTACTAAAAATACAAAAAACTAGCCGGGCGTGGTGGCGGGCGCCTGTAGTCCCAGCTACTCGGAGGCTGAGGCAGGAGAATGGCGTAAACCCGGGAGGCGGAGCTTGCAGTGAGCCGAGATCGCGCCACTGCACTCCAGCCTGGGTGACACAGCTAGACTCCGTCTCAAAAAAAAAAAAAAAAAAAGAAAATAATCCCTAAATTTTCCAAATACCCACAGAGTCTACATTTCTGATTGAAATGTTAAACAATTCCTTTGCCTATTTTGTTCTAGAGATAATCATGGTTTCATCTTCCACGTCCCACAAAATCAGAATTTTTTAATGAATGGATTACTTTTATTGATTTTAACCAAATTTTACCAAGTCTAAAGTGAAAAGTTAAACCATTCAATTTTTAACAATTTCAGACTATAGTTCAACTCTGCATTAATGTTATATACCATACTATACTGAATTAGCATTTCAAAAAGTTTTTTAACTCAAATATTTAAAATATTAATGTGCATAAATCACAATAGTGAATTCACATAACATGAACACACCTGTTTATTAACAGTTGAAAAATCTGAAAGTTTCCAGCACACCAGACGCCTCCACTGCCTCTCCCAAATCCCTACTACCTTTTGCCCAAAGGTAAATATTATTCTGACTTCCAACTCATTTGTTTTAGATTGGTAGCCTTTACATATCTTAGATATGCTTATCTCAGGTCAAATTATTTCACTATTTCCCAAAACTTTCCTCAATTTTTACTAAAACTTAGGACTAAGGTCACTAAATATTACTAATTCAAAAAGTACTTCTTAGAGAAAGAAAACTGAAGCATCACCACAAACTCCCTCAACTAAATATAAGCAAAGGAAATGAGAGCAACAAGATTATTAGGGTCTTCTTCAGGTATTCAATTTCCTTGACACTGCAGAGATTACAGAAAGAAGCAAAGGAACATAGCCGCTCCAACATTTCTCACTTTTCTTTTATCAAGCCAGACACTCCTTCCCTCTTGGAGAGTTCACTATACCCTTACTTCCTTAAGTACCTGCCATACTCTACCTACCATCAAAGTCAATCAGGAGCTTCAGCCACTCTCACAATCCCCTTCGAAGGCTGAAGTCACTAATATCTCACCCTATCAAAGTTGAGCACGGGGCAAATAACACCTGGTGCTGTTGCACAGGTGTGTTCACTTCTGATTTTTTTATTGCATAAATCCCATGTTTATTAAATCTTATTAAATTGTTAGGAAAGGGCAAAGGAGGCTAGTACTACAACTAGGATTTCTGGTGGAGCTAATTTACAGAATACAGAGGAACAGTCAGAGACCTTTATGCAACTATGGAAGCACGAAAAGCATTCTGTGGCAACTGAATACAAGTTTATTCATTGGGAAGTAAAACAACACTGCAAATAAAATCTAAAGCTAAAGTGCAATTTTCTATGCACTACAATGCGATAACCCAAACAGGTTAACTTCTGTGTCTCCTTACCTCCATACTCACTCCCACATGTGACTGATTATCTCAGTACTTCATCGTCATAACCAGAGGCCCTTCCTCATCATTAGCTCAAAACTAGCAAAGGGACAAAACTCAAGACAGCATCCAGAATTGTTCAATACTGTGTGAAATGCCTTTAAAAAATCTACTGAGTTAGGAGTAGTTTTGGACCTACCGGGTTAATTGTTTTAGGGTTCAGTTTATCACTTGGTCGAGGATGAAGTTTTCTTGCAGACTCTGGAGAACTGGTTGACAATGAGGATTTGCTTCCTTGAACTGCATTCCTGTGTTTTATCTGTGTGCTTGATGATGTCCTTTGATCATAGTCACCTGGACAAAACAGAACATCAATAAAAACCAGGTAAAAGCAATAAAGTTCACCTTGCACCCATCTGTAACACATAAAGTGCCATTAACAAACTTGGCCTCTTCACTTAAAACACAAAGCTCTGTACCTCTTGCTCTGTTTTTCAACTGTGTACCTCCAAAGCCCTCTGATTTCTGCATTGCTTCCCTTTCACCCCTGCAGTTAAAAAAAAAAAAAAAGAGTTGATTTCAAAATTTGTTTGGAGGAGCATTTGTTATCAATACAAAGACCAAACCAGAACAGAGTATACAATTATACAATACAGTAAAAGATACACAAAAAAGTTGACATGGAGCAAAATACTGGAAAAGACTAATGAGAAAACGTGAAATTATGTCAACTTCAATAGTATCAGTAACAGCAAAATAATCATCTCCAAGAAAATGATGTACAAAAGTCAACTTCTTTTCCATTCAAATTGTCAAACTGTTAGAAACTCACTTCCAATCCTCTGGCCACATTAGAAAACACAGACTAGATTTCTGATAGGAGTGGTTGGCACATCCTCTATCATCCTCTCCATCTTCTCTGGCTTATTTCCAAAGTTCCAAATGTTAACATGTGCACATGAAGCTCTACTTTTCACGTGACATAATGAACTCTCCTACTCAATGTATTACAAGCTCCTTAAATTTAATATAACTAAAACCGAAGTTGTCACACTGAAGGTATGAATCCCTTGTTAGCCCAGGATACCACCAGTTTTCTGGTCCTCATACTGAAAACCAGAATCACCACTGTTTCCTTTTCCTTCATTTCCTATGCTCCATGCTACATGTTGTGATGACAAAGAGCGAGCTTTGGGCTCAAATATGGGTCTACATCTCAGTTCTTCCAGTTATGAAGTTTATGAATTTAGGCAGATTTAACCTCCCTAAGCCTCGACTTCCTGACCTGTTTGAAGAGGGAAATAAAAGCCTATCAAGGTTTTCTGGGGGAGTAAATGAAATTCTCTCTCAAGTTACTCACCCACGGAATATTGGTTCACTTTTCCCTTACACAGTTCCTTTTTTTCTGCTAATGGAGGACTCTAGTTCATACCCCAAGGCTTCCAGCTAATCCAGTCAATTTCTACAATTGTATCTCTAGCAAGGAATACACACACACTCCTACCCTAGTGCCTAGTGGTATTTTTAGGCCAAGCTTCATTCCCAACTTCCATGAAGCCTTTCCTGATCTTGGTTTTTCAAATGTATATTTCTATGGCATTCTGATTTCTATCCCGTGTCCTTATTTCTACTTGATTACTCTGTTCCTTCACTTCCATGACAACTAGTTATTCTATTAGCACACGTCTCGCTTTAATGCCTTTAATAATGACTGCCTCTCAAGTGTAGTGTAAGATCTTCCCTTACGACAACACAGGTAAAGTCCTCTTCCACCTCCAAATGACAGCTTTTCAAATATTTGATGGCATTAACTCTTAACTCCTTCATTTTTTCTTCTTCAGGATAAACACTGATACTTTTTAAAAATATTCCTCACATGAAATGCTTTTAATCCACTTAACTAATTAGAAATCCTCAAGAGGAGGACAATAGCCAGACATCTCAAACATGATTTACCAGCTTAAAGTCTGATACCATGTAAAGAGAAACTAAATGTAAACTTGCTTCTGCACACTGAATAATTTCAATTTCCTTGATTTAATACATTGATCTCATTTATCACATCCCACTACCAGCAGATGACTTATTTCCCAGTTATCACACTTCACCTTCATCTCCAGGGCATTTTCTAGTACTATGGTAATTAAAATCTCATTAAAGTTGTCAGATAACATTCTAAAATAAGCTGAGAGAAGCTTCAAATATGTTAATCTACTATCGTACTTCTGTGATCATTCAACAAGTATTTAATATTGTGCCTGACTTCTGTTTTGAGAAGCTCCTGGAGGGGGAACAACAGAAGTTTCTGTTGGAAAACAACAACAACAACAACAAAAAACCCATCAGTTTCCTCAACTCCACAACTGGGCATAATTACAGGAACTTCTTTAAGTGTTGACGAAGACTAAAACGAATATATGTAAAACAACATTTCTATAATGGTTGGCATACAGTAAGGGCCACATGAGTCTTAGCTATTATTATAATTCTCTTTACAAGGGTACAAAGTGTTCTTTAGTATTACTATTATTAACAACAGTGTGACCAAATGTTTTCTCCTTTTTAAAAAATTTGGTTTAACATCTTGGGCTACATCAATTTGAAGACCAGCTGAGTCCAATTTCTTATGATCATCGATTGGTAACAGCTGCAACAGATGAACGCGAAGCACAGCAAAGATACGTACCCACAAACATAACAACTGCATAGGCAGCCACATCAAATTATGATGCACATTTTTCTATACCAATTCAGTAGAAGTTTTGGATGGAATTTTATAGCTAAATTTCTATCTTCCTTCACGTCAAAAAGTTGTTCTTGTAACAAACTAATGGGAAGGTGTTGCATTATATTTTGAATGAGTTCAGAAAGTCACCAAAACTCATTTGAAAAAGTCTTAAACATGCTAGAAAATTGAGCTTCTACAGTTTTGAGTATACAGGACAATTTTTAAGTACAATATACTTATATAATTTTCAGCAATAAATACACATACAGTAATGCAAACATGTATACATTCCCTTTCAAAATTCTGTATGTTTCTTTCCAAAGCAATTGCTTTTTCACTTTTTTATCCGTTACCTTAAGGACAAATTACAGTTGGCTCTCCGTATACGCGGGTTCGACATCTATAGATTGACCTAACCACGGATACGGAGAGCAGACTGGGGGACTTCAACATGGGTGGATTTGGGTATCTGAAAGAGACTGGGGGGAGCGAGGGAGTCCTGGAGCCAATCCTCCAGGGACACCAAAGGACAACTGGAAGTGTGGTCAATTTTTAAAAATAACCACCTGGGAGCATACCACTGATAAGCCTGGAGTATGAGTTGTTCGTGAAAGAAAGTTTAATAAATCGTATCCTTGGTAACTCCTCTTCCAAGTGGTTTTCCATTAAATAACATGTGAAGGATTGTGTAAAGGGGCAGTGTTGGGAAGAAGCGAAGCAGAAAGAACTATTTTGTGTTATAAATATTATCAAGGTCACCGCTCATTCTTTTACAAAACAAGGTAAAGGTTCTAATTATAGATATTAGAATCCATAAATCCACTTAACCTGGAACTAAACTATGTCACTACCAGAAAGCAAACAAACCACCCTATGAAGCCCCCACATTCCCCTTAAAGCTCCCTTGGCTGCTACAGGTCATCTATCTACAAGGGACTGCTGACATCTGTGTCAATGGTAGGAAAGTGTACTTCCTATCATTGTTTGGACAGCTGATATAGCCTATTTCTTTCCCTGTATATACTTTCTCCTGTACTCAGCTTTTAGACCACTGAACTAAAAAAAATTCTTAGTCAGCAGAGGCCACATTTTTTTCCTGATTTCTAATCCAGGTCTAGAAAGTTCCAAACGTGTAAGAGCCCCACTATAGAAACCATGTTCCATTTGTAAAGCTCTGTCAAATTCTAAAAGACCCAGAGCCCAATAGTCACTTATCCCAATCCCTTTGTTTAACCACAAATTCAAAGGGCCAGTATTAGGGGTCGCAGAATCTGCTTAGGAGTCTTAGAATCAACTTTCCATCTTCCCCGCCACCCCTCCTACACTCACTTCTAGATACTTAAAGATCAGTCCAGGGCCAGGATGCTATCGAGGTTAGCAAAAGAGGAAGACACTGAAAAAAAAAAAAAAAAAAAAAAGAAAGAAAGAAAGGAAGAAAAAAGAGATTTTTTAAATGGGCCGAGGGAGGAGGAGTTTACCAGTTTTAATTAAGGTTAACGAACGATACTCTCGACAGACCCTCTACCCCAGGAAAGGAGGGGCACACTCCAAGTGCTCACGATCTCAAGGGTCCTTAGCAACCGGGGCCGGCGGCCCTAGCCACAGATCAGGAAGCAAATCGGCTTGGCCGACAGCGCGGACTGGACACCCGTACCCGCGGTTCATGGCTCTGGGGACTCGTTCCTACCGCGCCTCTCTCTCGCCGCGACCAGCACACGAACTGCCCCCCACCGGGGGCCGCGGGAAGCTTATGCCCGGCACCCGGTGGGCCAACAGCCGCGGCCACTGCCCCCAAGCGCCGGCGTTCCGGGAACTAAAGCTCCGCGCGGCCCGCCCCCGAATCTGGTCGCGCCGCGCAAAGACGTCAGACGCACGCTGCGTCTTCTAAACCAATAGTAAGAGGTCGCGGAAGAGCCCCCGAAGAGGGTTGCCCAGGCAACCAGCCGCCAGGCGTTCAGCGAGCAGCTCACGAACTACAGGCGCTGTCTCTGGCGGCAAAGGGGCACCTGTTGGAGGATGTTTTTCGACTAAGAGGTCCAGCGAGCAGAGGGAAGATGACGGGTTCCCAGTTGCCTGCGCCCTAACCTCTCTCCAACCCATGCGCTTAACTCCTAAACGCTTTTCTCGCACACTTAATACGCATTGTTCCTCAACTATCTTACCCTAGATACCCGGAGAGCTGAAGACTGTGAACTCCTCCCCCCGAGTCTTCAGGGGTGAGAGCCAAAGCCGTCTGCATGCCCAGCTGTGGGATTTTCTTGTAGTTTCCTGTCCTATCTGGCTAACTCATAAGCCTAGCTGTGGAAATTCGTTTCCTGTCGTATTGTATGAAACTCCTATGTTTTTGCATTCTTCACAGTATATCCGCATTTAAGTAGTAAAAAGCATGATTTTGTGCTCCACATCATAACAAAACTGATGCTGCAGGAAAATGCATGTTCCCTTGCATTGCGTTCCCCCAGCAACAATTTGGGTTGTCATAGTTAAGTCCAAGCCCTTTGGACCTGTCCACTGCACTCCTCTGTAGCATCCTCTACTGTTGCCAACCCAAAGCCTTAACTTTTTGCGTAGGTAACACTAAATTGGCATTATCTGAGCACTCGAGGCTATGTAATCCTTCTGTGCTCGTGTAGCTCCATCCTTGCTTCCTGCCTGCCACTCCAGAAGCATCTTCATTAGACTGTGAGTTTCTTCAGGGTAATGACTTTACCTTTGCCCTTTTTGTTTCTCCGGCTTCAAGCATAATGCAGTGGGTATTCAAGAAATGCCATTTGAATGAATAAAATGAATGAATAAATTCTGTCTATAATTTCTCTAATGTTCTGTGAACCTTGCATACAAATCTATATTTTAAAATTTATTATAATGTATTTACCTATCTTTCTCACTAGATTGAAATTGTCCTTATTGCTTTTCTATCCCCAATGCCTAGCGAACTGCATGCTTAACTAATGTTTTTTTAAAAAAGAAAAAAAATTTTTTTGAAAATCTTATATCCTGTATCTTCGGCTACTTTTACTTTAAAATCTCTCCTCTCCAGCTTCCTCAAGACCTATTACATTTTCCTTACCCTTAGCATCTTCAGTGTCAGACTCAGTAGAGCGCCTGGTTCGTGACTTTTGTAACCCCTCCTCCCTGTACTGTAAGAATGATTTGTATTCAGTATTGCAGAGGAATGACATGCATATACGTTCTGGAGTTAGGCTATCTAAAACTCACCTCCACGCCTTATCAGCTATGAGTCCTTGGGGATGACAACCCCTACAAGCCTCCATTTCCTTTTCATCATTGGGTTCTTGTGAGACTGAAATTTAAGAGCACAAATACCTGACACATAGGAAGTACTCAATATGTATTGACTAGTGCAATTATTCAGGTGAAAGCAAATTAAGACTAACATAGAGGACATCGTAAGTGGCAAAAGTCCTATGCTATGTGTTGGTGTATGAACCATGGACGATGATATGGATTTTTCATATCTTTATAATAACCACAATTAGTATAAGCTGCTCCTAATCACAATTAAAACAGCCTCTTCTAAACTTTGTCATCATTTTAGAAAATGAACAGAAAACATGCTCCTTGGCATTGCAACTCTATCAGGATATTATGCAGTAAGTGGTGGGTGCTTTCTTGAATACACTAGTTTGACAAGCCTGTGAGGCATCCTGTGGGAGCTAACTAGCATACAGTTGGATCTGCTCGTCTAGAGGGCAGGAAAGAGACCTGGGCACACAGCTATGGATTTTAAAGCCGTCAGCATATGTAGATGCTGAGTTGGGCCATAGGGGTAAAATACCTTCTGAGGAAAGCTCACAGTGTGTGAGAAACAGAGTGCTGATTGTGGACTTTTGTCTTCTATTCAGGTTTTAAGATTTAATTTTCTATTTAAGAGAGAATGGGATGAGGGAAAGAAGGTGATCTATTTGTCTAGCAGTATGATAAATGATTCTGAAAAGACAGAATATGCCATATATTTTCTGTTTGCTCTTGTATAGGTACAGTGTTCCCTTTGTCCTGTTATTTGCTCTGGGATGCTGATCGGTATAAACTATATCAACAAGGCTCCAATGCCCTCTGGTTTCTGACTGGGTTTGGCTACTGATAACACTAATAGGAGATTAGAGAATTAGAGGAAAGTGAAGTCAGAGTGTTCATTCTCCTGCTCCTATCCTTAAGGGGTTCCCTAAAGCTGGTCATACCCATAAGTGAAGGTCACATCTTTCTGCTATGGTCTGATTGTTTCTCTTCCTTCAAAATTCATAGGTTGAAATCCTAACTCCCACGGTGATGGTATTTGGAGGCGGGGCTTTGGGGTGGTGATGAAGTCATAGGGTTGGAGCACTCATGAATGGAATTAGTGCCCTAGTAATAGAGGCCTGAGAGAGAACCCTCACTCCTTCTACTATGTGAGGACACAGTGGAACAATTTCATCTGTGAATCAGAAAGTAGGCTCTTACCAGACACTGAATCTGTCGGCACTTTGATGCAGACTTCCCAGCCTCCAGAACCGTGAGAAATCAATTTCTGTTGTTTATAAGCCAGTCAATGTATGGTATTTCACTATAGCAGCCCAAATGGACTCAGAAACTTTCTAAATGTCAAACTTCAGTTCTAGGCACAAAATCTCAGAGGCTACTACCTCTAGATTACTGTACTGTCTGTGTGGTTCCCTGTACCTTTATAAGTAAAATTTCTTCAAATTGTCCTATTTTTGTTACTCCATATTACATAACATTATGAATTAGGTAATAAATCTAACCAAAGTAAACCACTCAGGATGATTTTTTTTTTCTCATTGTCCTGGTTCTCATTGTCTTGTGAAAAAAATTGTTCATTATTTATTTATTTACTTTTAAGTCACCAAGCATTTTTAAGAAAATGTTGTCTTAGTTCTTGTAAAGAAAATCTCCTCCTTTTTGTACTAATTACAGACAGAGCAATCATTCCCAATGATTATTCCCAAGTCCTATCATTGAGAAATGAGATACAAGAAATTTGTGTAATTTCCAGCACACTTTGTCAGGAAATGTTAGACATCATCATTATAAAGTCATTGAGTGTCCGCTTGCACATGGAACAAATTAAGCAGTGATAATGGCTCCTCAGGTGAAAGCAAATGAAATCAACATGAGTGAGCATATAAGGTAGCATTGTCCAATAGAAAAGTGATGCAAGTCACATAATACAATTTTAAATTGCCCAGTAGGCATATTTTTTTAAGGTGGAAAGAATCATGTGAAAGTAATTTTAGTGGTATATTTTTATTAAGCTAATATGTCCAAAATATTATCACTTCAACTTGCAATAAATATAAACACTATTAATGTGACATTTTACATTCTTGTTATTCGTGCTAAGTCTTCAAAAACTGGTGTGTATTTTACACGTATAGCACATTTCAGTCCATACTAGCCACATTTCAAATATTCGATAACCACAGATGGCTAGTGGCTACCGTATTGGAGAGCACAGAAAGCTATGGCCACTGAGAGTTGAGCAAACATAGAATGAAGTCAATAAATGTGTCAAATAGCTAGAGAGTTCATACTGTTTGTACAACACACTATTAGATATTTGAGGATCAATCCAAACATAAAGGATATGAATTGAGTATGAACCTCAGACTACAAAGTCAGTGCAATTAACACCTTCCTTTATGATTCACAGTACTATTCAATTTCTTTTACAAATGTCTTTTGTTTCAATGAAAGAAGCTTACCCTTCCTCTCCTTGGAATTGTGTTGAGAGGATGAGGCTTGGAAGAGTGTGGCATCTGGTCCTCTGTTGTCATCTGCTGGAATATACGTACTTTGGTCTTTCTGGTCCTCAGTCATTTATCCTTCATTCATGTAGATTGCTCATGTCTGTTTTTCCTTCCAGGTTCTCATTGACAGCTAATTCCAGTCTCCTTTTAACTATCCAGGAGGTAGTCTATTCTTCCAATCTGAAGTCAAATAAATTCAGCTGTTAGTTTCTACCTTGTAGAAACCATGGGAACCTGTGAGGTTGCTGTAGAGTCCTTTGTCTAGACACACTACAAGGCCATTTCTTCTCATCCTATACCCTAAGTTCAGGGGTATCTAGGCCCTTATTAGTTCTGGGGCATTGCCCTGGTGGGAGGATGGAGGATGGGAAGGACAGGGCATATTGTCTCTTTGCTCTCAGATCTAAAGCTTGACTCTGACTGATGACATATTCTTCTAGCTCTTCTAAATAATGGCTGGCCTTGACCTTAACTTTTTTTTCTTTTTTATTATTATTATACTTTAAGTTCTAGGGTACATGTGCACAATGTGCAGGTTTATTACATATGTATACATGTGCCATGTTGGTGTGCTACACCCATTAACTCGTCATTTACATTAGGTATATCTCCTAATGCTATCCCTTCCCACGTCCCCCTCCCCACAATAGACCCCGGTATGTGATGTTCCCCTTCCTGTGTCCAAGTGATCTCATTGTTCAATTCCCACCTATGAGTGAGACCATGCGGTGTTTGGTTTTCTGTTCCTGTGTTAGTTTGCTGAGAATGATGGTTTCCAGCTGCATCCATGTCCCTAAAAAGGACATGAACTCATCCTTTTTTATGGCTGCATAGTATTCCATGGTGTATATGTGCCACATTTTCTTAATCCAATCTGTCATTGATGGACATTTGGGTTGATTCCAAGTCTTTGCTATTGTGAATAGTGCTGCAATAAACATACGTGTGCATGTGTCTTTATAGCAGCATGATTTAACTTTTGAAATCCAAAGTCAAGAATTCAGCTCTTAGCATCAGAACTTTATGATAACAACTCCTCTGTGAGGCAGTAAGCATAAAATAGTTCAGCTACAGTCTACATGGAAAAAATGTCATGGCATAGCAGGAAATGTTACTTTTACAGAAATATTTTATGACATTAGTTTATAATCTGTTTTAGAATATTTTATAGAATTGTTGCCAACTTTATTAAGGTATAATTGATAAATAAAACTTGTAGATATTTAAGGTGTATGGCCGGGTGCGGTGGCTCACACCTGTAATCCCAGCACTTTGGGATGCTGAAGTGGGTGGATCATGAGGTCAGGAGATCGAGACCATCCTGGCCAACATGGTGAAACCCTGTGTCTACTAAAAATACAAAAATTAGCTGGGTGTGGTGGTGCATGCCTGTAATCCCAGCTACTCGGGAAGGTGAGGCATGAGAATCACTTGAACTCAGGAGGCAGAGGTTGCAGTGAGCTGACATTGCACCACTGCACTCCAGCACGGGCGACAGAGAGAGACTCCATCTCAAAAATAGAAAAAAAAATTAAGGTGTACAACATGATGTTTTGATATACATACATTGTAAAGTGATGACTGCAATCCAGTGAATTAATATATCCACATGTATATTCACTACATGGATATATTAATGGTAACTATAGAGGTTACCGTTTTGTGGATCTATATTAATCATATAATATATATTATTATATGTAATGTATAAATAATTATTAATATAGATCCACAAAACGGTAACCTCACATAGTTACCATTTACTGGTAACCTCACATAGTTACCATTTTGTGTGTATGATGAGAACATTTAAGATCTACTCTTTTATCAAATTTCAAGTGTACAGTGCAGCATTGGCAACTAGAGTACTATGCTGTACAGTCTATCTCCAGGACTTATCCATCCTGCCTAAATGAAATTTTGTAACCATTGACCCAGGTGTCTTTATTTTCCTCATCCCCCAACTATAGATTTTTTTAAAATTCTGAGGTATTAGTCAGAAAAAGATACTGTTTAATGAGTATTTTATTCCACTTAGCTCAGTATAACCAATTAAATTGACGGTTAGAGGTAGATAAGAAAGACGTGGCATTTCCCCTATGTCCATTAAAAAGCAAAACATCAGCCACTGTTCAATCAGTTCCTTAAATGTTAAGTAATTAATTTCTGTTCTGCTGCTCTCAGGTTAATGAGTCTTCTTTCACTAAGTCATTTGCCAAAGGACCAAATAAATAAATAAATAAATAAATGAAAGCCTTGATTTGACAAGTGTCCACGGTAATGTCAAGTTATAGTGAAAAACCTGTTCATGTTTCCTTCCCTGTAACTTGATAGTTAAGAGTACCCGGTACGGTCCTTTGCTGAGGAAAACGGTTGGGTTGTTCTGAAGATTCTCTTTCTAGAAGGCTTAATTTCTGCTCTGTAGCTTGCAGGGAGACCTCTGCATCACTGCTACTCGCAGTTCTCTTCTCAGCTCAGCATTGTTATCACCACCTGGGAGCTTGTAAGAAAGGCAGAATCTCAGGTCCCACCCCAGGTCCACTGAATCCAAATTTGCACTCTACAGAGATTCACCAGAGAAGGAAATGTGCTTTACAGTTTAAGAAGTGCTGATTTAACCATGTGTGAGGGAGAATTTGTGATGATAGTGAATGATTACTGTTAAATTATTATAGAAACCATAGTATCAGAATGAAGGGGAATGTCATTAAGGTATAACATAATAATTTGAGAGAGATTAAGCCAAAGATTGCACTGAGGGTAAGAACATATTGTGAGCATGAATTCTGTTTATGGATTGAATTGTGCCACCCCCAAATTGATCTGAAGTCCTAACCCCATGTACTTCAGAATGTGTTGTTAAGTTGGAAATAGGGTCATAATTGATGTAATTAGTTAAGCTAAGATGAGGTAATATTGGAGTAGGGTGGGATCCCTATTCAATATAACTTGTGTCTTTATAAAAAAGGAAAACGTGGATACATTTAGGCACACAGGGAGGAGGCTGTGTGCAGCTAACACCATGTGAGACCGAGTGATACAGCAGAAGCCAAGGAACACCAAATATTGCCAACAAGCCACCAGACACTAAGAGAGTGACATAGAACAGATTTCTCATCCTCAAAAGGAACCAAGTCTGCCAACACCTTCATATCAGACTTCTGGTCTCCAGAATCGTAAGACAATACATTTTTATTGTTTAAGCCCACCCAGTTTGTGGTACTTTAATATTAGAGAAGTCCTAGCAAACTAATACAAGTCTGGAAAATTTTTCAGGGACTTTTAATCCATTCCATAATGTAGGTTATGATTGTATTCTGTTGAAAAGTGACATTAAACCTAGAAATAATTTCTTTCGAGTAAAACATCCATTAGTTGACAAGCATGTCAGACTTTGAACATATGAGCTTGTTTTTCTATTTGTTTGTTTGTTTGTTTTTTGAGACAGAGTCTCACTCTGTCACCCAGGCTGGCATGCAGTGGCACAATCTCAGCTCACTGCAAGCTCCACCTCCTGGGTTCATGCCATTCTCCTGCCTCAGCCTCCCCAGTAGCACCTGCCACCATGCCTGGCTAATTTTTTGTATTTTTAGTAGAGACGGGGTTTCACTGTGTTAGCCAGGATGGTCTCGATCTCCTGCCCTCGTGATCCACCGGCCTTGGCCTCCCAAAGTGCTGGGATTACAGGCGTGAGCCTTAAGCAGACTTCTATGCAATCTGAGAGTCATACAATTGCTGAAACATGTTTATATTGAGAACATTCTGAAATTATATGTGTATAATTAATCCTATGGGGGGTGCTGAGATTCCTTTTTTGTTTCATTAATTCTTCTCGTATTGTGGGAGTCATAAAAAGAACAACTCTCACTATAGTATTGAGTAATTGGACACCTGGAGCCGCTGTTTTTTTTTGTTTTTTTTTTTTCCCTAGCATTCTTCCTACTCACGTGAGGAGCAAATCTTTGCCATTACCCAGAAATGTTGAGAAAACACCTCAAATAGTTTATACATAAAAGACACACTAAAAATTTCATTATTCTAAACCGGGGGTGTGGATTTGTCAAAGGAAATCTTTAAAATATTGTTAAAAGAGCAAAATTTATAAGACTATAAATATAAGAAATCATTGCAGGTTTGATTCAGAGTAATATATGTAAAATCAACATAACAATAAGGATTATTAAAAACTCTAAACTTTGCAACAGTGAGCCTTCTGTTAAAACAGATTTAAGATAATGAAAAAACTGTTTAGTTTGAAATACAACAGGCTTTTGAGTGAGAATATTATATAGGAACTTTATTATCCAGGAAAAACAAAGAAAATTTTTGCTATTTCTTCTTCAAAGCAGACTCTATATTCAAAGTGCACAGTTAAGTACCCAGTAAATGATTGTTGGATTAGCAAATTAATAGTTTCATTGGGAAAGACAATAAAAGCTTTGCTGTCTTAACTATGGGATCATTTCTTGAAGCTGGTTGAGCAGAAGGCAGTTTTGGCCTTTCTGTGGAGCAAATTGAAATAATGTCCTGGGACCATGTTGTGTTCATTTTCTATGACTGCTGTAACAAATTAGCATATTTAATGGCTTAATACAATGCAAATGTATTATTTTACAGTTCTGGGGGTCCAACTTGGGTCCATAGGGCTAAAACCAAGGTGTTGGTAGCACTGCATTTCTACGTAGGAGCTCAAAGAGGCTCGTTCAAGTTGCTGGCAGAATTCAGTTTCACCTGCTTGTGACTCTGTGATTCCCCCTTCTTGTTAGCTATAAGCTGAAGGCCTTTCTCAAATTCCAGAGGAAACATATTCCTCATTCACTTCTAAAGACTCATGTCATTAGATTAGGCCCATCTGGATAATCCAGGATGGTCTTTCCATTTCAAAGACTTCAAAATTAATTACATTTGCAAACTCCTTTTTGCCATACAAAGTAACATATAGCTGTGGACTAGGGTGCTGACACCTTTGAGGGACTGTTTTTCTGCCCACTATATGTGGACAACACAAAGACATTGGACTAATGATGGCTTTCTCTCTTCCTGTGTTAAATGGAGAAGTAGAAGTAATGATTTCACTAAAGCAAATAGTTTGATGATTAAAATCAGAGCAAATCTTCAGTGGAGTTTGTGCCTGGGAAAGGGCATTAAGGGGCTTCTGAGAATCTGGATGTTGGTTGCATGAATGTGTCTACATTGTAAAAGTACCAGGAATGTATATGATTTGGGGACTTTTCTGTATGTATACATGTTTTGTTAAAGAGTTTATGTTTAGGGGGCCGGACGCAGTGGCTCATGCCTGTGATCCCAGCACTTTGGGAGGCTGAGGCAGGCAGATCACAAGGTCAGGAGATCAAGACCATCCTGGCCAACATGGTGAAACCTCGTCTCTACTAAAAAAAAAAAAATACAAAAATAAGCTGGGCATGGTGGTGCGTGCCTGTAATCCCAGCTACTCAGGAGGCTGAGGCAGGAGCATCACTTGAATCAGGGAGTCAGAGGTTGCAGTGAGCCAAGATTGCACCATTTCACTCCAGCCTGGTGACAGAGCAGGACTCAGTCTCAAAAAAAAAAAAAAAAAAAAAAAGTTTATTTTTAAAAACCAAAGGAATCACTCAAAATATTATCTTCCTTGATATGTGGTTTATGCACAGGGTTGGTGTTATTAAAAAATATAGTATATGGAACTTTAAACAGTTCTTAATCTAAAAATTAACAGTAATCAAATTTTTCTAAAATTTAATTCTATTTCAGATTTTGATATTTGAGTAATTAGTGATCAAATAACATGATAGATAAATTTAAGTAGTTTTTTTTTGAGAATAAGAAATTTGTAAAGACGACTTGCATTTGTTTTTAAATAATATAACTCTTTCTAGTCAAGAAATCAATACAAACCATCTGGGCATACCAAGGTAAATTAAAAGATGTTCTTGTCCATAGGGAGCTAATGAGAAATTAATCTGTTACAAATACTTATGTAATTCAATGAGACTAGCGCTTCAATAGACGTGTATATAAAATACACTGGTAACCTACTCGTCTTAGTTTATTTTCTGCTGCTATAAGAGAATACCCATAGACTGGGTAATTTATAATGAAAAGTATATCTGGACCACTGTTCTGGAGGCCTGGAAGTCCAAGATCGAAGGGCTGCATTGGATGAGGTCCTTCTCGCTCCATCATAATGTGATGGAAGGACAAGTGAGCATGAGAGACACAGAGAAAAAATTAGACCATGCTCATCCTTTTGTCAGGAACCCACTCCTGCAACTGTCACATGAATCCATTCATAAGGGCAGAGCCCTTAGGGCCTCATAACCTCTAAAAGGCTCCACTTCTTAATACCATCATGATGACAATTACTTTTCAACAGGAGTTTTTCGGAGCCTTCAAACTAGAACACCAGTTAAAGGAGCAACTAATTCTATTTTAAGAGTCATGAGAATAACAGTCATGGAAAGCTACAAAGATGTTTCTTTTGAACTAGGCCATAAAGAGTAAGTCAGAGTTTTCAGGCAAAGAGTTTGGTTGGAGAACTAAAAATAACCATCTAATTTTGACCTGCTGTAACACCCCCAGAACTACAGTAAATAGATTTTTTTTAAAAAAATACATAACCCCACAAGGATAGGGAGAGCAGAGGAAGAGACAACAGCAACAACGCAATTTAGTTATCAGAACATTGACAGCTGGCTTAGGAGGTCTCAGAAAGCCAACCATCAAACCTCAGTGAAGAAAGTTAAGAAAAAGCTCATTTTACAGCCCTGAAACTTGAAGGGCTAGTAACCTGAAGGTCTTAGTGGCAAACAGGTGCAGCTCACATGAGGAGGACTAAGGTGAAAACACTTAGAAAAGTTAGAAACATAGATCCTTCTACTCCCCTTTTGAACCACTTCTGACTGACTTCTCTCGTGCTCGGGAAGGAATCTATGAGTGTATTCTCCATGGAGGGTAAAATAGAGGATCTGTGACATGAGGCACAGCTGATGGTGTGGCTACCCTACTGCAAATGGAGGAATTGGAGACCATGTGCCTCCCAAAACTGAGTGCAGCCATTGTTAACTCTCTCATCCAACTTGTGTCCAGATAATGGCAGCCAGTCCAATATTCTCCAGAGAGGAGAATAAACAGTTCTTCACTCTACTCTGTAAACTGATCATCTCAAGGAGGAAGACATTTTTAAAATATCCAATGAATGGTGTGACAGTGAAACTTCTAGTTGACAAGCCTTTTCCATACTTTTAGAGCTTCCAAATATTTTTCTCACTTTCCTTGATTATGAACAGACCCAAAGACTCTACTCAGTTTGTTTTTTCTTGAGAGCTTTCACCTAATTGTGAACAATATTGTTTTATCTTTACTTTCCCAGGCTTATGCTACATTGAAAAATGTATACTGGGGTAAACTTATAAAGAAACAGTAAGGAAGAGTAAACCATAAGGCAAGGAAATTATAATAGAACAAACATAATAGCAAGAGAAATATAATTGTAATAGAATTGTAATACTCTATGCTACAGGAGCAAATTACCCCGTATTAGTTTGCTAGGGTTGCCATAACAAAATACAACATACTGTGTGGCTAAAACAACAAAATGCTATTTCCTCAGAGTTCAGGAGGCTAGAATTCTGAAGTCAAGATGTTGGTTGGTTTCTTTTGAGGGCTGTGGAGAAAGGATCTGTTCCAGGCTGTCTCCTTGGCTTGTAGATGATTGACTTCATGTTCACACGACATTCTCACTGTGTGTGTGCCTGTGTCCAAATTTCCCCTTTTTATAAGGACAGCAGTCATACTGGATTAGAGGTCCATCCTACTCCAGTGTTATCTCATCCTTATTACCTCTGCAATGACCCTGTTTCCAAATAAGGTCAGATTCTGACATACTGGAGGTTAGGTTTTAAACATGAATTTTGGGGTGGACACAATATGACTCATAACAATCCCCAAATCTCAGTGGCTTAAGAAAATAAAAGTTTTTCACTTACATATTGTGTCATGCAAGTCAGGTAGCCACCTTTCATTCTGTAGCTCAATATGTGGGAAAAAAGTGGCCTCACCAAGGATAGGACAGCAGGTCAACAGCAGAATGAAAGGGACATGTCAGCTCTACTGTCTCAGCCCAGGAGAGACACAAAATCACTTCCACCTCCCAGACATTGACCAGAGCTAGTCATAAGCCCCAGTCTAACTGCAAGAGGTGTCAGAAGTGGATATTCAGTGAGCTGATGGGGCCAGAATTGGGCACACAATTAATTCCCAGGCAACCTAGTCATATTTTTATTTGTATCATTTGAACCAAGAGACATAGATCGTGTCTAGTAAGAACATAATGAGTGTCAGTTTGTGTGAGCTCCTGTCAATAGGGCTTTGTGCAAAGTGCATGCTGTTAAGGTAGAGAAAGTGATTCTACAGAATAAGGAAGAGCATGGAGTAGAATAAAAGAGTAGAGGAAAAACAAGAAAAATGGATGATTATGGAGCTTATGTGAGGCTAATTCTCTGATAATCATCTGAGTCTTTGAAATAAAGATTTTTAATTCGAGCAATATGCAAGTATAGCCAGTTGCCTATATATGTTCTCCTTTTCTTCCTTACTAACAGAAACCCAATTTGTTCAGGGCAATGACTTCACTATAAAACACAATAAAATATACACATACATATTAAAAGTAAAAATAAAAAACATACTTCCCATTGTCGTTAGTGTGACACAGGTCTGGCCACATGATCACAAAGGATTGTATGCTGCAGAGTTATGAAAAGGTGCTTTTTTTTAATGCAAGTGCTATACTTTCTTTTCTTTTTTTATTTTATTTTATTTTATTTTATTTTTTTATTTTTTATTTTTTTTTAATTAATTTATTATTATTAAACTTCAAGTTGTAGGGTACATGTGCACAACGTGCAGGTTTGCTACATATGTATACTTGTGCCATGTTGGTGTGCTGCACCCATCAACTCGTCATTTACATCAGGTATAACTCCCAATGCCATCCCTCCCCCCTCCCCCCTCCCCATGATAGGCCCCGGTGTGTGATGTTCCCCTTCCCGAGTCCAAGTGATCTCATTGTTCAGTTCCCACCTATGAGTGAGAACATGCGGTGTTTGGTTTTCTGTTCTTGTGATAGTTTGCTAAGAATGATGGTTTCCAGCTGCATCCATGTCCCTACAAAGGACACAAACTCATCCTTTTTTATGGCTGCATAGTATTCCATGGTGTATATGTGCCACATTTTCTTAATCCAGTCTGTCACTGATGGACATTTGGGTTGATTCCAAGTCTTTGCTATTGTGAATAGTGCTGCAATAAACATACGTGTGCATGTGTCCTTATAGCAGCATAATTTATAATCCTTTGGGTATATACCCAGTAATGGGATGGCTGGGTCATATGGTACATCTAGTTCTAGATCCTTGAGGAATCGCCATACTGTTTTCCATAATGGTTGAACTAGTTTACAATCCCACCAACAGTGTAAAAGTGTTCCTATTTCTCCACATCCTCTCCAGCACCTGTTGTTTCCTGACTTTTTAATGATTGCCATTCTAACTGGTGTGAGATGGTATCTCATTGTGGTTTTGATTTGCATTTCTCTGATGGCCAGTGATGATGAGCATTTTTTCATGTGTCTGTTGGCTGTATGAATGTCTTCTTTTGAGAAATGTCTGTTCATATCCTTTGCCCACTTTTGGATGGGGTTGTTTGTTTTTTTCTTGTAAATTTGTTTGAGTTCTTTGTAGGTTCTGGATATTAGCCCTTTCTCAGATGAGTAGATTGCAAAAATTTTCTCCCATTGCAAGTGCTATACTTTCTTGTGGCTTCATTCTTCATCCTTTTTGGAATGCAAGAGTAAATGTGGACAAAAAATACAAAACCCATATGCTAATGACTATGAAACAAGAAGGCAAGAGGAACCTGGGGCATTTGGACTTCATGTCACTGTCAAACCACTTCTAAACTGCACTTCTCTTCCTGACTTCTTGTTATGTGATAGAAATAAGTTAACTACCTTTCAGTCGTTTATTTTCCGGTAAGTTCAACCTAACTCAATCCGTAGGTTCAATTCTAGAGAAGAGAATCTTCCATAAAGGCAAGCTTGAAATGTATACTTTTTCTTTTTATAATTATGGTAAGAAAATATAAACACATAACATAAAATGTACCGAATGAGATCCATTTTGAAGTACACAGCCCAGTAGTGTTAAATATTTTCACGTTGTGCAATGAAACTTTTTCATGTGTTGTTATTTGAAGATGGGATCTTAGGAGATAATTATGTTGAGATTAGGTTATGAGGGTGAGGCTCCCATGATGGGATTAGTGCTTTTATACAAAAAGATACTAGAGTTTGTGTGTGTGAGCTCTCTTGTTCTCTCTCTCTCTCTCTGCTAAGTGAGGACACAACAGGAAGGCAGCCTTCTGTAAGCCAGGAAGAGACACCCTTACCAAGATTTGGTCATGCTAGCACCCTGATCTTAGACTTCCAGCCTCCAGAACTGTGAGAATATGAATTTCTGGTGTGTAAGCCACCCAGTCAATGCTATTTTGGTATGGCAGCCTGAGCTGACTAAGACAGCAATAAAAGAAATAACTTTTATGTCCATCAGTGGGAGAATAATTGGATAATTATTGAGCATTACACATCTATTAAAAAGAATAAGTAAGAGATGAATGTATTGGTTTCATTGGTGTCCATTATCTATTTTAACAGAGAAAAAAAGGAAATTGTAGAGTGATGCATATGGATTGGACTTCTATTTGTAAATGAAATTAAAAAGAAACTAAAATAGATACATATTTTTATATATAAACATACAAATATAGACATATCTATTTACTGACCTATCCATGTGTCTGCCTCTATCCATCCCCATTTGTCTATATATGAATCTATCTAACCTATCTACTGCTACCTGTGAGTCTAGAGAAATGCTTAAAATAGTACTTTCTTCTGAAGAGTGTAATTAATAGCAGGGGAAAGATTAACTTTATTCCTTATATATCTCTGCATTGTTTCCATTCTTAACACAAACATGAAGTTTTATAATTCAGATAGAAGAATTTTAATTAGTTTTTTATGGTGGGGTTTTAAAGCACCTTACTGTGTAGCTTAAGAATTAAAATACTCAAGAGAAGGTTAATCGGAGATATTTTCCATTTGAATATTTCTTATCTCATCCTATCCCATATGATAAAAAGGAATTCTCTCATAACCGAGTATGCCGTTGTAAGTCCTAATTACAGAAAGCCTGTAATGTAACTATTTGAAAATTTATAAAGTTAATTTTTTGGTTTCTCAAAGGCAATTATTAGAAAGGGAAAAATAAAGAAAACATATCATCCAAATCAATTACTTGATATGTTCTAAAACAATGTGTATTAAAAATAATATTTACCTTCCATACTTCATCTTTTAGAGTTGAAAGATATACTCAGGGGCCAAATAGCAGAGATCTCTTAAAGTTCAGACAATGAAGCCCAGAAAGTATCCACAGTTTGCCCACAATCTGTAATTAATTGACAAGAAAAATTAAGACAGCAGCTGAAAAACTAATGATTAGAACACTAATATGGAAAACCCTAAGGAAAACGTGTTTCATCTACTTGTTACATACAGTAAACCACCCTAGAACGTAGTGGCTTAAAACAATGGTGATTTATTACTTTTCATGATCCATGGGTCAGGAATTAGGGCTGAGCTTGCTATGTGGTTTCTTTCCACACAGTGTTGGCTAGGGATTTTCACTTGGCTGCATCTAGCTCAAAGCTAGTTGTCTTGGTGCCCTTCCATGCTTCACATGATGAGCTTGGGGTTCCTCACAGCATGGTGATCTAAGGGTAGTCCAGCCTCCTTCCAAGAAGGAACGTTCCAAGAGGATAAGCACCAATGTCTTAAAGCTCTTCACAAGCTTTTCTTTTGCCATGTTTACTAATGCCATACTGGTCAGAGCAAGTCATGGGGCAAGACAGATGACTGTCAAACCACAGTTTATAAAAAAGAAGGCATAAATGGGTATAATTTTATGTTCGCCTTCAAACAACAAGGAATCATAATTTAAAGGATCAAATGTGACTACACTGGATTTTTTTAGTATAGGAGTTGGCAAACATTGGCACTAGGTCCAGGAGACCAAAATGTCACTGTGATCTACCAGTTGGCATAGGGGCTTTGCAGGTCAGGTGATCAGTGGAGTTGCAGCTCAGGTCTATCCCACAGTGGCTCCAGTGAGTCCCTGAAGCCATGCTGTGATTATTTCCCCATTTCTGGGATGCATAATGTAAACAGACATTCTCAGAAACTGGCAGAATTCTCACATTCATTCCCTGGCCTGTGAAGTGAAGGCAACAAAAGTAGTAGAAAAGGCCAGGGGAAAACCACTAGAACCTTTACCTGGGAAAATAATAGGCCAAAAACAGCATCACATGCCTAGAAGGATACCAGTGATGAATGCCACCAACAAGCACTTAAATTATATGGAAATGGTAACTGCCATCACATGTCCACTCAACTCACCTATTTGACCAGTGTAGAAAATTGATAAAACTGGGAGAAGCACAGTGGATTTTCATAAAGCTAAACCAGGCGGTGACTTCAGTCACAGCTACTGTACTAGGTGAGGTTTCACTGCTTGGGGAAATTAACACATTCCCTGGTACCTGGTATGCAACTATTGATCTGGCCAATGATTTTATGCTCAATACCCATTAGTAAAGACTAGGTGAAGCAGTTTGCTTTCATCTGACAAAGCCAGCAATACACTTTTACTGTCCCACTTCAGGGGTATATCGGCTCTCCTGCCATACATCATAATTTAATTGATGGGAACTTAGCCTTTTCCTTCCATAACAAATTACACTGGCTGTTTGCACTGATGATATTTGGATGATTGGACCTAACGAGCAAGAAGTAACAACTACTCTATATCTACTGGGAAGACATTTACATATCAGAATGTGGAAAATAAATCTGACCAAAATTGAAGTACCTCCACCGCAGTACAATTTCTAGGGATCCAGTGGTGTGGGGCATGTTGAGATAGGTGAAGACACATTGCATCTGACCTCTCTTACGACCAAAAAAAGAGATACAACACCTAGTGGGCCTCTTTGGATGTTAGAGAAAACATGTTTGACACTTGGGTGCATTATTGTAGCCCATTTACCAAGAGACCCTAAAAGCTACTAGTTTTGAAAAGAGAAGGCTCTGCAACAGTTCCAGACTGCTGTCCAAGCTGCTGTGCCACTTGCAACAGTTCCAGACTGCTGTCCAAGCTGCTGTGCCACTTGCAACAGTTCCAGACTGCTGTCCAAGCTGCTGTGCCACTTGGGTCAAATGATCAAGTACCTCTAATGGTGTTTGAAGTGTCAGTGGTAAAGACAGGTGCTGTTTAGAACCTCTGACATAAAGCAATCATTTTATTCAGGTGAATGATAAGCACATTTTGAAACTTTTCACAAATTCTCCCATATCTTTCATTTCTCACTCTGTACATTTCACCTGGTGTGATGTTTAATTTTATTTGTCAACTTGGCTGGGCCATGGTGCGTAGATACTTGGTTAATCATTATTCTGGATGGTTTTGTGAGGCTGTTTTGGTGTGGGACTTACATTGACATCAGTAGACTTTGAGTAAAACAGATTGCCCTCCATAAGGTGGGTAGTCTTCACCCAGTCAGTTGAAGGCCTGGATAGAACAAAAGAATGACCTTCCCTGAGGCAAGAGGGAAATCTACAGCTGACAGCCTTCAGATTTGAACCACAGCATTGGCTCTGGGGTTCTGCTCTGCAAATTTTGGACATGGCACCCTCCATAAACACATGAGCCAATTCCTTGAATATCTCTCTACACACACACACACACACACACACACACACACACACACATTATTGGTTCTGTTTCTCTAGAGAATAGTACACTTGATTTCTCCATATTTGGAGTAAATTCTAGTTGTCCAGTAGGGCAGCCTTGAATAGCAATATCAAAACTCTGTAAAACGGTTAATCTGTGTTCCCAAACTCTTAACTTTCAATGCTAGAATCTCTGAAATACTTGTTTGCTTCTAAGAGGCATTGGCTGACTTTGGTCTTTGGCCCCCACATTGTTTTAAAGAAAGAGATTAGTGCTGGGAATAAGATAGCTCCGAAGAGTGGAACAAAGGTAAATTAACAAATTGGCTCCATCAGTGATATCTATCATTTTCAGATTAGGGTCTAAGCTAGGGTAAAACCTTCCTGATTAGCTGTCTTCCTTGGGAAGAGTCAGTTCTTGCTTTCATTTTTTGTTCCACATGACTATCTTGCCTGTCTTATTGTTGAGATATGAGTAGTGGAGTTAAAATTAATGTAATGTGTTTGTTATCTGTTCAGATTTTTATTCAAAAATTTAAAAGAATTAAGACTTTCAAAATGTGCAAATATGTACCAATATTTATTTCTCTACCATGTTAGAAGAAAAGGATCCAAAAACTTTGGTCGAAGTTTAGGTTTTAGCCACTAGATGGCAGTGGATAACTATCTCTTTTACTTTGCTTTCCCGCATTCAACTCCAGCTAGTGTTTGCTATTGTCAGCTGGCAAATTGAAGAGAGGAAATATATAAAGGCTATTTACTGGAGATGTGGAACAAGATAGAGATTTTATTAATGGAGTGTTGAACACATTTTGTAATTCAACTGCTAGCAAAATTCTTTTCTTTATTGTTATATATTTGTACGATTAAAAGGAGAAAATAGAATCAGCATTGAAACGTACAAAAACATGGTCAGGCTAAATGCAATCAGCATTGACTGGAAATGCTTATCTTGACCAAATGCTAAGCAGAGGAGAATGACTGTAGCCTAATACATCTGCTGGGCTGCTTTGAAACATTGTTTTTGACCACATGTAAGAGACACTTTGCATTTTCATGACACCTACACCCAAGAGCACTACTAGTAGGGCTTCTGGATGTCAAGAGAGATCCTTTCTGCTGGAGTCTTTTACCTCAAACTAAAGAAAAAGGAATCCCTCAAAGAAGATGTGCTTGGAGACTCAGGATTTAAACTTTATCACTGGTTGTCTCTTTGTATTATATTTAACATTAGATTTTCCCAACCTATGTAGAACATTCAGTGTGTGGTCCGTGATGGTCTTTTGGGGATAGACTGACTGCCAAGTAGAGCTATGGTTAGAAATCCTGTGATCCATGGGTAATATTATGCTACTATTTAAAAAAATATATTTACAGAGGCAAAAGTCTGAGCTTAAAATTCTTAGGATCTTTAGTATGTGGAAAAGATTTTGAGAATAACAATAATGAAGCAATTCAAAGAACAGTGTAGGCATTTCTCCCTAAAAACCTAGAGGAGGAAGTATGAAAAACCACCAATGTTGCCCAAAGTATTCATAGGCCTTAAAAACATTTTTAAGCAACAAGGGAAGAAAATACTAATATTTAACAGAGTGCCACTTCAAAAGGAAAGGGGCAAAATGCTTGGTTAACAGCACATGACTTGTAGCAGTATCAGTGTTCTTGGAGACAGGCTAAAGAAGGCCACCATTAACAACCAAAGTTAGTGTCACAGCAGGCTCCACCCCCTTCCCCTTCTACAGGACTAGAAGGCAGGAATCCATGCTCAGGCTATCTAAGAAGCCAAACCTTCAAAAGTGTGTTGGGAGACTAAAATGCCCCAGCCTATCCCCTTATCTTATTCTTATTTATGAACAAGCATCCCTTAGTCTTCTTTATTTTCAGTGTGTTGCACTCATGTCCCTCCATGACATAACAAGGAGGAAAATAAATGCATACATATTGGATGCTATTTTCCAGATGCCAAGTCTCTCTCCAGGTAGTAATTAGCAAGGAGTTTTATAGAACATTTAGCAATAGCACCCGGGGAGTCTGAAAGAGTTAATTTCTCTCTTTATACAATTTCTACCAAAGGATTGCTTCTGGGAGGAACTCTATTTAATATTGTTCATAAAAGAAATAAAGCTGGGGACTAAAGTGGGGTAGGAGGAGATGTACATCGCTAATATCTTTAAAAACAGAGATGAATAGGATTCAAAAGACCTCAATAAATTTAAAAAAAAAAAGACCTTTTTAAAAATAGTGATATGTGCCAGATGGCACACACAGGAATCGATATTCTGAGTACTTTAGGGACAAGGTTTAATTCTTTTGTGTCTCATGTAGCATCTGATGCAGAGCTCTGCACTTAGCGGGCACCTAGTTAATATTTATTAAAATCAGATTGAATGTGGAACAAGTATGCACACACACACACACACACACACACACACACTAGTAATTAGAATTACCCAAGCTGAAAAAGTCACTAATGCTACAAGCATTATATCAAAGGTATCGTTTCACTCATTCACTTAATACACATTTTGTGACAAGATAAATAACATCCCCCACACTGTGAAGGAGTTCACAGTGTGGGAGATGATTCTCCTGAAGCATTTTCATGCACAGAGCAAAATGACCCAGACATTCTCCGAATCAGGGTGGGGTAGGCTTGAAGGGCCTGCTGTATAAGAGCAGCCTCCCTGCGCTGGTTATGAAGCTCCGTTTCTCAGCCTCAACCCTCCCTTTCACACTCTACTTTGTAATGCTGGCGTTGGGTCTCTGTAGACAGCATCTCCCCTATGCCGCTGGCTCCCTAATAAACTCTGCCAAGAGGGTGCTGGAAGCAGACTGGAAAGCAGGTGAGCTGCTGAGAAAATTTTCCTTTTTTGTTGGCTTGCTGGTCCTGTTGGTGTCAGGCCAGCTCAGCAGGTGGTTACAGTGAACAGATTTGTTCCAAACTTTCTGCAGCAGCCTTAGCATGTTCCTCAGAGATACCATCCCTACTCGGTCAGCCACCCAGCTGCTCCAGGACTTCTAACCTCAGTTCCGTAGCCACACACAATGGCAGGCAGGGCCATCTCCACCTCCTCAGTTGTCCGGATCCCAGCGCCACCGGAATCTTTACTAAGTTCAAGGCTCTAACAGCTTGATCCTGTTGCCTTTGTACCCCCAGCCCTGAAAGTGAGTCGCAGCAACTTTCTGAAGCTACTATCTCTATGTTATCTCTGCATTTTCTTTTCACTTTTGTAGCCTTTGTGTTCCTCCTATACCTTGTCAATCCATTCCCTCTGTAACATTCTACTCTTGAAATTGCTGGGTGTTTTCCTAACCAGACCCTGAGGAATACCCTCCCTCATGAATCTTTCCCTTTTTCTCTCACTGCTTCTCATCTTAGCATCTGTGAACACCAGGTACATTAGATGCCTTTTTATTCAAGTCCCCCACACTCCATTTGAATATAAGCTCCATGAGAACATAAAATTTGTGTTTTCTTTCTTGCTGAATACCCAGACTTCAGAACAGTTTCTTCTATTAAGTATGCCTTCAATATGTATCTGTCAAAAGAACAAATGAATGAATGAATGGGTGTAGAATGAACACATGAAAGAAATGGCTATGGTTTTTTCTCTTTTTTTTTTAGACGGAGTCTCGCTCTGTCGCCAGGTTGGAGTGCAGTGGCACAATCTTGGCTCACTGCAACCTCCACCTCCCAGGTTCAAGCGATTCTCCTGCCTCAGCCTCTCAAGTAGCTGGGACTACAGGCACGTGCCACCACACCCAGCTAATTTTTGTACTTTTAGTAGAGACGGGGTTTCACCATGTTGGCCAGAATGGTCTCGATCTCTTGACCTCATGATCCACCCGCCTCGGCCTCCCAAAGTGCTGGGATTGCAGGCGTGAGCCACAGCACCCAGCTGGCTATGGCTATTTCTACGGCTTTATGCTTCTGCTCTCTGCTGTCCCATCCCATGTCCATTCTTGGCACTCTGTTACTCTCTCTAAACTAAACTCAGCTTCAATAGCTACCTTCTAGGCTGGTTGGCACAGGATAAGACTATCGAAATTGAATACTTTAAGTTAGTGGTTCTCAACTGTTCTCCCCAGGGGGTACTGGGCAATGTCTGGAGACCATTTTCATTGTCACAACTGGGAGGCAAAGATCCTTCATAGCATCTATTTTGCAGGGATGCTGCAAAATATCCAACCATGTGCAGAACAGCCCCCCATGACCAGGAATCATCTGGTCCAAAATGTCAACAATGCCGCTATTGCTATTAAGAAACCCTGATTTAGATGTTAACTGTTTAGAAACAAGAGATTCCTCAGATGATACTTTTCGGCATCTTTTGGTCCTGTTAATTTATTTCTCTGGCTATATGAGGCCAAGTATCCTTGATGAAGAAAGATATAACTCATTTTGTCATGGCCAAGGACCCAGATGTTTTTCAACAAAATGATATTTGAAATGCTGAGAACAGAATATCCAGAGGACTGGCTAAATATTTGGCTCTTTGGCTGGACTTTTGTAGAGTTACATAGACAGAGTCTGTGATTAAAAGTCGGAGAGTGATATGATAGCCAGAGGGCCAGGGGAGGGGTGAGGGCAGGCAGTGGGTTGTATATGATGTTGCATAAGAAATGTTTAAAAGAACAGAGCGTCTTCTTTCTATTGATCCAAATCCCCTAATAATAATTATAAGAACCAGCTGTTTTTCTCCCAAATAATCCAAAGAATAGCCATTAACTGGAGACACAGAGTTTAAAAATGACATAAATCACTTGGATATTTAAATTTTGAAGGTCATTGTGGATTAGTCAGGTGGTCTCCTCCTGGACTTCAATTATCAAAATATATTTTCCTAAAAAAATTGACCTGCTTGGATAATTGCTATTCTGATGAACTCCAACCCTAAGCTTCCTCTTCTACTCCCACATTTCCTTGAACAAGTTCGTTCTATCATCTTAGCTACCAAAATATCCACAAGGTATATTTTTCTTCTCAGTGTATGGCAGTAATCCCATCTAATATATCAAGTGGAATACAAAGTACTATGCAACTGTTATAAATTTTTCCGGCACAATTCCCAGAGTCATTACTTAGTGTCATCTTCTTTCCAAACTATACTTACTAACTTTTTTAGTAAACACATTGGAGCTTTCACCCATATTCATCATCTTTAAATTATAACTCCTCTAATGAAATAATTAAAGATGGTCATTAAAAGAATACTTAGTTGGTTTCACATACTGGCTGCTAAAATTGCGGTTCTTTGAAGACATTAAAGATACTATGTCCCAAAGGGTACCTGTGAAGTTTGTCAGATAACATGGAGATGTCCAGCTAAATTTAAATAGCAGATAAACCACACGTTTTTCAGCGAAAGTATATCTCATGCACTACATGGGAAAGCTTTGTGCTTGAAAACTTGTGGTTTATCTGAAATTCGAGTTTCACTGAATGTCCTTATTTGCTAAATCTGACCACCCAGTGCTTGTCTGTCAAGGTTTACATCTTTGCAAACTCTTTTCATACAGAATTTCTTTTAAATAATATTAGCAAGAATATTTTCTTTGTGATTCATGGACTCTTCTTCTCCAATGACAAGATACTCACAAAATAATTAGAATCTCTAGGAATATTTACCTCACCAAAAATAATGCAGTTGTGAACTCTGGTTTCAAATTATCAGCCCATAATATCCTGAAAATAAGTTCCGTGATCTTGACCGTTTGCAAAGTGCATAGTTGCTGTTTCTGTTAGACTCTAATGCAACTAAGACTGAGTTCCCCTCTCTCCACTTAATCACAGGTCCCAGAGGAAAACCCAGTGATTCCCCTTTTGGTTGATGATCAGTGGACATGGCATGTGAAGAAATAACTCCTTAGCCATGTCACATATGGTCATCGAACCAGGCTTGGCTCAGCTGATACGATTACCTGAGTTTTCTCCTGATTAATTCTGAATGACACAGAAAAATCAATCATGAGGACAGCCAAAATAATCATCTAGTCAGATGATTCAGTTATATAAACTTGACCTTAACCTCTTTCTCTCAACCTATGTTCATTTCAAAGAGATTTTTAACAGATATGCAAGGGGAAAAAGTAAGAGCAGTAATGTTTTCCTCAAAATCTACTGCCTTACAAGCCAGTAATTTTAAGCAATTCCATTAAATGCAATTAACTAGCTTTAGGAATTCTTTTGTTTTTCCTCTTTTCTTTGTTCTAAAGAACACACACTATAAAATCTTGATCATGTAAAACATCTACTCTGAATTGAATACCAGACACTAAGTAATTCAGCCCCAACCTCACAACTGGAAACACTTAGGCACATTTTTTTTCCTAACACTATACTGATACCTTTATTTGTGAAAAATTTATACTATTAAAAAATAAAGATGTTTTGCCTTCCTATATTTCAGGGCACTATGAGAGAAGTCTCCTCTCTCCAATGTGAAAATTATGTCTTTTCTCCTTAATGTAAGTCAAATGCCCTCTTTAAAATTCCAAAGATAAAATTCTTAAATATGGCCTATCTGTTAACTCATGACACAGTGATTAAAGCCTGCTGTAATACACATTGTTTGTAGACATGAGGCTGTAGACACTAAAATGAGGGCAGAAAAGGAGGAGGCCCAGTTACATATACAGTGAGCAATAAGTATGCCAATAACATAGTAAAGAAGCTTAAAAGTAGAAGATTTGAATAACATTAGGAAATCAAAGAATTCTCCTGGGAGTACTACATGGTGTAATTTATTTATTTTTTATTTTTTATTTTTTATTTTTTTTGAGACGGAGTCTCACTCTGTCATCCAGGCTGGAGTGCAGTAGCGTAATCTCGGCTCACTACAAGCTCCACCTCCCGGGTTCAGGCAATTCTTCAGCCGCAGCCTCCCAAGTAGCTGGGACTACAGGTGCACCCTACTGTGTCTGGCTAATTTTTGTATTTTTAGTAGAGATGGGGTTTCATCATGTTGGCCAGGCTGGTCTCAAACTCCTGACCTCAGGTGATCTGCCCACCTCGGCTTCCCAAACTGCTGGGATTACAGGTGTGAGCCACCACCCCTGGCCCATGGTGTAATTTTTGAAGGACAAATATGAGTTTGTCACCTGAACCAAAAGAACAGGAACATTCCCAGCACACACGTAAAAAACCGAACAACCTCCCACCCGCAAACAGCACACATGTTATGACTGTATGAAACAAATGTATTTGGAAGCCCCAGGCATTTTAGAGGGTTTGAACACCAAGTATAAAGCAAAGAGTAGCAATGAGGCTAGGGAAGTTGGAAAGACCTTACTGCTTCCTTTTCAAGTACAGATGGATCAACTAAGAAAATCAGAGCAGGGGTTGAGCTGGCAAAGTGAGCAGATTGGCTCAATGGAGCTCAAGGAATAGTAGCCGTGAACTGTTGTGGAAGTGAAGGGAGAGTGAGAAGCCCCTACAGAGGGGAACTAAGAAGCCAGTGCACTGAAGAGGAATCGGTGACTTTGACAGTAAGAGGGAGTTTGCCTTGGGATAGTTGGACACAAATCGTTCATTCAGTCAACATTTATTAGCTAGTTGCTCTATGCCAGCTCTGGGCTCGCTGTGGTTTCAGTGTGGTTTCTCCAAAATGCAGGCATTGCCAATGTGATAGTACTAAGCAATGAGGCCTTTAAGAGATAATGAGGCCGCTAGGGCTCCTCCCTTGGGAATGGGACTAAGTCCCTTATAGAGGAAGCTTCACGCAGTTCAATCACTTACCCCTCTGCCATGTGAACACACAGCGTTTCTTCCCTCCGGAGGAGCTGCCCTCATGAGACAACTGAACCTGCCAGTGCCTTGATCTTGGACTTCTCAGCCTCCAGAACTGTAAAAAATAAATTTCCGTTCTTTATGTGTTACCCAGTCATTGGTATTTAGTTATAGCAGCACAAAGATATGCTGGTTGTTCAAAATGAAAGAAAATTAAAACCTTATGCTTCCTTTTCTGTTGTGTTTCCTATTTCTGCTTTAACAAATTATCACAAACATGGTGGCTTAAAACAACACACATTCATTATTTTACTGTTCTGGGGTCAGTAGCACGAAGTGTTTCTCACTGGGCTGCAATCAAGGCGTCTGCAGGGTCGCGTTTCTTTCTGGAGGTTCTCAGGAAAAATCCATTTTCCTGCCTTTTGCAGCTGCTAGAGGCTGCTCACTTTCCTTGGCTTGTGGCTGTCCTGTCATCATCAAAGCCAGTAATGGTCAGTAGAACCTTTCTCATATCACATCACTCCAAAGGGAAAGTCCTGCCTCTCCCACTTTTAAGAATTCCCGTGATTACACTGGGCCCACCTGGATAATCCAGGCTCATCTTTTCACCTCAAGAACAGCTGATTAGCAAACTTAATTCTACTTGAAATATTAATTCCCCCTTGCCAGGTAGCACATTCCACAGGTTCCAGGGATTAGGGCATGGACATATTTGAGAAGGAGGTATTATTTGGCCTACCATACTTGTTTTAGAAATGTATGTTCTAGTACCCAAAGACCGTGGTAGAGTGGACCACCCATAGAAGTCACATGAATCTTACAAGATAGCGCTGAAGAGAGGAAAATCTTTTTCCGTCCACTGGCTTGTGGCACGGGACAGAATGGGAGACTGGAACTATTCAAGGTAAAATGAAGTTAAATCTGAGCAGTGCTACTTTGCAAATTTATTGGAATAAAGAAGGAGGCTTTTGGCTTGATCTAGCTTATATCCTGTTGGAAACAAAATAGCCAGGCAAAACTACAGGAGAAAATGGATCATTAAATAGAATAAGACTAAAAGACCAGGAAAGTTTGATCTTTTCCAGGTGGGATAAACAGTTAACTCTCAGTGGACAATGTTTTCCTGTTGCTGGGCTGACTAGCGGTGGTGGCTGAGCTGTTTATCTTTAAGAAAACATACGTATATCTTTTTACTTGACAACTACAATATAATCTGTCTGGAGGTTGTTCATCATTTAAGAAAGGGTGAAAAAAGTCCTCTCCCAGAAAGTGTTCAAATCCGTGAGCTGAAATGATGATAACATCATGAGAGGCATCATAATTTATCTGTAGCATGTAAATCACTGAGGCTCCCCTCTAAGGATGCTCGCTAAAATGATGAATAGCTCTGTGCACTGTGAGAGCGACCCTGAGGAATTCACCAACCAGACTTTGACAGGAGAGCTGCCTCCCAGTCTCTTCCGGATGGGAAGAAGCAATGACTTAACAGGTTTGAAAATTCAGCTTTTTAACCACTTGTTAAAACATTTAGTTTGACTTTATCCATAAAGGCACAGTCTGGCAAGAGTTGAACAATGACCCTAAGAAACCGATCAAGATCCAACCTGGTCTGAGTGATGCTGGCCTGCCAGACATTTTCTTTTCCCCCCGCTGGCTGTATTCAGCTGTGTCTCAACTTGCTCTTTGCCAGTAACACTAGTCTTAGAGCCAAACATTTCCTGCATTTTCTAACACAAGAGGTCTCTCATGTGTCTACATACCCTTGCAGCCTCCTGCATAAAACAGAAGTGAGAATGTTAGAGAAAAGAAAATGTCATTTTGTGGGTTTTATTTTAGAAAATCTAACATTTATCGTAAAAGATCAATAGATAACATTCTGTTGAAGTTTTCACTGTAGTGCCTTGGGGAGGTGTGGATGATCGAATTCTTTTTAGTTTAACAATTGTTATGGGCTGAATGTGTCCACCCCTCAAATGCATATGTTGAAGCCCTACCACCAATGGGATGGTATTTGGAGGTGGAGCCTTTGGGAGGTAATTAGGTTTAGATTAGATCATGAGGGTGTGACTCGCATGATAGGATTAGTGTCCTTATGAGATCATGAAGAAGACCCAAGTGTCTCCCTCTCTCCCTCTTGTCTCCCTCTCTCCTTCTTCTCTCCCTCCCTCCTCTTGCTCCTCTCACTTCTCTCTCCTTATCTCTCCATATGCCCAAGCATTGAAAAAGCCATGTGAGCTTGCAGTGAGAAGGTGGCTACTTACAAACCAGGAATCTGGCCTCCACCAGGAACCAAATCTGCCAGCATTTTGATCTTGGACTTTGAGCCTCCAAAACTGTGAGCAATAAGTGTCTGTTTTTAATCTACCCAGTCTATGGTACTTTTTATAGCAGCCTGAGCTGACTAAGAAAGTAATTTAAGGGTAAGAAATATCTTAATAAATTTCACATTGCCTGTAGCAGCCATCATAGTGCTTCAAATATAGAGAACACTCAGTGTGATATTATTAAAAATAATGATAGTGGAGATTATAAGAAACATGGTTGGAGGGCTTACTCTGTGTCAGGTACAATGTTAAGCACATTGTATATTTTAGTTCATTAAACTCTCACAGAAGCCACATGTGATCGTTATTATCTATCCATATTGTAGCTAAGGAAGTTAAAGTGTGGAGAAGTAAGTTGACCTGTCCAAAGTCTCCCAGCTAGGAAGTGGCAGAGCTGTGATATAATTCCTGGTGCGTCTAACTACAGAGTAAGACTCTTAATCTGCATGAACGTAACTGGATTAGTTTACCAAGGTTTCCATAATGAATTATTACAAACAAGGGGCTTAAAACAAGATAAATTCACTTTGTCACAGCTTTGGAGGCTAGAATCAAGGTGTCAGCAGGACCATGCTCCATCTGGAGGCTCTAGGGAAGAATCCTTCCTGGCGTCTTCCTAACTCCTGGGGGCTCCCAGCATCCCTTGGCACTCCTGGACTTGTAGACCCATTGTTCAAATCTCTTCCTCCATCTTCACATGGCCTTCTGACCTGTGTCTCTTTATGTATCCTCTCTTCTTTTTTTCCCCCCAATAATATCATTCATTGTATTTAGAGCCCACCATAGTCCATTTTGACCTCATCTTAACTAATGAAGTTTGCAAAGCCTTTATTTCCAAATAAGGTCACTTTCTGAGATTCAGATAGAGATGAGTTTGGTGGAGGGCACGCTATTCAGCCCACTACATGAACCATTTCACATCATCTTCGTCTGCTTTTACTATATTTGTGTCTCCCCAAAATTTATATGTTGAAATCTTAAACCCCAGTGTGATGATAATAGGAGGTGGGGCTTTTGGAGGATGATTAGAACATGGAAGTAGAGTCCTCATGAACGAGATTAATGCTCTTATTTAAAAGGACTAGAAAATTCTCACCTCTTTTACCATGCAGACACAGCAAGAAGGCACAATCTATGAGCCAGGGTGTGGGCCCTCATCAGACATGAAGTCTCCCTTGATCTTGGACTTCCCAGCCTCTAGAACAGTCAGAAATAAATTTATGTTGTTTACAAGCTACCCAGTTTATGGTGTTGTGTTATAGCAGCGCAAACAGACTAAGATAAGCCCCTCATCTGAGCATCCTTCTTTCCTGACAGAATTATTTCTTGCTGGGCTGGGCATGGTGGTTCACGCCTGTAATCCCAACACTTTGGGAGGCCAAGGCAGGTAGATCACTTGAGGTTAGGAGTTTGAGACCAGCTTGGCCAACAGGGAGAAACCCCGTCTCTACTAAAAATACAAAAATTAGCCTAGTGTGGTGGCACATGCCTGTAGTCCCAGCTAGTCAGGAGGCTGAGGCAGGAGAATCTCTTGAATCCAGGAGATGGAGGGTGCAGTGAGCTGAGATGGCACCACTGCACTCCAGCCTGAGTGACTCCATCTCAAAAGAAAAAAGAAAATTATCTCTTGCTGGACTTCCTTTGCCCATTTACTATTACCCCTGTTAAAAATGTTCCTTTTGCTGATCCACACAAACAGCAGCTTTAAACCTGACTCTATCATGAAATGTTTTATTTCTTGTCCATGCCATTTTCTTGGTACAGAATCAAAAGTTGCTTCTAAAGACTTACGTTTGTGATATTTTATGTCTGTGGAACCCTTGCATTACTGTTTAGGATTTGAAGTCTCCACCCCTGGCTTGTTTGCTACTTTAGATCTGGATCTGTTGAGCTTTACTCTTTGGTGTCCATCCTGTTATTAGCATGTCATCCAACAGAGCCAATGGAGTTCTTATGCAGTGACTGTTCACTGGATGGCTACATAGAGAAATGAGTAGAGGGTACGTGTGACCCCTTATCAATAGTATACCATCTTCAAGTTGCCTTTATATCAAGGAAAAGGAATGTGGCATGGGCATTGGATTTAGCACAGCATGTAAAAGGCACTGCAAAACTCTGCATACCCTTCCTTGGCAGGTTCTAAGACTGAAAAGAGAAGACACTGTATTAGTCTGGATTCTCTAGAGGGAGAGAACTAATTATATATATATGGTATATATATAGATAGATAGGATATATATATGATAGGATATATATGAGATAGAATATATATACACACTAATATATATACTAATTATATATATATCCTATTAAGGATTTTATATATATATAATCCTTATATATATAGAGAGAGAGATATATAATAATTTAAGTATTAACTCATACAATTACAAGGTCCCACAATAGGCCGTCTGCAAGCTGAGGAGCAAGGAGAGCCAGTCTGAGTCCCAAAACTGAGGAACTTGGAGTCCAGCGTTTAAGGGCAGGAAGCACCCAGCACAGGAGAAAGATGTAGGCTGGAAGTCTAGGCCAGTCTAGTCTTTTCACGTTTTTCTGCCTGCTTTATATTCTAGCCATGCTGGCAACTGATTAGATGGTGCCCACCCAGCTTAAGGGTGGGTCTACCTTTCCCAGCCCACTGACTCAAATGTTAATCTCCTTCGGCAGCACCCTCACAGACACACCCAGGATCAATACTTTGTATCCTTCAATCTAGTCAAGTTCAGTATTAACCATCACAGATACAAACTTTCATAGTGGAATTCACAGTCCAAATGTTCCAGCTTGGGTAACAGAGGAACAAGAGCTGAGTGAGAAAGAAAGGGGTCCTAGAAGCTGTGTGGTAAGCTTATTCATATATTTACCTGACTGAAATCTAAAAATAGCCTTTCCTTAGCTGACACCCCACCCCTTACTAAGATAAGACAGCTGTTGAGAACTTGTAACACTGATCTCTAAGATTCACACAGAAGAACAGGATCACTTTTATTAAGACAAAACACATAACTCTCTGTAGCTTTTAGCAAAGCTGGACAAGTTTGGTGTGGCTGTTGAAAAGCAAGGTGGGCCTTTTGCTTTGGGGACTCATAGCACTCTTCCCATACAAGAAGCCTGCCCTTTGTAGAAAATGCCAGACTCTACGTCAACACAGCTACAGTCCATGGTTTATCTGTGCACAAGTGAAGAAGACTGATGTTTCCAACAGAGTGTTCACTAAATTCTAAGGGATATAAAAAGACAAAATTGGAGGAAAAAAGAGAGAAAAGGGCAAGAGAAAAGAAGAAAAGGGAAAAGTGTGAGGTGCACATAAGTCTCTAAAATTACAGTGCCCTGGAAGATGACAGAGTGGTGGGTGTTAGTATGGGCTTTGGTGTCAGCCTTGCCAGGCTGAGGGACCCACTCTGGTCTTCCCCTCACCCACATCTTGCCCACTTTGGACTGGCGCCCTTGGCAGTCACGTTGCCTGGCTTCCCTTCTCCCAGCTCCTTTCTGCCTGGTTACTGCCTTTTTTTTTTTTTTTTTTTTTCCTGCTTTCTGTGTGTTAAGAACCTAGACTGTCATTTCTTCTAACAAGGTAAAAAATCTACATGCTCCTTCATTTAGTAACTAGAGCCCTTTCTTTGTGTTCTTAACTCTAAGAATGTCATCTTGAGCTGACTGGCAGGACAGTGGCATCTGACTAGATAATCATGGTAAAGTATGTCCTCATTCAGACATGTCTGTCTTTCCACTTTTATTGTTTCGTGTAACCCTCCTGAATAAAGCTTGTTACTTGTTCCTGGGAACATAAAGCTGAAAAAGACAAATTCAAGATCTCAAGGTATTTACAGTATAGGATGCAGAGAGTTAGTAACTACAGAGAGGGTTGCTAAGTGCTAGGGAGGAGATACACATCAGATACTCAGATAGCAAAAAAAGAGATGCATCTAAATTATTTGGGTGCTGCGAGGTTATAGACGGCCTCTCAAAGGATGTAAAATTTCTCACTAGGTTTCACACATAGAAAAAACAATATTATTTCAGCAGGAAATGTACTCGATTACCACTCCCCCCAAAAAAAACCACACACACATAATTCTTTGATAACTGCATTGTTTGTGTCTTACACCCAGCAAGTTGGAAATGGAAGGGCATTTCTTAAGCACTTGCCTTCCTGGGTCATTCCTCTGGGAAATCAGACATAGCCTAAGGGTATACATTAGGTTTTCTCAGCGTTGCCATAACAAAGGACCACAGACTGGGTGGCTTAGCAACAGAAAACATTCTCAAAGTTCTGGAGGCTAGAGCCTAAGATCAAGGTTTCAGCAGGGTCGATGTCTTCTGAGGCTTCTCTCCTTGGCTTGTAGATGGTTGTTTTCGATCTGCCTTCACGGGGTCTTCCTTCTGTAACAGTTTGTGTCCAAATTTCCTCTTCTTCTAAGGATGCCAGTTGTAATGAAGTTGGACCACTCTAATGACCTCATCCTAACTTAACTACCTCTTTAAAGCCTTCTCTGTAATTGCAGTCACATTCTGAGGAACTTGGGATTGGAGATTCAACCCATGCATTTTTGGTGGACACAACTGGGCCCATCACAGGATGATCGAGGTGTGTACTTCAGAACCAGACCAACACAGTTTCAAATCCAAGCTCAAACTGTGTGATCTGAAGGGATCTTTATGGTCTCTGGCCTCAGTTCTGTCTATTAGGAAGTAAGATTAATGAGAATTTGCAAGAGATGTGCTACACTTAGCACTAGCTAGTGCCGGATAAATTGCAGCAACTTGATAAATGGTAACTGTTGTTCCATTGCTAATGCTCAGTGTCACCAATGATAGTTTATGATGCTTCTCTGGGCAGCAGATCCTCTCTTACTATTACTTCTTCCTTCTTTGCTACATTTTTGATCCCTGGAGTCTTTTGATAAACACGTTTGCCCAGCAGATTCCTGCTGCTCTTATCAGGACAATTGGGAACAAGGAGACATTTTCTAGGCTCTCTTTTGTCTCAGTTCCAGGCACTGATCCTACACTGTGACAACATTTTCTTGACCCTTACTGGAAAAAAGAAAAAAAAAGATAAAGAGAAAATTGTGGTCTTGGCCTTCCAGTAATGTAAAGGAGTCTTTTTCCTTGGGGTTTGGCAGAAAGAGGCACTGGTGGCAGCATGACAGGGTCATGCCCTCCAGCTCATGGTTGCTGTTCCACTTGAGGCCCCCCTAAACACAGATGAGGGCCGTGGGGAGCCCACAATGCAACCTGTCATCAGGAAGCCCTGGGAAACACAAATTGTGTTTTGGAATAAAACAAACAAACACCAGCATTTGAATACTCTCACGCCCAAGGTCATCTGTGTCACCCACTTGGCCTGCGGGACCCCAGGGAAACATAAAACCAGTGAGCAGCCCTTTAATCTCACACCTTCTTTGGACCATTTTAATCAATTAACCATGAAGTCCCTCCACTTCGCTTATGCAGACCTCTATATAAAATGACTTTGGTCTGGCTGACACGTTACTGCATCCAAGATCAAAGATTGTAGCAAATGCCAAATTCAGCCAGAATAATTCTGAGCCTTTTTTCCCAGCACACTCCTCCCCTAGCTCTTAGAAGCACTTTTCTTGCAAGGACAGAAAGGGGAGATTTTGAATGCTGATGGACACAAAAACGAGCTTCGTGAGGATTTAAGGAGCCCATCAGTACAAGAGGCGAGGTGGTGGTTGGCAGAGGAGGCTGGGATGCACTCAGCTAAAACAAAGTACATTTTAAAAGTTAATAATGCCCATAGAAGGAAAAATGAAAAATGCTTTCTGAAGTAATTTTAAGAGTGGCCTCCTGTTTAGTTGTGAGATTAATTAGATCTCTGAAAGCAGGCACTAAGTCCCCTGGACTCAGGATTGCAGCCTAACCTAATCACCCGCTATTAGTGATATATGGCACCGTCATTCTCGGAAATAAAACTCCTTCCCATGCGTGTGTACATTAGTGAGCAAGTGTGGGGGTAGAACTGTGCTTCCCACCATTTTACCACAAAGGCAAAGTCGAGAATGATCATTTGTGGTGACCCTACTGTGTCTTGGGCCAGTGCTAGGAATTTTATGTATTATCTAAATGTTTGTCATCACAGTAACTCTGGGGAAGGCAGAATATATTATCTTCATTTCTCAGATGATGAGCCCAAATCTCAGAGCAGTTCACAGGCTCACTGGTGGTCAGACACTGACCTCCAAACCCCACCTCTTTAATAACACCCACTTGTCATCACACACTTGTGTAATCTTTCACCTGTGGGCTTCATCTTGTGAAATATTTGGTCCACCATATCCCCTGAAATAATTTATTTTCTTGATTTCAAGTACAGACATCTATAACTGTTGATCACAGCTCTCGGTCAGCATGAGCTAACCAGTGTCAGGATACTAAGCTCATAAATTGCCAGTCAAAAGCAAAGAAAGTGCAGACTCATCACAGGAAAATAAATTATACCTACTTAAAAGATGGAAAATATTAATAATTATAATTCTTGATTAAGCACCTTCCATGGACCAGTCATGGCTATGGGCACCTTGCTCATATTATCATCAATCTTTCCTATGGTCCTGTGACATAGACATCCTTATCCCCACTTTATATATATGATGGATAAAGAGGAAGGAGAAAGACTTACTCAGTGTTTCTCAGCTAGTAACTGGGATTTGAATTTTCAGTTCCTTTCATACAACTTCTTAAACTTTATTATCTTCTTAGATTTCCAGAGTTCGAGAATACAGACTATGAAGGCTTAAATGTAGGAAGTGCTGTTACTACTTTGAAGGAAATGTGATAATCATTAAAGGCTCTTTCAACATTTGAACATTTCTGCAAGGCAGAGAGATCTCACTGAGCCACTGTGGTCTGGCCCTTGGCTGGATGTGAATGCCCAGTGGACTCCCAACCTGAGAAGCTTCATGAAGCCAGCACCAAAGCAGTTAGTGAACCATTAAGTTTAATTCTTATTTCATATGAAAGTATCTCCTAATGCTGGTTCCAATAGGAAAAAACAAAACAACAAGGAGTTACTTAGAAGTTTTAATATATACTGTCAAACTCAGAAAAATTATGAAAGAGCAAAGTTAAATAAACGTTCAATTCAATTCCAAGAATAGTCAAGAAGCTGAAAACATATCCAGAGTCCACATGTGCAGAGCTGAGCTATAATCATGATACAAAGCAAAGCGGAAAGTTTGGGGTGAGCTTTGGAAAGGAAGAGAGCCTGGCTCTGTGCCTTGGAGATTGTGGTCCAGAGAGCTGGGTATGGAAAGAGCCCACTGCATCATGTCGGTCTTAACAGCACATGTGTGGTAGGGACCAGGGTTAGAAACACTGAGTGAACTAGGAGAAGCAGATGTCTGTGTGGTCAGGGGGCAACTTAGTTGGTCAAGAATTCTGAAAAATAGGAAGGTAGTTTAGGTTTATGATCCAGTAGGAAACCAGCAAAGGGAGGTGTTTCCAATATAGGCCCCAAAGCATGGGATGAGGATGCTCTGACTGCTCTGGTTGGGTTTGGAATCTCTCTTTTGAGGAGACAGCAGCATCTCAAACCAAAAAGAAATTCATCTTCAGCATAAGTGCTGCAGATAGGAAATGGGACAGAACCACCAATAATAATAGCTAATTGCTACTGAGTGTTTAGTAAGTGCTGATTCTAATCACTGGATATAGCTGAAGTCATTATACCATCCTAGTAACCCTGTGATGTGAACACTGTTTGTCGATGAGGAAACTTTACCACTAAGCTTGGTAAATTGACCTACCTAAGGTCACATGGTAGACATGTGCTAGAGTTGAGGTTTGACAGGCCCTGGACATCAGAGGAAGTTCACTAAGCCACCATATTTCAGTGACATCCATTGCATATTAAGCACTAATGCATTCACACAGCTGCTGTTCAATCTACATTCTTTTTCAGTAAGTTAGGGAATTTCATTCCAGGGTGAGGAAGGTAATTGGGTATTTCCTTATCATTGTTTTTAATTTTTGCTTAATGTGAATATGCTTCTCAAAAACATAAAAATTAGGGATTGGAGCACAGTCCTGATACGATGACTATGTGATTGCCTTAAATGAATTATATTAACCAAATTTCACTGAACATAGATTTCTCTGGGAAGGAGCTGCCTCAGGGATAAATAAACTGGAGACTCAGACACTGAGACAAAGCAGCTGATTCCCTAAGGTTAGCACTAAAGGTGTGGTGAGTACCTACCTGGGCAGCTACTAGGCATCAAGCACCCAGAGTAGGGCATTACCAACATCAATATCAAGGTCACCCACCCCCTGAGGAAAATACAACTGGGATGGCATCACCATTCAAACAGGGGTCTATTTCATTCTAATATGGGTACCTTTTCCATGTATCATAGTATCACACAAAGGCAAAAGAAAATTTAAAAGTGAAAACTTCACAGGCTCTGGTCAGAGCACATGACCTTAGTAGCTTGTTCTTCAATTATCACTGAAAGTTCAACTGTGACACAAAAGGAATTCAATATTCGTGGATGATTAGCTAAAGCAGAGGCCTCTCGAAGTTACATTGTATTTATTGTGGTAAAATATACATAATATAAAATTTAACATTTTAACTATTTTAAGTATGTAATCCGGTGGCATTAAATACACGTAGACTGTTGTACAACAATCACTTCCACCCATCTCCGGAACTTCTTCATCTTCCCCAGTGAGACTATGTACCCATTAAGTAACTCCCCATTTCTGCCTTCTTCCAGCTCCTGGTAACCACTATTCTATTTATGGTCTCTATGAATTTGACTCTTCTGGGTACCTCATATAAGTACAATTATACAATACTTGTTCTTTTGGGTCTAGCTTATTCATGTAGCATAGTGTCTTCAAAGTTCATCTATATTAAAGCATCCATGAGAAATTCTTTCCTTTTTGAGGCTGATAGTATCCTATTACGTTTTATATACATCTCACTTTTCTATTCATCTGTATATGGACTTGGGTTGCTTCCACCTTTTGGCTATTCCTGTTTTCTGATATCAGTTAAATAAATATTGTAGTATATTTGATTTTTATGGATATACTTATTTTTAAGTTGATTTTATGTATGTTGACTAGGAAAATACATACATTTGGCAACCAAGTAAAAACACAAAAGTATGAAATAAAAATAAATATTGCTGAAAGTTGTAAATATTGTCTCCCCTTGTTTCCTGGATTATTTTGTGCATGTCCTGGGGTGTTTGATTCCCTTCTTGGGGGACACAGGCACCAAGGATGTGTTCATTCATTCCTGTGGATCTTTGAATATTATTCTTTGGTCAAGTTAAATAATAAGAGACTTGGTTATTTGGCCTTCATTTTGTTGACCTTTATAGAACTGAGCTTTTTTCAAATTTGGTTTTGGTAGTATGTCCCTGATGAAAATTACATCAAGAGACAGTTCTAGAAAATTTGTTACTCATTTGAGGTTACTTTGGTTGAGAATGTGACTCACTTCCTAAACCATTGTCTCTATTATAAAATTTCTCTCAAGTTTCAGTGTCAGGAAATTCTGGGTTTCTCTGGACACCTGATATGTTTTCATTTTCTGTATGTGAGCTATGATCACATTATCCACTTTTGGGGCCATTCAATTGCTCAGAATTTAATGTATCAGCTTCCTTACCATTTTTTTCAAGACCTTAAGACAGTTGAGCACTAAATTTTTTGATTTTCTCTTGTTGGTCAAACCTCATTTCATTTTACTCTTATCTCATTAGAAAGATCACATTAAGAGAGCTACTATTCATTGAGCTTGTACCATGTGCCAGGCATATTTTGGGGGCTTTTGCATGTATTATTTATGTCTAACAATTACATTCTAAAACACATACTATTTTCTCCATTTTAGTGATGAGGAAAACCAAATATGTTTGACTCCAGAACTAGTGTTCACTATCTGCTTATTATCATAGATGTCATTTGGTAACCTACTTCTACCTCAGGTTCAGTTTAGAAACCAAGGTTTATAAATCAAGGAGGATAAATCTAACAATTCCCAAATTCTAGACTCTACGTGCATAAGCAGTGTCTCATGGACTCTAGAAACAAACAAACAAAAAAAACATTTTAAATCCCTCCTCTGACATTCATAGACCAGTCACCAGGACAATTGCCTAACAATGCAGACTAGCTACCCATTTCCAAACTCATTTCCTCTATCTCCCAGGAAACAGCTAAATTTCCTTTCCCAGCTTCCCTTGCAGGCAGGTGTGGCCATGTGACTGAGTTCTAGCCAATTAGATGTCCCATAAACCTCTCCCTGGACATGCTCTGTGCTTCCCCTTCTTCCTCCAGGGAGATGCGCATTGTCACTAAAGTCTATAGAGAATGATGGATCCACAGGGTGGAAGGAGCCTGAGTCTTGACTTCTCACTGGCTTTGAAATCCATGTGTTACCACAAAGGGGTCCCAATCCAGACCCCAAGAGAAAGTTCTTGGATTTCACGCAAGAAAGAATTCAGGATAAGTTCATTGAGTAAAGTGAAAATAAGTGTATTAGAGAAGAAACAAAAGAAGAGCTATTCCACGGCTGGGCGCAGTGGCTCAAGCGTGTAATCCCAGCACCTTGGGAGGCCGAGATGGGCGGATCACTAGGTCAGGAGATCGAAACCATCCTAGCTAACACTGTGAAACCCCGTCTCTACTAAAAAATACAAAAAAACTAGCCGGGCAAGGTGGTGGGCGCCTGTAGTCCCAGCTACTCAGGAGGCTGAGGCAGGAGAATGGCGTGAACCCGGGAGGCGGAACTTGCAGTGAGCCGAGATGGCGCCACCACACTCCAGCCTGGGTGACAGAGCAAGACTCCGTCTCAAAAAAAGAAAAAAGAAAGAAAGGAAAAAAAAAAGGTATTCCATACAGAGTAACCCCGAGGGCTGCTGGTTGGCTATTTTTATTGTTATTTCCTGATCATATGCTAAACAAGGTTTGGATTATTCATGAGTTTCTCCAGAAAGGAGTGAGGATTCCCCTCCCTTAACTGAGGGTTCCTCTCCCTTTTAGACCACATACTTCTGGGCATTGCCATGGCATTCCTCAACTGTCATGGCTCCTGGTGGGAGTGTCTTTTAGCATGCTAATGCTTTATAATTGACATATAATTAGCGGTGAGGACGACAACAGGTCACTTGCATTGCCATCTTGGTTTTGGCAGGTTTCAGCTGGCTCCTTTACCGCATCCTGTTTTATCAGTGGGGTCTTTGTGACCTGTATCTTGTCCCGACTTCTTACCTCATCCTATGCCTAAGAATGGCTAAACCTCCTGAAAATGCGGCCCAGAAGATTTCAGCCTCCTTGTACATAATCCCTATTCAAGATGAAGTGGCTCTGGTCCTAATGTCTTCGACACATGCTGATGAAGAACATCCCTTTTTGTTTTGTTTTGTTTTACCTGAGTGGGAAACTGAGTTCTATTTTGGAAAACCTCTGAGATGTAGAGTTTTTTTTTTTTTTTTTTTTTTTTTTTTTTTTTTTTTATGGTGGTTAATTTCCTTTTCTATAAATTAGAGAATCAGTATTTATTCCACAGGATTATTGTGAAGATTAAGTGAGGCAATGTATGTAAATATGGTGTCTGAGATCTAGTAGTTGTTTCATTAGTTATTGTAATTATTGTGATGATTTTTATGTAACTCGAGCATCCTCATGTTATATAGCTTTCTGAGTAGCCCTCTGTCTTAAATCTAATCTCCTCCCAGGATTCCAGGATTTGAATTTTCTTATAAATTGTCCTTCCCACATTTCTTCCTGATTACCTTGGGTCACATCCTTATTTCACTTCCTAATGCTTTAGCCTTCCTTAGTTTGCCTTATCCTACACTTTATTCAGAAAGGCAGTGCTAACGTAAAGCTGATACTGTGTATCACTGAAGACTTTAGAATAGGGTAAAGGAATAGATCACAACTCAGAAAACTTTCAGATGGTTGTCGGACGTCATTTCTCTGAACATTTCTTAGCCAGGTTCCATCTCACAGGTTTTCTTTGGGTCGTGTCTGTCTTTAGAACTTGGTCTACAGTATTATTCAAATCAGAGTCCTCTGGCCTACAGTTTCTTCCCAAGGTCAAGGCCCTTAAATCCCTATTCCTGACCTCTGGAGAAAAAAAAAAAAATAGAAGTATCTTAACAATCACAAATCTCTAAGAACAGAAAAATCCACCCTAACCAGAAAAGCTACTATCTCTATCTGCCTTTCCAGTCTTTTCACATGATTAAATATCACACATTCTAGTTTGCAGTATTTGAATTAAGGTTTCCTCATCGAAAGGCAAAGCTACCACAAAGTGAGAGAATAGACCCCTGACTTACATGTGCATGACAGGAGGATTTATCAAAGCGATCCCTTCTGGAAAAAGGGGAAGAAAAACTTGGCTTCCAATCTTAGAGTGACAATCAAATACCCTATACTTCTAGAATCTTCCTTTTGTCCTTGTGTCTACCTGCCTTCTATTCTTCCAGTTCTCCAGTTCTTTGCCTCAGAACTTTAACTCAAGCTATCAGCCTAAAAAATCTGTCATTAGGTTGCAAATATGACTCTCTGTCATTCAACACAAATGCCGCCTACTTAGAGAAACCATGGCAACACCATTCTTGCTAAGTAAACACAAATCTCAACCTGCCCAGATTTTATGCACCCTGAACATTTTTACCAGCTTGTTTTCTATAGTACCTACCATTATCTAGAGTAGCACTGTCCAGTGGAATTTTCTGTAATTATGGAACTATTCTTTATCTGCACCAGTATGAAATCTACAAGCCACACATGGCTAGGGAGCACTTGAAATGTGCTGGCTTAATATTTTATGGGTTCTGTCATTAACCTTTATGAATGAAATCTTAAAAAAAGGTGTTTTTTTTTGTTTGTTTGTTTTATTTCAATAGCTTTTGGGAACAGGTGATTTTTGCTTACTTGGATAATTTCTTTAGTGGTGCTTTCTGAGATTTTGGTGTACCCATCAACCAAGCAGTTTACACTGTACCCAATGTATAGTCTTTCATCCCTCAATCCCCTTCCACCCTTCCCTGAGTCCCAAAGTGCATCATATCATTCTTATGCCTTTGCATCCTCATAGCTTATCTCCCACTTATACATGAGAACACACGATATTTTTTTTCCATTCATGAGTTACTTCACTTCGAATAATGGTCTCCAACTCCTTCCAAATTGTGGCAAATGCTATTATTTTGTTTCTTTTTATGGATGAGTAGTATTCCATGCTGTATATATACCAAATTTTCTTTATGCACTCATTGGTTGATGGGCATTTTGACTGGTTCCATATTTTTGCTATTGTGAATTGTGCCACTATAAACATATGTGTGCAAGTGTCCTTTTATATAATGACTTATTTTTCTTCTGGGTACATACCCAATAGTGAGATTGCTGGATCAAATGTTAGTTCTACTTTTAGTTCTTTAAGGAATCTCCATGTTTTCCATAGTAGTTGTACTAGTTTATATACCCATCAGCAATGTAAAAGTGTCCCTGTTTTACCACATCCACACCAACATCTATTTCTTTTATATATATAAATTATGGCCTTCTTGCAGGAGTAAGGTGGTATCCCATTGTGGTATTAATTTCCATTTCCCTGATAATTAGTGATGTTGAAGATTTTTTCATATGTTTGTTGGTCATTTGTATATCTTCTTTTGAGAATTGTCTATTCATGTCCTTTGTTGAATGCATAATTGGCAAATATTTTCTCCCATTCTTTGAGTTGTCTGTTTGCTGATTATTTCTGTTTCTGTGCAGAAGCTTTTTAGTTTAATTAGGTCCCATCTATTTATTTTTGTTTTTGTTGCATTTGCTTTTAGGTTCTTGATTATGAACTCTTTGCCTAAGCCAACGTCTAGAAGAGTTCTTCCAATGGTATCTTCTAGAATTTTTAGGGTTTTAAGTCTTAGCTTTAAGTCTTTTATCCACATTGAGTTGATTTTTGTATAAGGTGAGAGATGAGGATCCAGTTCATTTTTCTACATGTGGCATGTCAATTATCCCAGAACCATTTGTTGAATAAGGTGTCCTTTCCCCAATTTATGTTTTTGTTAGCTTTGTCAAACATCAGTTGGCGGTAAGTCTTTGGGTTTATTTCTGGGTTCTCTATTCTGTTCCATTAGTATATATGCCTATTTTATACCAGTATCATGCTGTTTTGGTAACTACACCCTCATAGCATATGGGAAGTCAGGTAATGTGATGCCTCCTGGTTTGTTCTTTTTGCTTGCTTTGACTATGCAGGCTCCTTTATGGTTCCATGTGAATTTTAGGATTGTTTTATCTAGTTCTGTGAAGAATGACGATAGTACTCTGATTTGAATTGCATTGAATCTGTGGATTGCTTTTGGTGGTATGGTCATTTTCACAATATTGATTATACCCATCCATAAGCATGAAATATGTTTCCATTTGTTTGTGTCATCAATGATTTCTTTCAGCAGTATTTTGTAGTTTTCCTTGTAGAGATCTTTCACTTCCTCGGTTAGGTGTATTCCTAAGTTTTTGTTTTGTTTTTGTTTGTTTGTTTGTTTGTTTTGGCAGCTATTGTAAAAGAGATTGAGTTCTTGAATTGATTCTCTGTTTGGTCATTTTTGGTGTATAGTAGTGCTACAACTTTTTTTTCTAGAGCCCTACAGGTTCAGAGGAACTTCTCTAACAACACTAATTTTTGTACATTGATTTTTGTATCCTGAAACTTTGCTGAATTCATCTATCAGATCTAGAAGCTTTTTTGGATTCGTTTTTAGGGTTTTCTAGGTATACGATCATATAATCAGCAAACAGTGACAGTTTTCCTTCCTCTGTACCGATTTGGATACCCTTTATTTCTTTCACTTTTCCAATTGCTCTGTCTAGGACTTCCAGTACTATGTTGAATAGAAGTGGTAAAAGTGGGCCTCCTTATCTTGTTCCAGTTCTCAAGGAGGATGCCTTCAACTTTTCCCCTGTATTAGTCCATTTTCACACTGCTATAAAGAACTACCTGAGACTGGGTAATTTATAAAGGAAAGAGGTTTAATTGACTCACAGTTCTGCATGACTGGGGAGGCCTCAGGAAACTTAAATCATGGCAGAAGGCTGAAAGGAAGCAAAGCACATCTTACATCTACATGGCAGCAGGAGAAAGAGAGAGTGAAGGGGCAAATACCAGTTTTAAACCATCAGATCTCATTACAACTAACTCACCTTCACAAGAACAGCAGGGGGGAAACTGCCCCCATGATCCAATCACACTTTGAGATGAGCTTTGGGTGAAGACACAGAGCCAAACCATATCATTCCACCCCTGGCCCCTTACAAATCTCATCTCCTTTTCACATTTCAAACCCAATCATGCCTTCTCAACAGTCCCCCAAAGTCTTCACTCATTTTAGCATTAACACAAAAGTCGGAGTCCAAAGTCTCATCTGAGACAAGGCAATTCCCTGTTGCCTACGAATCTATAAAATAAAAAAATAAGTTAGTTATTTCAAAGATACAATGGGGGTACAGATGTTGAGTAAATGTTCCCATTACAAATGAGAGAAATTGGCCAAAATCAAGGGTCCACAGGCCCCATGCAAGTCCAAAAGCCAGCAGGGCACTCATTAACTCAAAGCTCCAAAATAATCTCCTTTGACTCCATGTTTCACATCCAGGGCACGCTGATGCAAAGAGTGGGCTCCCAAGGCCTTGGGCAGCTCTGCTTCTGTGGCTTTGCAGGGTAGAGCCCCCATGGCTGCTTTCACAGCCTGGCATTGAGTGTCTGTGGCTTTTCCAGGTGCGAGGTGAAAGCTGTCAGTGGATCTACCATTCTGGGGTTTGGAGGAGAGTGGCCCTCTTCTCACAACTCCACTAGGCAGTGCCCCAGTGGGGACTCTGTATGAAGCCTCCAACCCCACATTTCCCCTCTGCCTTACTCTAGTAGAGGTTGTCCATCAGGGTCCCACCACTGCAGCAGAATTTTACCTGGACATCCAGGTGTTTTCATGCATCCTCTTAAATCTAGGCAGAGGCTTCTAAACCTCAACTTTTGTCTTCTGTGTGCCTGCAGGCCCAACACCACATGGAAGCTGCCAAGGCTTGGTGCATCCTCTGGAGCAATGGCCCACGCTGTACCTTGGCCCATTTTAGCCATGGCTGGAGCTGGAGTGGTGGGGACACAGGGCACCAAGTCCCGAGGTTGCACAGAGCAGCAGGGCTCTGGGCCCATAAAACCATTTTTCCTGCTAGGACTCCAGGCCTGTAATGAGAGGGCTGCTGTAAAGATCTCTGACATGTCCTGGGAACAGCCAAGACTATTAACATTCAGCTCCTAGTTACTTATGCAACTTTCTGCAGCTGGCTTGAATTTTCCCCCCAGAAAATGGGTTTTTCTTTTCTATTGCATGGTCAGGCTGCAAATTTTTCAGTTTTATGTTCTGCTTCGCTTTCAAACATAAGTTCCAATTTCAGATCATCTCTTTGTGAACACATGTAACTGCACACTTTCAGAAAAAGCCAGGTCACCTCTTCTGTCAGATACCCTAAATCATTTTTCTCAAGTTCAAAGTTCCATACACAGATCTCTAGGGCAGGGCAAAATGCCACCTGTCTCTTTGCTAAAGCATAGCAAGGGTGACCTTTGTTCCAGTTCCCAATAAGTCCATCTGAGACCACTTAAGCCTGGAATTCATTGTCCATATCATTATCAGCATTTGGTCAAAATCATTCAACAAGTCTCTAAGAAGTTCCAAACTTTCCCACATCTTCCTGTCTTCTTCTGAGCCCTCAAAACTGTTCCAACCTTTGCTTGTTACCCCATTCCAACGTTGCTTTCACATTTTCAGGTTATCTTTATAGCAGTGCCCCACTCCCGGTACCAATTTTCTGTATTAGTCAGTTTTCACACTGCTATAAAGAACTACCTGAGACTGGGTAATTTACAAAGGAAAGAGGTTTAATTGACCCACAGTTCCTCATGGCTGGGGAGGCCTCAGGAAACTTACAATCATGGCAGAAGGTGAAGGAGAAGCAAGGCACATATTATATACAAGCAGGAGAGAAACAGAATGAAGGAAAAAGTGCCACTTCAAACCATCAGATCTCCTGGGAACTTACTCGTTATCATGGGAACAGTATGGGGGAAACCACCTCCATGATCCACTCACCTCCCACTAGGTCCCTCCCTCAATACATGGGAATTACAATTCAAGATGATATTTGGGTGGGGACTCAGAGCCAAACCATATCATCCCCATTCAGTATAATGTTGGCTGTTGTATAATGTTGGGTTTGTCATAGATGACTTGTATCACCTTGAGGTATGTCCCTTCTATTGCCAATTTTGCTGAGGATTTTATTTACAAAGGGATGCTGGATTTTGTCCAATGTTTGTTTTTCTGTGTCTATTGAGATGATCATATGCTATTTGTTTCTAATATATCACATTTATTGACTTGCAAATGATAAGTCATTTCTGTGTCCCTAGTATGAAACACGCTTCATCATGGTGTATTATCTTTTTAATGTGCTGTTGGATTCAGTTAGTTAGTATTTTGTTGAGGATTTTTGTATCTATGTTCATAAGGAATATTGGTCAATAGTTTTCTTTTTTTTTTTTTTTTTTGTTACGTCCTTTCCTGATTTTGGTATTAGGGTGATACTGGCTTTATAGAATTATTTAGAGAAGATTTTCTCTTTTTCTGTTTTTTGGAATACTTTCAGTAATATTGGTACCAATTCTTCTTTGAATGCCTGATAGAATTCAGCTGTGATTCCATCTGGTCCTGGACTTTTTTTGTTGGCATTTTTTTTCTTACTGTTTCAGTCTTGCTACTTGTTATTGGTCTGTTCAGAGTTTCTATTTCTTCCTGATTTAGTCTAAGAAGGTTGAAATTTCCAGGAATTTATCCATCTCCTCTAGATTTTCTAGTTTTTGCACATAAAAGGTGTTCACAGTAGCCTTGAATACTCTTTTGTATTTCTGTAGTATCAGCTGTAATATCTCCTATTTTCTAAGTGAGTTTTTTTTTGTTTTCTCTCTTCTTTTCTTGGTTAATCTCATTAATGGTCTATTAATTTTGTTTATCTTTTCAAAGAACCAGCTTTTTATTTCATTTGCCTTTGTATTTCCTTGTTTCAGTTTAATTCTGCTCTAATCTTTAGTATTTCTTCTCTCCTGCTGGATTTGTTCTGTTTCTCTTGTTCCTTGAGGTGTGACCTTAGATTTTCTATTTGTGCCCTTTCAGACGTTTAATGTCTTTTCTCTTAGCACTGCTTTTGCTGTATTGCAGAGGTTTTGATAAGTTGTGTAACTATTATTGTCCAGTTCAAATAACTTTTTAATTTCCATCTTGATTTCATTGTTGACTCAAAGATCATTCAAGAACAGATTATTCAATTTCCATGTATTTGTATAGTTTGAAGTTTCCTTTTAGAGTTAATTTTTGGTTTTATTCCATTGTGGTCTGAGAGAATACTTGATATAATTTTTATTTTTATTTATTTATTTTTTGAGGCGGAGTCTCGCTCTGTTGCCCAGGCTGGAGTGCAGTGGCGCGATCTCAGCTCACTGCAAGCTCTGCCTCCTGAGTTCATGCCATCTCCTGCCTCAGCCTCCCGAGCAGCTGGGATTACAGGCACCCACCACACGCCCAGCTAATTTTTTGTATTTTTAGTAGAGACGTGGTTTCACTGTGTTAGCCAGGATGTTCTCGATCTCCTGACCTTGTGATCCGCCCGACTTAGCCTCCCAAAATGCTGGGATTACATGCGTGAGCCACTGCGCCCAGCCGATATAATTTTTATTTTCTTCACTGTACTGAAACTTGTTTCATAAACTATCATATGGTGTATCTTGGAGAATTTTTCATGTGCTGATTAAAAGAATGTCTATTCTGCAGTTGTTTGATAGAATGTTCTGTAAATATCTGCTAAGACTATTTGTTCTATAGTTCAAGTCCATTGTTTCTTTGTTGACTTTCTGTCTTGATGACCTATCTAGTGCTGTCAGTGGAGCACTGAAGTCCCCCTCTATTATTGTGTTGCCATCTGTCTCATTTCTTAGGTCAAGTAGTGATGGTTTTATAAATTTTGGAACTCCAGTGTTAGGTGCACATATATTTATGACTGTAATATTTTCCTGCTAGTCTAATCCTTTTATCATTATATAATGTCCCTCCTTGTCTCTTTTTAACTGTTTTCACTTTAAAGTCTGTTTTGTCTGATATAAGAATAGCTACACCTGCTTGCTTTTGATTTGCATTTGTATGGAATATCTTTTTCTCCACCCCTTTACCTTAAGTTCGTGTGAGTCCTCATGTGTTAGGTGAGTCTCTTGAAGACAGCAGTTACTTAGTTGGTGGATTTTTATTCATTTTGCCATTCTATATCTTTTAAATGGAGCATTTAGGCCATTTTCATTCAATGTTAGTATTGAGATGTGAGGTACTATTTTATTCATTATGCCAGTTGTTGCCTTAATACCCTATTTTTTCATTGTGTTATTGATATGATCTTTCTCTCTGTGATCCCACACAAATCTCATGCTGAACTCTAATCCCCACATGTTAAGAGAGCGGGGGCCAGGTGGGAGGTGATTGAATCATGAGGATGGACTTCCACCTTGCTGTTCTTTTTATTTATTTATGTATTTCTGAGACGGCGTCTCCTTCTGTCACCCAGGCTAGAGTGCAGTGGCACAATCTTGGCTCACTGCAAGCTCCACCTCCTTGGTTCACGCCATTCTCCTGCCTCAGCCTCCCAAGTAGCTGGGACCACAGTCGCCCGCCACCATGCCCAGCTAACTTTTTGTATTTTTAGTAGAGACAGGGTTTCACTGTGTTAGCCAGGATGGTCTTGATCTCCTGACCTCGTGATCTGCCCACCTCAGCCACCCAAAGTGCTGGGATTACAGGAGTGAGCCACTGTGCCATCCCCACCTTGCTGTTCTTATGATGGTGAATGAGTTCTCATGAGATGTGGTTGTTTGAAAGTGTGTAGCATTTCCCCCTTTGCTCTCTCTCCCGCTCCAGCATAGTATGATGTGCTTGCTTCCCCTTCACCTTCTGCCATGATTATAAGTTTCCTGAGACCTCCCAGCCATGCTTTCTGTACGACCTGTGGAAAAATGAGTCAATTAAACCCCTTTCCTTTGTAAATTACCCAGTCTCAGACAGCTTTTTATAGCACTGTGAGAATGAACAAATACAGAAATTGGTACAAGGAGTGGGCATTTCTGTAAAGATAACTGAAAATTTGGAAGCGACTTTGAAACTGGGTAATAGGCAGAGGTTGTGACAGTTTTGAGAAATCAGAAGAATATTGGAAGTTGAGGAAAATGTTTTGGAACTTCATAGAGACTTGCTGAATGATTGTGACCAAAATGCTGAGTGATACGGATAATGAATTCCAGGCTTAAGTGGTCTCAGACGGAGATAAGGAAATTATTGGGAACTGGAGCAAAGGTCACTTTTGCTATGCTTTAGCCAAGAGACTGGTGGCATTCTGCCCATGCTCCAGGGATCTGTGGAACTTTGAACTTGAGAGAGATGATTTAGGGTATCTGGTAGAGAAATGTATAAGAAGCAAAGTGTTCAAGATGTGACCCAGCTGCTTCTAAAAGCCTATGCTGGTTTGCAAATAAGCAAAGAGAACTTATAAAAGGGAAGCAAAAGTTGGTTGTTTGAAAGTATGCAGCACTTCTCCCTTCACTCCCTTTCCTGCTCTAACATAGTAAGATATGCTTGCTTGCAAAGTAAGTTTGGAAAATTTACAGTCTGTCCATGTGTTCAAAAACAAAAACCCATTTTCTAAGGAGAAATTCAAGACAGCTGCATAAATTTTCATAAGTAAAGAGGAGTCAAATGTTAATAGCAAAGGCAATGGGGAGAATGTCCCCAGGGCATTTCAGAGGCTTTTGTACAGCCACTCCCATCACAGGCCCAGATATCTAGCAGAGAGAAATGGTTTCATGGTTTCTTTTTGTTCTAGTCTATTTTTAAAACTTTCCAGTGCATTTTGTAGTTCTCTAAATGTGTCTTTTATTTCCAGAAGTTGTGATTGCTTTTTCTTCATGATATCTCTCTCCCTGGAGAATTTTTTATTCATATTCTGTATTGTTTTCTAAATTTCTGTAAGTTGGTTTTCATCTTTCTCTAGCATCTCCTTGAGTAGTTTAATAATCCAGCTTCTGAATTCTTTATCTGGCAATTAAGAGATTTCGTCATGGTTTGAATTCATTGCTGGGGAACTAGTGTAATCTTTTGGTGGTGTTATACAATCCTGTTTTGTTGTATTGTCAGAATTACTTTTCTGGTTCCTTCTCATTTGGGTAGACTATTTCAGTGGAAAGGTCTGGAACTCAAGGCCTGCTGCTCAGATTCTTTTGTCCCACGGGGTGATCCCTCAATGTGGTGTTCTCCCCACTTCTCACAGGGATGGGGCTTTTTGAGAGCTGGATTTCGGTGATTGTTATTACTCTTCTGAATCTAGCCACCCAATGGGTATATCAGGTTCTTGACTGGTGCTGGGGAATGTCTACAAAACGTCCTGTGATGTAATTTGTCTTCAGGTCTCCCAGCCACAGATACCAGCACCTGCTCTGGTGGAGGTGGCAGGGGAATGAAGTAGATTCTGTGAGAGTCCTTGGTTGTAGATATGCTTTCTCAAATGTTGGTTATATGTTGGACACACTCAGAGCCTGTGGTTAGCTGGGATGTTGCAAGTTGTAGAATTAGTTGTTGTGTTCTCCTTCCTGGGATCAGGATTGTTCCATCCTGGGTTGCTATAACAGCCTGAGTTGGTTGGCTGCCAACCAGGTGACACTTTCAGGAGAGCACCAGTTGCAGTAGCAGTAGGGGGATCTAAGGTTACTCTAAGTTGGCCAGGGTAAGTATGTTGGTTTGCTATGTGATGGGCAGGGCCATATCTCCCAAGAGTTTCTGTCTTTTGTGTTTGGCTACCAGGTTATGTAATGAAATACCATCAGGTGGGGCAGGGTTAGGCGGGTCTGGGCTCAGACTTTCCCTGAGTAGGGCCTGCTGCAGCCACTGTGTGGGTTTGGGGGAGGTTCTGAGGCCAACAGGGTTATGTTTCAGAGGGAATTATGGCTGTGTCTGCTGTTTTACATAGTTTGCCAGGAAAGTGTGGGATAGCCAATAGTGACAGGCCTCACCCAGCTCCCTGCAGTTGGTGAGATCAGTTTCACTCCCACAGCACCCCTGCCCCCTACTCAGACCTTGCCCCAGGTTATGAATTTCCCAGTTGAGAAAGCAGGCAAGGCTTTGGGACCTCACCTCTTTCTGTCTGCCCATACTTTCAGTGCCAGCTCCTGCACTCGCATCTGCAGCAGTTCGTTTGCCCCCCTGCATTCTGCTCAAGAAAATTTGTGCCTTGTCAAAATTATTTCAGTTGGAAGCTATAAATGAAATGTTTGTTATATGTTTATTTTATACTTATATGGGAGACTTGCATTTACCTTTCTTCAGAATTATACTGTAGCAGTAATGAGGGGTTTACAATAATGGATGGATGAACATATTACAAAATTTCTGTGAGACACCAACAGTCTAAGTTGGCACTGAGTTATGGTCTCTGTAGCCACACAGCTGGTGTTTCCATGGTACATAGGAGAGCTACAGGAAATACTGCTTGACTGGATGAACAATGGATGAGTGAGTGAGAGAGTGAGTGAAACAAGGGAATGGTCTAGGTAAGACTTGAAGAATTCCACCTGATATGGTTTGGCTGTGTCCTCACCCAAATCTCATCTTGAATTGTAATTCCCATAATCCCCATGCATCATGGAAGGGACTAGTGGGGTTATTGAATCATGGAGGTGGTTACACCCATGCTGTTCTCATGATAGTGAGTGAGTTCTCACAAGATCTGATGGTTTTATAAGGGGCTTTTCTCCCTTTTGCTTGGCCCCACTCCTTCCTTCTGCCATGTGAAGAACAACGTGTTTGTTTCCCCTTCCACCATGATTGTAAGTTTCCTGAGGCCTTTCCAGCTCTGCAAAACTGTGAGTCAATTAAACCTTTTTTCTTGTATAAATTACCCAGCCCCAGACAGTTCTTTTTATCAACCTGAGAACAAACCTTCCTTTCTGGCTTGCTGTCAGAGCCCTTTAAAGCATGGAGTAGGCTCACTGGTTAAAACTGCAGACCTCCCCAGGCACGGCATTTCACCTTCAGCTGCTGTGCATTGATAGGAGATGCAAAGATGGAACTACAGTTTTGTGGCACCTTGAAAAGGTGGAAGTGGAGAGGACTATGCTCCTTCCTAGACTGCCAAAAATTGCTGAAGAGGGACACTTGCAGGGATCTCAGTTCTCTAACAATTGGTGGTGAAGACTCCAAGACACATCATCTGAACTCATCAGATATGTTTTATATTCCTCCGTGGAAACACATGTTACCCTTAAATCCAGACCTTTGTAACAAATGCTTACAACATACTGAGATCAACACAGTCAACAATGGAGCCTTGAAGTCAGTTCCAAGTATCACATTATCTAATTAAGTTAGCAATTGAATAGGCATGAAGTGATCATTATCAGTCTTGAATTTCTGTGAACAGAAGATTCCTCTACAAGTGACGGCTCTATAAAGGGACATGGAAGAAGAAAATAGTAAGGCTTCTGTATTAATCTGTTCTTACATTGCTATAAAGAAATACTGAAGATGGGGTAATCTATTTCAAAGAGTTTTATTGGCCCACAGTTTCACAAGCTGTACAGAAAGCATAATGCTGGCACCTGCTCAGCTTCTCGGGAGGCCTTAGGAATCTTACAACCATGATGGAAGGCAAAAAGCAAGCCAGCACTTCACATGGCTGGAGTAGGAGCAAGAGAGGGAGATGGGAAAGGTGTTGCACACTTTTAAACAACCAGATTTCATGTTGACTCACTCACTGTCAAAAGAAGAACACCAAGAGGATGGTGCTTAACCATTCATGAAGGACTACCCCCATTATGGAGTAGTAATAAGTACGCAGCAAGAAGGAAGGGGTCTCAACCGGGGGGAACAATTCTTCCAAGAGACAGCTAACCACAGAAAACCCGCTAGCACAACTCACTCACTCCACACATAGCCCCAGCAGCATGACCTCATTCTGCATGTAGGCCCCTCCAGCATGACCATATAAAACTCCAGCCTCTGCCTCTTTGTAGACAGCCCCTTCTCTGCTGTGCTTCCCGTGGCATACTTTCAATGTATCTTTGTACTTTCCCTCTAATAAATCTGCCTTTCTTTACCTATGACTGCCTTGGTAAATTCTTTCATTACCTCCAATGCCATCCCCATCTAATTGTACCCATGACATTTTGGTGGCTCATACGGGGAGTGCCTAGAAGTGCTCAGGGACTGCTCAGTGAGTGATTGGGGACTGTTCTCTTACTCTCTCCCTTTCTCCAACTCCAACCTCTCAGTTGACAGCATCCAAGCCCAGAGGCAATTGAAGGTCCCCTGCTTGGGGATTAGAAGCTTCTGGAGGAAAGATGTCTGACCACTGTTACCCAATTGGGAGAGTTCAGAGTTTGCTTTCCTTTTCAGTCTTCTGGCACACAAACTTTAGTATACCTCTGGTAATTTAGGGTCACCTGCCAGGGCAACTCCCTGGTGTAGCCTGAAGGTCAGGGAGTGAACAGGTTTGGCTGCCTTGCTGGAAGGGCAGAGGCTGTCCCCAATCCCTACATGTAGTATGATTGGTAGTGAAAGCTCAACCAGGGTGAACCTACACATGTTTTAGGGAAGTCAGACTCCTTCTTTCTCACTCTAAGTTCTCCTGTGATGCCCACTGGCCCTCCTGGTCCAGACATCTTAAGTCAAATGATTTCAAACAGCATAGGGATGGTGAGTCTTCCCTCAACTCTTTCCCCTTGTCGCTGTATTGAGCACCAGCATAACTTGTACCTGGGCTGGCTCCCCAGCATAACTGGTATCTAGACTGACCTGGAGTAGCTCATCCAGGATTCATACAGAATAAAGCCCTAGTGCCTGGAGATCCTTTCCAATAGGTAAGATGCACCTTTCGAAAGTGCATCTCAGAGTCCCTCTGCAGATGTGAGTTGAGCCCTTTTCCCTCGGCAGGACACCCCAAGAGAAGTTGCAGTTTGTGTCCCCAGTAGATATTTTCTTCCTGGTCCCACCATGAGAAAAAGCTCATTCATCCCTCAGACCCACTCCTGGGCTGCATTTTAAAGCATTGGGATATATTTAACCCTCAGACTCTCAGAAGGAAACATTGAATTTTCTTGTGTAATGCAGCATGGCCCCCGTGCAAAAAAATCTCCACATTAGCCTCCTCAGTCTTTCATAACTGAGAGAAGAATAAGGAGGACAGGGCTAAGGATAAAGAAAAATGCAGGGACAAGAGGCAGGCTCAACTGTTGGCTGCTTTACAAACCCCCATCCCCCTCTAGGTTTCCCTAAGAACACTCCTCCAGGTACCTGCCATTTGTGCAGAAGGTTAGGCCACTGGAAGGCAAACTGCCCCAATGGAATAAATCGGGAAAAAGCCCCACACAGCTTGCTCCCTCTGCCACAAGTTTGGCCACTGAAAATGGAACTGCCCTGAGGACCAGGGTCCCTGGGACAGAGTCCCAACCCTTGATGGCCTTGAGCTGAAGGGGCTCTCTGCTCTGGCTGGCTTCCAAATCACACATCATTATCAATCAGACAAAGTGAAGAGCAGTTCTGGAGGTATCAAGTAAAATTATAAATTTCCCCTTGGGTTCAAGAGCTGCCTGCTCTATACTAATCCTCTCTGAGCAACTGTCCTTCAAATCCTGTGGGGCATGGAGGTAAATGGCACACCCTCACTCCAAAAGAAAAAAATCACACTCATTTATATTACTTAAGGGACCTATTACCATTCTCCTGTCAGTTCTAAGTAAGGTCTAAATTGGGGTATTTAGACAATACTAGGGTCTGGTAGGAGAATGGTAATTGGAATATATTTTCACCTGTTTGGTGCTAAATATAATTTCCAAGATGGGTGGCTACTCAATATTTACCCAACCTCTAAATTCATCTTTCCCTCTAATAGCCCTATTTTTCCCAGGAAAGCTACCTAAATCTTTAATAACTTCAGCCAAAACAGTCCTACCCCAGGGATTTAAAAATAGCCCACACTTAATCAGACAAGCCCTAGCAAGAAATCTAACAAAGCAATCTCTTGAGGGAGATAACTTCTGCAATATGTAGATAACCTCCGTATTGGTCCTTCTTCACCGTACTCACATGGCAATATTTACATTACAAACCATAACTTTCTAACAGAATAAAAACGACTTTGGTTTAATTTAAAGGTTATTAAGGTAAAGAGGTATTTGTGGCAAGGAAGGTTATAAAAAAAGAGACTTTATATGAGAAAGGATCTTGTATGACAAATTCCTGTCCTAAGGTAAAATGACTGGTTGTTTATGCATTTTTTTTTAACTTTTTTTTCCATAAGTTATTGGGGTAGGTATTTGGTTACACGAGTAAGTCCTTTAGTGGTAATTGTGAGATGTTGGTGCACTCATCACCCAAGTGATATACACTGCACCATATTTGTTTTTATCTCTCACTCCCTCCCACCCTTTCCCCTAAGTCCCTAAAATCCACTGCATCATTCTTATGCCTTTGCATCTTCATAGCTTAGCTCCCACATATCAGTGAGAACACACAATCCTTGATTTTCCATTCCTGAGTTACTTCACTTAGAATAATAGTCTCAAATCTCATCCAGGTCACTGAAATGCCATTAATTCATTCCTTTTTATGGCTGAGTAGTATTCCATCATATAAATAAGCCACAGTTTCTTTATCCACTCATTGATTGATGGCCATTTGTGTTGGTTCCATGGTTTTGCAATTGTGAATTGTACTGCTATAAACATGCATGTGCAAGTATCTTTTTTGTATGATGACTTATTTTTCTCTGGGTAGATACCCAGTAATTGAATGGCTAGATCAAATGGTAGTTCTACTTTTAATTCTTTAAGGAATCTCCACACTGTTATCCATAGTGGTTGTACTAGTTTACATTCCCACCAGCAGTGTAGAAGTGTTCTCTGTTCACCATATCCATACCAATATCTACTGTTTTTTTGATTTTTTGATTATGGCCATTCTTGCGGGAGTAAGGTGGTATTGCATTGTGGCTTTGATTTGCATTTTCCTGATCATTAGCAATGTTGAGCATTTCTTCATATGTTTATTGGCCATTTGTATATCTTCTTTTGAGAATTGTCTATTCATGTCCTTAGCCCACTTTTTGATGGGATTGTTTGTTTTTTTCTTACTGATTTGTTTGAGTTCATTGTAGATTCTGGGTATTAGTCCTTTGTCAGATGTATAGATTGTGAAGATTTTCTCCCACTCTGTGGGTTGTCTGTTTACTTTGCTGTTTCTTTTGCTGTGCAAAAGCCCTTTAGTTTAATTAATCCCAATTATTTATCTTTGTTTTTATTGCATTTGATTTTGGGTTCTTGGTCATAAAATCTTTACCAAAGCCAATGTCTGGAAGTATTTTTCCAGTCTTGTCTTCTAGAATTTTTATAGTTTCAAGTCTTAGATTTAAATGTTTAATCCATCTTGGTTGATTTTTGTATAAGGTGAGAGATGAGGATCCAGTTTCATTCTCACCCATGTGACTAGCCAATTATCCCAGCACCATTTGTTGAAAAGGGTGTCCTTTCCCCATTTTATGTTTTTTGTTAGCTTTGTCAAAGATCAGTTGGCTGTAAGTATTTGGGTTTATTTCTGGGTTCTCTATTCTGTTCCATTGGTCTATGTGTCTATTTTTATAACAGTACCATGCTGTTTTGGTGACTGTGGCCTTATAGTATAGTTTGAAGTCAGGTAGTGTGATGCCTCCAGAATTGTTCCTTTTGCTTAGTCTTGCTTTGGCTATGAGGGCTTGTTTTTTGGTTCTGTATTAATTCTAGAATTGTTTTTTTTCTAATTCTGTGAAGAACAACACTGATATTTTGATGAGGATTACATTTAATTTGTAGATTGCTTTTGGCAGTATGGTCATTTTCACAATATTGATTCTATCCATCCACAAGCATGGGATGTTTCCATTTGTTTGTGTCATCTGTGATTTCTTTCAGCAGTGTTTTGTAGTATTCCTTGTAGAGGCCTTTCATCTTCTTGGTTAGGAATATTCCTAAGTTTATTTTTTTGCAGCTATTCTAAAACGGGCTGAGTTCTTGATTTGATTCTCTGCTGGTCACTGTTGGTGAATAGAAGAGCTACTGATTTGTGTACATTGATCTTGTATCCAGAAACTTTGCTGAATTTTTTTTTTTTTATCAGTTCTAGGAGCTATCTGGAGGAGTCTTTAGTGTTTTCAAGGTAAACCATCATATCATCAATAAACAGTGACAATTCAAATTCATCTTTACTGATTTGGATGCCTTTTCTTTCTTTCTCTTGTCTGATTGCTCTGGCTAGGATTTCTAGTACTACGTTGAAGAGTAGTGGTGAAAGTGAATATCCTTGCCTTGTTCTAGTTCTCAGAGGGAATGCTTTCAACTTTTCCCCATTCAGCATTATGTTGGCTGTGGGTTGGTCATAGATGCTTTTTATTACATTTAGGTATATACCTTGTATGCTGATTTTGCTGAGTGTTTTAATCATAAAAGGATGCTGGATTTTGTCAAATGCTTTCTCAGCATCTATTGAGATGATCATGTGATTTTCGTTTATAATTCTCTTTATGTGGTGTATTACATTTATTGACATGTGTATGTTAAACCATCCTTGCATCCTTGGTATGAAACTCACTTGATTATGGTACATTATCTTTTTGATACATTGTTGGATTTGGTTAGCTAGTATTTTGTTAAGAATTTTGGCATCTATGTTCACCAAAGATATTGGTCTGTAGTTTTTTTGTTTGGTTTGGTTTGGTTATGTTCATTCTTGGTTTTGGTATTAGGGTGATACTGGCTTTATAGAATGAATTAGGGAGGGTCCTTTTTTCTCTGTCTTGTGGAATAGTGTCAAAAATATTGGTACCAATTCTTTGAATGTCTCATATAATTCTGCTGTGAATTCAACTGGTCCTAGACATTTTGTTGCTTGTAATTTTTAAATTGTCATTTCAATTTCACTGCTTGTTATTGGTCTGCTCAGGGTATCTAATTCTTCCTGATTTAAGCTAGGAGGGTTATATTTTTCCAGGAATTTATACATCTCTTCTAGGTTTTTTAGTTTATGTGTGTAAAGGTGTTCATAGTAGCCTTTAATGATCTTTTGTATTTCAGTGGTGTCAGTTGTAATATCTCTGTTTTTTTCTTAGTGAGGTTATTTGCATTTTCTCTCTCTTTTCTTAATCTTTCTTAATCTTGCTAATGGTCTATCAATTTTATTTATCTTTTCAAAGAACCAGCTTTTTGTTTCATTTATTTTTTGTATGTTTTTGTTGTTTCAATTTCATTTATTTCTGCTCTGGTCTTGGTTATTTTCTTTTTCTGCTGCCTGTAGGCTTGATTTGTTCTTGTTTCTCTACTTCCTTGAGGTGTGACCTTAAAATGTCAGTTTGTGCTGTTTCAATCTTTTTGGTGTAAGTGTTTAGGGCTATGAAATTTCCTCTTAGCACAGGCTTTGCTGTATCCCAGGTTTTGACAGGTTACGTCATTATTGTAATTCTATTTGAAGAATTTTTAAATTTTCATCTTGATATCATTTTTGAGTCCATGCTTATTCAGGAGCAGGTTAATTTCCATGCATTTGCCTGGTTTTGAAGGTTCCTTTTGCAGTTGATTTCCAGTTTTATTCCATTGTTATCTGAGAGAGTGCTTGATATAATTTCAAATTTCTTAAATTTATTGAGGCTTGTTTTGTGGCTTATCATATGATCTATCTTGGAGAAAGTTCCATGTCCTGTTGAATAGAATGTGTATTCTGTGGTTGTTGGATAAAATGTTTGTATATAACTGTTAAAGTTCATTTGTTCCAAGGTATATTTTAAATCCATTGTTTCTTTGTTGACCTTTTGTCTTGATGACCTATTTAGTGTTGTCAGTGGAGTATTGAAGTCTCCCACTATTATTGTGTTGCTATCTCATTTCTTAGGTCCATTCGTAATTGTTGTATAAATCTGGGAGTGCTGGTTTTAGGTGAATATATGTTTAGGATTGTGATATTTTCCTTTTGGACAAGGCCTTTCACCATTATATAATGCCCCTCTTCATCTCTTTTAACTGCTGTTGCTTTCAAGTTTTTTGTCTGATATAAGAATAGTTACCCCTGCATGCTTTTGGTGTCCATTTGCATGAAATGCCTTTTTCCACTACTTTACTTTAAGTTTATGTGAGTCCTTATGTGTTAGTTGAGTCTCCTGAAGGCAACAGATAGTTGGTTGGTAAGTTCTTACCCATTCTTCAGTTCTGTATCTTTTAAGTGGAGCATTTAAGCCATTTATATTCAACGTTAGTATTGAGATGTGGTTGCATTCATCAAGCTATTTGTTGCCAGTGTACCTTGGTTTTTGTGTTTGTTTTTTAACTTGTATTTTTGTTTTATGGGTCCTGTGTTATTTATTCTTTAAAGTGGTTCTGTTTTGATGTGTTTCCAGGATTTGTTTCAAGATTTAGAGCTCCTTTTAGCAGTTCTTGTACTGGTGGCTTGGTAATGGCAAATTCTCTCAGTATTTGTTTGTCTGAAGAAGACTGTATCTTTCCTTCATACATGATGCTTAGTTTCACTGGATACAAAATGTTCACCTGATAATTGTTTTGAGGGGGCTGAAGATAGGGCTCCAATCCCTTCTAGATTGTTGGGTTTCTGCTGAGAAATCTGCTGTTAATCTGATAGGATTTCCTTTGTAGATTACCTGGTGCTTCTGTCTCACAGCTCTTAAGGTTCTTTTCTCCATCTTAATTTTAGATAACCTAATGACAATGTGCCTAGGAGATGATCTTTTTGTGATGAATTTCCCAGGTGTTGTGTTTCTTGTATTTAGATGTCTAGGTCTCTAGCAAAGCCAGGGAAGTTTTTCTCAATTATTCCCTCAAATATGTTTTCTAAACTTTTAGATTTATCTTCTTCCTCAAGAACACTGATTATATAATCCCAGACTTCTTGGATGCTTTGTTCATATTTTCTTATTTTCTTTGTCTTTGTTGGATTGGGTTAATTTGAAAACCTTGTCTTTGAGCTCTGAATTTTTTCTTTCTACTTGTTCAATTCTGTTGCTGAGACATTCCAGAGCATTTTGCATTTCTATTAGATATGTCCAATGTTTCCTGAATTTTTGATGTATTTTTCTTTATGCTATCTATTTCCTTGACTATTTCTCCCTTCCCTTCTTGTATCTTTTTTTTTATTTCCTTGCATTGGGCTTCACCTTTCTATGATGCCTCCCTGATTAGCTTAATAACTAACCTCCTGTATCCTTTTTCAGGTACACCAGGGACTTCTTCTTGGTTTGAATCCATTGCTGGTGAACTAGTGTGATTTTTTTTTGGGAGGGGTGGTTAAAGAGTCTTGTTTTGTCATATTATCAGAGTTGGCTTCCTGGTTCCTTCTCATCTGAGTGGGCTCTGTCAGAGGGATGGTCTAGGGTTGAAGGCTGTTGCTCAGATTCTTTTTTCTCATGAGGTATTCCTTGATGTAGTACTCTCCCCCTTTTCCTATGAATGTGACTTCCTGTGAGCCAAACTGAAGATTGTTGTCTTTCTTTTGGGTCTAGCCATCCAGCAAGTATACCCAGCTCCAGTCTGGTACTGGGGATTTTCTACAGAGAGTTCTGTGATGTGAACAGTCTATTGGGTCTCTCAGTTGTGGATACCAGCACCTGTTCTGGTTGAGGTGCCAAGGGGGTAAAATGGACTCTGTGAGGGTTCTTAGCTTTGGCAGTTTAATGCTCTATTTTTGTGCTGGTTAGCCTCCTGCCAGGAGGTGGTGCTTTCCAAAGCACATCAGTTTTAGTAGTATCAAACCAGCAGTGGGTGCAGCCCTAGAATTCCCCAGATGATATGCCCTTTGTCTTCAGTTACTAGGGCAGGTAGGGAAGGATCATCAGGTGGGGTAGGGCTAGGTGTATCTGAGCTCAGAATCTCCTTGGGTGGGTCTTGATACAGCTGCTCTGGGGGATGGGGGTGAGGTTCCTAGGTCAATGAAATTTTGTACCTAGGAGGAATATGGCTGCCTCTGCTGAGTCATGCAGGTTATCATGGAAGTAGGGTAAAGCTAGCAGTCACAGGCCTCACCCAGCTCCCATGTGGACTGAAAAATCTGTCTCATTCCCACCATGGCCCTGCTAACAGTCCTGAATCTGTTTCCAAGCAATGGGCAAACAGGGCTGGAGAACTTGCCCCAGGCTACCCACCTCCCAGTTGTGAAAGAAAAGTGCTTGGTTCTTCTCTAGCCTGTGAGTCTGCACACAGCATCCACACACCTTCCCCCAAGTTTTGGACAGGATCCTTTTCACCCAGTTCAAATTGTTACGAAGTTCAGCTGGAGATTTTCTTCTCCCTGTGGTGTTTTTCCTCACTCCTCTGGCCGCCCTCCTGATGGAGCCCTGTGATTTCAGGAAGGAATGACCTGCTTGGGGACCCAGTGAGCTCCCAGGGCCTTTCCTGCTACCCCTGTATTTCACTCAGCTTTCTAAATTGACTCAGCTCCAGGTAAGGTTGGAAACTTCTCCCACAAACAGACCTTCAGTTTCTCCAGTGGGGGTGTGTGTTCAGGAGAGGAGGATCTCCCTTTCCCACTTCCACAGTTGGGGCACTCACAGTATTTAGGATGTCTCTTGAGTCCTGCAGGAACAGTCTGCTTCCTTCAGAGGGTCTGTGGGTCCTCTCGGGACTGCTGGTTTGTTTTTGTTGTTGATCTGGAGCTATAATTCACAATGCAAGCCTCTGGACACTGCTCTGTCCATCCAAGTCGGAGCTGCAATCTAGTCCTTCCTCCTTTCTACCATGATGAATATAATCTGTTTATTTAAAAAGAGGGATGTTTGGGACAAGTCAGAAAGTTCAAGCATGTTGTAGATGGTATGCGTAACTCATGAAAAAAATTGTGAAAGGAAATTTATAAAAGGAATGTATGTAATTAAGGTATAATAGTCTCTCTAAAATTGGTTCCCTATGCTGTGTCTAATAAAATTCAAACACTTTTTCATCGAGTTTAACTTTTAGGTTATCTAAATGGGCTTCCAATAAGAAAAAAAAAGTCATACTGCAAAATGTTTTTATTTGCTTTCTTGGTAACTGACTTAAGATACAAAATTGTATGTTCTAGAATTCAACAGTTTCACCTTCACATGATACTACAAATGGGATATCAGTCTCTCTTCATTGATAGCTGCTACCTTTACAAATCTCCCCTGGAGTCAGTTGGACACCAGTTTTGTTTTGACTTGCTCCTCCTCTCTGATGAGTTCTTTCCTCCAATAAGATTTAATATTCTAAGTCTCACAGTTTGACACAATGACTAACAGCATCTCCTGACAGACCATAAACCATAGGTAGGGTCAACTCTATACCCCAGACCCGCAGGAAGTAGTTGAAAGATGAGACCTCCACCCCCAATGCTAAAGATTTGTCATTGTTGTTCTGTTGTGGGGGCAGGGAATGTGGAGTCCTAATAAGTAAGTGACAGCAAGGATGGGGTCCCAGATGGGGAAGAACAGTTGTTCCCAGAGATGGCTAATAACTGACAACCCACTGGCACAACTGCATCACTCTACACATGGCCCGATCAGCACAACCTCGTCCACACATAGCCTCCTCCAGCATGACCCTATAAAACTTCCCTCTAGGCCCTACATCTTTGCAGTCAGCCCCTTCTTTGCTGTGTTGCCTGTTGTGCCTTTGCAAAATATCTTTTACTTACCTTTCTTTAGCTATGACTGTCTTGGTAAATTTACTGCCCATGATTTCAGCCCCAGCCAGTTTCACCACAACACTCATAATGCAATCACTTCCCACCCAGACCCATCTCCAAGCCTGGGGATTACAATGTGACATGAGAGTTGAGTGGGGATACATATCCAAAGCATTTCAGCTGCTCTCACAAGGTGCAAAGTGTAGGGAGTTGGCCAGGGCTAGAAAACTAGTGATTTGTATTGACATATGAGTGCCTGCTTAGATCTTCTACTCTTCTACCCAGGTCCCCCGAACACTTTGATACTTTCTTGTGTTTTCCAATCAGCCCCATTTTTGCCACTTCCTTCCATTTATCAAGCAGTGTTGAAAGTTTACTATGTGTGAAGCACTGAGCTAAATATTTTTGGGAATATAAATAAAAGCTACCTCCACTACATTTATCCTCTAGAAAGGGAGGTGATATTGTACAGTAAGAATAGCAATGGGAAGTAACAAGTGTTGGAAACCACTGAGAAGTTATGTGTTATTCTTGGGTTTCTCTGACATGATTTTAGTTTCTGAGGAAGCCTTCTTGGCTAAGAATGGAAAGCAGATGACAGGCTTGTCTAAACTTCTAGGTCACTGACTAGGAAAGTACTAGAAGCTTAAATATAATCACAAAATAAAAAACAATAAATAAAGCCCATTTAAGAGCATTTACTTGGGTGACAGGAAGCATTCTAAGCACTTTAGGTGTTTTAATCAATCATCTCATAATTACCTTTATAAGGTAGCTGACATCCTCATCTTCAGTTTGCAGATGAGAAAAGCAACACACAAGAAACTAGAGTAACTCAATCAACTTCATAGCCTCAACTATAGCGGGGCTGGATTTGAACCCTGGCTGTGTGGCTTCTAACCTGCTCCACAATACCATTTATCACCAAGAAAATGATCTGATTACATTTTTTCCAAATATTTTGACTACTACTGTTAAAGTTTTATTCAATGATTTGTGAAAACACATTTAAAAAAACTATTCAGGGCCATTATAATAGGTATAGGGACCACTGCAATGGGGTCTTGCAGTAGGGGAGGGAGATTGTGCTCAACCCTAAATACAGCATGGACATATGGGAATTTATAGCAGGGAGCAGGGTGTAAGCCAGTGGATGGAAAATCACTAAGAAACATCAGGGGTAATTGTGGTTCTGACTGAACTGACCTAATACTATTCTTGCTGAAGATAGGCCACAGTCATGGTGATCAGACATCTCCTGCAGGATGGTGGAGAATGAGGAACCTGATCAAATATTGAGGATGATCAGATATCTATCCAGGGCAGGGGGTTCTTGCTAAATTCACATAGCAGAGTTCTTTGCTAAAATTGGATTTTATAAGGAAGTATACAAATATGCCTAGGAGAAGGTTCAGAAGCCTGACTAAAGTTTGACCAAGCAAAGACTACATTTGACAAAAATTCAAAACTATTGCAATAGGGGGCAAGACTTTTGCAATAGAGTAGAGAGGCTGAAATTTACTCTGAATACAACAGGGACTATTGGAGATTTGTAGCCATCATACAGAACAATGAAGTGGATGGAAAATTACTTATGGGAACTTTGTTTGGCATTAAAGGTGAAGGTAAGAGAAACTTGATTAAAAATCCAAGGGGAAAAGGGAAGAGGAGCTTGATAGGTTATCAAGGGTGAGGGGATGTTCAATAAGCTGGCTTAGAATTCTTTGCTAAAATGCACTCAGCACACCAAGGACCAGATCTAGTCAAGAAGGCTGCGCCAAGGGGTCTGACTAAAGTTCAGTCAAGGAAAGAATCCTTGTCATGGCCACTGCCATAAAGTTGGCCATGGTAGGTCCTAAAGTGTCCCTGGACTTACGTTGGTTCTCTCTACCCAGGAGTGAAAGTTTTCTCCTTTTTCACATCCCTTGCTTCTGGAATCTGAGAAGTCTGGAGTGATCACTTCCTTTGGCAGCTGCTCCATTTGTCCCTGGGCTGTTTCAAGGCACTGAAGAAAAGGATTAGAGAAAGGGGAGTTGGGGCTGAGGATGGTTAATGATGTCTGGAGAGAGAGCAGGATTAGCTGGGAATCTACCCACATGTTGTACATTTTTTTTTTTTTCTGGAAAATACATATCCTTAGTTCTGAATATCAGGAAATTCACACAGTTGAGAACTGGCTTCATGCCCCAGGATATCTCCTTAATAAAAACACAGAGTCTGTGAAGTGATCCTGCAGAAACTTCCTCCAAAAAACTCCTATTTTGTTTGCATGTCTGTTTATATAAAGTCATCACCCAGGAGAGAGAACTGCTACTGTCGTGTAAGTCTAGAAACGTTGACTGTGTGGATAATGGTAAAAATTGGTACCCTGGCCTTGTTTCGGGACCATTACTGTGACTTTAAAAATTCAAGATATATTACTTCCCCAGTAAAGACAGCCTGAGCATAGGCAAAAAGTCTCTGGGTGATTAATGATTAGACTCTCTGAAGAGTGGAGGCATGGAGGAGACGGACAAATGGAATTAAAATGTTGCATGTTACTTAACATTCCCTCAGATGACTCAGACACTCCCTGCACCTTTGTCATTTATTCTATCGTTTAAAAAGTCAGTTCCATTTTCAAGTATCCCAGAGTTCAGTGAGAATCTTTATTAAGGGAGGGCTTCTTTTCTTTCTTTTTTCCTAATGATGATTGGTTTGAGATTAATGCTGCAGTATTTTCATGAGTCTCTGTTTCAACAGCAAAATACAGATGCTAAGAGTTGTCCTGTAAGAATGCTGTAAGAGTGAATAAAATCACATAGGTGAACCTTTTCATGCAGGGACTAACACAAAGTAGACCCTCAAAACTGTAGGCATTATTGTCATCATTACGTGGGATGAACATTGGCATTTTGGACTATTCAGAATCCAGTTTCTGTAATTCTTATAGCAACACCTCTAATTTTCTTTGGAGTTCCATTCCTCCCCCACTCTGACTTTAAGTTCTTCAGATACCATTGAGAAGATCAGACCTTAGCAAACAGTAATAACAACAATTAATTATTTAACAGAACTTTACCAGATGCCAGACATTGTTCTAAGCACTTTTCCTGGATTATCTCATTTGTTACCCAGAACTACCTACAAAGAAGTGTACTAGAGAGGGTAGGAAAGGTGCTGTCACAGAGGAACCCCAAATATTATGATGTAGAGGACCCAGAAGTTTATGTCTGTCTCATAATGGTTCCAATGCCAGTGGTCCAGGTTGGCTGGGACAGCTGTGCTCTATGTGCTGTTCAGACACCCAGCTCCTTTTGTCTGAGTCAGCCACTTCCAGGACATCATCCTCCACATTTGGAGCTTAATAGCTGCCATGAGTGTGTTTCAGTCATGCAGACAGGGACAGAGGACATGGAGAAGATATGCCCAACATCTTAATTCCCAGACCTGAAAGAAGCCCGCACTACTCCCATTGCATTGCATTGGCCAGAACTTACTCACACAGACACACCTAACACAAGGGCAGGCTGGAAAAGTGTAGTCCAGCTGAGCACAAGTCTCTTCTATAGGTGAAGTGGAGAATAGATTTCACAAGGCACAGGGAGTTACAAGTATTAGAGGAAATATAGGCAATATAGGTAAGTAATTATTCACTATTTTACATCTTGGGGAAATAGGCTTAGATAGATTAAATCACCATAAGGGAATCTGTCAGTGCCCCATCTACAGGCCTAATCCTACCAGAAAGTTACTGTATACATCGATTTTGGGGAGTCTCTGCCTAAGACAGATTTCTAATCATAGGGCAAGATTGGCCAGCTTGTGGGGACTAATGAGCAAGCCCTAACCAATGAAGGGCATGAGATAGTAGATAAATTACCATAGACTTTCTCTCTCTGTGGCACACTTCTAAGATGTGTTCCACAAAGTCAGAGTTCCTCCCGTGGGAATCACCCCCAAGTGCACCTAGAAATAACTTGCTCATTAATATGCCCTCTATTATCTTTCTTTCATGCTCCCTCTCACTTCTCTATTCTCTCATAGGCTTCATGGGATCACCTCCTAAACAAACTGCTTTCATCTAAATCCATCTTAGGTTCTGTGTTTGGTCATTGAAACTAATTAGGTTACAGTTAGTAAATAGAGGAACCAGAATCTGAGCTTGGCTGGCAGCATCCAGACTTGCCTCTTAATCATGGGGCACAATTTCTCCAAGTCCTTAGAGCGAGACGTGTACCTCACTTATTTTATCTGCTGATAGTGGACACAACGCCCAATACACCAAGTCAGGGAAAGGAAGGATGGATGGTTCAGCCTGGTATGTGGGCTTTCTGAGCTACAGACATGAGGCTAATTATTTCACATGCCTTAATTTATTTAATCCTTCTCCCAACCCACAAGCTGTCAGTTTACATAATCATATTTGTATCTCCAGGACAAAGCGCAGTGCCTGGCACAGAGTACATCCTCAGCAAATGAATGTTGAATGACTAAATTGAATAAATTAATGATTCATATAAAGCAGAGGTTACTGTTAATTTTTTTCAGATAAAGAAATTTAAGCTCAGAGAAATCAATACCATTTCAAGATAGAAGCTAAAAATAAAGCAAGTAGAGCCATGATATGTGATGTCTACAGAGTGTTGGTTTTAATCTTGACACTATCCTGACAGCTGCACATATAATAATATCTTAGTTTATCATTAAACCATACTATGAGATAGACTGCAAGCATCTATTTTTAGAGAAAGGATTGAGGATCAGAAAGTCTAATAACACAGAGAAGATCACTCAACTAATAGGAAACATACTTCAATTTGAAAACAGCGGTTTGTCTCCAACTTTTATGTGCTTTCCACTATAATACACAATCATAACTAATAATAGCAAACATATGAGTACTAATTATTATTATCCCTCACCCCCTCCCACTCTTCCCCCCATGCCCCCAAAGTCCATTGTATCATTTTTATTAAAAGCCTTATACTTTTGATCCATTCTGGAAAATTCTTAACCATTATCTCTTTTAATATTTGCTCTAATTCCATCTATCTTTTTTCCTGGAAACTTTAATAGATGTACATTAGACTTTCTCATCCTTTCATCCATTTATTATCACCTTTTCTTTTAAGAAATATTTCTGTCTCTTTATTTCATTATTATTATTTTTAATTGTTTTTAAAGATACAGGATCTTGCTATAATACCCAGGCTGGCCTCAAATTCCTGGCCTTAAAGTGTCCTCCCACTTTGACCGTCCAAAGCACTGGGATTATAGGCATGAGTCACCACATGTGGCCTCTATTGCATTAATAATTTATTCAGATATATTTTCTGGTTCTTAAATTTTCTTTACAGTTATATCTACATGCTCTTTAACTCATAGATGCTTAAGTCCAACCATTATATTTTTCATATTTCTTTCATTCTTTTTTTAAACCTACTTGGTCTTGTTCCTGGCTCATATTTTAATTTTTTATTTCTTTAAATATTTAAATATAGTTTTTGATATTTTGTATCTGATAAATTCCTGTTGATCCTACTTATGCTGGCTTATTTTCTTCAGTGTTTTATATTCTGTAATTATGGATTTTTGAGCTAATATTTCAATGTATAGTATTCATCCTCCAGAGAGTATTTGCATTTGCTTCTGCCAGGTCCCCTGAAGGCTATTAACCTAGGATCACTTGGATTTATTGAAAGGTAATGTAAATTTAAATCTCAAACCCACATAACAGCAGATCTATGGTTGCAGGCTTTTTCAACTTCCACTTTGGTTTTGGTCTTGGTAATTTCCTCTACTTTCTCACATACTTGACTATGAATTTAAAAGGGTAACTGTCTTATTTTTCTATTATATTTAGGTATTTTTTGGCAAAGGGATTTAAAAGATATATTTTCTAAAGAATCCTAAAATTCATACGGAACCAAAACAGAGCCCACATAGCCAAAGCAATACTAAGCAAAAAGAACAAATCTGGAGGCATCATATTTCCTGACTTCAAGGTATTCTACAAGGCTATAGTTACCAAAACAGCATGGTACTGGTATAAAAATAGGCCTGTAGACCAACTGAACAGAATAGAGAATCCAGAAATAAAGTCAAATATTTACAGCCAACTGATCATTGACGAAGCATACAAAAACATAAATTGGGGAAAGGACACCCTACCCAATAAATGGTGATGGTAAAACTGGCAAGCTACATGTAGACGAATGAGGGGTCCTCATCTCTTACCTAATACAAAAATCAACTCAAGATGGATCAAAGACTTAAACCTAAGACCTGAAACTATAAAAATTCTGGAAGATAGCATTGCAAAAACTCTTCTAGACATTGGCTTTGGCAGAGTTCATGACCAAGAACCCAAAGTAAATGAAACAAAAACAAAAATAAATAGATGGGACCTAATTAAACTAAAAAGCTTCTACACAGCAACAGAAATAATCAGCAGAGTAAGCAGACAACCCATAGAATGGGAGAAAATATTTGCAAATTATGCATTTGACAAAGGATCAATATCCAGAATCTACAAGGAACTCAAATCAGCAAGAAAAAATAAATAATCCCATCAAAAAGTAGGGAAAGGACATGAATAAACAATTCTCAAAGGAAGATATACAAACAGCCAACAAGCATGTGAAAAACATTTCAACATCACTAATTATCAGGGAAATGCAAATTAAAATCACAATGAGATACCACCTTACTCCTGCAAGAATAGCAATAATTAAAAAGTCCAAAAATAAAAGATGTTGACATAGGTATGGTAAAAAGGGACACATTTACACTGCTGATGGGAATGTAAACTAGTAGAACAATTATGGAAAACAGTATGGAGATTCCATAAAGAACTAAAAATAGAACTACCATTTGATCCAGCAATTCCACTATTGGGTATCTACCCAATGGAAAATAAGCGATTATATGAAAAAGACACACGAACATGCATGTTTATAGCAGTACAATTGCAAACATATGGAACCAACTTAAGTGTCTATCAACCAATGAGTGGATAAAGAAAATGTGGTATATATACACCATAGAATACTACTCACCCATAAAAAGGAATGAAATAATGTCTTTTGCAGCAACTTGGATGGAGCTGGAGCAATTATTCTAAGTGAGGCAACTCAGGAATGGAAAACCAAATATTATATGTTCTCATTATAAGTGCAAGTTAAGATATGAGGATGCAAAGGCATAATATAATAATATAATGGACTTTGGGAACAGGGCAGAGAGGAAGGTTGGGACGGGGGTGAGGGATAAAAAACTACATATTGGGTACAATGTATACTGCTTGGGTGATGATCCACCAAAATATCAGAAAGCACCACGAAAGAACTTATCCATGTAATCAAAAACCACCTGTTTCCCCAAAACTATTGAAATATTTTTCTTTCTGGAATATTTCTGAAAATGATAGATATGAAGTTCATGTTCACTGTATTAATTTTCCACCCTTTTATAAAGGCACTGAATGTATTCTGCAACTCCTTCAGACTGAATTTCTAGGCTCCAACTTGGCAGCAGTAGCCAGGTGTGTGGCTAAGAACTTGAGGGAGGGTAAGGTCAATAGAAAGCCAACAGCCCTCTTATTTGTCAGTTAATTTTGCTTGGGAAATGTGGCTAACAATTCGCTAGAAGTACCGCCTGGGGCGTGCCCACCTGTTTTGTGTTTGGCATCCCCAGGTGAAGAGCTTTTATGTTAGCCTTGAGTGGGTAGCTGTCTTCTCCAAGTTGTCAATCCCAGTCCCAGCTGCCTATGACCTGCCCTTCTTCCCAGTGCCACAACGGAATAATGACTTGGATTTTCTTTTTCCCATAATTTCTGCCTGACTAAATGTCACCAGAAATCCTCTTTTAATTCCCTTTGATCCAACCGATTATATCACTCCCTTTTCTCTGTTACTGATAATTATGTTACTTATACCTATCACACTATGCTATTACTAATTTCCTACATATCTGTCTCTCTTCTCGAAGTAGCAATTACTTAATGACTTGTATCCCAGTGTATTCATTTATGCTTATTTAATCCCTAGGAGGGGGTCCTTGAGATTTTTTTAATTAATGAATGAATTCATTAAGCATTAATTTATTCAATTAATGTTTACAGAGCACCAGCCCTTTACAAGATATCATGATATCCCAGGGCTATAGCAGTAAGAAGATGCAGTGGCAGGAAATTTCCATTGAATTGAATTATCTTCCTTCTTCTATTTATTTATTTAAATTGTCATTCTAGCATATTTTTCTTTTTTAAAAAATTTTCTAGTCTTCCATAGCTCCCTGTTGCAGTTATGGTACTTACCATTTTATGGGACACTTACTTCATGGAATCCCCAAGTCTCCACCGTGATTGTTCTTCCAGGACAGAGCACAATAGCTTATTTATTTTGGCTCTCAATTATCTAGCATAGGGGTGGGTAAACTATGGCTTGTGGGCCAAATTTGGCTTGATGTGTATTTTTATATGGCCTATGAGCTAAGAATGGTTTTCACATTCTTAAATGCATTCTTAAATGAAAGAAATCAAGAGTAATAATTAATTTATGATACATGACAATGAAAATTATATATGAAATAGAAATTTCATGGGTATCAACAGCAGAGGCTGCAGAACAGCAAAAATTGCTGCCTGTTCCTTCTCCTGGAAGCTTCGTCCCAGAGGTCACGGGCCAGATGCCAGTGAGAGCTCTCCTGTATGAGGTGTCTGTCGGCCCCTACTGGGAGTTTTCTCCCAGTCAGGAAAAACGGGGGTCAGGGACCCACTTGAGGAGGCAGTCTGTCCCTTATCAGAGTTTAGGATAGGAGGCAATTAGAGTTAGATTATGTCATGAGGGTGGAGCCTTCCTGGTGGGATTATTGGCCTTATAATAAGAGGAACAGATATCTCCCCACCACTCAACTTTCCCCCAAACCAAGTGTAAGTGCCAAGCAGAGACCATGAGTCTTAGTCAGTTCAGACTGCTATAACAAAGTGCCATAGACTGGGTGGTTTATGAACAATAGAAATTTATTTCTATCATTTTAGAAGCTAGAAGTCTGAGATTAGAGTACCAGCATAGTATGGTTCTACTGAGGCCTCTCAGGTTAAAGACTGCCAATTTCTTACACCTCACATGGTAGAAAGAAGGCAAGTCTGTAATCCCAGCACTTTGGGAGGCCAAGGTAGGAGGACTGCTTGAGGCCAGGAGTTGTAGACCAGCCTGGGCAACATAGCAAGACTCTGCCTCCACAAAAATTAAAAATAAAATAAATAAAAGGGCACTAATCCCATTCATGAGAACTCTACTCTCAAGACCTAATCACCTCCAAAACATCCCACCTTCTATTTTGGGGGTTATAATTCTAACATATAAACTTTGAGGGGGCATAAACATTTACCCTATAGCACCATGTGAGAACATAGTGAGAAGGTACCACCTGCAAGTCAGGACAGTCCTGATCAGAAACCAAATCAGGTAGCACCTTGACCCTGGACTTTCCAGTTTCCAGGCCTGTGAGAATAAATTTCTATTGTTTAAGCCGGTCTATGTTTTTTGTTTTGTTTTGTTTTTTGTTTTTTTTTAAATAGTAGCCCAAAGTGACTAAGACACTGGGTAATTTTTTTCTTGGTCTTTGAAAAATGGAAGGCCACGAGTCATAGGAGGTCTTTAGGGTATCAATGTCAAGACCTCTTGGGAAAGATAAAGCTCTGTTCTCCAGTACAGAGGTGGTAATAATCTCTTTTTATGTTTGAGAGGCTGAAAGCAGAGACTGCAGGACCTTGAAGGAAGAGCACAAAAGAGAAAGAAAGGGAAAGTCATGGGGTTCAGGTTCTGTAAGACAGCAGGCTGGGCTCCTGGCTGAGGAATGCATGTGAGGACAGCTGTGAAGGAACTTTCTGGAAGTTTCTAGAACACTAGCCACATGGGGCTTAGGCAGAATTGATAGTCTTGTGAAAGGAAAATAAACCTTGGATCCCCAAAATCACTAAGCTAAAGGAAAAAGTCAAACTGGGAACTGCTTAGGGCAAACCTGCCTCCCATTCTATTCAAAATCACCCCTCTGTTCACTGAGATGAATGCACATCTGATTGCCTCCCATTTGTCTCCCGTCTACCTGTGATGTGGAAACCCCCTCCCGCTTCGAGCTGTCCCACCTTTCTGGACCAAACCAATGTTCATATTACATATGTTAGTTGATATCTCATGTTTCCCTAAAATACAAAACCAAGCTGTGCTCTGACCACCTTGGGCACATGTCGTCAGGACCTCCTGAGGCTATCACAGGCCTGTGTCCTCAACCTTGGCAACATAAAATTTCTAAAATAACTGAGACCTGTCTCAGATATTTGGGGTTCACATTTCGATAACCATGAAGGGATTCTGAGTGCAGGTGCCCCTGAGCTTTGACAAATCTATCTGGAGATTTGGTATCAGCATGAGCTAACTTTATGGCTCAAACCAATAGGATGATTTGCTGAGGTCTGGCAGCATCCCCTCCAGAGAATCCCTTATCTCCCCAAATGTAGTTGAGCTCTAACATTAATTTTGCAGTACAACTTCCTTTTTCTTTAGAGTTTTACTTGCTTCCAACAAGGAAGACAAGATTTCTTGCTTCCATGACGATGGAAGGCAGGTAACTCTTTTATGGAGTTTCAGCTCACTCCCAACAGAGGAGATGACTTTGAGTGTTTTTTTTTTCCTGTTTCTAGGATGGTAGAGAACAGTTTTCAGACTGAGACCCATTTGAAGGTAAGTTATCAACCAGCTGGTCTTAATTTCTCCTTACCATGAGAGCACTCAATGATAATATTGTTAGAGTTTTTCTTGTTACTTGTTCTGTTCTTTCTCCCACCTGATTTGACCAACTCTACCTGACTTGGTCAAATCTGAGTGAGAATTCCAAACTATGGGTAACAAAGCCTCTCTAATTTGGATAAAGTTCCTCATAACTGCAAAAGAGGAAAAAACAAACAAACAAAACACATGTGCTTGGTTTCTGTTTGCTTCCTGTCTTAAAAAAACATAAATGTTCTTTCATTTACTTTTTTTCCACCTCATGCTTTCTTCCCCCTTTGCCATCTGTAGTACCAAAAAATCTAGAGGAAGCTTCAAATGACTTGAACCCCTTTAAAGAGTTCAGAACAAAGGTGCCACTCTCCCCTCTGGGGTTGTTTTATTTTCTTTGTTGAGTTTCAAGAGCCATAGGCAGCCCTGTTTTTTTTTACTGCATAAATAAAACCAGACCCCTTTGGCTTCGAGGGTACCAGAGATGACCTTGTACTGTGACAGGATTTGACCTTGGTGTGTATAATGGCAGACAAGAGCTACAAAGTTAGGGGTGTCTGAGCACAGTTTACATGAAGTGGTCTTGGCTGTTGTTTATTTTCTCCTAGGAAGTTGTTGTTTAAGGATCCTAATTCTAGTTCAGAGATTCATTCTAACGGATCCTCTCTATTGCCTTTTCTCCCAAAATTAATCTTGATTAAGCTTGTCTGTGTGCATTTGCTTGAGGAACTGAACTGTTGTTTTCATAGGTAAATGAGAGACTGAGCTTTCTCGGCTCCAAAGAAAAAGGGCATTTTGCTCCTCCCAGACAAAAGGCACCCCTGGGTGACTTAGGACCTGGTGGCAGTGTCTGGGGGTTTGACTTCCAATAACGTGCAGTGGCCCTACAGGAAAATCCTGAAAATTTAAAAAATGGCTCATCCAGGAAATGCATATAAGGGCTGATCACTCAGCGTTTTGATCCCTCTCAGAGGTTATAGACCTCTGGAGAGAGAAACTGAGATGTTTAAGCAAGTGGAAACAACTCAGTGTTGACATGCTGAGGAGTCCTGCCCAAAAGCAGCACATATCAGTCCACCACACTTAAACCCTAGGCCACAGCTCAGTTCCTCCTTAAAAAAAAAAAAAAAAAAATTGTGGGAAACAACCTAAGAATGAGGGGGAAAAAAAAAGAATGACCCTCTTTCAAGAACTCTAAGTTCTATGGCACCTCTACTTGCCAGAGTTTAATGTAAAATGGAAGCAATATGGTCTTTGTGGACATTTACATTAAGGAAAAAGAGCCCTAAGGTTGACCTGAAGACTGTAGAGTTCCAAAGTTCTAGTTTGTCTCTAGTTTCTTTTCTGCCTGCTTCATATCTGCTGTTATTTGTCTACTAAGATAGAAACCACTGTTTGGATTTAGCAGGGTCATTTTTTGCAAGCCAGTGAATTTATATTTATCTCATGCCTAAAGTTCTGAAGTAAAAGCTATAGGATCTTTCTGTGTGTGTGTGTGTGTGTGTGTGTGTGTGTGTGTGTGTGTGTATTTCAAAGGACTTTATAATTTCTATACTTTTATGTTTAATTAGCAATTAAATTCATTTTAATTTCCCTCCAGCACAACAGACTTTTTCTTTCTGTACCTTATGATGTAAATTTTGCTATTTAATTTTCACCTGAGTTGTTTCTTTAATATGCAAGTTTAGGCTATTTAGCTGACAAATGCCTAGGGTTAATGAAGCAGGTTATCAAGAATTTGGAAGTCTAAGGAAAAACAAGAGTCTTTCTGAATCCATAAGATGTACTTCTATCAACATACCTAAAACATCTATGTATTTATATGTTGTGTATACAATGTTTCACTACTAAAAATATATAAAAGAGCTCTAATTCATTGGCTTAAGAAAATAAAAGTGCTTGAATCAAATACATTAGGGAAAAAGAAAAGACTAGTTGAATGCTTTTTCAAGGTTATATAACAAGTAAAATATTTAATAAATAAGCTAGCTTTAAATTATTGGTAAAGTAATATTAGAAATGTCTTAAGAATTGCCAGCATACATTTTTGTTTGCATTTATTGATCAAGCAATTTTATATTTATTCCTGCCAAATACTATAAGGTGTCAAAATTTGGCGTGTTATAAAACTATAAACCCAGTCCAAAACAGAATAATCCTTGCTTTTGTAATTTTAAATACATAAGACATTAATATGGTTTAATGAAAATAGCTACATCTTGAATTTAGTAAGATTACCATAATTTCTAATCTTACAGATTTAGGCAGTCTAGTCCACAGGGAAATAAGGTTTGTTTTGGGAAAGAACTGTTATAATTTTTGTTTCAAATCTAAACTATAAACTAAGTTTCTCTCTACCTGATTTCTCCAAAATTTGGAAACTATTTGTGAGTATTCTTAACTTACGGCAATACAGTTATTAAGAGGGTGCAACATGGCACAAGTATACATATGTAACAAACCTGCACGTTATGCACATGTACCCTAGAACTTAAAGTATAATAAAATAAATAAATAAATAAATAAATAAATAAATAAAAAAGAGTAAGAATCTGTTAACAATAAGAATCCGTTTTCATTTGTAACAGTACACAATTGGACAAGCTGGTTATTTCCAAGGCTTTGACTGGAATGGTGTGCTTTCCTTTAAGGAATCAAACTTGACTTATGGAGCAAATAAAAGCCCCTTTGGGAAAACTGGCCTCATACCTTGTCTACACAGTCCCAGTACAGGGTTCCTGACCTGTGATAAGTAAAGAATGTAACTTTCAGACAGGCCCAGGAGCCCCAAGTTTATCTTGGCACCTCAAGATAAGAAGAATTCACCCAACTCAGAGGTATTTGATGGTACAAACCCATGGCTCAGCTCAGCTTTTAAAAAGTCTTATCTGAGATTCCTCCTATGGAACAAAGTTCCATCAAAGCCAATTTAAAAGCCTGTATAATAAAAATAATTATTCTTGCTACACTGTAGACAAATGATTAAACCAAGTATAATAAAGCAAATTAGTTCCACTGTTACTGGGGAGTCCTTGCTCCCAGAGCTCTCAAGATGGCAGTGGGCCCCTTCCAAGATGGTGGCAAGCTTCGTGTTCTCTGACCCAGGGTTCTTGGCTTCACAGATTCCAAGGAATGGAATCTTGGGCCATGCGGTGAGTGTTATAGCTTTATAAGAAGCTGTAGGTCACGGAAGTGAACCGTAGAACCCAGTGACTAGTGTTCAGCTCAATTAGAATGAACCCAGGCACTTAGCTGTGCAGGAACAATGGCAAGCCTTTAGCCTGATCAGCAGTGGCAGTGGGTGCCTTGCTGGATCAGGAGCACAGTGGATACCCTATGGGATCTGGAGGGATGGAAGTGAGCGGTGGGTCTGTGATGGCAGCAAACAGCAGTGGTGGACAGCGAGCGAAAGCTCAGCTCAAGCTGTAACAAAACACGAACCAGAAGAGTGCAGTTGCAAGATTTGAGTGAAACAGAGTGAAAGCAGAGCTCCCATATAAGGGGAGTTGCCATTGCTGGCTCGAATGCCTAGGTTTACATCCTGATCCTTGCCCCTCCTGCTGTGCTCTCAGGCAATAGATGATTGGCTATTTCTTTACCTCCTGTGTTTATCTAATTAGCAGTTTAGTGAGCTCTCTGTTTGGTCAGGTGTGGGCTAAGTTGCAAGCCCCGTGTTTAAAGGTGGATGCAGTCACCTTCCCAGCTAGGCTTAGGGATTCTTAGTCGGCCTAGGAAATTCCAGCTAGTCCTGTCTCTCAGTCCCCCCTCTCAACAGGAAAACCCAAGTGCTGCTGGGGAGGTTGGTCAACTATCACTCTAACTGCTTCCTGCTGAATTGGGGTGTAGTGGGGTTATGCAGTTGAGATTTTCTCAGGAGGGGGGCCTTTGATGTCATTAACATCAGAGCATGGGCTAGCAGGCTGGTCTAGGGGTCCGTGGTAGATCTTACTCATGGACTGCATTTGGGGCTCCATTTGAAGAACCATTTGTAGTTTTACAGCTTTGATTCTGGAAGAGACAGACTTAACAAGGAGATTAAAGATACAGGGATTGAAATGTATGGCCTGCAGTGCAGGGCATTATTTCTTTGGAACACTTTATAGGCCCCAACTATCTGCTTGATAATTTTGAAAAGGCCTGGTCTAGTAAATAATAATTTGACCATCTGATGGGGGCTATCAATGCCTAAGTGAAAGGTTTGGTGAAAGGTTTTAAGTAATTTCCATTGGTTAGCTGCAGGCAAAAGTATTTTCCCTTCTTTGGTAGCTAGCCATCCTGAGGGGAGAAAATTATGTCTTCCCTATTCTATTTCCCCTGCTGAGTATTGGGGCTTGGTTTCCCAGAGGGGATTACCTCATACTAGGGGTCCTTCTATAAGCATTTGTAATGGAGGGTCCTGCCTTGAGGCTCTTTTGGCTTCAATATCTGCTTGGCAGTTCCCTTCTATTTTCCTTTCCTTTCCTTTCTGATGACCCTGGCAGTGTAAGACTGCCAACTCTTTAGTTTTTTGTACAGTCAATAATTTCCTAATGGCTTCCTGATCTTTGATAGGTGTTCCCTCGGAAGTTAGGAATTCCCTTTCTCTCCATATTGCTGTATGGGCATGGAGGACTAGGTAAGCATACTTAGAGTCTATATATATATTTACCCTTTTTCCTTCTCCTAATTCTAGTGCCCAAGTGAGGGTTATTAGTTCTGCAAGCTGAGCACTAGTTCCTGGAGTGAAGGGATTACTTTCAAGTATTCCATTATCACTGACCACTTCATACCCCACTTTTCGAAGTCCTTTTTCTACAAAGGAACTTCCATCAATGTACAAGTTAGGTTGGGATAAGTCAAGGGAACCTCTAAAAGGTCCCCTCAAGTGGCGTAGGTTTGAGCAATTACTTGTTGACAGTTATGTTCTATCTTTTCTTCATTGGCTGGAAGAAATGTGGCTGGTTAAAAGCTGTACAAGTGCACAGTCACAGCACTGGCCCTTCAAGTAATAGAGCCTGATATTTAAGTAAACAGTTGTCTGACAGCCACAAGTCTCCTTTAGCAGTGAGTGTGCCATTCACCTCATGCGATGTCCACACAGTAAGATCTCTTCCCTGTATTATTTTAACTGCTTTAGATACTAAGACTGCTACTGCCGCCACTACCCGTAAACAATGAGGCCAACCCTTTGCCACTATACCAGTTTCCTTACTCAGGTATGCCATGGGTTGCAAGCTCGTCCCTCAGACCTGTGTAAGGACTTCTAGAGCTATTCCTTTTTTTTCTGTGACATATAAAGAAAAGTCTTGCCGTCTTGGCAAGCCTAACACTGGGGCTTGGGTTAGGGCCTCCTTTAGAGCCTGGAAAGCCGCTTCTATTTCAGGTGTCTATCTTACTAAATGGGTATTGGCTTTCTGAGTTTCATTAGTGTATATAATAGTCTGGCTATTTCACCATACCTGGGAATCCATGTTTGGCAGAAACCTGTTATGCCAAGGAACCCTCTTAGTTGCTTTAGAGTTTTGGGATGAGGATAAACCAGTATAGGCTGGATACATTCCTCACTGAGGGCCCTGGTACCTTTGGGTAATTTTATTCCTAAGGATTTAACCTGCTGTGAGCAGAGCTGAGCCTTTCATTTGGAAACCTTGTAGCCACAGGTAGCAAGGAAATTTAAGAGTGCTTGGGTGGCTTGATGGCACAAGGCTTCTGAATGGGCGACTAAAAGTAAATCATCCATGTACCGAACGACAAGAGTGTCCAGGTATGAGAATTGGTTCAAGTCTTGGGCTAAAGCCTGGCCAAATAAATGGGGGCTATCCCTGAACCCTTGCAGTAAAACAGCCCAGGTGAGTTGAGACGTTGGGTTTGAAGGATCTTCAAAGGCAAACAAGAATTGAGAGTCAGGATGTACACGGATGCAGAAAAAGGCATCCTTAAGGTCCAGGACTATAAACCACTCTGCTTCCTCTGGTATTTGGGAAAGCAAAGTATAAGGGCTAGGCACAGCTGGGTATAGAGGAACAACAGCTTCATTCATAATCCTGAGATCTTGCACTAACCTCCACTGCCCATTGGGTTTCTGTGCTCCTAAAATTGGAGTATTGCAGGGACTATTGCATGGTTTTACTAGGCGTTGGGCTTTTAGCTCCTTAACAATCCTTTGGAGTCCTTGTTGGGCCTCGGGTCTAAGGGGGTACTGCCTTTGGTAGGGAAAGGAGGCGGAATCCTTTAGTTTAACTTGAACAGGATGGGCATTTTTGGCTCGTCCATATTGTCCTTCTGTTACCCAGACTTCAGGATTAATTCCTTCCTCAAGCAGGGGACAACAAATGGGTGTTCCTTCTCCTATGGTCAGGTGTATAATGGCCCCTGCTTTTGCTAGAATGTCTCTCCCTAACAAGGGAGTGGGGCTTTCAGGCATAATTAGAAAAGCATGTGTAAAGAGTAAAGTTCCTCAGTCACAGCTCAGTGGCTGGGAGAAGTATCTAGTGACTGGCTGTCCTAGCACCCTTCGGATAGTGACAGATCTGGAGGACAGTTGTCCGGGACAGGACAGTAAGGCTGAAAAGGCTACACCAGTGTCCAGGAGACAGTTAACCTCCTGGCCCTCAATGGTCAAACATACCCGGGGCTCTGTGAGGGTGATGGCATGGGCTGGCGCTTGCCCCGGGCACCCTCAGTCCTGCTGCTGGGTCATCTGGTTAGTGGCTTCTGACTCAGAGGACCTTCATCCCCTGCGGCAGTGGGCCTTCCAGTGATTCCCTTGACATAAGGGGCATGGACGAGGGGGCGGCTTACTTCCACATGGACAATCTTTTTTAAAGTGTCCTTGTAGACCACACTGGAAGCAAGCCCTATGAGGCATTCAATTTGCCCAGCTTTTCCCTTTTCCAGAGCCTCCAAAGTCCACTTGCCTGAGGGCCATGACTAAAGCGGTGGCCTTTTTTTATCCCGTTTGTCCCGTTCCACCTGCTCCTCCTGATCTCTATTATAAAAAACCATGGTTACCAAGTTCAATAGGGTTTCTAAGTTTTGCTCTGGGCCTAAGGCAGACTTTTGAAGTTTTGCCCTAATGTCTGCAGCTGACTGAGTGATAAACTTATCCTTTAAGATTAGTTGGCCTTCAATAGAGTCAGGTGACAGAGAGGTATGCTTCCTCAGTGCCTCACTTAGTCTCTCCAGAAAGGCGGTAGGATTTTCTTCCTTTCCCTGTGTTATAGTGGACATCATTGAATAATTCATAGGCTTCTTCCCAGTATTTCTTAGCCCTTCTAGCATGCAAGTTAGCAAATGTCTGCGGAACCAATCTCCATGTTCTGATTCTGTGTCCCAGTGAGGGTCTACACTGGGAACTGCCTGCTGGCCTGTGGGAAATTGTTCTCTTTCTTCTGTTGTCATCCTATCAGTGACCTGACTGAGATACCAGAGATCGCCAAACTCTCAGGCTGCAGTTATGTCAGCATTTCTCCCATTTGGGGTTAGTGTCTGATTTAGCAGTAACGTTATATCTCTCTCTGTCAGATCAAAGGATTATCCTTTGTAAAACATCAATATAGCCATCAGGGTTATCTGAGAATTTACCTAGGTCTATTTTAATTTGATTTAAGTCTGAGAGAGAAAAAGGTACATGCACTCTGGCTGGATCAAATTCTCCTCCCACTGCTAGGAGGGGACATAATCGGGGAATATTGGCACTCTTTGGTTCATTGTTTACCGCTCTGTTTTTGGACCGTTTGGGTTGAAGGGGGGTCCTTATTAGTTGGGGAAGGAGTCAGGGGGGTGCTGGGGTAGGGAGGTAGACTCTGAGGGCTTCCTGTAGGGCATAAATCACACTTTTTACATAATTGCGAGTTGTCTCTTAATGAAAAGAAAGTTTGTACATATGGCACTTCACTCCATTTGCCTTTTTTTCTACAGAAGAGGTCTAGCTGTAAGGTGGTGTTATAATTTATACTTCCCTCAGCAGGCCAGGTTTGTCCCCCTTAAAGAGGATATCATGACCAGGCGGTACTGCAGAAGAATACAAATAGTTTCTTTCTTAGTGTCTGAGGGTCAAATTGGTCCCAGTTCTCCAGAATACATCTTAGGGGCATTTTTGCCAGCACCCCTAGTCATTTTCCGATGAGCATTAGTCCTCTAGCGTCCTCTATGGTCCTAATGCTTATTCCTTTCCAGGGTGTGTAACCACCTGTGGACCTCTACTTATCGGATTAGTTACGCTCACCGATGTAGCCGTTCTGCACCTGTTTTCCCACCTCTCTTGATCACAAAGAAAGGGGTTCGGGCTGCGGGATTCTAGTGTTCCTTTACCAGTGTGCCCAATATTGCCTGTGAGTTCAGGGGTGAGTCCTAGGGCTGGACTGGGTTCCTGAGTATTTCATAACAACCCAGCTGCCCCATCAAGATGCATTTCTATAAACAACAGTTCTTATGCAAATTCATTTCAGAGAGGGTGTAGCTAACCTTTTGAGTCAGGATTGAGATAGTCTTTTGATTCTTTAAGTACTTTAAGACTTGGCTGAGTGCAAACAGCTCGCACGTTTGAGAAGACCAATTATTAGGCAATTTTTCTAACTCTGCTTCCACAAGAGTCTCAGTATCAATTACTGAATACTCATTGGGTTTTTCTCTCAATCACCTGGGAGGATCCATCTATTGTCCTGTCCTGAAGGGAGTTCCTCCTAGGTCTGGTCAGACCTTTCTATGGTAATTAAGATTTAAATCCCCTGTTAGGAAATCTGCTGGGTTAGGGATTTTTTGATAGGAAAGCTCTGGGTTGTCAGTGGCCTCAGTGTTCTCAGACTAAGCCCTTGTTTACACTGACAACAAGGTAGTACTGGAGTGTTACAGGTCACGAAGAACTTCAATAATTAATCATAGGTTTTAAATTTACCCTGGCTTTTAAAGGAATAGGGCACTCATTTTACTATTTCTATCTTTTTCTTTCTTTTTCTCCTTGACTCCCTCTTTGTCTCTCTCTCTCTCTCCCAGCCATTACAAACTTGGGGCCCTGGCAAGGGTGGTGGGGAACGGGTCCCACATAACTGCCCATGTCGAGAGCTGCATACCTAAATCCGGAGGGACACCACGGATAAGACTCCCTGGTTTATAGCCTAGAAGCCTAAGGATGCAGCCTAGAGCTTCCTTAGATCTTTTTGGAGATACAACTTGCTAGAGGAAATGAAAGTCTGAACCATTAGTACCTAGGAGGCAGGGATCAGAGGTAAGGAGAATTTTGGGGCTACACTTTCAAGAAAATCGTGGTCAGGACCCAGGAGGTATGGGTCAGAAGGAAAAGTAGGGGCGCACGCACTGGCGACTGTTGAGTAGAGACTTCTGGCTGTGCCGTGATCTCAAGCAGCTACTGCCAGGAGTTCTGGACAACAGCTTTCTGCCTCTAGTCGGCCCTCGCCTTCCCCAAGAAAACTGAAAGTGGAAGCTGGCTCCAGGCAGACCAACAGTCCAACCCGGAAGGGTTGGGGATTGTTAGAAAGCCCTTCCCCAGATAGCCTCACACCTGAATCTTAAGTCCGGCAGCCATGCTAATAGTTTTTAACTAGCCGACAGGTGCCTGGTATTTTCCTCCAATTTCTAAGGAGGGATAGGACAGAATAGCAAGCGAAAGTGGTCCAATATTACTCACTGCTTTGGAGGTCCCTTCGTGGTCGCCAAAATGTTACTGGGGGGTCTCTGCTCCCAGAGCTCTCAAGATGGTGGCAGTCCGCTTCCAAAATAGCAGCAGGCCACTTCCAAGATGGTGGCAAGTCTCCGTGTTCTGACCCGGGGTTCTTGGCCTCACAGATTCCAAGGAATGGAATCTTGGGCCATGCAGTGAGTGTTATAGCTCTATTAGAAGCCGTGGGTCACGGGAGAGAAGGTAGAACCCAGTGACTAGTGTTCAGCTCAATTAGCACGGACGCAGGCACTTAGCCATGCAGGAACAATGGCAAGCCTTTCACCTGTTCGGGAGTGGCAGTGGGCGCTTCACTGGATCAGGAGCACCACGGACACCCTGCCAGATCTGGAGGGATGGAAGTCAGCGGCGGGTCTGCCACGGTGGTGAACAGCAGTGGTGGACAGCGAGCAAAAACTCAGCTCCAGCCGTAACAAAACAGGGACCAGAAGAGTGCAGTTGCAAGATTTAATAGAGTGAAATAGAGTGAAAACAGAGCTCCCACATAAGGGGAGGGGACCTAAAGCGGGTTGCCGTTGCTGGCTCGAATGCCGAATGCCTGGGTTTATATCCTGATCCTTGTCCCTCCTGCTGTGCTCTCAGGCAATAGATGATTGGCTATTTCTTTACCTCCTGTGTTTGCCTAATTAGCATTTTAGTGAGCTCTCTGATTGGTCGGGTGTGGGCTAAGTTGCAAGCCCCCTGTTTAAAGGTGGATGCGGTCACCTTCCCAGCTGGGCTTAGGGATTCTTAATCGGCCTGGGAAATTCCATCTAGTCCTGTCTCTCACCACCATGATTTGTCTTGAGTGAAAATGGGAAATTCTTAGAGAGAGAAAAATTATGTTTCAAAAACTATAGTACACCTGTTATTAGATTCTAGTCTTGCCTAATGTTTTTCAATTTTTATTATTTTACACAGTTGGGACCAAATTCTAATTTTTCTTGACTACAAGTCTTTAAAATCATGTTTTCAATTTTTTCCTTCTTTTTCTCTCCCCATTTTCCTAATTTGGAGTCACTGAACACTAACCTGTGCTTTCTTAAAGCTCTGTGAACTGAAGCTGGACAACTTAAACTTCAGAAGAAAATAACAGCAACCTATTTACATATATAAGCCCCTTTCATACTTGCCTACTGATGTGTGGATTTCAGTGTAATGTGGCCTATATCACTTTTCCAGGATTGTTCTTCTGTTTGTTGTTTTTCTCCCTTCCTCCCCATATTTTCTCTTCATAGGACATGAGACAGCCTGCTAAAAATGAGCTTTCCTAATAACTTGGGACCTACCTGTCTAGGATTACACCATCCTAGCCATGAGAAGTCAGACAAAACCTGAGACCAGAGACTCATTTTCTTCTAAAATGTTTTCTCCAAAATATTTTTAAAAAGAAAAGGAGGGGAGGATATGGAAGGGCAATAAATCTTGGGGCCCCCAAATCACCAAGCTAAAGGGAAAAGTCTTGCTGGGAACTGTTAAAGGCAAACCTGCGTTCCATTCTATTGAAAGTCACCCCTCTGTGCATTGAGATCAATGCATATCTGATTGCCTCCTTTGCAGAGGCTAATCAGAAACTCAAAATAAACCAATCATTTGTCTCTTATCTACCTATGACCTGGAAGCCCCCTCCCCTCTTTGAGTTGTCCTGCCTTTCTGGGCTAAACCAATGTTCATATTATGTATGTTGATTGATGTCTCGCGTTTCCCTAAAATGTATAAAACCCAGCTGTTCTCTGACCATCTTGGGCACTTATCATCAGGACCTCCTGAGGCTGTGTCACAGGGGTGTGTCCTCAACTTTGGCAAAATAAACTTTCTAAAATAACTGAGACCTGTCTCAGATATTCAGGGTTCACAGTCTCATCCAAGGAGGGTGCCACCTCGTCATCACACTTTATTTGAGAAATGTTACCATTAAGTCCCCAGATTCCCTGCGAGGTATACGTTTGCTGCTTTCTGAATCTCAGAAGGACAGCTCATTTCTTCACTGCAGTCTCCTGTTCTCCATGCCACTGAGAGACAGGTGGATTCCAGGTGTGTTCCCTAGGACACTGATGCTGCATGCATGAGGTTTGTGAGGGAGTGCTCTGAAGGTCACCACCTGTGGATGGAAAGAAAGGAGGTAGGCTTGGGCAGAGGGAAAAGTTGCACTGTGATGCTGTGTTAAAGAACGTTTCAGCTGATCCCACGAGGACCTGTGAACAGGGACGGCCCTTCATTAATATCCCAAATTGGGGAGAGGGGTCAGATCTTTATATCTGTGCATCATACTGCCCTAGGAAAGTTGTGTGATGTTGGGCAAGATGTTTACCTTCAGCCAGGTAATTCCAAAGTTGGCCAAGAGCCGGGGACTGTCCACTGGGAGAGGCCCCAGAAGCTGGCAGGATAAGTCCTTTTGTTCCGATGTTTTTCTGGCAGATATATCACAGTGTCTGTAGGAGACTGACTAGGGCATGCTAGTGTCTCCTGAGAAATGGGGTGGATACACACTTCTATTACATTGTAATGTAAAAGAAGTAAGACCTAAGCTGGGGTGAGAAAAGGAACCTGGAAAGGTAACTCCCCCGAAGTTCTCAGGTCAAAGATGTTTTTCCCATTATGGACCCACTGGTCCAGTCCCATACTGAAACTGGTTTTCTGTGTACTGAGATTCTGCTTTTAAAAGGAATAGAATTCAAGTGAAGAAGATGAGAGTACTACGCAAAGCTGTGTTGGAAATCAGTCAATTCTTTGAGTAACTTAATTTTCCCTTTATTCCTACATTATTGCATATTCCTATGTGTATGTGTGTGTGTCTGTGCATGTGTGTATATGTGTGTATGTTAGGGTCCAGAGGAGCAGCCCTAGGTTTGACTCAGTTGCACTGCCTGGGTCTCTTGCCTCCTGGGTGTACTCAGTTGGGAAAGAGCAGGATGTGAATTGCTATACTGTACTTCTTCATTCTCAGACCGTCTTTTCTATTGGTACAATTGTGTGTCAATTTTCTAAAATATGGAAGCATTTACAAGGAAAGGGAAAAAAGGAAAACAAGTTTAAATGAGGAATCAGAAATATAATGATTGCTAGACCAGCAGGTGCTTTTTTGCCAAATGATGTGTGATTTATTTCCCAATCAAACAGGGTATTGTGTGTGCCACTCAGAAATGTGTTCCTGCTCATTCAGAGCTCCGAAAAGGAGTTGACAAACATCAGAGGAGAATTGTGGCTAACACAGAAATAATAGGAAGAAAAAATCAATGTAGAGATGTAATTGAAAGTAAGATGTAATTGAAAGTGGTGGAGGTAATTGAATGGTAATATTGTGAGCAGAGACCAAGCAGGATCAAGCAAGTGCAAGATTAGGCAATTCAAAGATGTTCATCTTTCTCCTTTCTGAGATAACACAGGCCTCTGAGATTATGGTTAAGGGACATTATCAAACACGCTCATTCAAATAGAAATTCCTCTATAGTTTTTTTTTTTTTTTAAACTTTGTCTCTTTTTTCGTTACAAAGAATACCCTGTGAGCTGGATTGAGTCCAAGGATATGACTTTGCAGCTGATATAACTGGACGAGGGTATGTTTGGTCCTGTCCTTGTGACTATCTTAGCAACGGAATTCAATTGCTCCAGGTCAGCCCACTCAATCAAGGCATATCTGACCGGAACAATGACCAAAAATACTGAAGCAACCATGTACATTCCATCCCTTCACTTTCATTTTTTTGGAAGCAAATTCCAGTAAAAAGCACTATTTATTTTCCTTTACCAAGTGGGAAATATTTAAAAAATGCATTTTTCTTGGGAAAGTGAGTGCTATTCATAGGCATTTTTTAAAACCAAAATAACTCTCCTTGAGAAATACTCCTCCAGCATTATCTCACGGGGCTGTTGATAGAGTTTGCCTTTCAATTCCAGTGAAATCAATATTGCATTATGGTTGGAGTCAGGAGACCTGGATTGTGTGACCTTGGGCAAGTCACTTAATCTCTCTGCCACCATCTATGTGAAAAAAACAATAGAAAATAATTCTAGCCACTTCAAGAAGGGAGAGTAAGATTAATGATAGCAGATTGTCTAGACAATGGTCTCTGTGGCTGTTTCTCACACTCCCTGTGTTCTTGTGTGTGCTTTTTAATTTTTGATTCTCTTTTGAATCTAAATTCAGCTAGCCACTTATTGACACAATGACAAAGCTAATTCCCAATGCCGATGGCGATTCCTCTGCTCAGCTGAATTTTATAGCTCTAGACAAAGCCTTTGAAATGCTGTATTGCCTTTGTGAGGGGAGGAGGAGGAAGGCAATGGAGAACTCTATTTGGTAAAGAATTCTTGCATATACTTTGCTCTCTTCACTCTGGGTGATTTTGTGACTCCTACTCTCAGGCATCTTGTTTCCTCAATCTCACTATATCTGGCTTCTGCTTTTTACATCCACTGATCAACAAGCTCATGTAAGGGATGACTTAGGTTGGTCTTGCTCTTCCAGCTTGGATCTCAGGATGATTCCCTCAAGTGTTTGCCCCACTTCTTCACAAGCTGTTACTGTAGGTGATAAACCAATAGTTATTGATTCATTGAATGACAACCCTGTGACCTCATCAACTTTTCCAGCTGCCATCCTCTCTTCTTTTGTTATCAGACTTATTAAGAGAACAGTCTATTATTCCTTACTCACTACTAGCCAGTAACTACCTCATTGCTTTATTAAAACTTCCTCTTTCTTTCTCTCTATTCTGGGACTACTTCATTCCAGACATGTATCATCTAAAGTGGGGTTAGTTTTCTGGTTAAATTCATTCTGTAGTGTTTCTAACTTAGCTTACCCATTTTCTTAGCTTCAATTACCATCCATATGTGGATGAATCTCATATCCACAAGGTGGCCATTCCAGCCCAGAATTTGCTTTACAATATCCCTCCCTAGCATTTGTTAATCTAAGAGCACATACCGAAGGCCAATTTGAGAAGACACTTTGTGAGGAATCTGGAATACCAAACTAAAGAGTTTGGATTTTATCCTACAGTGGGAGTTAGAGACATATTTTCAAATAATCTAGAGGAATACATTGTTTTCATTCAACAGAGCAGAGGGTGGGTTGGAGGGCAGAAGGTTGGGGTTTCCCAGCCCGGTGCAGTCACCATGATGTAACTAAAACTCAGATTTTAATTTACACCTAATGCACAGGCATTTTCTGCTATGTTTCCAGTTGACTCATTTCCCAAGTCTCTGATCTTGGTATAAACAGGGCAGGAAAAATGCACATGAGATTCAAAGCATGAATTGGCCAGTGGTTGCTTTTTTTTTCAATCCAGTTTTATCAGCCGTCAGCTCATGAATATTCACTACTATTCTTAATTTTCACTGCTACTTCGAGTATATTTTCTATATCCTCAGAGATATTTCATTTGGAAGTTTACAGGAGCTACATTAGGCACAGCCAAATAGCTGCTATTTTAAAATGGAAATCCCTTCTTGTTGATGTTTTGAGACCTCACTGCAAACAGATGCTCAGAAGAAAAATATGGGCTATATGGTGAATTAAGAAATCCTGAAAATGGTCACTGTTGTGTGAAAAGCAATTATATACCTCACGCTAGGCACACTAAATTCTTTTGTTTCCTTGACCACGAGTTGTTTTCCTCCTCTGGCCTAGACACGGGCTGCTCTCTCGGCATGAACTCCCATCCCTATTCCCACACAAGCTTCCATCTGCCTGCATCCTAGACTCTGTTTGGTCCTTCATGACTCGGTTTAAATGTCACTTCCTCACAGAGGCATTCCTGAACCTCCTTATACTTGTTTGATTGGATTCTTCTGTCATTCTTTCTTCTAATATCACATAACTTCCTTCAGATGCTTATCACAATTTGGAATTATGTATTAGTGTGACCATTTGTATAATCTCTATTACCTACTTCAACTTCAACCCCAGCTGCAGAGTATAAGCTCTAAAATGGCTGAAGTGATGTCTGTTTCATGTGAAACTGTGTATCAAAAATTTACTGTAGCCTCTTGCGCATGAGAGGAGGTAGGAAATATAGATGTGTTGTTAACTGATTTTTGAAAACACAGGAATAAAAATGAAGATAACTTATGTATTTTATACAGCTTTATATACTTAATGTAAAACTTTGTATGAAGCTTCCTATCCTTGTATAGCTTCCTTTCTTACAAGCACTATTTTTGAAATAATGGTCACTCCATGAGGTAGATGACACCATAAAGCTTGAGGTCTTTAAGGACTGAATCAATTTCAACAGTCTTTTGATCATTTCTCCAGAAAGAATTGCTGCTGACGAAGCAAATCACCCCAAAAAAGAAAACTCTCAGAGTAATTTTAAAATAGGGGTTCATCTATATTGCTTAGAAATAATTTCAGAAAATCTGTAGTGAAAACAAATTCCAAAGATGATTGAGATGGTTATTATTCAATGAACACATCTTAAATCAAACACATCAGATCCCCATGGCATTTCCTGATGGTGCCTCATTCATGTGAGAATTTAAATTAAACACATTAGAGATGTTTAGCTACTTTATCATTTCGGATTACAATGCACATTATTCCATGTAGTAGCTTTGATTCTAAAATGCATGAATTTTTTTTTTTTTGTTTTAATGCATAGAGTTCTGTTGGATATGCTCTAGAATAGTTTCCTATTTAAAGTAATCCTATTGGCAAGACCTTTTAAGTAAGGAACCTTTTGTAATATTAATAATTACCCTAAATTTATCTTGTTTGTTAGTCATTATTTGACGATTGGATTTTTTTTAAAAGGGTGCATGGACAGGAGGTAGTCACATCTCAAGGCAAACAATCCCCTAAGAAACTTACTAACTCAGCTCATATCCCAGACAGCCATCATTTTATTTTTTGTCTTAATAAGCAGGAAGGAGAAAGAACACAGTCTGGAAGCTATGAAGGTTTCACTTTTGTTTTCCTTAAAAAATGAAACATCAAATGTAAAGTCTCTAGTCTGGATTACTTAAACCTACATAATCAAGAAGGGAAAATTATTGGGCTGTGGAATAAATCTCCAAGGCTTGAAAGTCCCCAAGTAGAGGTAGCAGTTACTAAGCTGTTGCCTTAATTACAGACAATGTGGTCTGGAATACCTGACTGAGGTGGAATCCAGCTCCTCTGTTTATGAGCCCTGTATGCATGTGTAAAGAAGGAAGCACAATAATCTCATGGTTTTATATAGATGAATGACATAGTTCATAGAAAACCCTGAGCATAGTACCTGGCGTATAAGTAGCACTCAACAAACAGTGGCTGTCTGGATAATACATGTCTATAAACACAAATCTAAATCGTGTCATCTTCACAGATGTTTCTTCGTTTAATGAATGATTTAAACCCCTTGGAAAAAAGAAGCAATCAATGGGACTAAATAATTTAGAGTAGCTATATAATTGTTTCTATAATTAAAATTTAGACATTTTAAACAAGAATGAATAAATGCTGAGATGTCTGTGTCTGTGAGAGAGACCGAGTGTGTGTGTATGTGCATGTGTGTATGCATGGTTGTTTTTTTTGTTTGTTTGTTTATATGGAAACAAAGGCATCTTATCATGGTTGATGAGGATTATTCCTCCTAGACGATGTTGTTTCTCTGTCCTGGATAGTACACCTTGATGTTACCAACCCTGGCCTAAGAGTGGCTTTTATTGTTTTCTCCCTGGTTCTATTGGGGTGGGAGAACCAAAGAAGAACAAAAACAAAAACAAAAACATTTCATCTTAGTCAGACTTCATCTTACAATTAAAAAAAAAAAAAAAAAAAAAATCTTTTTTTCAGCAAATTGTGTATTTTTATATCCATCTCTCTTATGTGGCCATTCCAGTATCAGTCCCCAGAAATAACAACATGTGAATCTCACACCAATTTTTGGCAACAAAAAGGCATAGGTTTTCTTCCTTATTCTTTCTGTATCATTTTGATTAATAAATTCTTAAGGAGTGGCCTATTGTGCAATTTCTAAGAAAACCACCAAGCTGTTAATGAAGTAAATATCTGTTTAATTTACAAACATCAGCAGTGTAACTGATATTAGTCTGGAGAAAGACAAAGCACACTGAATTATACATGTACATCTAATTTTCTTTGTAAAAAAAAGAAGTTTTCAGGAAGAAACATCTGCATCTTTACAGGGCACCCTGGGATTTTAATGAGGGAAGAGCATAGTCCACTATAAATCATTATAAATTCTACATGGTAATTTAGCAGCAAACATGTTAACATGGGAACATTAAGATAATAAAGGAGTTTTATTGTTTGGGGGAAAAAAAAAATCACAGTTCTTGACATGACAGTCTTTTTATCCCCACCCCACCCCCAGAAAAGGGCAAAAAAGGTCAAGGACATATTAATTTGCAAAAGGTCTACTTTCTAGTGTTGATTGCTACACACCATTTCTTTTCTGTGAGGACATGTTGCAGAGGGGCCACTTCTTTCTGTACAATGACCATCTCACATACAGATTTGTGTTTTCCTCTCTTGGACTTTGCATACTCTCTGCAGGTGTCCTGAATGAGGCCAGTAGGTCAGTGACATCAGTGAGCAGATGTCAAGGTCAACAAACAGACCAACACATATTTATCCCAAGATAAAACCCTATGTTAGTACTATTGCCAAAAAAAAAAAAAAAAAAAAAAAAATCCTGATTTTTTTAAGTTTGAAAAATGTACAAAAATATCAGGATAATTATAAATTAATATATATTAAAGCATCAAGGAACAGTAAAAGGATGGCCTAAAATGTTAAGTACAATGTACTTTGATACAATAAATATTTCTCATGGAAACTGAATACTGTATAGGGCTGTTTAGAACTCATAGAAACAAAAAATCATATTATTACTAATTTATTTATCAATAATCTATTGGTTCTTTATCATCTCCTTTATCATTTATATTACAAAAAATTAATACTGGAAAATGGTAAAGACTTTTGTGTGCTGCTTCTGCTGACATGCTGACATTTAAAAGGAAGATAAAATTTATTTTATCACTTTCATTTCCTCTTGTGAATGGAACCCAGATCCTCAGGACACTTTATATTTTGCATGAAATATTTCTCATCCATCTGTTCTATCTGTGAATTCTGGAGTTCCATTCTCTTGCCTTGCATCCTCATTCACACGCATGTGCTTGGTATGTCCTAGTGAACTTGGTTGATGTGAAGGAGGGTACGCAGGTTTTATGCTCTGGGCAATTTCACAGCAGTGCACAGTAGCTCCTCTGCCCCTCGTGCGTGCGCTTCTGCTTGTCTTCAGCATGTTACAAAGATGGACCCGAGTTGCAATGGTTCCCATCGCTGTTCTAATGCCTCCAGGTATATCTTTCTTCATACTTCTCCAGCATAGGGGAAGCTTTAGTTCAAGCATTTCTTTTTTTTTTTCCAAATGCAGAAAAAAGGTCTTTATTCTCATAATAAAAATAAGTCTGTTCTGTATTTTACAATATATTTCAAATATTTCCACTATGAAGCATTAATTAGTCCAACACGGTCAAGAAGTACACAACCTTTTCCAGAGACAGAGCTGCCCGGGAGCGTGCTTAGGACGCACACCTCGTACAGCCACACTTCACCACCTTCTCAACCTCGTCCACAAAGGAGGACCCGTCAGTGCATTCGAAAGAGTATTTCCGCCGCTTGCTTCTCAGAGGTCCACAGCACTGCCCTCCTGCACACCCACCTCTGCACTCTAATCGGGATACCTTCTTGGTTGTCTGGCAAGCAGCATAGCCCTGCTGCTTTTGGTAATAATCTCTTATCCGTTCCCCTCGACAAGAAATTTCTGGAAAAGAACAAAAAGCACAAGCATTTTAAGAACAGTCACTGTAAGTCATGCAGAGTGACTGTGAATCCACAGCTTCATTCAGAAGCCTTTGCTTCCCCTTTGTAACCTGCTTTACATATTATTAGCTGGTGGCATGGCTTCCTATTCTTTGAAAATACTTCTTTTTGTTCTTTATTTTTCAGCCAAGTGAAAGCTATATATGTAGAGTATAAATACAATGCTATTGCAGTGACAAGAAAATTGGATTCCTAAATCTTTTCTTTCATTGCAAAAAAGGAAAAAAAAATACACATTTTCTGTTTTTACACTACTAACAGCTGGTTTTGTTTACCACAGGGAGCAGTTTCAGAGAGTATGCAATTTTATTTATTAGAACTGGAGTTTAATATTATCCAATCTGTTACTTAATACAAGTAACATTCCACTAACTTCATAAATTACCCCAGTATGAAGTACGTAGTTCAAAAAAGAGACATCTGCTAAAAGCTTCCACGGGCACGTTCTTCTTGTCTCGTCCCTCTGACACACAAAACAAAATCCGTGCCAGCTGGAGACCAGGCGAGCTCTGGTCACGCAGACAAAGGAGGAGGAGGAAGGTGAACTAAGAAGTCAGCCTGTTTCCGTTCCTCTCACCCACATGATGTGCTGTGATAAATCAGTCGATGCTAAGGTCAAAGGTCATTTTGTACTAAAACTAGAACAGAATTAGGAGGACCGTCTTCTGTGTGCCAGAAGATGTATTAATAATATATATGGATGAGAACAGCCGGTAAAGGCAAGACAGGAGTAAAGTAAATGTGCTTCAGGTAAAAAGGAGTATTTCTTTTACAGCAAATCAACTTGTGAGAAGCATCTGAAGGCTGCGTACAATCTTGTGGTGGAGGTTTAAGGCCATTTCACATCTGGTGCCTTCATGATACTTGAAAATAAATCAATAGCGGCAGCTGCAAGTAGTGCGAAGACCTGGGATTCTCTCCTATCTCTCCCCTCTCTGTTGCTCCTGTTTTGTTTTTTTTTCACCTTTTCTCTCTCTCTTTTCAAAGACGTGGTGCCCCTCTTGCTTTGCCATGAGCGAGGTACCCAGTGGGGCTGGCTTACCTCGATCACAGGTGTCCCCCGTGTACCCGCTGCTGCATTCACAGTAGGGCTGCCCCAGGCCTGAAAGCCTGCACTTCCCATGCTTGCACTTGATCGCCTGGCACGGGTTAAACAGATCCTCCTCTTCATCACAGAGGACGCCTCCATGGCCCTCCAAGCACTTACAGCTGTAGGAGAATGCATTGATGGGCAAGCAGGTGCCATGTACGCATCTGCAGGGAGGAGGAACCAGGAGTGGGAATGCATTCAGCAGAAGAGGTAAGAATGAACGGAGGTGATGTAAGAATGGAGGATGACTGAGAAAATATGAGGGACAGAGTGCTAATGCCTAATGAACCTTCCCTCCCCTTCCTTTTCCTCCCCTCCCCTCCCCTCCCCTCTCTTCGTCTCCCCTCCCCTCCTCTCCTCTCCCCTCCCCTCCTTCTTCCCTTCCTTCCTTCCTTGGGTTTGGCTTTGAGGCTTTCAGGTGTGTGCTCAACTACCAAGCAGCAGGAACTTACTTATTTCCAAGGCAAGGGTCATTGGTCCGTTGGTCACAGAGGGGCCCCATCCATCCTTCCTGGCACTCGCAGGTGAAGCCTGCCTGGCTGCTGGGCTGGCATGTGCCATGGGCACACACCTTCTTGTGGCATGGCTCACAGCCAGGCAAAATGCCTGTTTGCATCGGCACCTTCTGGAAGTCCTGCAGCTCACTGTTGATGTAAAGGTTCCGGATGCAGCCGTGGAAGCTGGTTCCGTTCTGCCCAGGGGCCTGGCGCAGAGATGCCACGTTGCTCTTCCCTGGCATGCCTGGGGAGGAACACCGGGTCAGAGGTCAGGCTCTCTGGGGATTTCTCAGCCATTTGCTACCCAGAAATACTGATGCTTAGGACCTCACTGCCAACCTATTACGGCAGGATATTTGGACAGGGTGGTAGGGAAGTGAAGTGGAGAAGAGATGTGTGTTTTTGTTTTGTTCTGTATTGGAAGACGCTCCAGGGAATTCTAATCCACAACTAGAATAAAATACCTAGTTCACTGGTGGTTAATCTTTAACTTTTGAAATTTGCTTCAAAGAAAACTTTACATGTACACAAATGTATAAAACCTAGAGGCAGAGCTACTGTCCTTAAAGGCAAGATTGGGGGAAGGGAATGCTCCCTCTCCGTTTGTCCTCCACCCCCCACCTCCAGGCACACACTCCTGGAAGTCTGGAGCTCCATAAAGCTCAGTTTGTAGTGCTCTAATTCTATCCCTTATCTTAAAGACAAGGGGCTAGGGCTCAGAAAGCCCTGGCGACATGCTCAAGGTGACCCAGCGAGTTCAGGTTAGAGTTAGGCTGATGAGAAGAACCTCCTCTATCTCTGGAATCAGGGGTAGGTCCACCAGGTCTCAGGGGCTGAGAACTGGGGTTCACAGTGACCATTCACCCCAGCCCTGCCACATTCTAAGTTGGCAACGAATCCAGCTCGCTCCTGGCAGCGTCCCTGAGCTTGGTCAACGATGTCAATGCCATAAACTCACTCCTGATTCTTTTCAGGACAGCACCTCATTCACATCATTTTTTCTTTCTTGCTAATTGAGAGTGAAGACTTCATAGTCCAAGAAATCAGAAATAAAAAAGAAATCCCTTCAAAAACAGAGTATTTGTAATCTTTGTATACATACATTCCACTAGCGACAGTCATCTGGTAACACTCATTTTGGCAAAACGGAAGAATCTTTCCATGGCCTAAGCCAGACCCTTAGTCCCTGGAAGGCATCCTGCAGGAGGCACCCATCCAGGGAAGCGGGGAGGGTGTTGGAGGCTTTCAGAGTGCTGGCGACACCACTACCACCTCCCCATAACCCCCAGTTATGCTTTAGCTGTGCCTAAACTCTGGACTACTGGCTGGAAGTTCTAGGCTGAGGAAGACCCAGTTTCTCACTCTTTAGGGGGTTTGTTGGTTATAAAGACCAAGAAGTGTAGCACACTGTGGGTCCGAACTTATGCCACCTTCTCCTTTCCCATTCATAGGAAATGACTCATCCATTGGTATTCAAAGCAGCCACCAAAGTCAGAGAGCTAGCTGTATGAAACCACTAGGGTAGAGGGTAAGGATTTCTGGTTCTGTGTGCACTTGCAGCAGTTGTTTCTTCTCTCTGGGGCTTAGTATTGTCATCTATACACCATGAGCATATGGACCACAGCAGCTGTCCTAAGTTTGTCATATGTAAGAACCAACAGCAGTGCATGCTCAAAGGCAGTTTTGCAGGCTCCACTCTCTCCCCTTTTTGAGGTTCTGATGCTGTTGGAACAGGAGAGGTGCACAAATCTAAATATCTACACGCAGCTCAGGTGAGTCAGGTAGTCCATGGTTACACTCTGGCAGGTACTGAATGAAGTCTCTTGGCTGTGAAGTTCTGTGAGTACAGGTCTCTAGTCATGTCCCTCTCTCTGTGGGTTGCTTTCTAGAGCACGGTCAAAAGATTGAAACTTACCATTTCCAGGAGAGGACTGGTGACAGAAAATTCCTTGCCCTGGGGTAAGGTTTTCTAATTTAACCACATCCATCCATCATAAGGACTTTAATGACCACACATTTATGGTCCTTTATTCAGTGGTTAAAAATGAACTTCTTCCAAAACTATTTTTAATAGCTCATTTTGATATAGGCCCAACACGCATATGTGCACGTCAAGAATAAATATAGATTGGCAAAGTTCCACAGCACAGAGAACAATTAGTAAATCTGTTCCTTTTTGTTCCAAAGTTAACAATTAGAAAAAGCCCAGCTTTGACTAAAGTAATCTGTAAATGAAAATGTTTAGACATCATACATATATTTGACTTTCAATAGGCTATCATAAAATCAAGAATTATTCTGAGTCAATCTTTTCACATGCTAGCTAGGAAACTAGGTCTTCTTTGACAAACAGAAGTAGATCCGTGAATTTTTTTTTTTTGAGATGGAGTTTCACTCTTGTTGCCCAGGCTGGAGTGCAATGACACAATCTTGGCTCACCGCAACCCTTGCCTCCTGGGTTCAAGTGATTCTCCTGCCTCAGTCTCCCGAGAAGCTGGGATTACAGGCATGCGCCACCATGCCCAGCTAATTTTGTAATTCTAGTAGAGATAGGATTTCTCCATATTGGTCAGGCTGGTCTCAAACTCGCGACCTCAGGTGATCCACCCGCCTCGGCCTCCCAAAGTGGTGGGATTATAGGCATGAACCACCACGCCCAGCCAGATCCATGAATTTTTTTAAGCCTTTCCTCTATGCCATGGACCTAGTTGGAAGTCATTCAATCAATCAGTCAATCAACCAACAGAAAACTGAGCAAACAGCTTTTAGCCTTATTTCTACAGGCCTCAAAATGGCAATAAAGAGACCAAGAATCAAGCCTAGGTCCTCTGTCCCGTGGCAGGACAAGGAGGGCATATGTTACATATACATGGATTTCCATGCATGCGGCTTATTTCTTGATTTTTTTTTCCCCATTAGGTAATAAGGGTTCAGTTGGACTACAGACAAAAAAAAACAAACAAACATGAAAATTAAATTATTTTGTGTCGGCCGAGTGCAGTGTCTCATTCATGTAATCCTAGCACTTTGGGAGGCCGAGGTGGGTGGATCACATGATGTCAGGAGTTTGAGACCAGCCTGACCAACATGATGAAACCCTGTCTCTACTAAAAATATTTAAAAAATTAGCTGGGTGTGGTGGCGGGCGCCTGTAATCCCAGCTACTCGGGAGGCTGAGGCAGGAGAATCACTTGAACTCGGGAGGTGGAGGCTGCAGTGAGCCAAAATTGAGCCATTGCACTCTAGCCTGGGCAACAAGAGCAAAACTCTGCCTCAGGGAAAAAAAAAAAAAAATTGTGTCGAGTAAAGCACATATCCTGGGTAGTTGATAACCCAAGGGTAGATGAAGCTGCCTCTCCATATACTCACCAAGGGGCTGCCTCTCCCCAGATGCTGAGGCAACACCTTCAGGCAATCCTCCTTGGGCAGCATCCCTGGTTTTTGTTTGTTTTTTTTTAACTTTTATCTTAAGTTCAGGGGTATATGAGGGTTACACTCCCACCAACAGTGTATATGTGTTACCGTATAACAAACTGGGTAAACCCATGTCACGAGGGGTTTGTTGTACCGACTATTTCAGCACCCAGGAATTAAGTTTAATGTCCGTTAGTGATTTTTCCTGATCCTCTCCCTCCTCCCACCCCTCCGCCCTCTGATAGGCCCCAGTGTGTGTTGCTCCCCTCTCTGTGTCCATGTGTTCTCATCATTTGGCTCCCACTTATAAGTGAGAACATGCGGTATGTGTTTTTCTGTTCCTGTGTTAGTTTGTTATCGATAATGGTCTCCAGCTCCATCCATGTTCCTGCCAAGGGCATCAGCTCAATTCTTTTTTGTGGCTGAATGGTATTTCATGGTGTATATATACCACATTTTCTTTATCCAGTCTAGAATTGATGGGCATTTAGGTTGCTTCTATGTCTTTACCATTGTGAATAGTGCTGCAATGAACATATGCATGCTTGTGTCTTTATGATAGAATGATAGAGATTCCCTTTGGCTATATGCTCTGTCGTGGGATTGCTGGGTTGAATGGTAGCTCTATTTTTAGGCCTTTGAGGAATCGCTACACTGTTTTCCACAATGGCTGAATTAATTTACATTTCCACCAACAGTGGTATAAGTGTTCCTTTTTCTCCACAACCTTGCCAGCAGTTGTTATTTTTTGACTTTTTAGTAATAGCCATTCTCACTGGTGTGAGATGGTATCTCATTGTAGTCTACATATATATGTGTGTGTGTATATATATATATATATATATATTTTTGAGATGGAGTCTCCCATTGTAGCCCAGGCTGGAGTGCAGTGGCGCGATCTCAGCTTACTGCAAGCTCCATCTACCGGGTTCATGGCATTCTCCTGCCTCAGCCTCCCGAGTAGCTGGGACTACAGGCGCCCGCCACCACGCCTGGCTAATTTTTTGTATTTTTAGTAGAGACAAGGTTTCGCCATGTTAACCAGGGGTCTCGATCTCCTGACCTCGTGATCCGCCCGCCTCGGCCCCAAGGTGCTGGGATTATGGGTGTAAGCCACCATGCCCGGCTGTAGTCACCACTTTGAAAGGGAATCTAGTTACCTCGCTCTCCTTTTCTCCCTCTGCTTCTCATGCCTTTGCCATACAGCATTCAAGGCTGTGGTCTTACAGGTTCCTTGTGCTTTGAAAATCTGAGTCACCCTTGAGACTGCACTCTAAGCGGGGAGAAAGTGGGCCCATGGTGATCTCTGGCAGTGGGACCGGGATGAAAGTGGTTTCCTCGAGGCCTGGGTGCACAGAGGTGCTGTTTGAATTCTTCCAGGCCCTCGACCTTCAGAAGGATAAACACTTTTCATTTTGGAGTTTAAAACTTTTTTCCTTTTTTTTTTTTTTTTTTTTCTGGGCTGGGGACTGGGGGAGGAGGAATGTTCTGACTTAAACAGTCTCATCCTGTATTTTCTTTTTTATCTTGAGATAGTGTCTGACTCTGTTTCCCAGGCTGTACTGCAATGGTGCAGTCATGGCTCACTGCAGTCTCAGCCTCCCAGGCTCACATGATCCTCCCCACTCAGCCTCCCAAAGTGTTGAGATTATGGGTGTGAGCCACCATGCCCAGCCCCCTGTATTTTTAAAATTTGTTTTGTACTACATTCTAAAAGGGCTTCAAAAGATTTAATGAAGTGGATTCTAATGAAAGCATAATAAAATCAAGTGAATGAAAAGTCCATAAATAAACAACAAAAGGCCACAACACTTAGGTTTGCTCCCTTTCTGCTTTATGTTAAGAAGTGAATGGCAATGCAGGTGGCTCTGGAGTCAGGCAGACCTGGACTTAAATGAGGTGTCTACTACATAATAGCTTTGTGAACTTGGCCAAGTTATATAAAATCCTTGAGATTGCTCTTCAAGGAATACAAAACAGAGAAAATCATATCTAATTCCTAAGGTCTCTGCAGATTAAGGCTATAAAACGAGCACCGTGCTGGGCACATAGCATGGACTCAATAAATATAATTTATTTTGTCTCAAATCAAAGGTACACTTGTGACTTGGCTTCACCCACCTAAAAGCAACCTGTTAACTGGAATGCTGGCAAGAATGGATGACTTGCTTTGTAATGAGACTCTCCGCTGTGAAGCAATTAGACCAGTCAACTGGCTGAGTAGACTCACTATGCAATACTTTATTGATAATGCATGATAGTTACTTGAAGATGCCTCTGCATTCCTGACTTTTTAGGGAGTAGAATGGACTTTGCTTCTTCAACTTTGTATCCTTTATGTATCCATTTACTTCGTTCCTAGTATGTGGTGAAGTACTCAATAAATGTTTACAGAATTGAACCAAAGACTTCGAACTGTTTCTAAAACAATCCAACTCTGTCAAAGTGTTAAGATTGTCTACTACTGAAATTATTAAAACAGAAATGCCCTAGACTAAGAGGCACTAAAAAGAAGGCTCTGAGTGGTTGAGATAATGGTGTAGCATAGGTTATTATTTTTCAGAAAACGATGTGAAACTCATGAAAATATCTGTCATGGTGATGAAATTGTACACTAACCTGTTCAAAGCTTTTACTTATTCATCTGTAAGTTAGTTTTATCAGTCAATTCAAATAAATTCAACGTAATTTAATCCAATGCTTCTCAATTCAGCATTAACCGCTTTCTTGCTCCTTTACCAGAATTTTGAAATTATATGCCTCCAGTTTACTTTTGTTCCTCCAAATAGAGGCAAGATTGGGACCTCCCTCCTCTGCGGGTCCTCTCCGATGGGCTCCTACAGAACTTTGCTTATATTTCTGTCCCTCATTTATTCACTGATCTGCCTTCTTTACACTTAAAAATAAAGCCCAGGGTCTTCACTCTACGATTTCAAGTCCTAATCTACCTTTCCAACCCTTTCTCTTGTTTATTCACCTTAAGGTCTTGGTGGAACAGAACTATTTCTTGTTATTCCAATACAATTTGTACATTTAATTTGTTCATTCATTCATTCAGTCACTGGATTACAGTGATACTTACCCTATCATTCACACAAATTAGCAACTAGAAGCTCCAGCATGGCAACATTTGACTGAGCTGATAGGGTTTGCCTCCTTAAGGGAGCTGGGGTGGGCTCATCTGCTCCCCAGTTTGCATTGAGCTTGTTTTATCATTTCTTGATTGTATGATTTAACCTCTAACCAACTTTCCTTTTCCATAGACCAGATCAAATATAAGATTAAATTATATAATGTATAAATCACCCAGCATGTGACTGATACAAAAGAAATATTAATTAATGTCCTTCTCTACCCAGATGACACATTTACTTAGAACCAGAGATGGGATTATAAAATGATCCCTGAATACCCACCTAGAGATCTTTCTGTTCTGTCTTTGCCATCCATCTTTTTGATCACTATTGGTCAATGACAAATACTGATGCACTAGGCATTAATAAACTTCAGAATTCATCCATGATGAGAATCACAGGGTTTGAGGACCAACTGAACTTGGAAAACCGCTTACCTCCTACATAGAGTGGAGAGTCAAAATTCAGAGTGGACTGCTTTGACAAGTTGGTGATGATTTTGGGGCTCCCACCATCCACGGACAAAGAGAGACTCTGATCCAGGGCGAGTAGTTCCACGATGTGGAAGTTTCCATCATTGATTGTCTCCACACTACAATGGAAACAAAAAATTGGCTGATTCTTCCATTTTCTTTTCATTAAAGCAAGGTAGTTAAAATACAAACTTTAATAAGCACTCCTTGGGAGAAGAGATGGCAATCTAACACTACTGAAGATAAAGACCAGTAGTTGAATTTTTTTCAAAAATAGGTATTTTCAAGAAGAGGTGATTGATTTCAGCTTCTCAGGAACTGAATACAAAATAAGTTTGTTCTTTTATGATGAGAAGTAGAAATAACTGCATTTCATCATCATCCAGGCACATTCTCTCAATATGTAGCAATTCCAAAGGATAATTTATACATTTGCTTTTAACTGCCATAAAAGTTCCATTTACCAAGATACTATTACTTCAAATTGTACTGAAAAGACAAGGAACCTAGGCCTCTGTTAAAAACACTCTTAACACACTGACCTTAGGCAACTGCTGGCTTCTGCTCTTAAAAAAACTGTATATTATGACTTACCACAATCAAACATACACACAAATGCAAGGAGAACCAACTTGGTGGGATCTCAGTACTTTTTGAAATTGCTTAATAATATCCTCTTACTTTCTGTGCATTTTCATCAACTGATATTACTGTGAAGAAGATATCTATGCTCAGGGGAGACACGGGAATAACAGATGAAATAAAATGCTTAACATAGTGATATCTAGGAAATACTGCAATGACAATGGCTCTCTAGATTCTTTTCTATAATTTTCAAGGGCCAGGTCTAACACTTATTACTGTCACCTTCTAAAAACCTTGGAAGGGCTTATAGATATTGATGAAGTGAATAAAGACAAAAAGATGAAGAAAGGTAAATGGAAAATGAGAATTAACAAATAAGATGAAGTTGAGTACAATTAGTAAATATGTGTTACATGATTTTTACAGTGTAGTTGCATATCTAACTCTGGTGTGACAGCAGGCAAAAAAGCAAACCAGACCAATGAAACAGGACCAAAGAAGAAATAGGACCAATACACAGTGCAGTGTTACAAACATACTTACCTTTCACTATACAGGAAAAATATGGCATAACGGAAGTTGGGATCAAAAACTTAATGGTGACGATTAAAGATCTAACATGCTGGGATACTGGAGAGACTGAAAAAGGCTCCAACATGGAAACATGGGAGCATGTGATAGATTATTACTAAATGTGAATACTTAATACTCTGTATGCAAGATGACTGATTAACCTTCTGGGCACTGATATTTAAATCTGTAAAATGGCAAAGTCTAGGGAATGATAGAAAAATGCATTAACATATTTCTGCATGGCTTTCACCACTGGAGTCTAATCATATTCCATTGTATGCTGACAGATAATAAAACTTTTTTTTGATTTGAGAACAAGATAAATCATTCTGCAGAAATGTGAAAACATTTGACATTCTTTCTGTTTAAGTGGCTAGAAGAGTCCACGTGTGCAGGAATCTTTGATAGCCTGTCTCAGATAAGAACTTTATAAAATTAAATGTTAGATATGTCAATCAATATTTTTGCCTTTTACACTTTTAATTATCCTAACACTTAACATCAATACAATTGGCAGAGGAAAAAATAGACCAGAAAATTATTTTCTAAGTAAAGTTGCACACCATCCATTAGTGGTTTTAAATATGACTCTCTCCTAAGAGGGTATGCCAAGTAGTAACATCAGCTAATGGTTAAGCATATAGACTCTGTAGTCAGTTAATCCTGGATTTGAATCCTGGTCCTGCATTAATGAAGTGTTTGATTTAGATAAGTTATTTTATTACTAATATATTTCAGTTTTCTCTTCAGTAAATGCTAATAAATATTTCTGCCTTCCATGGTTAATTTGAGGACTATGTAAAATGACTGAAAGATATTCAGCATAGTGAAAATGAATGTTAGATATTAGTATCACCATCACTATCATATCAGCCCCCCACCCAACCATGATCATCATGATACAAATAATTCAACCCTATTTCTGAATCTTCTTGATGAAAGAATTTAATTTAGCTTCATTTTAAATATTAATTGTAGGATAATGTTAAAGGCTGGCAGAAATGTAATAACTTCTTTGGGGGCATATCTTGTTCAAGTTACTAAAAGTTTTAAAGTAAAACATTAAAATAAAGACAGACATAGAGAGAGTAGAAGCCAATTCCTTTTTACTTTGAGGTTACATACAACTTTCCAAGTAGTTTTATATGGATGTTCTATCAACATCAACCTTAATAAATATTAATAATGAGGTCCCTCTTTTCTCTTTAAAATTGCAAAGAAAAGATGCATATATTACCAAGGAATGGATTCTTGGTCACATATTGGTCTTTTTTTTTTTTTGAGACGGAGTCTCGCTCTGCCGCCCAGGCTGGAGTACATATTGGTTTTAGACAGTCAGTTCAGGCATGTCATCATCAATGACTGTGTCTGATGCAATACAATTGTGTGGTTTAAGTTAACACACTTTACAGTTTTAAACACCCAAATGCAGTTGGAACTTGGAGGTAGGTAGTTTCATCATCAACTCACTTTACTTATTGCTCTTTTATTCCCTCCTCTGTTCCTTTTTCTTCTTTTTTGAAGTACATGTCTTAAACTCTTGCTAATTGTAAGTATTGGCCATATATTATTTATTTCTGAAATATGTGGTAAGTAAATATAAGGGAGATGTATTAGGAATAACATATATCAATTTTTTTAGCAATACTCCTAGATGATATCTATAGATAATCATTATGCATCAAGCATGTTTAAGACAAGACCTCTGAAAATTCATTTTATAAAACATAGTTGGAATTTTCAGTGGCAGTATCGTCAAGGATAATGCTGAGAGATAAATCTTGCTCAGCTTGTCCTAGCTCTCATTAGACATGTCATCTTTGGTTAGTGTGACCTTAGGTGATTTTTCTTCCTTTTAAGAGAAGTGCAAATAATAAGAGCAAAGGATTATATATCACATACTAAGGGCCAGGTATTAAGAACTTTACAAGTATTACCTCATGTAAGCTTCACAACAAGAGGTGGGCACTTAGGACATCCAAGGTGACACATCTAGTTAGTGGCTAAACAGTTCTGAAGCCAGGTTTTCTGGCTCAAGTGTATGTGCTCCTAATTATTATGTACTACTTTTATAATCGAAAACCTGAGGAATACCTATTCCTAGACAAATGGCATGTGTTTTCACCACTAACAAGCTTTTAATATACAATTTCTGTCCCAAATAGCCTGGGAATAATAAAGTTCTATAGTAAATAACTTCGTATGATAGCAAAGCTTGATTCATTTACTAAAAAACACTGAATTATTAATAAAAGTAATAATCTCACAATGAGACTTTGAAGAATGCATAGAAATTATATGGATTTAAAAACTGAGTTTGGATTTTATTTTCACAATTATGAGTGAGATTCAGACTGACTACATTTTTCTCTCCCTAAAAGCTTTAAATGTCTAATCTGATCACACCAGAACTTCACAGGACTTATCACTGAGATTAATTCCATTTATATCTCCCTGGAATTAAATGAAGTCTCATCTTGACCTTTTAACAGGTAAGCATAGGAAAGTTCATGATTTTAGATTCCTTCTTTTTTGAGACAGAGTCTCGCTCTGTCAGCCAGGCTGGAGTACAGTGACATAATGATGACTCACTGCAGCCTCAGCCTCCTGCACTCAAGTGATCCTGCTGCCTCAGCTTCCTAAGCAGCTAGGACCACAGCTGCATGCCACCATGCCCAGCTACTTTTTAAATTTTTCTGTAGAGACAGGGTCTTGCTGTGTTTCCCAGGCTGGTCTCAAGCGATCTTCCTGGCTTCGCCTCCCAAAGTGCTGAGATTACAGATGTAAACCACCACGACTGGCCAATTTGTTTTTTAAGATGATATTTTACACATGGGACCTAAAGAGAATTTTTCAGAGTTAATAACATTCTAACTTGGTGTTTCATGCTGTCTTTTCTAGCATGAGATAAACTGGGGGATGTCCAGGAATCTTTTGTCTACACATTCATTTAAAATTAAAGCAGTGGGCCAGGAACGGTGGCTCACACCTATAATCCTAGCACTTTGGGAGGCCAAGATGGGCAGATGGCTTCAGCTCAGGAGTTTGAGACCAGCCTGGGCAATATGGTGAAACCTTATCTCTACTAAAATACAAACAAAATCAGCTGGGCATGGTGGTGGGCACCTGTAATCCCAGCTGCACAGGAGGCTGAGGCATGAGGATTGCTTGAACCCCAGAGGCAGAGGTTGCAGTGAGCTAAGACAGTGCCACTGCAGTCCAGCCTGGGCAACAAAGTGAAACTCTGTCTCAAAAAATAAATAAAATAAAATAGAATAAAAGCAGTGATCAACACACTAGTTGCTACATAGTAAGACTGCCTGAGCTATAAAGCCATAATCCACTTTTCAGTCTGTAGCAGCTGTCTTCTACGTATCCACATGCAATGCATGGCATCCTTCTGGGTTCTGATAAGTATTGATAAACTCTCTTTCACCACTCCCTAGGGAACAATATATTTTATGACTCACAAAAACTACAAGCAAACCACTTAACTTTGAGCCTTTCCACTGGGAATTTGAATTGCAGTTATTACTATTACTATGAGGTTTAGTTTTACTATGCTCACCTATTTCCTGAGATTTGTTTTCTTGAATTTATATACTGGAAGTGGATACATGAAAACAAAGCAGTCACCCCACTGTCTGTAGTCTGCTGCAGAAAAATAATTCAGAACTTTGGGGCCTAAAAGAGGGATTTTAAAATGTCTCTGATTTTCTTTCTTTACTTTGCTTACACACAATACATTAACAATGATAAACATAATGTATTTCTGTAGTTTAATAAACAGATTGTTTTTCTTTATGTGTGCTTCAACTTCTTGCCTTAAAATTTTAAAGTGTCTGAGCTGGGTGCAGTGGCTCACACCTGTAATTCCAGCACTTTGGGAGGCCAAGGCCGGTTTATCATGAGGTCAGGAGTTCCAGTCTAGCCTGACCAAGATGGTGAAACCCCGTCTCTAGTAAAAATACAAAAATAAGCTGGGCATGGTGGCATATGCCTGTAATCCCAGCTCCTCTGGAGGCTGAGACAGGAGAATTGCTTGAACCCGGGAGGTGGAGGTTGCAGTGAGCCGAGATTGTGCCACTGCTCTCTAGCCTGGGTGACAGAGCAAGATTCCATTTCAAAAAAAAAAAAAATTAAAATTGAAGTATCTAGTGGCATATTCCATGCTTTGGAATAGGAACTGGAAACCAAACAAACTCAACTGGTCATCTCATTTTGGTATCTGTGGCCTGATGATACTTTACCTGTGAAGTGAGAGCGATACTAAAAAATATTCTTGCATGTCTCTTTAGTCAAAAGGAATGGGAAGCCAAATGAGATTAAAGATATCTATGTAGGCTGGGTGCGGTGGCTCACGTCTGTAATCCCAGCACTTTGAGAGGCTGAGGTGGGCGGATCACGAGGTCAGGAGATTGAGACCATCCTGGCTAACATGGTGAAACTCTGTCTCTACTAAAAATACAAAAAATAGCCAGGCGTGGTGGCGGGCGCCTGTAGTCCCAGCTACTCGGGAGGCTGAGGAAGGAGAATGGTGTGAACCCGGGAGGCAGAGCTTGCAATGAGCCAAGATCGTGCCACTGCACTCCAGCCTGGGCGACAGAGCGAGACTCTGTCTCAAAAAAAAAAAAAAAAAAAAAAAAGATATAAGAATTTTTCAAAAGAAAGCTTTAGAAAATAGTTTTTCAAGTAATATTTTAATCAGTACTTTTAAAACAGATTAATATGAATAAAATTCTCTAAACTAGAAAGGCTTCTCTAAACTTGAACATACTGTAGAGTGAGATGTCAGGCTATAAAATTCCCACTTGGGTATTTATTCTTCTGTATCCGGATATCTGAGCAGGAAGAGTATCCATGAGTCATCAGCACTACTCACTATTATGAGCCCACTCTGTGCCAAGCATGATGCCAGGTGCTTTACATTCATTCAATTCTCATAACCAAACATGAAAAGCAGATCTAATTGCATTTATTGAGATAACGAAAATGAAGCACAAAGAAATGAAGCAATTTGCCCAAGGTTATAAGCTAGTTAAACAGGAGGACCTTTACATATGGCATATCAAGAATGGCTGAATAAACATCTTGGAAACAAGAATACTATATAGATTCTGTCTACTGTCTGTCTCCCCAATGAGACTGAGCTTCTCAGATACAGAGATCATCTTTGTTGAGTTTCTTTTGTATTTTTGTTGAAATGTAAGCCCATAAACTGCACAGTCCAGAGTGTATGTAGCCAACCAAATGTAACAGTAGGTAAGAGAAAGTCCCCTGAATTTGAGCAGGTTGCCTAAATATGAAAACTTGTACACCGGTAAGGTGGTTCATCTGATTTTCTTGTTTTTAAACAGTAGTTACTGTGTTTCCAAAGAAGCTGTCTGGTTTGGAAAATGACATTAATTTGAATCTAAAAAAAGAAGCATATATTTTTCAATAATAACTTTCATTTAAAAAAGTTTGTTTTTCTAGATGAAAAGAAAGTCACTTTGAAGGACAGCACATTATTAGCCTACTTGAGAATAAAAATTTAATACTCCAGCCCTGTCTGAGGACCTACTGCTTAAATTTAGGCTGCTATTCATTTTTCCATTTATTCATGGCACTATTACTGACATGGTTTGGCTGTGTCCCCACCCAAATCTCATCTTGAATTGTAGTTCCCATAATTCCCCATGTTGCAGGAGGGACCCAGTGGGATATAAGTGAATTATGGGGGTGGTTTTCCCCATACCGCTATCATGGTAGTGAGTGAGTCTCACGAGATGTGATGGTTTTATTGGAGTTTTCCCCTTTTGCTTTGTTCTCAATTCTCTCTTGTTTGCCACCATGTAAGACATGTAAGCCATTCCTTTCACCTTTGGCTATGATCGTGAGGCCTCCCTAGCCATGTGAAACTGTGAGTCTATCAAACCTCTTTTTCTTTATAAATTACCCAGTCTTGGGTATGTCTTTATCATCAGTGTGAAAATGGACTAATACAATCACTAAGTCCCTCTTTATGCTATTCTCTAAGTGCTCTAAAGATTAGGCCCATGCGCCATACTCCAAATCCATTCCCTTGTTAGGCAGCTAATTTCATCTATGTTGCTGGTTACAGCCCTTTAGGCAGTAGGTTGTTGGCAAATGTTTAACAGCTGGTACTGTTAAAAAAAAAAAAAAAAAACAAGAACAGAAACCCGGATTTGTAGGCTTTGCTGATTTTTGTGGTGGGAATACTCCCAACATGGCTGATTTCATTGTGAGCATCAAGCGTGATGTTGTAGAACTTGGATATGGGAAGAGATGCAGACAATCAGCTCGCAAAGTATGTATTCCTTTTACACAAGGGGTTCTCAAAGTGTAGTCCCTGGAGTACAAGATCTCCTGTAAACTTGTTAAAAATGCAAAATTTTGGGCCTAGCTAAGACCTACAGAATCAGAAACTAGGAGTGGTGCTCAACAACCTGTATTTTAACATATCTTTCAGGTGATTCCAACGCAGACTTTTGAAAACAACCATTCTACACTACTGCCTGTATGCTTGATGCTGTTAACAGCAGGTATGTCTACAAGAAGCCATGATCTTCTATTCGGATGTAAGAGATAAGATGAGAAAATGTGCATACTACTCTATTTCTACTGCTAAAAGAATAATTACTACATCTTGAGTTTTCTTAAACACACTTCAAGCTATGTTAACTAGTGTCTTTTAACTTTGAACATAGTTGGCTGTGTTTTCAAAGAGGCTGTCTGGTTTGGGAAATGACATTAGTTTGAATTTAAAGAAAGAAGCACATATTTTTTATTAATAACTTTTGTAAAAAATGTTTCCCCTTATCTAGATTAAAAGAAAGTCTTTTTGAAGGGCAACAAATGACCAGTCTAGACATAATTTCATAAAATAATAGTCTTCATACTGATTTATGTGAAACAATAGTTGACATATAAAATAATTTTTTAACCAAAAATATCCTATAGAAATAATAACAATATATTATTACTTTCCCCTCATTTTATCAGATTTCATTTTGCTAAAATAAAATCCATTTTCTTCAATGTGGAGAATTAACCAGGCAATTGAAATGATGCACCAGGCCGGGCGCGGTGGCTCAAGCCTGTAATCCCAGCACTTTGGGAGGCCGAGACGGGCGGATCATGAGGTCAGGAGATCGAGACCATCCTGGCTAACACGATGAAACCTTGTCTCTACTAAAAAAACCACAAAAAACTAGCCGGGCGAGGTGGCGGGCGCCTGTACTCCTAGCTACTTGGGAGGCTGAGGCAGGAGAATGGCGTGAACCCGGGAGGCAGAGCTTGCAGTGAGCTGAGATCCGGCCACTGCACTCCGGCCTGGGCGACAAAGCGAGACTCTGTCTCAAAAAAAAAAAAAAAAAAAAAAAAAAGATGCACCTGAGGTATAAAATTATTTCCAAGTGCAAGACCCAATAATATATTAAATAATGCAAAATTTAGAAAACAATGTTCTACCAAAGTAAATTTTATATAACATAGAATTATGACAATAAAACTGAACTTAAGTGGAAACAAATCAAAATTTGAAAATGTACTTCACCCAGACAAAATATTTATCAGCCGCTTATGGGACAGCTGATTGCAACACTGTTATTGATAGATTTTACTACAGGCGATGGAGAAGTACTATCTTTCATCAAAGATTTTACACTGTAGTAAAGGCCTGGCCCAGGACAGAGGTTACCTTACTTGGCATTTTCTGGCATTTGAAAAAAGGTCAAAAAATTAGCCGTATCAGAGTTAAGAGTTAGGAAAAACTGCAAATTGAAGGTAGAGGAAAAGAGAGGATTAAGAGTAGATCCATTGCACCTGTGATGCCTTTCAATGCCAGAAGGAATGTGATGGGAACACAGGTTTGGGTGAAGCAAATGAGATAAACTCAGTTTTGAACATCCTGAATTTGTGATACCAGTAGCCATCATTGTTTATGGTTTACCAAACATCATTGCAAATATTTTACATTTATCATGTCATACAATTTTTACCGTAATCTCACAAAAAGGAGACTATTATTTGTTATCCCCATTTGCCAGATGAGGCTCAGGGAGCTGAAGCAATCTATCTAAGACACATAGTTAGTTGATAACAGAGCCAGACTTGAATCAAGCCAGACTATCTCCAGAGCAGCTGCTTTTTTCTATTATTTCAATTTGGTTTTTGAGTGGTAATGACATTGAAATGGCTCAAAAATCAAATGGATATAAAATGGTATTCATGCAGAAGTCTTGTTTCTATTTCTTCTTGTCTATGTCTAGTTTTTCTTTGTGCAAATACATGAAATTATAAGTGCTCATATTTATCTCCCTTGATACTTGTTCTTCCTTACATTTCCTTCCTGTCTTCCTTCTTTTTTCTTCATTGCTTCCTTCCTTTCCTCCTTTTTTCTTATATTAATTTTCTTAATGTAAACATAACATTCTATATTTAATATATTAATAAAATATACACATCTATATATCTGAATTCTTGATAATTATTGCCTCTTATTAAAAAATAAGGTCATAGTTTTTCTTGATTGGAAAATCAAGAAAATTTTTTGGTCATAAGCCAAAAGGCAATAATTAAATTAAAGCTATATTTGCTCTAGGCCTCACATTTTGTATCTCTATTAGATGATCTGCTAGCAGAAACATAGGCTTGCAGCTCCTAATAAAGAATATGCAACATAACAGTCCTTTGATAAATGTCATAAGATATACTCCATTCTTTATTAGGTGAAATGGCAATGAGCATAAACTCAAAAAAACTCGTGATGGTAGGTCCTTGTTTGGATGTAATCACTTGGGCTTCTACAAAGTATTTAGAAATATTTTGGCATACGTGATATGAATGCTAGCTTTAATAAGCCAAACCAAAAACCTTTACTATGGCTTCTGAGAGTTCTGTGCTGCATCATTACATAAAATAAATAAAAAGATAAATAAAACAATGAACCACAAATTTCTGAAATCTTTCTATGGGCCGAAACACATTGAGGCAAGAACATTTAAGGCCTCATAACATCTAAAATCTTGGCACTAATTCATCACCACTTGGAGATAAGTATTGTATTCAACTTGGAAATCAACAATTATGTGTTTGTTTCCATGCTCCAAATATTCACAAGTGGTGGATATCAAATTCCATCCATGGCTACAAGCGGCGTGTACTTTCCCAGAACTACTATGAAGCATCAAATAAGATGTGAAGTCTTTTGAAGCACATTGATACATATGAGAGTACCAATAACATGCAGGCCAGTGTCTCCACTTTACGTCATAATCAATGCCTATTCATTTGTTACCAAGTGTGTTTGACCTACAGGTATGTTTTGTTCATTATATATAGTATTAAAAATGCACACGGATATCTAAAGGAGAGAAAATTTATATTAAAACCCCCCAGATTTCTGCCTTTTTCCTGAAAAACCAAGAGTCTGGCAAAACCTAAGTCCATATTTTCCCCACGAAGAACTGAGTAGATGCAATCCTGTTTTGACAAATAGTTACTATTGGTTAATTCCAGTCACAACCACTTATTTTATATTGCCAACATCAAGGCTATTTATAATAAAACAATACTTATGTAAAAAATTAGATCTTTTACAGAATAAAAGGGTGAGAGCATATTATTTTCTTGCACTTGACCTGTTTAATCATTTATGACACTTATCTGGAAAAACTGACTACTTAGGAGTTCATGGCCCCTTCTCTAAAGGGTGAATTTCTACATGTGAAAAAATTAACTAGCTAAATAGTCTGCAGGATGTTAGGGAATTGGTGTTGGGTTCCAACAGAGGGGCTCTGATAGTTAGTCTTATGCAATAAGGACTAAAAACTATACCCCACGACCACCACCCATTTCACGTCTCCAGTATATTATTAATATCATTAATCACTAGAAAACTTCCACAATGAATGGTCAAGATTCCCTATGACAACACTGTATGAATCCATTTGCTTAATCTGTGTAAGTTCCAAATGAGCCAGGGCTTTGTTCCCTAAAGCTCGGGATAGGTCCGGCACATAGTAAGCGCTCAATAAATCTGTGAGGTATGAATGGCAGCCTGATGTCACTCACAGTGCTGGATATCTTCATTTGATTCTCTGGACCTCCCTTCCAACTTTCTTTACCCAACTCTGAGTCCTGGGAGGCTCATGTGCAAGCTACATTACTAGAGTCTATAGATTCCTTCTTTCCCGGCATGCAGTGTGGCCACTGGGGAACACAGAAAGGAGATTGTTGGGAGGAAAGAGAGTGAGGTTGTGTATTTCAAAAGCTGGTTGTTTCCGTGGGAGCTTACTGCAAACCTCTAGTAAAGGTCCCAGCTTCTGGCAGGCAAACCTCTCTACAAAGCCTTTACAGAGCGTGAGTTTCCATAACTGCTCCCTCCTCTTGATCCTTCAGGTGGATGGGTAGCAACACCTCCCTGCATCCCTTGTTTCCAGCTCCAGGTTAGTGTACTATCCCAGTCACCTCTTTGGACATAGCAGCCCCCTTACAAATCCCTCCTTAAACTCTCCAGTTTGAGCATGCCCTCCGTGCCGGCCAGGTTTCTCACTAATACCCTCATCCTAAGACCTGCTGGAGCCAACTTAGTCTCTCTCCTCCCCATAACAAAATAATCGAGGAGACACAGTTCTTCATTAAGCAATTTGTTTTCACCTTTACCCGTAACTGAGAGATCTTCACCTGTAAATGGCAGAAGCCGGGTGGGAGCCGGTGTCGTAGCTGGCACGAACACGCCCCCGATAGAGTTCTACCGCGATATGGTCCTTGTCACCCTTATACAGGAGGATGCCGCTGTCTTCATCTGTGGCAATCTAGTAGAAAGTAACCCTGGCATTACTAGGATGTGTAGGCAACCAGACGTATTTCATCAGAAAGGGACTGCTAAGTGAGGTGAAGAGGTTTTACTCTGGTTTATGTTTTCCGGATGGCTATGAGAAAATAATGCTGAAATTATTACTTGAAAGGTGACTTGTTCTTAAATTGCTTTGTTGCAAATAAATCCATAAAGAAACTTAAAAAGAACAAGAAGAAATCCTCAAGTAAACATGTTGGATGTGCTTAGAACTTTCTTTGCTGGAGATTTTTGCTAAACCACTCCTTTTGCTCCTGTTATAAGCTTTATTTATAGCATCTGTGAAAAATGACTACATTGTCAAAGATGGATTTTTATGTCCCATATTTAAAAAAAACACAAATTTTTCACAGTTATGCCATGTGGAGGGGGAAATCTTTGTTTTTATCCTGCTCTTTGGCCCATTTTGGCTTTTAAAGGATTAATTAGGTAATTTAAGACTTAAGCCCCAACATCACTGTGTGGTTCTCAAAACAATTTGGTGGAGCAAACACTGGAAGGTAGGGACTCATGCCTTCCAGGATTCTCTTCTTCCTGACTTCAAAAGGACCCCCTGTCCCTCACTAGAGTATCAGGATAAACCAAAACAGGGGTGGCATTTATAGGAAGCTGACTAAAGTTATTTGAATTGAAAATATATTAAATGATTTTGCTTATCAGATAAAACAAATATGTAGACCTAATTTGTCCCATGTACACTATATTTATTATTCTTAATCTAGCGCAGCTTCTTCGATAGGGATCTGAATGACTTGCTCAAAGGTACACAGTGAGTTGGTGGAAAGACTTAAAATTTGAGTTCGTTAATTTCATGTCAAGTCTTCAAAGTTCTGGGTGAAGAGTTAAAAGGTGCTGGTTGGCCAAGCGCAGTGGCTCACGCCTGTAATCCCAGCACTTTGGGAGGCTGAGGTGGGTAGATCACATGAGTTTAGGAGTTTGAGACCATCCTGGCCAACATGGTGAAACTCTGTCTCTACTAAAAAATACAAAAAAATTAGCCAGACATGGTGGTGCATGCCTGTCATCCCAGCTACTCGGGAGGCTGAGGCAGGAGAATCGCTTGAACCTGGGAGACGGAGGTTGCAGTGAGCCCATATCGTGCCACTGAACTCCAGCCTGGGTGACAGAGCAAGACTCCATCCCCCCAACCAAAAAAAAAAAAAAAGGTGCTGGTGGTTGAATCCAGGTGTTCTTTCTTGGCTGCACCCTTCCTAGCTGCAGATTTCCTAAGAAAAGTCTCCCCCTGTGCACAGGCTGAACTGCAGAGCCATCAAAGCAAATGAATAAAATGTTTTTATCTGAGCACAAAACAAAGAGACATTTTTTTTTTTATTACCGTCTGCTTCTCAAGTAATGAATAAATACAAATATTTGGTTTTCATTTTGTCTTGAAAATACAAATGTTGAAGACAATAATTACTAACGCTGTCCACACAAGGAGCATTTTCTGTTTTTAACTGTCTATTTAAGATATACTGTCAATCATTCACAAGCTACCACAAATGTTTATTCTCTGAAGTTGAATTTTCAGATCAGATGAACTCTCCATAGAGAGAGATCTCTTACCTGAAGTGTGATGTTCGTCTGAGGCCGAACCTTGGCCGAAGGAATCTGAAGATAAGACTCTTTGTTTATAAAATTCACACTGACCAGTTTTTCACACTTTTCTCCCTGATAGCCTGGCAAACACTGACATATTGGCTCATTTATTCTGACGATGCACTGAGCTCCATTCTGACAATCAAAATTATCACAGGGGCTGGTACGAGGGAGGACCATGGGCGGAGAAGACTCACAGAACAAGCCACTGAAGAATAAGGAGAAAAAAAAAATATGTGAATACGATTTTACTTAATTGCCAATCTGAATTGAGAGCTGTATGACCTAACTGTATACTATGTATGTGCACTTCCTTGTTTTTCCAGTTTTCAAGTATTCTTAACTATTAATCAAAATCATCACTGTGCTGTTCAATAGATATTCCAAACTTACTCAACCTGTCTAAATGACTCTTTGGACCCTTGGACCAACATCTCCCCAAATACCATCCCTCTGTCCTCCTCCCTGGTAATCCTCATTCTACTCTTTGCTTCTATAACTTCTACGTTTTTTGTCTTAAAATTTTTTTATTTTAATTTTTGTGGGTACCTAGTAAGTGTATATATTTATGGGGTACATGAGGTATTTTGATACAGGCATGTAATGCATAATAATCACATCATGTAAAACGGGGTATCCATCCCCTCAAGTATTTATCCTTGCATTACAAACAATCCAGTTATACTCCTTTAGTTATTTTAAGATGTACAATTACACTATTACTGCCTATAGTCACCCTGTTGTTCTAGGTCTTATTGAACACTAGGTCTTACTCATTTCTGCTTTTACCTGTAACCTTCAGGGCATATGCACGTATAGCCGTTCACTGCATCCGTGCAATGGGCTCCGTTTTTACACTTGTTGTCTTGGCAGTCATCAAAATCAATGTCGCAGTGCTCACCTATGTACCCTGGTGTGCAGTCACATCTGTTGGAACAAGCAGGTACTGGTTTCAAACCCAACTGAGCCAAAATAAGTAAACAATGCATTTTATCTAGACACATGGCACCATCTTTAAAATACTTATTTAGAATAGGCTCATAAAGCCCCCGCGTTAATGGATACCTAGAAGATTGAACTGTTCTGCAGTATATTCCATGTTCTACCACTGTGATCTACCAGAGAAATAGTGATTTTTATCTCCTTGATAATAGTGAATATCCACAGTCCAAATAACAACAGGATAATTGTGGCAGGGTCACTTCCTCCCACTCCCTCTCCTCCGTCTTCCATCCTCTCTTTCTCCCCATTTTGTTTGCTTACGGTGCCTTATATTTTCAGTTTGGCCTAATACATTTGCTCATTGAGATTATAAAACTGCTATGTTGTAAAATGTACTGGGAATATTAAACATATTTTAAAACATGATTAACATTTTTAATTTTACAATAGAGACTAGATACATCAGAACAAGGTATTATTTAAGAAAAGCAAATATATTAATATTAAATACCCTAATTCACGATGAATCCAGATACTCATTATAGAAGAACAGGACTGATATAATGGGTTAGGATAGAAGAACTGGTAGAAAATTCACGGGGCCAATCCCATGGACAGTTTTCAGCCTGTTCACCATGGTGGCAAAGGGTCTTGGCTGCACTGATGGTGAAGAACCGAGAGTAATAATACAGCTGACGTTCCCCCGAGCACTTTCTCTGGCCCTGCTCTAACCATGTGGCATCTATGGATTCACTGAATCCTCTCCACAGTCCTGTGACATTGGTGGTATTATTTCGTCTGCTCTATAGGTGAGGAGACTAAGGAACAAAGAGGTGAAGCACGTTGCCCCCAAGCACTCAACTTCTAAGTGCCACAGCCAGGAATCAAACTCAAACAATCTGACAAGAAAGCTTGTATCTCTAACCACTGCACCATGCTGTTGGATAATTAATTCCAGAGGCTCCCTTTAAACTTGTACTTCTCCAGTGCTGACCAGTGGGATTTCTGGTTATGATAACAAGGATGCAGGACTTTACAGCTGCGTGGAGAAAGGCAGTGTGACACGTGCAGCAGTTTTCAAACTGCATTGTGGACCTATAGGGGACCATGGAATCCCTACAGGTATGGCCTTCAATGAGGAGGGGGCTTCTGGAAGCCTCCCTCTACCCTCCACCTTTTCCTCAACACTCTCCTGTTGTGATTTATTAGGCTTACACACTGGCTTCCAAGAGTGTTTTTGATTTAAGAGAGGGTTCACTGACTTTACATATATCTATACACACACACACACATACATATATATATATATATACACATAACTGCAAAGCCTGAATTCTTCACAGCTAAGTTACAGTTTCCTCATATATACAAACATATATACACATGTACATATACACACATATATACATGTGTATGTGTATACATGTGTACGTATATATGTGTGTGTGTATATACGTACATGTGTATATATGTATACACACATATATACACACACATATATGTGTGTGTATATATATGTGTATGTATATGTGTATATATATGAGTGTATATATGTGTGTATATATGAGAAAACCGAAACTTAGCTGTGCAGAAATCAGGCTTTGCAGAATTCAGGCTTTATAGAACTTCATTTGTGCCCTGGCTTCATTCTTAATTGTACCTTATGAACTTTATTTTATTCCAGATTTATTGAGGTATAACTGAAAAATAAAATCTTTATATTTTAAAGATGTACATGGTGATGTTTTATACATACATACATTGTGAAATAATTACCACAGTCAAGCTAATTAACATATCCATCACCTCCCATAGTTACCCTTTTCCTTTTGTGGTGAAAATATTTCAGATCTGCTCTCTGGGCAAATTTCAAGTATATAATACAGTATTATTAACTATAGTGACCATGCTGTGATATTAGGTCTCTAGAACTTATTATTCATCTTGTAACTGAAAATTTGTGCCACTGACCAACATCTTCCCATTTTCCCCACCCCAATTCCTGGTAACCACCCTTCTACTCTCTTTTTCTGTAAGTCTGACTTTTTAAAATTCCACACATAAGTGAGATCATCCGGTATTTGTCTTACTATGTCTGGCTTATTTCACTTAGCATAAAGTGTATATAATATTGACTAAATTACTTAATCTCTGTAAGTGTTCTTTTCCTCATCTCTAACATGTATATAATTCCACCTCACAGGTTTATTTAAAGATTAAACGCAACTATCTGTAAATTAATTAGTATAGTTTTTATATATAATGCATGTTCTATAAATGGCTGGTTTTAAAAATAATTCTCTATATACATCGTTGTAATTCTATAAAAGTTTTTATGATTTAGTCTGTATTAATTATCCACTTTTCTATTTCAAAGCTATTAGGATTTGAAGTAAGGTTAATTAAAAACACCCAAGGGAATGTGGCATTACTGAATGCCAAAGGTTTTGTCTGAAAATGCAAAATCAGGATTTGAGAGTTGCTGGAGAGCGGACGAATTAAAACAAATGGGAGTATATAGCCTCTAAGAGTAGCAAACAGACTTTCAGCTCTGCATGTATGAATTAAGAAATAAAATGAGCTCACTGCATAAGCATGCTTGCTTTGCAGCCAGTTGGTTTTAATGCTAAATCATAACAAAGCAAAGTAAACAACAAGTCTGAAGTTAAATGGACTCTAAGTGGTCATATACATTCTCAAAGAGATGGACAAGGCCCGAGAAGAGAACTTCCATCAATGTTAATGTGAGCAGAGCTGTTGAAGTGCCAAGCATTAAAAGAAAGAAGAAATGCTTTGAAACACTCTGAATTATTTATCTGAAAAAAGAAATCAAAGTGAAAGATAAGAGAACCACACATCCACCATAGTGGCTGTCTAAGAGCTATTTTATATTCTCTTCTCTCCAAATACTACTTTTCAAGACCATTAGAGCTTGGAGTTACATTATGCCCAACGTTTTTGTCTTTCTTTTGCTCCTCAGACTGAGTTTCAAAACAGAAAGAAAAAATTTAAATAAGAATTCCTTAGTTTGTATTATCAATAAAACCTATCACATTCCTTCAACTCTATTATCTGACAAGGAAGGAGGAAGAAGCAAAGAATACAAAATACACTGTTTAGGAGCCCATAGCTGGCTACGTAAGATGCATGTTTGAAAATACTGGTTATGGCGTATCATAGTCTAAAAATATCTCAAAGCAATTTGGGAGATTTATGAGGTATATAATAAAGCAATAAAAGTAAAACCAGCTCTGTTAGCTTAGCAATAAGAAAATGAAGTTGAAGTAACATAGTATAATTTGTCTAAACAACATTTCTCAGTAGAGATTTTCTTTAGCAGCTTCACATCATTTTATTTTTAAGTCTATTTTCTTTCTGCAGCTACCTTTCCCACAATGTGCAATCATTTATAAGTCGGGAGTAACAGCACACACACTGACTTAACCTGTTTTCTGCTAATCTACATACACATAGCTATGAAACGAGCTCGCAAATTACAACTGAAAACAGTGGGTTTCCAAAGTAGTTAGTCCATAATACAGCAAAATGCACTTTTAAGGGTGTCTAATCTATTTGATAGTGAGAGGAGATATTTAATTAAGGATTAGTCTTTTTGCAGACAAACTCACTTTCTTTTAATGGTTTCAATTAAGTCTTACTAATACTTTATCTTATACTTACAATGCACAAAAGTACTGTGAAATCTGCTCAGCAGATGAGCAGTTCTGGAAAACTTTCCTTACTAGCTAATTTCTCTAAGAAATGATATTTATTATGTAAGTGATGTGTTTTCAATTTGCCAAATTAAATTGTGAGTGTATCATTGATATGAAGACTAAAAACAACTTACCTACAGTGTTTGGTTGAATAAAATATAATGTAAAGTTTTGTATAAAGTGAAAATGGAATAACACTGGGTTTTTGCCTAGGGTTGTAAACTAAAATATAATGCAAAATAGAATCAAATTTATTTTTTCCTTTTTCAAAAAGACATCGTAGGGAATTAGCAGGTGCTACAACTATACCTACATATTCTAATGTTTGGATTTTAAACCAAATTAAAGCAAAAGCACACTGTCAAAAGAAAGCTTGAGAATAAATATTTAATTAGATTGATATTTGAAAAGCAGTGGAGATCTGGCAATTCTGACCCCAATCTCCCACTCAACTTAAAATATCTGATGATCTGTTTGGTAAGTACAAATATCTTAGCAATCCAGCTCAAATCCTATCTTCTCTTGTAAAATTCATCCTGACCTGTGTAATTGTTAATTCTCTGGATTCTATGACAATTGAGCTTGGGTCATTTCACTAAGAAGATGAAATAAGTGAAGGCGAATAGCTATAAAGGACTACAAAATCATAAGATGGTATTATTACCATGTGCTCTGGCCATGGCAGGCACTCAATAAATATTGCTTGAAGGAACAAATAATGCTGTTTGCTGGCTGTCCGATGAAAGCACAGCTCAACCCCTGTACCCGACTGTGTAATTCCTAAGAATCCAGCCTATTTGCTATACAATACCAGCTGTAATGTTAATAAACTCTGAAACTTCTTATAGGTAACACATAGTAGAAAAATCACCCAACTGGAAAGTATAAATCCTAGCTCTAGCTCTGCCAATACATAATCTTAAGATCTCTGGACAGTCAACTAACCTCTCTGGGCCATGGTTTTCTCATGTTTAAATGAAGAATTTGGACTAGATGCTCTCTAACTACTGCCAGCCCTAACAAGAGAAGTGCTGTTGAAAGACCCTTACAACATTTCCGGATGGTGGCAAAGAAATCACATAATTTGAAAGCAAACATATTTCAGGAATATTGCTGGGGAGGCAAAAAGAAGTGATTTTTGAAGTTCTGTGTTCACTTGAGGGAGTACGCTTAGCGGGATTATAATGCTTTGTCACCTTATGCAAAAAACATTTAAGTTGGAAGAGGCACTATCAATAATAACAGCAATCATCACAGGCATAGCCTGGGACTCCCTGGGGCAGCCTGAGATATATGGTCACTCTATCTTTCTCACCTTGGATAGCTAAATTATTGTTTCAGACCGTAACATCTTCAATTACGTTAAAATCAAATTCTCTATTTTACCACAGACTTACCTTCAGACAATGAAGCAACTGGAAGATATTACAAATGTCACCAGATGGGCCTTCAAATAAAATCAAGCAAGCATTTTCAAAGGCTGCTTATTGCCATAGGTGACTTCACAAAAAAAATCATAGATGAAAAGGAAACACTTTTTCATTTTTCTTTAGTGTACTAAACAAAAAGTCCACGGCTGGGCGCGGTGGCTTACGCCTGTAATCCCAGCACTTTGGGAGGCCGAGGCGGGCGGATCATGAGGTCAGGAGATTGAGACCATCCTGGCTAACACGGTGAAACCCCATCTCTACTAAAAATATAAAAAATTAGCCGGACGTGGTGGCAGGTGCCTGTAGTCCCCGCTACTCGGGAGGCTGAGGCAGGAGAATGGCGTGAACCCGGAAGGCGGAGCTTGCAGTGAGCCCAGATCGCACCACTGCACTCCAGTCTGGGCAACAGACAGAGACTCCATCTCAAAAAAAAAAAAAAAAAAAAAAAAAGTCCATATTGTATATGGACATTTAAAAAATGTCATTGATACTAGTGAATAGGTCCCTTTATCCCCAGCAGAGGTGTGAAGCTAAGGATGGAGAAGGGTTTCTAAAATAATGCGTCCCCTACTCTGTGAGCAAAAAGGCAGCTTTGGACTTACTTGAATCCCTTTGGAGTTAGGATGCACTTTGAGTCATGCTGGCAGGGGTTCAGGTCCTGGGCACAGAAGTCCAGCTTCTCCTCACACAACTCACCTGCAACATGGCAAACAGTGTTAGCTCATAGAAAAAGGTCAACAGGCTTCCTGCTAGCAGACTGTGTCACTGTCATGGGTCTTAGAGGTTAGGGCAGCTTGTGATTTAAAACAAAACAAAGCAAAAAACCCAAAACAAAAGCCACACGGCATGGAACCAGATGGTCCATTATCCAGTTCTGGGTCTGCTGCTAAGTAGTGTTGTGATTTTGGACAACAGGACTATTGCGATCTGTGACTAATATAAGCCCCTTCAGAATATACTATGGGAATTAGGAAAAGGAAATCTGAATGCTTTTCATTCCTGTTGTTTATTTTGGATTTTTTTTCTTGATATATAGCATAGATACAAAGGATAAATAAATTGCTAATGATTATTCACAAACTGAACCCACTCAGGTCACCAGCACCCACATCCAGAAACACACCATGTACCAACACCCTAGAAGCCTTCCCCCACGTCTCTGCAAAGAGGATCACTACCATGACAAGACCATAGGCTAGCTGGGACTGTTTCTGAGCTTGACATAAATGAAATCATTCCATATGTACCCTTTTATGCCTGGCTTATTCTACAGTTTTATGTTTGAAAAAAATATTCTCGAATCTTCATAGTCTCTGGTTTTAAAAGTCTAAAAGAAAAACACTGGCCGGGCGCGGTGGCTCAAGCCTGTAATCCCAGCACTTTGGGAGGTCGAGACGGGCGGATCACGAGGTCAGGAGATCGAGACCATCCTGGCTAACACGGTGAAACCCCGTCTCTACTAAAAAATACAAAAAAATAGCCAGGCGAAGTGGCGGGCGCCTGTAGTCCCAGCTACTTGGGAGGCTGAGGCAGAAGAATGGTGTGAACCCGGGAGGCGGAGCTTGCAGTGAGCTGAGATCCGGCCACTGCACTCCCGCCCGGGCGACAGAGCGAGACTCCATCTCAAAAAAAAAAAAAAAAAAAAAAAAGAAAACACTTTGTTTTCTTCTTATGAATCATTGCTGCAGCTCAACAGAATGCTTCTTAGACTCACATCCTCTGACATAAAAAGAAAAAAGTAAAAGGAGACTCAATCCAGAGAGAGAGAACATATATTTTTTCCATGAAAGTCACCTAACTCATGAAATAGAACTTCTATCAACAAATGAGAGCTGAAGGCATAACCACGCAGATTCTAGGTACTCTTTGTTGAATCACATGACTGATAATTTCTTTAGAAAATTTCTTCTGATACCAATAACATGGTTATTATTTCAGATACATTAGACCAAATGTAATTTTCATTTAGAAGACTTTCCCAATTACTGTGAAAGTATTAAGGTGACTGGAAAGGTATTCAAATACATAATATATATTAACTTATATAATACATTTTAAGTTATTTTTATCTTTTCTACTTTACTTCTACTTTCGAATTGTTTTCTATGCAATAAATAGACAAATAAAGTGACACATCTATAGGCAGCTGTTCATTTCCAGGAAACTACTAAAACTGTCATTTGTAACAGCATCGGTAAAAATTTCAGGAGTGTGAACTTTGTAACAGCACCCCTTTGTTACAAGGTGATCCTTTTAAAGTGATACTCAGCTAGTTGGTAGAAATCATTGCTTGACAACTAAATGTGGCATATTATTTAGACTTCAAGGGTCTTTTCCCAGGATGTAAATTAATAAATGTATTCATCTAGTTATTACATCAATCTGGTGCAGGATATTAGTTTTTATCTGTCTCTTAAAAAGAACTAATTGCACGGTAAGTCTCATATATTGCTTCTATAAGTTTTCAGGGATCTGAAAGATTTTTAGCAACATGCATGATGAATGATTTTTAAACAGGTTTATTTAAAGGCTTGCGATTTCAATTAGTATTACTCTAAGTTGGATATCTTGATGAAATGCATTCATCATATTTTATCAGCCTACTATGATGAAATCACTTTCAGTTTCTAACCAAATCTATCTGATGGAGATATAGGCTGTTTATAGTAGTATCTATCTAAGACAGTTTGTAAAAACTGATGGAAAGAAGGACCATTTGAGATAAATAATAAATGTAATTTTATGTACTTTTTACTTTATGCCTAAATAAGACAGTGTTTTAAAATTATAATAAAGGGACATGTTTTATTCCTTATTTACTCTGATACAATCCAACCCAATCCATCCAATCTAAGTCACAGTCCATAAGGATTTACTACATGATGTTGTGCTAGAGGCCAGGGCTATAAGGATGAATGTAATGGGCTCTGCTCCTAATCAGTTCTCAGTCTACCAGCAGAGAAAGTCTTGAGCTAGGGAAAGAACAGAGAAAATGAATTTCATCTCTAAAAAAATAAAACTGAGAGTTGACCCTTGTCTACAAAGAATTACTCCATAGACTTGATAATGGAAAGGAGTGAACAAGGACAAAGTTCCAAGAAACTGTTAGCTAACCAGATTGTTAAATCTCTAATCAACAGCTTTAGACTAAGCATGCCAACTTGAACATAAAAAACTACATCAATATCAAGTATTCTTTATCTCTATAAGAGTAGCAAAATAGCAATAATCATTATTGAGATTGTATATGAGACTTCTTTGTGACCATTACCTAGCTATACACCTGACTTTAGTAAGATAAGTTGATGACTTCAAAAATGATTTGATTTTCGGCCAGGTGCAGTGGCTCACGCCTGTAATCCCAGCACTTAGGAGGCTGAGGCAGGTGGATTGCCTGAGGTCAGGAGTTCGAGACCAGCCTGGCCAACATAGGGAAACCCCGTCTCTACTAAAAATAGAAAAATTAGCCAGGTGTGGTGATGGGCGCCAGTAATCCCAGCTACTAGGGAGGCTGAGGCAGGAGAATCGCTTTAACCTGGGAGATGGAGGTTGCAGTGAGCCAAGATTGTGCCATTGCACTCCAGCCTAGGCAACAAGAGCAATCAAAAAAAAAAAAAAAAAAAAAAAGGTTTGATTTTCTTTACTTTACTATCACCAAAACTTATAATGCTAACAAATATTACAAAAACATTTTCTGCATCCAATTACTGCCTAACTTGCTTTAAAGACCAATCTTCCACCCTACATTCATGTCACCTGGGTCTATTTACTATTTCCTGAATTTATTTTAACTCCATGCCTGGGCTAATGGTTTCTCCTTTTGCTTTAATAACATCCTTTCACAATTCTGTTGTCATTTTTCTCATCCATTATATGTCCCCTTCTTTACGGAATCATGCCAGATCTTTTCAACTATTTCTTCTCTATCTCTAATTTTATATCGTGTTTGACTGTGCCTGGCTTATGGCATATACATGGTATACATTTGTTTATGTACTTAATGAGCATTTATATGGTTCTTACTACTGTATGCCAGACAGTTTTAAACACTGTATAAATATGCAGTCACTTAATATTCATTATAAGCATATAAGGTAAGGTTTTAGGGTTGCACTGTTATGTATGCATTTTATATTACTGGTGTTTATCTGATTCTCTTTCCTTGACTGTAAAATCACTAAGAGTAGAACTCTTACCACATTTGCTTTTGTTTTTTTTCCCACAGTGTGGTATGCTGACATACTCAAATAATAGTTATTAAAAGGAAGAATCATGCTTTAAGGCAAGAGCTCTATTTTGTTGACCTGTAATCAACTCGGGTTTCATTCTAGCCTTTAGAGATTAGTGTAATTTTTTGCTTAATTACTCACTCGTGAATAGTAATAACATAGCTTATGCTATTCTCTTTAAACATTGCTGTGAATTTTCCCTGACTAAATGTTAACATGAATGTATTCATTGGACTGTTTCTTTAATTTTCCTTAATTATATTGGATTCTGCTACACTTGAGGGAAGGACAGCTTTCAAAAGAGTGCAACAGTGGTGAGATTCAGGAGCTCAATATAAGAAGGGAAACTTAGCAAGCTCCTTAGACAAATACTGGACTGCATATCTCCTTCTCAACCAGTAAGAGGAAATTGGACAGCTAAAAGCTGCACTGGTTTTCCAGGAAGAATAGAGATAAAATGACTAACATTAGTCAGCTAATGTATTTTTAGTTACCAATATTGAAAAGTTCTCCCAAAACTCATAGTATTGTGAGGACATGATGCCATTTTTACCTGGTTTTTATTTTTCTGTAAGTTTAGTCAGAGCTAGTACTGAGTTAGTGGAAAAATAATAAAAAAATAGGGCAATTGAGTTTGCTTTTGTGATGGCTCAGGGCCTGAGATAATATTGTCAATGGCTGCCTCCCTTCCAGAGATGATAAAGTGTGAGGTGACAGAGAGGAAAACTGGAAATATTCTTTATTTGACTATACAGAGTTAGTGTTGTAATTGATTACCCCATAAGCAGGTCTTAATATGTTTAAACTGACATCAAGAAAGGTAAATCTATCCATTGGCGTGGTTTGGGGCAATGTGGTTGAATATAGGTTAAATGTTGGTGCCCATGAGCCTCTCAAGAGATAGGAGCCTAGGCAAGCCTTGACTCCATGATCTGGCTTCAACCCATTCCTCTAAATCCCAGGAAATCCTATTTCTTTATTTTCAGCCATGGACCCTTAAAACTTCCCAATAGGGTGGAACACAATCATTGCCTGGCATTTGTGATTTCACTTTTGATCAGATGAACAAATTAATTTTCCTTATGATTCTAGTTTTCATTTCTTGTTGGTAAGAGGTGAAAACATTCTGAATGTATGTATATATGTTGGTTGTGTATGTTTTGGAGAGAAAACAAAGAGTAGTCAGTCAGGGGGTCTATGGTTACCTCTTCAGGATAAGAGAGGTTAATAAATGATCTACTATTACTAGTAATAAATATTGCTGGTAACCAATATCTGCGAATGCCAGAACTTTCTTAAGAAAAAGTGCCACATGTTGTAAACAGAGGAATTTTTTTGATACAGAGGTTTTTTTTTGTTTGTTTTTTTGTTTTTTTGTTTTTGGAGATGGAGTCTTGCTCTGACACCAAGGCTGGAGTGCAGTGGCGTGATCTTGGCTCACTGTAACCTCCGTCTCCCAGGCTAAAGCGATTCTCCTGCCTCAGCCTCCTGAGTAGCTGGGATTATAGGCATGTGCCACCATGCCCAGCTAATTTTTGTATTTTAAGTAGAGACGGGGTTTCACCACGTTGGGCAGGCTGGTCTCGGACTCTTGACCTCAAGTGATCATCCCACCTTGGCCTCCCAAAGGGCTGCGATGACAGGTATAGAGTTTTGTCTGTTTCTTAGGTCACCTCTTCCTGATTTTGCCTGTCAGTTATACATGGGACACAGCAGGACAAGAAATGACCAAGTTCTACAGTAACACTATTACAATTTGTGAAAGAGCATGTCAAAAGTGATACCCACTCTTGTAAATGGGAATGATTTTTCAGACTCACTCTTGAAGAGGAGGTAAGATGCTACTTACTGAATGTCTGTGAATGTATTTCTTCTGAAAAATTGCATGGAGTGGTAATGTATCCATTCACCCTGGCTTGCACGACTCCTGGTTTACACCTGTTGTCCCAAGGTAATTGTCAATAGTGTGCCTGGGCACTCACATAATTACCCTGATTTGGATGAGAAATGTTATGGGTCACCTTCTAGATGGAAGAGTAAAAGCTGGATCATCAGAATTGATAATACTCTGCAGTAAAGAGTGAATCAGCATAAAGAGATCTCAGGGAGTAACTGTCCTTATTGGGGAAAATGACATTTGGGTAGTTGTATTACTGTCTGGGATGGCCTACAATTGTATGCAATATGTGGGAGTCGACTGGTTGCAGAACTATTTTATTGTTCTCGGCCTCAGTTCTTCATCTGTAAACTGAGGCTCTGGAATTAAAGATGTGTAAGGTCAACTGTGGCTCTGAAAAAATCCCTTTTTTTAAATAAAAAGGAAAATGCTTCTGAAGATATGGATAATGCAGACAGCAAGTTACCAGAGGGAGTATCACGCTTAGCTGTACAAAGCAACATTATTGCATTCAGCGGTAAAAATAAAGTGCCAGCATGTGTTCAGAGACCCCTGTGGTACCGATATTGTGAGTATTATTGCATTGAGTAGGAAACCTCAATGCACATTGATGGTTTTTATGAGAAATAATACCTGGAGCTTGGCCTTACCTTCTGCTTCATTTTAGATCTATGAACCTAACTGTTCTGTTGTTTTTTGTTTTTTTTTTTGAGACAGAGTCTCACTTTGTCACCCAGGCTGGAGTGCAGTGGCACAATCTTGGCTCACTGCAACCTCCGCCTTCTGGGTTCAAGTGATTCTCCTGTCTCAGCCTCCCCAGCTGGGACTACAGGCACACAACACCATGCCCAGCTAAATTTTGTACTTTTAGTAGAGATGGGGTTTCACCATGTTGTCCAGGATGGTGTCATCTCTTGACCTCGTGATCCACCCGCCTCGGCCTCCCAAACTCTTGGGATTACAGGTGTGAGCCACTGTGCTCGGCCTGAACCTGTTTTTAACGCTCATTCCTTGTTCAACACAAAGGGGCCCTTCCTATTACCTTCATTTTTACTTCCTTCCTAGTATCTTAAGTTACCTTTTCATTTAAATTTGTTACCATACTAACTGAAATAGTTTTAGAACTATTCTACAAAGTTCTTCCCTGATACTTATAGAATGATCTGCCTATAGCTTTTTCAAATAATTAAAACAGCAAATCAGATTTTTAACATCACCATATATTTTGAGTCCCAACTATGTATGGGGACCTGTATCAATGCTAGAAGTATAACGATAAACAACAAACTACTCCTATTTCCATGGAGTTTACGTATGAGAGGAAGGGGAGAAAGATGTTAATTCAGTAATTTCCCAAGTACAATAGTCCCCCTTTATCTGCAGCTTTGTTTTCTGTGGCTTCAGTTCCCCACTGTTAACAGTGGCCAAAACGTATTAAATGGAAAATCCCAGAAATAAACCATTCGTAAGTCTTGAACTGCATGCCATTCTGAGTAGCTTGGTGAAATCTTGTTCCATTCTGCTCCATCACACCCGGCACGTAAATCATCTCTATTCAGGGTATCTGGCGGGAGAAGCCTCCTGCCCATCGGTCACTTATGAGCCGTCTCAGTTATCAAATCGACTGTTGTGGTATCACAGCCCCCTGTTCAAGGAAACCTTATTTTACTTAATAATGGCCCCAAAGTGCAAGAGTAGTGATGTCGGTAATTTGGACAAGCCCAAGAGAAACTGTCAAGTGCCTCCGCTAAGTGAAAAGGTGAAAGTTCTTAATAAGGAAAGAAAGAAAAACTGTACGCTGAGGTTGCTAAGATCTACAGTAAAAAGGAATCTCCTATCTCTGCAAAGTTGTGAACAAGGAAAAAAGAAATTCAAACTAGTTTTGCTGTCATACCTCACAGTGGAAAAGTTGCAGCCAGCATGCATGCAAAGGGCTTACTTGGGATGAAGAAGGATTCAGCGTGTGGGTTGAAAGACATGAACAGAAACATGTTCTGATGGATAGCAACTAGCTTCAGTACTATTTGTGGTTTCAGGCATCTACTGAGGGTCTTGGAATGTATCACCCGCAGATAACGAGGGGACTATTATATATGTAAAATTGCCTCTGTGCTGAATGCTAAGCAGGAACATTTTATGGGGCTCTAGAAAGGGACTGTTTGCTCTGAAGAAGGACAGGAGAGGTTCTTCTGAAGAGGTGAGACTCAGAGGCAAGGGTGAAGTGGAGAATGAAGAGCTCCGACAGAGGCTTCTGCAGGAGGCAGCATGAAGAACAGGAGCCCTGAGAGATGGGAGTGAGCCTGGGAAAACACGGTGCCAGAGGAGCCCCAGAGGCTGGCTGGGTCACAGGGTTGAAGGTCTTCATTCTATGAATAATGGGCTGCCACTGAAAGGTTTTCAGTAGGGGCATGGCCAGATGACACGTGCACTTTGAAAAGAGCACTCTGGCTGGGTGTGGTGGCTCACGCCTGTAATGCCAGTACTTTGGGAGGCAGAGGCGAGCGGGTCACCTGAGGTCAGGTGTTTGAGACCAGTCTGGCCAACACGGTGAAACCCCGTCTCTACTAAAAATACAAACATTAGCCGGGTGTGGTGGTGGGTGCCTGTAGTCCCAGCTATTCGGGAGGCTGAGACAGGAGAATCACTTGAACCTGGGAGGCGGAGGTTGCAGTGAGCAGAGATCGTGACACTGCACTACTCTAGCCTGGGCAACGAAGAGCGAAATTCTGTCTTTAAAAAAGAAAGAAAGAAAGAAAAGAGCACTTTGTCTCCATGGGAGGACGGCAGATTGCATAAGTGGGGATACACATGAGAGGTGACTGCTTATGCACGGTAGGGGTGGGGTGGAGGTATACATGGCCCAAAGCAGTGTTTACGAAGCAAAACAGATGAGACTTTTTGATGGACTAGATAAGCATGGGGGAAAGAGAGAGAGGGAGTTGTCTAGGATGTCTATGATTCAGGTATGTATATTGGGAATTACCTTTTGGTGACATGAAGAACAGTGGAGGAAGAACAGGTTTTCTGGTGCAAACACAGAGTTTAAAATACAGTGAGGTGGTGTTGAGGATTCAATTGTGCCCCTCAAAGCAAAAAAAAAAAAAAAAAAAAAAAAAAACAACAAAAAACTGGTGTGTTTGAGACCTCTGGTACCTCAGACTGTGACCTTATTTTGAGATAGAGTTTTCACTGAGGAGAGCAAGTTAAAGTCATTAGGGTAGGCCCTAATCCAATATGGCTGGTGTTATCAAAAAGGGAAACCTGGATACCAGGAAAGACAGGCATAGAGGAAGACGATATGAAAAACAGGGAGAAGCCAACTAGACAGGCCTGGAGAGACATTTCCCTCACAATCCTCTGCAGGAATCAACACCATGGACACCTTGATTCCAGACCTCTAGCCTCCAGAACTGTAAGACAATAAAACTCTGTTGTTTAAGCCTCCAGTTTGCAGTAATTTGTTATGGCAGCCCTAGCAAAACAATACAGGTAGTAAATTCCAAATCACTGGAAGTTTATGGTGGGGAATAAAACTTTCAACTTACGCCACTATTTCTTCCTTTTTTTTTTCTTTCATTTTTATGTCTCTTTCATTTTATTTCATGTAGCTGTCTTCTCCTTTGTCTCAAGTTTTCTTTTAGTACTATGAGCTTCTCCAATAGTCAGTCTGTAATAAGTGGTGCACAAAGGAAAGGGAATGGCCCATGACAAGGCTCCCTGTGCTTCAAGAGAGTCAAGACGTAAGCGGAGCACAGTAGTGTAGATTAGCTCTACATGTGCTGCTGTGGCCAGAAGTCTCCCTGCAAAGCACTGTGAGTTGTGCTTGACTTGGACCAATCATCACTTACTCCTCTGTTGGAGGGGAGCTGGTGTTAGCAGTTAGGGCTTGCAGGACAGGCTATCCAAACAATAACAACAATTCTTCTCTTCAAGGTCTTAGAGATGGCAAAGGCAAGAGAATCATAGACTACTGTGTCTTGCAGAAGAGAAAGTGAGTTGAATGCCTGTGCCATCAGTTTTTATGGTAAGTTTGCAGATGTGCTTGAACTTTGAATGACAGCTGCAATTATTAACTACTTGTGTGTGTGTGTGTATATATATACATACACATATACAGATATACACATATATAATATATATACTATCATTAAATATAAAAATAATCCTGAAAGTGTTTTATTACTTTATATTATATTGGCCAGGCATGGTGGCTCATGCCTGTAATCCTAGCACTTTGGGAGGCCAAGGTGGGTGGATCACCTGAGGTCAACATGGTAAAACCCTGTCTCTACTAAAAATACAAAAAATAGCTGGGCATGGTGGTGCACATCTGTAATTCCAGTTACTTGGGAGGCTGAGGCAACAGAATCGCTTGAACCTGAGAGGCGGAGGTTGCAGTGAGCTGAGATCATGCCACTGTACTCCAGTCTGGGCCAGACACTGTCTCAAATATATATATATCTCAAATATAATATATATCATATAATATTTGAGATATATAATATATATTGTAATATATATTATATATATCATATATATACATTAGCTGGGCATGGTGGTGGGCACCCATAATCCCAGCTGCTGGGGAGGCTGAGGCAGGAGAATCGCTTCAACCCGGGTTGTGGGGAGGGTGTGGAGGTTGTAGTGAGCCGAGCTCATGCCACTTCACTCCAGCCTGGGCAAAGGAGTGGAACTCGTCTCAAAAAAAAAAAAAAAAAAAAAAATATATATATATATATAATGTCAAAACATCAAAGCTCATCATAAGTGGAGGATATTTGAGTTGATTTACATTTCCTGCACATCCTGTCAGATTTCTTAAATGTACTTTTTCTTTAAAATATACTGCTTTAACTCATTAAGCATTGTTGAAATTTCTTAACTATAGTAACTTTTTGACAAATGAATGAATAATGAAGATAGTATATGGTCCATGAGAGTTAACATTAAATGTTTCCTGAAATGAATAAGAATAATTTAAAAATAAATTTACTTATAATAGAATTAGTTTACATGTACTCTCTCAGAGTCAGGTTTTTTATTTCACCAACAAAAGCTGCTTTAGTGTAATTTTCATTATACATCTTGGGAGACATTTTTTGTGCTAGATCTAGCAAATGATTGAAGGATGAGTATGACAAAGCTTTACCCTGGAGAAGTTACTATACAGAGAATTCAGAGAAATAAGATCAACATCTAATTTTCTACTGTCTGTTAAGTTCCCTTAATGATTGACATACGGGTAGCATCCCGGCCTAGAAACTGGGCTAAATAAAATTATTTTTAATTATTATTAAAAACTATATTATACAGTTCTGAAATACATTATTACCCCTGAAGAGATCTGTTCTCTTTGCTAAATAAGCCGTGTTAATTACAGAGAGGAAAGTTTTGAAGAATTGTTGGCTGGGCTGTTTTTTCTTTTCCCAGATGGAGTCTTGCTCTGTTGCCCAGTCTAAAGCGCAGTGGTCAATCTCAGCTCACTGTAACCTCTGCCTCCTGGGTTCCAGTAATTCTCCTGCCTCAGCCTCTTGAGTAGCCGGGATTACAGGTGTGGACCACCATGCCCAGCTGATTTTTTTTTTTTTTTTTTTTTTTTTTTTTTGTATTTTTAGTAGAGACGAGATTTCACCACCTTGGCCAGGCTGGTCTCGAACTCCTGACCTCGTGATCCGCCTGCCTCGGCCGCCCAACGTGCCAGGGTTATAGGCGTGAGCCACTGTGCCCTGTCTTGGCTGGACTATTAATTGCTTTCTACCTACCAAGAAATCTGGGCAATGGGATATCTCATCTAGGCTTATTTAGTCCTCAAAGCCTGCTTATCAAAAAGGTGGAAGCCTGCTTATCAAAAAGGTGGATCATTTTGTCCCCAGATTAAGATTTCTGAAATTTTCTGACTCAAATCACTGTTAAAAATATTTGTTAAAAATATTAATTTGTTTTACACTAAATGGATGTTGAGTATCTCTATTTAATTTTCCCCAAAGTTAGCTTTTTAAATTCAAGTTGGGCATGTCTACAACAAAATAATTTTAGATAGCAGTACATGGTGTTGCTGGCACACATAACTCTTGCTACTGTTGCTACCTTCTGCTAATGTAACTAGATTAGCTGCTTCTCTCTTTGAAATAGATAAAAATCTGAGTCCATGCTGGATATCATAGATGTACGAAAGAGGTGGTAAGGGTACTGGAGCTGATATTGCAGTCCATTTTTATTCCTATTGTAACTTGTAATAAACTTTTTTTTAAGAAGAAATAATTATTAATATTGATAATAATGAAGGAGAAATTTAGGATGGCAATCTGGATAACTGGACCAGAATTCTAGTGTTGCATGTAATCAGTCAAACTCAAGAAACATTTTAATAAATGTACTAATTTTATTCTCTTTGAATTAACTCAGCAAGGGAAGATCTCAAAATAAGCAACCGAGACTCCGTCTCAAAAAAAAAAAAAAAGCAACCTAATAGATAAAAAAAATACGATTTAATTTCTTAAAAGTATGCGACTTGAGGGCATGTGATACCTTTATATTTATATTTTTGTATCTCTCCATTCCCATTGCATTCACTAGTAAATTGTCTGGCACAAACTAGGTGCTGGATAAAAAAACAGGAAAGATAGCACTTATTTGATTGCTTCTGGCAGGTAAATGCTTTTTAAATGTTAACGGAGACCCACATCACATAAAGAACAATGTAAGGAAGCAAAGAGAGAATTAAAAAACTGGTAGCAGGTTTGTGTTCTGAGATGCTAGCCCGAGGTGTGCCCTTGCAGGCTGGATGAGATGGGTAATCTGTTCACTTCCAGATATCCCTACTGCATTTTTATGCCGAACAGTTACCATTCCAATAAAGGATGGAGACTCTGAGCTCCATTATCAAGAAATTGCACTTGTCAGCACTTAAGTGGCACATTTGAGGAAGGTTAAGATGAATGGACCTGAATGTTTATCATTACCAAATTTTGTAAATTCGATCCAATTCTGATTTTAAAAAGTATACATTTCCCATTTGTTCTTTATTTATAGAAACAGAAACATTCTCTCTCCTCCTACAGACCATGCAGTGTGGCAGAGAGATTGATGATCTATAGCACAGGATAGATATAGCTGATGAGACTATGGGAGTCATCTCAGGGCAGCTTCATTAAACTGGACCTGAAAGAAAAGTATATATGTTTTCTCCTCTTTTGCTAAACCAGACCAGCCCTATTTGTTACATTCTCAAGGTTATAATCCCAGGCACCACAGCACAATAACACAGGCAGATGCCCAGTAAGATGCATTAGCCATTAACAGATGTGATCTTTGTGTGCAATAGGTGTAAAATGGGACACGTACATCATCGGAGCACTGCCATAGAGAAACCTCGTGAGATAAAAGTTTATCAGAATTCAAAATAGGAAGGTTCAAGAAAATATGCTATAAACGTAGGTATTTAGACGTTTCAAAGAAGGGAAATCAGTTTTCGGTTCCTATTTTTGTTTTCTAAGTGGTATGAAATGAGTTGCTTGAGTCTGTCAGAGAGCTTGGTCAGTGTCCATATTCAGAAGGAGTGTTTTTCTTTACCTACAAACTAGTAAAGTAGCTATATTATATTATTAATGTTCTTGGGATATGAGAATTGATGGTTGTATACTGAGAAATATTTGACCTGATCTGACCTTGTGGTAAAGAAGCAAAGCCAAAGAGTTTGCTCAGTAGATAAGGGTAACATTTTATGGATTTCTGTATCACTTTCAATATTTAACATGGTGTCCTGCATAAGATGTTTTCTCAATAAGCATCTGGCATATTTTTAAATGGGAAAAAAAGAAAAAAAACTTACCTCTCCAAATAAACAAACACAAAATGAAGTGTTTTTCAGCATTTCCTTATTGGAACACTGAGGCTAAATAATATAGCCAATTCCAGCAACTACTGAAACTTCAGAAAATATTTAACTAAGTTTTCAAAATATTTTCAAACTTCATATTTCAAAATATTTCAAAATATTTAACTCAATTCAAATTAGATTGAACAAGACTTGGTTAGACTAAATTGTTGTTCTGGGCTCAGTGGGCACTGCCTATTAACTAAAGAGAAAACAAGATCTTTAAAACTTTTTTTGAGATGGAAGTGCATTTAAGAAAGTTTTGAAATGTTGGAGGATGAATACAAACCACATAATATCACTAGGCTGCCAAAGTATTCTCTCTAGTAAAAACAGACGGCAACTTACATTTCCCTTATTTGAGGTCACAAGCATGTCAGCATCTATAATGACCTTGATATAAAGACCTTACACATCTCGAAGCAGAATTAAAAACAGAAGTCATTGTTACTAAGAGATCACGAAAATCTAAAAATATACACAAAAAGCTACAAATCCAGCTCAGCCAAATCCAAGAGCTCTTCAGCATTGTGTATTTCCTTATGTTTCAAAGTAGTGTATGGGGGCAAAGAGGACCAAAGACCTATCCCTAAATAAAATCTTTCTATATGAAGTGAGTGTACAAAGTAAAATTAAAAACAATAATAATAAAGACAGACAATTCTAAACAATATGGGGAGAGAAATTTCCATTCTATACATAATTTACCTTATATAATTTTCTTTATAAAAAATTAGAATAAAGAATTCTCATAAGAATTCTTCTGCCATGGGGAATGGCATCAACTATATCTGAACCATGTTACCGTAGTGACGATGGTTGGAATTAAATGATGCAAAATTTAAACCTGTCTTACAGGGCAGCCTTCAATATTTCTGGAGTATAGACATTTACCCATTCAAAGTGTTTTCCGATACATGGTTACATGTTATTCTCAAATGTCTATGTGAATGATACGACAGATATCATTGTTCCTGTTTCACAGAAGAAAAATAAAAGACTGGGAGGTATCCCAGAGTTTATAAATATTCGTGCCGGGATGGGAAACCTGAACTTTTCCCCTTACCTACACAATCTAACCACCTGCCTTATGGGATAAAAGGTAGCCTAGTTCTCGGGGAGAATTTATTCATTAATTGTACAGGCATTCATTCGGTGCTTTTTTCATGTCTAGATAAAATAGACGGCTTGGCTGCACTTGAATTTTGTGGGTACAGCTTTCCTTACATAAGGACAATTGTGCATAGCGAGCCGAAGAGACAGCAGGAGAGCAGAAGGAAAGCTTGTTTGGCATAAACCATGAATGAGAAATAAGCTATTGTGAGACAGAAAAGAAGCCGTGCCTGAAGAAGGCAGCAAGGCAGAAGGGACAGGCTCCAGCAGAGGCCCCCACCCCAAAGTGCATGCTTTGGGGCCAATGAGACACGGGTTTGCATCTGGGCCTCCACTTACAAGGTGCATATCCTTGAACAAGTGGTTTATCGTTGTTTCATAGAAGTTTTTGCCCACCTTTGTGTTGTTCACATAAACTACAGAGTTCTTTTAAATTAACAATGCATCGACTAATGACGTACATTCTTCTTAAGAAAATTCCCCCTGGTGCTAGAAAAAATGGAAATTCTATTCCAATTAAGTTTTGAATTAAAAATACAGAGAATGATTTGACTGCTTTTAAAAGCAAATTCAGTCAGCAGCAAATTCTTGGAAAATAAAAGGGAGCTTTTATAAACATAAGCATGAAATTTAGTCAACACATGAAACCACATGGTGATTTAAAACACTCGTACTGCCAAGATTGTTTCTAAGAGTATACACAACAATTTAAGGACATATTCCTGTGATGGAATAATTGCTATTATGTTTCTGAGATAGACTCAGCCCTTAGACATCCCTGACCCAGGCAATCAATTGCTTAGTACTTGTAAAGAGAAAAGATGCCATTTGACCCAGAAAGGTATTAGATGCCTTAGTCCCCAGAGAATAGCACATGTTATATTGTTACATTCTAAAATATGAAACCATTTTCTTTTCATGTTTTTCAACTTAACTCTGCACACTGTAAGAGTAAGTCAGCAAACACAGTAAATCATCCAAGCAATGCAACAGAGGAAATGAAACCCATAGCAAGAGAAGACAGAAAGACCTGCTATATGACAACCTCTTTCTTTTTTTTTTTGTTTTTGTTTTTTGTTGTTGAGAGCAAGTCTCACTCTGTTGCCCAGGCTGGAGTGCACTTGCATAATCTCGGCTCACTGCAACCTCTGCCTCCTAGGTTCAAGTGATTCTCCTGCCTCAGCCTCCTAAGTGGCTGGGACTACAAGTGTGTGCCACAATGTCCTGCTCATTTTTGTATTTTTAGTAGAGACGGGTTTCACCATGTTGCCCAGGCCGGTCTCAAACTCCTGGGCTCAAAGGATCCACCTGCCTTGGCCTCCCAAAATGCTGGGATTACAGGGGTGAGCCACCATGCCCAGTCTATAATAACTTCTTTATTATCCTCATAATCCAACTGCAAATGCTTCAGATACAATTGGAACTATCAAGACAAGCACACATTGTGTTCCTTTTAGGACGCTGTGCTTGCATTTAGTACTTGAAGACTTTTGGTAAGCTGAATAATTAACAATCCAATGTAATTAGTTAAAACTCTGAGTCTTTAAGATAAAATGTCATAAATATTCCATGATGATTTCCCAGACACGATTATACTCTAATAATTCTACGACTTACTTTTATGGGCCCCGATGTATTTGGGGAGCCGGGTGGATCATATTGATGTCAATGATTAAATATGGCTTTTTTTATGCTTAAACATACTGCCTAGTAGTCATGGCATCCTGTAAGTCAACTTCTTAGACTTTATAATATTTATTTCCTAAAGTGTTTCAATAAATGTATACACCTTCAAATGTTTTTCATGTTTCATGTTACTAAAGAGATCTGCTTAAAGTTATGGGAACAGTCTTTCTTTCTTAAACATTTTTCTATCTGCAGCCTTATCTACAGAACTAAATAACCTCCGTGTTTCATTCTAAAAGTAATACATGTTTGTGACATATTTAAAAAGTGGAAGCATACAGACAAGTAGAAAATTTAAAAAATTTATATTCGTCCCTTATTCTAGCCACCCCTTCTTCCCACTCAAAAAGTTTCTATTCGTTGTCTTCTAACAATAGATAAATTGCATATCAGAGGCCCATTTTATAGTGTTTGGCATAGTGAGGCATAGATTAAAGATCTGAATGACTGATTTGACATATTGTTTTCAGATTTTATATTTTGTCAACATTCCTTTTTACCATGTACACACAGTGAAATCTACGTAACTTTACAAGAAAGAGGGAGACTAAAATGAAAATCGTAATAGACTTAAAAGGCAACTAACCTTTTTCCACCTCATTCAGATTAGCAGCTGGCAGCGACAAAGACAGAAGAGACAAAAGACTTTTTACATTGCAATACAACAGCAGAGCACAGGAAGCCAATGCGCAGCGTTCACAACAGAGAAGCAGGGGTGGGCGAGCGAGCTGAAGCAAGGCTTGGATTTCTTACCTACAGCCGGGCCACACGCACAAACATGGAGAAAATGAGGCAAAAGGTAAATGCTATCACAGGGAGCTAGAGGTCTGCGTCTAAACCAGGTGACGAAACAACCAGCACCTTTACTGTTTAAGATGGACACCGAATGGCTTGTGCATGGGCGTCAGAGATTCGGAAAACAAAGAGAAAATGGGTACACAATGGAAAATTTAAAGTGGTCTGAATATTTTCCACAAAATGTGTTCTAAGGCTTTACATGCCCAATGTGCATGGAGATGTTCATTTTATGGAATTTAAGTAATCCCATTAAGTGAAAGGAGGGCTTAAAATGTGATCAACTGTGTCATACTTGTATGTGGTCCTGTAAGAATAAGAATTAATTAAGACACACAGTCTTGATATAGCGGATCCAGGGTTCTGACTGTTGGGAAATACACAAAGGCACATTTTTGAATTAAACACCTAAGGTAACACTACAGCCTAAAAAAAGGGTCCATTTTTCTAAAAAACAGGGGTGCCATATTTATAGTTTTTATTTTTATAGGTGTTAGGTTTATGTAATTTCAGGAATTCCTTGGACATTTAGCTCCAAGAAATGTCTTGTCTTTAGAAAGAAGATGATCATGATTTTTTAAAAATAACCACACAAAAAATCAAAACCAAGAAAATCTCTCAAGCTACAATTAAAACCTTAGATTTAATTTTAAAATTGTTTGTTTTACAATTCTGAAGTCCTACTGTCTTAATAGTATAGGGATGTTAATTTAGATTCATAGGGAATTCAACTTTTCAAAGGTTAATCTTACCTAAAATACACTAGTAATCGGCAGTCATGCATTACACAACTGGAAGCACAGATGATGAACTGGAGTATATGGAGAATGGTTTTGGTGACTAGGGTGGTGAAGTTACAGCAAGATTTAGATAATAGAAAAACAGTATTTGTCCTTACAGTTTATGCTGTCAATCCCTGGAGCAGGAAAGAGCAGAGAATTTTCTCCTCTAACAAATCAGTAACTACTCACTGTGCTATTTTGGTCACACAGGGCTTAAATAAAGTTTAATACATTCCCCATAGGTGGCTCATTTTATTTTAAATATTTCTAGTCATGTTTTGTAGTCTGTTCATCACAACTTCTCTGTCAGATTGCTCACAGATCTCTGAATTTGTTTCCATTGACATTATGTCCGTTCTGACTCTTGATATAGGTGTCAAATACAAAAACTGTCACCATAATAATTTACAAGCTTTTTTTCTGTATGGCATTATTTGTTCCCATGAAACAGAGTTCACTTCTCATTGTATGCCTTTGGGATATAGAGCACAAAATTTTCAAAGGAAAAATGAACTTGTTACTAGGATGATTTTTAAACACTGACATTATTATGTTCCCTGAGCATAGCAGTGCTTCTGCTCCCAGATCTCATGCTCATTAATCAGATTCCAAACTCAAATTTAAAACCATATAATCACATTATAAGAAAATTCCTCCTTAACTGCAGACTTGGATGAAGCAGGATATAAAACTCTAGAGCTTCATTCCTACTTCCCATAATTAAAGGTCACTTATGTGTCAATGATTTCAAAATCTGCAGATGGTTGTTTGAAATTTTGTAAATGAGCTCATTTCACGTGTGCACAAAAATACTACAATTAATAGATGAGTTATACATTTGCCCCATTTAGATATCTTCTCTCATGCCAAATTGTCAAACCCTTCATGGCCCACAAGACCAACTCCGAAGATAAAATGGTCGTATCTTCATGTTTTGTATGCCATGTACTTTCTGTTTAGTATTTTTGTTGATCCTTTGCCCAAATTAAGGCAAACTGACATTTGCAATAGTTACAAGTAAAAAGACTAAAACAGTCCCAGTTCTTGTGGAGAGCCAAATGGCTCCTGACAGATACTCATGGCAAGTTCCCAGATGACAGCTTTTATAGATGTCACATTTTGGCTGAAGAATGGTTTGGCTAAGCTTTAGGTATTTATGATATGTTTCAAAGAAAGAGATCTGACATAGTTGGGGAAGTGAGGCTTCATAACACTTCTCCAAGGAAACTGCTCTGAACTGACCCTTAGAATAGGAGAAAACGTGTGTTCAAGAGGAGCAGGTGTAGAGAGGGAGCTGGGGAAATGAAGGGTGAGCAGCTAAGACAAAGACTCAAAAGAAATGGATAAGAATAAGGAATAGCAAATCAAAAGCCAAAGCAGGAGGACTCCTCCAAACCAACTCAAAAGAGTCCTCAACCACCTTCTAGAAATTTTATTGTCAAAAAGACATATAAGAACCTGATTGCAGTTGTGCTCCACAGCCTACGTTTTCATCAGGATATATATATATATATATATATATATATATATATATATATATATATATTCCTGGTTCTGTGCTTAGGAAGGTATTGGTTAGGCAAAGTTTGCTTGAAATGCTTGGGTCCAATTTGTCTGGTGGAGGGAGAGTGGGTTGGTCTAAGGAGGCCGCCAAAATTAACTGGGTTCTTAAGCCCTTTCTATAATGATCAGGAAAATGATGGAAAAAGAGAATTACTCCATCCTAAGAAGGTACCAGGTAGCAGATTTTAGTGCAAACATTGGGCTTCTTGGACAAGTCTAAATCAGCCCATCCAATGAAGTTAAATTCTCAGGGCAGCTCAAAGGGCTCCAGAATTTGTGGTCACAGGCTAATGTCAAGTTTCTGAAGTGTGATAATATTGGTAATATTAGTGTGAAAGTCCAAGCTACATAGCATCTACATTATTTCTAGATACTCTAGAAAGGTGCATGTAAAATATCAAATAATGCTAAGATTCCACCCACTAAGCAGACTAAGGTCTGTAGATATTTCCTATAAGACTTGGTAATATAGCATGTTCAAATTTCTACTGGAAACTTAGTATGCTATTACTGCTTTACATGATATCGGGTGCTTTATTGGTGCCAAAAAAATAAAAATTAAAAATAAGACCCTAGAAAAAGCAGCCTTCAGAGTCACTCAAACAGATTTGGGTTGCCAAAACAGAGCCTCATTATTCTACCTAGTATTTTCCCATCAAGAAAGGTACCTAGTAAAATTCAGTTTGGGTACTCCATAAAAGCTTCCATTTTAATCATTTTCCAAACCATCCCTGGGAAAATTTAATCATACAGATGTATGCTCATCTTTCATGTTGTGAGATGTTAACTCCAGTCACCTGCATTGTAATTTCATCCTTTGATTTTCTCACTAGGTATTAAATTATATGAAAATAGATATAATTAATGAAATGCACCCAGAAAATGAAAATAGCAACTTTAAGTAGAGCGACCAAAATTACTTCTCCATTTTTTTTCTTACAAATAAAATGTACAATATTCTTGTTTTTCCTTTGTCAATGTTAAGCGATTTATTAAAGGAAAAGGGGCATATCTATGAAGTTTCTAATTCAGAGCCACAAAAAAAAAATTAAAAAAAAATCATTTCTGACAAAATAGACAAGTCATAAGCTTGATGTTGACTTTAGAGCAAATTGGTTTGAATAGGGAAGAAGTTTAGCAATTAATAGTCTAATGAGATGTGTCATCCAAATAAACAAAAGTGTTAGAAAAAAGGTGATAGTCTCATAAGACTATCCAAAGTGCTCAGTATCTTCCTGACTTTTAATTTGAGGGACATGGGTTACTAGAGGCAAACACTCACTAGCAAAGACGTTAAGTATGAAGATGAATGATCCCAAATGCTTAATTATGTTTTGGCTATTAAATAAACGTCCTGTTTTCACACAGGTACTGGGGGTTGGTTTGCACAGGGAAAATGGTTTGTACAAAAATGCCATTTAATTGTGGGACTAAAAGCTTTAGGACAATAGCTTCTTTTATTACTGGATAGCATGGCTTTATAATAGATGCATGTGTTTGAACAGAGATTCCTGGGTCTTTTATTTGGTTAGCTGAAACTATCTTTAAGTCCTTACGTTATTTACATTGCATCTGATTTTCAAGACACCTACCATTTATCAAATAATAAAATGATTTACTAAACATATATAACATAGTTCCAATGATGCTTTCAAACAGATATACTGATTGAAGGCAAAATATTTCCTGTTCTTTGTACCTGTATACTCAGGTGGGCAAAGGCATGTGTAGTTATTAATGCCATCGACACATGTAGAATTATTTTCACAGTCATTATCTTCACAATCATCAACGTTGACTTCACAGTTTTCTCCTTCAAATCCATCAGCACAAATACACCTGAATGCCAGAGGAAGAAAAAGCAAAAAACATCTTTTTGCCGCATTTTCAAGTCATGTGGTCTAAATATTGAAAAAAGCATAATTACACTAATCAACCATAGAGCTTTTAACTACCAGAAATGGATTTTTTAAAATGCTTTTAAATGACATGTTGTAAACGTCAATTTAAGGTAATATCCACCCAAGCAGAAACCATTCAAAAAATAAAATTTATGCTGGTTGCAAGAAGGCAAATGGTTCCATGGTCTTGAAAGTCAATAAATTCACTGTATTTGCAGGTCTAAAACACAAGCAGCTTTATTCCACAGCCCTAGATATCTTAATCTTGAGTTGTGCTCTAATAAAATAATTCAGACTTCTTTGCTCATAAATGAAGAGGAACTAGTTCTGATTTTTAAAATTACAACATCTACTAACATACATATAATGTCCTTGATGTTTTGAAACAAAAATGAATCCAAAAATAAAATTTTTGTCTTCCTTGCAATTACAAAATGTGAATGTTCCTCTTTGTCTTAATAAATGCAATCCTTCCTCTGGCATAAAACAATCTTGAGTACGTATTGAATAATATTTGAATAAGAGACAACTTCATAACAGAATGCAGAAGTCTATTTCTTCTAAAAAGTGAAATTCTAACAAGTTTTAGTAGTATATTAGCATTCTTATGTAATATTATTATTGTCATTTAATAAAGAGCTCCAGTTCATAATTCATGAAGTACATCTGAAATAATTGTACCATATGATTAAAAAACTCCAGATTAAAATCATTCACAGCAAGTCTGTCTACTTATATTGTATCTCGGAAATAAATCATTAATTTTCTGTTTCAGTGGGACCTATATCTTATCATTACACACTCTGTTAAAGCAATAAGCAAAACAACAGATGAATATATGACTAGCAGTAGCGGACTAGTTGGCTATTAATTAGTATAATGGAGCCAATATTAATACTTTGTCTTGCCCTAATCTGACCTGATTAACCATAAGGTGCATGTGTGTATGTTTGTAAATTAGTTTTGGTTTTGTGGCATCCTGAGCTGATAATACTATAGTGTCTCCATTTAGTTTTTATATTGCAACATCTTCCAGAGGGACCCACACATAGTACCCTTTCTCCGGCATTCTTTGAAAAATACTGCTCTTTGATTTGAAAAGGAAAATGCATGTTGGCTTAGTGATCCTTCCTCCAATACTTCAGACACAGATGATCACAGACTAATAACCTACCAGAATCCATCTTCTTCTCCTTCTTTTAGGTGGCAAGTTCCTCCATGTTTACATGGGTTACTGATGCAGGCATGAATTGGGACATCACAGTCTTGCCCCTGGAGAAGAAGGGGCAAGTAAAGTCAACTAAAGCAGTTCTCGGCACATAGAGAAAGCACAGTAGAATAATAAAGGCACAGCAAGAAAAAGTATGTTCTCCAACTGTGACTCTTAAAGTGCTTTTACTTACCTTGAAACCATATGGACAGGTGCATCGGTAAAAGTCAACTGGATCACTATTACATGTGCCATCATTTTTACATGGATTTGATAGGCAGGGGTTACATTTAGCTAGAATATTGACATCCACAGGACCTGAAAATTAATTGAAATATATGAGCAACTGATGCTCTTCCAGTTTACTTATAATTACTTGTATGCCTTGACGTAATGGTAAATTTTGTATAAAATTATTATTGGTCACATATCTATATGTGTCTCTCATCCATGACAAGCCAGAAATCAGCATCATCCTATGATGTTCAATAATGCAACACGAGGCCTTCTCAACTGGATGTACTGTGAGCCTCTCTGAGGTCAGTGTGGGACTCTGAGTTGGTATCTGACGTTAATGGTGCCAGTGATGCAGAGTCCCCTCATGGGCTGACTAGTTTATGTGGATGTTTTTCTTGGCCATTGTCTGTACTTTAACCTCCTCCTGCTTCATAGAAATGCCTATTGTCAGTCCCAGAGAAGACTACGTGTGTGGGTGTGGCGTGGGGTGAGCAAATTTTATAAATAAGTAGAAATTCATCACTGTAATTAAAAACACAACACAATGCATCTGCCCAGGTATCATTGACTCAGTAGTACGACTTTTGTATAGGAGATACAAAACAGTGCCTCTTTATGCATATAGAAATAAACCAAAAGTGTAAGCTCCATTATAATCTCCCTCATTTCCTTTGGATTCGGTTTATTTGTTGGTTCATTTGCACAATACGGGATAGGTGATGTTTCTGTATCTTCCTCTCCAAAAAGAAAACATCTTTGAAATGATCTTTACTTGCAATCTCATGTTTTGGAAGATATCTTTAAAAAACTTCAAGAGCCATGCAAGGTCTCGATTAAATGCATATTTAGCCACAGCCATTTACCTTTGTTCACACATACTTACTGGACAAATGACTAACAATGTGGAAATTGTACCGTCCTCAATAAAAGTATCTTCCACCTATGCTACTTTGTGCATTGTGTGTGAGAGTTCACCACAATGCCTTTTGGCAAATGTGTCTGACAAGGACACTGATATCTTTATATGTAAAACACATACATTTCTTACTGTAAACATTAATTATATTTCACTCTGTAGTATAATCTCTCTTTAGTTATTTGCCTTCACTGGAATAAGCAGCAATAATTCTAATTGCAAATTTTATCACATGCAATTTCTTTTTTTTTTTTTTTTCCTAGTTTTCTTTTTTTTTTTTTTAATTTATTTATTATTATTATACTTTAAGTTGTAGGGTACATGTGCATAACGTGCAGGTTTGTTACCTATGTATACTTGTGCCATGTTGGTGTGCTGCACCCATCAACTCGTCATTTACATCAGGTATAACTCCCAGTGCAATCCCTCCCCCCTCCCCCCTCCCCATGATAGGCCCCGGTGTGTGATGTTCCCCTTCCCAAGTCCAAGTGATCTCATTGTTCAGTTCCCACATATCAGTGAGAACATGCGGTGTTTGGTTTTCTGTTCTTGTGATAGTTTGCTAAGAATGATGGTTTCCAGCTGCATCCATGTCCCTACAAAGGACACAAACTCATCCTTTTTTATGGCTGCATAGTATTCCATGGTGTATATGTGCCACATTTTCTTAATCCAATCTGTCACTGATGGACATTTGGGTTGATTCCAAGTCTTTGCTATTGTGAATAGTGCTGCAATAAACATACGTGTGCATGTGTCTTTATACCAGCATAATTTATAATCCTTTGGGTATATACCCAGTAATGGGATGGCTGGGTCATATGGTACATCTAGTTCTAGATCCTTGAGGAATCGCCATACTGTTTTCCATAATGGTTGAACTAGTTTACAATCCCACCAAGAGTGTAAAAGTGTTCCTATTTCTCCACATCCTCTCCAGCACCTGTTGTTTCCTGACTTTTGAATGATCGCCATTCTAACTGGTGTGAGATGGTATCTCATTGTGGTTTTGATTTGCATTTCTCTGATGGCCAGTGATGATGAGCATTTTTTCATGTGTCTGTTGGCTGTATGAATGTCTTCTTTTGAGAAATGTCTGTTCATATCCTTTGCCCACTTTTTGATGGGGTTGTTTGTTTTTTTCTTGTAAATTTGTTTGAGTTCTTGGTAGGTTCTAGATATTAGCCCTTTGTCAGATGAGTAGATTGCAAAAATTTTCTCCCATTCTGTAGGTTGCCTGTTCACTCTGATGGTAGTTTCTTTTGCTGTGCAGAAGCACTTTAGTTTAATGAGATCCCATTTGTCAATTTTGGCCTTTGCTGCCGTTGCTTTTGGTGTTTTAGACATGAAGTCTTTGCCCATGCCTATGTCCTGAATGGTACTACCTAGGTTTTCCTCTAGGATTTTTATGGTATTAGGTCTAACATTTAAGTCTCTAATCCATCTTGAATTAATTTTCGTATAAGGAGTAAGGAAAGGATCCAGTTTCAGCTTTCTACTTATGGCTAGCCAATTTTCCCAGCACCATTTATTAAATAGGGAATCCTTTCCCCATTTCTTGTTTCTCTCAGGTTTGTCAAAGATCAGATGGCTGTAGATGTGTGATATTATTTCTGAGGACTCTGTTCTGTTCCATTGGTCTATATCTCTGTTTTGGTACCAGTACCATGCTGTTTTGGTTACTGTAGCCTTGTAGTATAGTTTGAAGTCAGGTAGTGTGATGCCTCCAGCTTTGTTCTTTTGACTTAGGATTGTCTTGGAGATGCAGGCTCTTTTTTGGTTCCATATGAACTTTAAAGCAGTTTTTTCCAATTCTGTGAAGAAGCTCATTGGTAGCTTGATGGGGATGGCATTGAATCTATAAATGACCTTGGGCAGTATAGCCATTTTCACGATATTGATTCTTCCTATCCATGAGCATGGTATGTTCTTCCATTTGTTTGTGTCCTCTTTGATTTCACTGAGCAGTGGTTTGTAGTTCTCCTTGAAGAGGTCCTTTACATCCCTTGTAAGTTGGATTCCTAGGTATTTTATTCTCTTTGAAGCAATTGTGAATGGAAGTTCATTCCTGATTTGGCTCTCTGTTTGTCTGTTACTGGTGTATAAGAATGCTTGTGATTTTTGCACATTAATTTTGTATCCTGAGACTTTGCTGAAGTTGCTTATCAGCTTAAGGAGATTTTGGGCTGAGACAATGGGGTTTTCTAAATATACAATCATGTCATCTGCAAACAGGGACAATCTGACGTCTTCTTTTCCTAACTGAATCCCCTTGATTTCTTTCTCTTGCCTGATTGCCCTAGCCAGAACTTCCAACACTATGTTGAATAGGAGTGGTGAGAGAGGGCATCCCTGTCTTGTGCCAGTTTTCAAAGGGAATTTTTCCAGTTTTTGCCCATTCAGTATGATATTGGCTGTGGGTTTGTCATAAATAGCTCTTATTATTTTGAGATACGTTCCATCAATACCGAATTTATTTAGCGTTTTTAGCATGAAGGGCTGTTGAATTTTGTCAAAAGCCTTTTCTGCATCTATTGAGATAATCATGTGGTTCTTGTCTTTGGTTCTGTTTATATGCTGGATTATGTTTATTGATTTGCGAATGTTGAACCAGCCTTGCATCCCAGGGATGAAGCCCACTTGATCATGGTGGATAAGCTTTTTGATGTGTTGCTGAATCTGGTTTGCCAGTATTTTATTGAGGATTTTTGCATCGATGTTCATCAGGGATATTGGTCTAAAATTCTCTTTTTTTGTTGTGTCTCTTCCAGGCTTTGGTATCAGGATGATGTTGGCCTCATAAAATGAGTTAGGGAGGATTCCCTCTTTTTCTATTGATTGGAATAGTTTCAGAAGAAATGGTATCAACTCCTCCTTATACCTCTGGTAGAATTCAGCTGTGAATCCATCTGGTCCTGGACTTTTTTTGGTTGGTAGGCTATTAATTATTGCCTCAATTTCAGAGCCTGCTATTGGTCTATTCAGGGATTCAACTTCTTCCTGGTTTAGTCTTGGAAGAGTGTAAGTGTCCAGGAAATTATCCATTTCTTCTAGATTTTCCAGTTTATTGCGTAGAGGTGTTTATAGTATTCTCTGATGGTAGTTTGTATTTCTGTGGGGTCGGTGGTGATATCCCCTTTATCATTTTTAATTGCGTCGATTTGATTCTTCTCTCTTTTCTTCTTTATTAGTCTTGCTAGTGGTCTGTCAATTTTGTTGATCTTTTCAAAAAACCAACTCCTGGATTCATTGATTTTTTGGAGGGTTTTTTGTGTCTCTATCTCCTTCAGTTCTGCTCTGATCTTAGTTATTTCTTGCCTTCTGCTAGCTTTCGAATGTGTTTGCTCTTGCTTCTCTAGTTCTTTTAATTGCGATGTTAGAGTGTCAATTTTAGATCTTTCCTGCTTTCTCTTGTGTGCATTTAGTGCTATAAATTTCCCTCTACACACTGCTTTAAATGTGTCCCAGAGATTCTGGTATGTTGTATCTTTGTTCTCATTGGTTTCAAAGAACATCTTTATTTCTGCCTTCATTTCGTTATGTACCCAGTAGTCATTCAGGAGCAGGTTGTTCAGTTTCCATGTAGTTGAGCGGTTTTGATTGAGTTTCTTAGTCCTGAGTTCTAGTTTGATTGCACTGTGGTCTGAGAGACAGTTTGTTATAATTTCTGTTCTTGTACATTTGCTGAGGAGTGCTTTACTTCCAATTATGTGGTCAATTTTGGAGTAAGTACGATGTGGTGCTGAGAAGAATGTATATTCTGTTGATTTGGGGTGGAGAGTTCTATAGATGTCTATTAGGTCTGCTTGCTGCAGAGATGAGTTCAATTCCTGGATATCCTTGTTAAGTTTCTGTCTCGTTGATCTGTCTAATGTTGACAGTGGAGTGTTGAAGTCTCCCATTATTATTGTATGGGAGTCTAAGTCTCTTTGTAAGTCTCTAAGGACTTGCTTTATGAATCTGGGTGCTCCTGTATTGGGTGCATATATATTTAGGTTAGCTCTTCCTGTTGAATTGATCCCTTTACCATTATGTAATGGCCTTCTTTGTCTCTTTTGATCTTTGATGGTTTAAAGTCTGTTTTATCAGAGACTAGTATTGCAACCCCCGCTTTTTTTTGTTCTCCATTTGCTTGGTAAATCTTCCTCCATCCCTTTATTTTGAGCCTATGTATGTCTCTGCATGTGAGATGGGTCTCCTGAATACAGCAGACTGATGGGTCTTGACTCTTTATCCAGTTTGCCAGTCTGTGTCTTTTAATTGGAGCATTTAGTCCATTTACATTTAAGGTTAAGATTGTTATGTGTGAACTTGATCCTGCCATTATGATATTAACTGGTTATTTTGCTCGTTAGTTGATGCAGTTTCTTCCAAGCCTTGATGGTCTTTACATTTTGGCATGTTTTTGCAATGGCTGGTACCGGTTGTTCCTTTCCATGTTTAGTGCTTCCTTCAGGGTCTCTTGTAAGGCAGGGCTAGTGGTGACAAAATCTCTAAGCATTTGCTTATCTGTAAAGGATTTTATTTCTCCTTCACTTATGAAACTTAGTTTGGCTGGATATAAAATTCTGGGTTTAAAATTCTTTTCTTTAAGAATGTTGAATATTGGCCCCCACTCTCTTCTGGCTTGAAGAGTTTCTGCCGAGAGATCTGCTGTTAGTCTGATGGGCTTCCCTTTGTGGGTAACCCGACCTTTCTCTCTGGCTGCCCTTAAGATTTTTTCCTTCATTTCAACTTTGGTGAATCTGGCAATTATGTGACTTGGAGTTGCTCTTCTCGAGGAGTATCTTTGTGGCGTTCTCTGTATTTCCTGGATTTGAATGTTGGCCTGCCCTACTAGGTTGGGGAAGTTCTCCTGGATGATATCCTGAAGAGTGTTTTCCAACTTGGTTCCATTTTCCCCCTCACTTTCAGGCACCCCAATCAGACGTAGATTTGGTCTTTTTACATAATCCCATACTTCTTGCAGGCTTTGTTCATTTCTTTTTCTTCTTTTTTCTTTTGGTTTCTCTTCTCGCTTCATTTCATTCATTTGATCCTCAATCGCTGACATTCTTTCTTCCAGTTGATCGAGTCGGTTACTGAAGCTTGTGCATTTGTCACGTATTTCTCGTGTCATGGTTTTCGTCTCTTTCATTTCGTTTATGAGCTTCTCTGCATTAATTACTCTAGCCATCAATTCTTCCACTTTTTTTTCAAGATTTTTAGTTTCTTTGCGCTGGGTACGTAATTCCTCCTTTAGCTCTGAGAAATTTGATGGACTGAAGCCTTCTTCTCTCATCTCGTCGAAGTCATTCTCCGTCCAGCTTTGATCCATTGCTGGCGATGAGCTGCGCTCCTTTGCCAGGGGAGATGCGCTCTTATTTTTTGAATTTCCAGCTTTTCTGCCCTGCTTTTTCCCCATCTTTGTGGTTTTATCTGCCTCTGGTCTTTGATGATGGTGATGTACTGATGGGGTTTTGGTGTAGGTGTCCTTCTTGTTTGATAGTTTTCCTTCTAACAGTCAGGACCTTCAGCTGTAGGTCTGTTGGAGATTGCTTGAGGTCCACTCCAGACCCTGTTTGCCTGGGTATCAGCAGCAGAGGCTGCAGAAGATAGAATATTTCTGAACAGCGAGTGTACCTGTCTGATTCTTGCTTTGGAAGCTTCCTCTCAGGGGTGTACTCCACCCTGTGAGGTGTGGGGTGTCAGACTGCCCCTAGTGGGGGATGTCTCCCAGTTAGGCTACTCAGGGGTCAGGGACCCACTTGAGCAGGGAGTCTGTCCCTTCTCAGATCTCAACCTCCGTGTTGGGAGATCCACTGCTCTCTTCAAAGCTGTCAGACAGAGTCGTTTGCGTCTGCAGAGCTTTCTGCTGTGTTTGTTATTGTTTACTGTGCCCTGTCCCAGAGGTGGAGTCTACAGAGACAGGCAGGTTTCCTTGAGCTGCTGTGAGCTCCACCCAGCTCGAGCTTCCCAGCAGCTTTGTTTACCTACTTAAGCCTCAGCAATGGCGGGCGCCCCTCCCCCAGCCTCGCTGCTGCCTTGCCGGTAGATCACAGACTGCTGTGCTAGCAATGAGGGAGGCTCCGTCGGTGTGGGACCCTCCCAGCCAGGTGTGGGATATGATCTCCTGGTGTGCCTGTTTGCTTAAAGCGCAGTATTGGGGTGGGAGTTACCCGATTTTCCAGGTGTTGTGTCTCAGTTTCCCTGGCTAGGAAAAGGGATTCCCTTCCCCCTTGCGCTTCCCAGGTGAGGCAATGCCTCGCCCTGCTTCAGCTCTCGCTGGTCGGGCTGCAGCAGCTGACCAGCACCGATCGTCTGGCACTCCCCAGTGAGATGAACCCAGTACCTCAGTTGAAAATGCAGAAATCACCGGTCTTCTGTGTTGCTCGCGCTGGGAGTTGGAGACTGGATCTGTTCCTATTCGGCCATCTTGCTCCGCCCCCTCATCACATGCAATTTCTAGTGAAGTTATCCGGATAATTGCATAGCAGCTCTGCACCCCCACCATTATTGCTCTAACCTTCTAAGGTGCCTTCACCAAAAAGCTATATAACTTCTACTCACATAAACTACCTGCATCAAATTATTCTACAGATTAGAGCCCACGTTTGAGTTGTTGATCTACTGAAAGAAACTCATGTATATAAGACAACATGAATAAATATGGTGACCACAGAGATTCATTGTGTCTCTTCATATTCTTTACTCTGGGAAATACTAGTACATATTCAAGTAATGGTATTGAATTAAAATCCATGAAAATGATAGTGCCCTGTAGTGTTTAGTTTTTCTATCAATTAAAAAACGCCTGAAATGTATTGAAATTCTGGTTCTATTTTACCATTAGGAGAAAGTTGACTGCTCCTAGGATGACTGTATTAAAGGAAAGAGGTGGTGCTTACTTCTTCTAGTGACCCCTCAGTCACTAGGAGAGACTGTGCCAGTGCTAATGTCCCCTACATTTTGTCTTGGTAACTAGAATAACTAAAGGAGTCTCTATATCAATTTACAGCTGGGAAACTGCTGGCATTAATTCTGAAGTAAAGTGAGCTCCACAGAAATTTAATTTCTCTCCACCCTGCCAAATTTATTTATCAATTAAGGGCAAAAAACTTAGCTGTTCAGCACACTGCAGAAATGAATGGTGACAGTGAAAGCAGTTCATTAAATTAGCATAATACCTAACGACAAATGGTTTTGAGCTTGCTAAAGTTATATATGCGTCAGCAAGAGGAAAGAAAATAGCTCATTGCTAGTGGATCCCTTAACCAGTTTACAGGAAAGAACCTAACTCAGAACAAAGGCGTAGGATGAAACGGTGAAGAAATGTATGCCAGCAAAACAGCAAGTCAGCAAATGCAATGACTCTAAGCATTTATCTGGCCACATCCCAAGGTCTTGAGAAAAAATGTCTTTTGGCTTGTTACTGTGCTTTCAACCTTGTAAGGCTGTGGCTTAAATAAAAGGAGTTGAGGGTTGGCAGTTTGTAAGTTCATCCTGCGGAATGTGATGCGTTCCAAAAATGATGTCTGGGTAATTAGATGAGAAATTAAGAGATTGTCTTAGGGAAGAAAATGGAATACATTTTGAAGAATTTAATCGAGCATACTGGCAGCATCACTGCCTGGCTGAAACAGTCTGTGTCCATTTTACCACATAGTGGAGACTTATTTAATACATGTCCACTGGACCATATCTGATTAATCATCACTAGCTAATTTCCTTGCATTTTATTCAAGACCAAATTTGGTTTTCCATAGAGATAATTATGCTGAATTATTTTTATATCTGGAATTTGTTATGGGAGATTGTTGCCCCCTCATATATGTTCAGTTTAGCTGAACAACAACAACAACAAAAAAAAAAACAAAAAAAAAACCAAGATAACAAGCATTCTCATACACCCAGGACTCTTTTAACACTTTCTTAAACTTGCTGAACTGATGGTGGCACAGGGTTTGGGAACAGAGTAAAATAATTGAGTTCTAATTTCTTCAGGTTGGTGAAGTTCATGACTATCAACTTTACCAATGGTAAAGTTAGCTATCATTCTATTTGCTTCTCGTTTTTCATATCCTTTTAAACCCAGTTATTCAACGATCATTTGTTATTTCTAGTACTTGAGTTTGAGTAAAAGATGTTTGTAAGTCAAACAAATTCCACATAGCAGCATCCTCTGATATCTCTAAGGGTCTAAAAATGATATAATTTCTTTTCCTATTTTATGTAGCTTGTAATTCTCCTTAACCAAAAATCCTTTTTGGAATGTGATTTTTACATCTACCTGGTTTATCTAAATCCGCTTGTTTCTATAGTCTAATCTCTTGAAATGATATTCCTTGCCTCTGGCTCTCCTCCCATTCATCTTCCTGTCTATATTTTGCTCTTCTAAGTCCATCTTCTGTCTTCTATTTGCATCCAACTTGTGATTCATTTTCTATCCACTACACTTTCTCAGAGCTCCTCTCCTGCAATCTTCTTATTCAAGGAGAATGACAACTTTAATCTGTTTATACAATAAGGAGATGATATCAGAGCTAAAGAGAGATGCCAAATAAAGTCATCATAAAATGGGGGAAGAGTTAAGTACAGCTCTCCACGAGCAAATCAACACTTGGCAGAATTTTGCACACGTGATTAGTCCTAGGTGAAATGAAGATGTCCATAATACGTAGCAATCTTGGGCACAGAATCTGTGTCAAGCAGGGAATCTAGTGAGATCAAGGACAACATTAGGGCAAGTACTGACACTCTTTCTTAGACTTCCAGAGCGCTGGAGTAGGTAGGAGGAACAAAAAGTGTTTTATTTAAAAGGAGAAACGCAGTCATTTTCTTGTTTGTCCAAATTTCAACAAAGACAAAGGCAAATGAGATCTTGCTGTTTACCTGTTCATCACAGGCTCCCTGAGAACCTTCTATATGTGCTACGAGCTGCTCAGATTTGGGGAGACTACAGGGACTATTATGAAACCCATGGGAAATAGAAGTGGGCACCAGGTACAACACTGAGAGTTAATGACCTTATGCTGTTAAGGCATGCAACTGTGATTTGCAAAGCAGGTGTGGCCAAGCACCAGAAATAACAGTACAACTTTAAGAAACGGAAGAGGTCCTCTGTGTTCTTTCATGGCTGCTTGGTAAACAACTGCGATCTTTAGGCTTTTCTCCTTTCTAAAGCTAACTGGTTCCAAGAAATGTTAACATATTGTTAACAAATTAGCCTTCATGAGATGTGTGCCACAGAGGGGAAAGGAAATGTAGCTTCAGGGATAAAGATCTTTACTAATGTCACTGAAATGAAGGAGAACAGTCTAAGCAAACTGGATTGATTTAAGATTTGGTCGTGATTAAGAGAGCACTATAGTATTAGCTACATGGGTGGAGGTGTGGTTAGCTTAATAATTCAAAGGGAAAATGAGAAGAAAGTTTGGTTAACAATCTGTCTCTGTCAGTTACTTTAATCTTTAATGGAAGAACTGTCGGATCTCAAACCCATTAAAGCTTGTAGGCAGACTTGCTTACTTGACTCAAATCACTAGTTATGCACCTGACACCACTATTGCTACCCAGTGAGTTCTGCATCTCATTTTGATTTATTACCAAAATCTCCAGACAAAAACTTCTAGCTGCATTCTAGAATCTGCCTTCATTCTGGCATCCCTTAGAAATATGGGTCAAATAACAAAATCCTCTAGTACTGCCCTTGTATCAAGTCAGAGGTACATCAAAGGCAACTCAGGGAAATATACTGGGGATATTTGATGGGTATAATTTAACTAAAAGAAGGTTTTTATTTAAACCCAATGCTTTTACGCTCCACTTGCAATTACATTATGGCATTTCTCAAGTATTATTAATAATACCAAATGCGTATTTGTTGCCAACATTCCATCATTAATTTATCAAATATTTACTGAGCATCTACACTGTGCCAGGCACTAGGCCAGGTTTTAAGAGACCAAAGACAAGTGAAATGCCTGAATTTCTGAAAAAACTGACAGTTTAGCAGTAGTGACATACAGGTATCAATTACAGAGTGGACGTGGGGAATGAGAATGCACGTCTTAGTATATGTGTTTTAAGTTTCTGCAAGCCATCATGGGACAAGAATCCACTAAGTGAATGGAAATATGAACGTGAAGTTCTTAAGAAAAGCCATGGCTAGAAATTTAAAGGCATGGATTGAAATCTACTGAGAACTTAATAGGGCGAAAGATAGAACATGTCTACATGAAACAGTGGGTGGAAAAATAAAAGGAATGAGGAAGCCAAGAGATTTGAGAGGGAGGAGAAGTGGCCACCACTGTCGAAGATGTAAAGAGAGCAAATAAAGATAACGAAAAAGAAGCCACTGAAATTGGCAAGACAGAAGGCACTGGTGTTCTAGTTTCAGTGGAGGGGTGGAGATGATCTCCAGATGATAGAGGTTAAAATCCTGTAAATTTGCATTGCAAAATAGTTAACTAAAAACACAAAGGCTAAATTACTACACCTTTTGGATTAGCAGGCTTGGCCATTTGCAACACTTACATGTGACTTTGGGCCACTAAATGGACTTCCTGAGTCAAAATTTAATAGAAAGGGCAACAATTATTTTATAAAATCTTTGCATCCGAGGGAATATGGATGTAAAACATGTAAGAACACAGCATTAATTGCTAGTTCTCTTTAGCTATTAAAAACAAATGTCTGTTAAGTTTTTCCCAGTGTTTTAAGTTTTAAAAAGTATAATAAAAGAGCCTCCCCTTTTTAAAATGGTACTTTAGCAGATTACCATAGCCAAACCTGAATGCTCTCTTTAGCCAATAAGCAAATCAAAACCTCCAAAATCTAAGGTAATTTCCAAGATAATCACTATGTACAAGTAATACTAAATCTGAAAATGTAAAAAAGATTTGACCAAGTTCTAAATAATGCTTCAAAACTGATCTGACTTGTGAATTTTTCATTGCTGTAGTTAGGCCTGAATTATTTAATCACCTTCATACTTAATTGAACGACCACGGGCAATATCAATAATTTTGAGACACAGAACAAAAGCTCTCACTCAAGCCTATCAAAAACTCGTCCAAAATGGAAAATGTTGATCTTGCTAAGAAAAACAATAGTATTACAATGTTATTGCTGAGAGTTGTGATATTTTTCACAGGAATTCCAGAATCTAGAGCACTCCTAACATATAAAATTAGAGGAAGAGATCAACCATGGCATGCTAAATGTTCATTATCATGGGTTCTGTCAAGATTTCAGGTTTCTTTGACATTTCAGTTGGCCTTTACAAATGAAGTAATGAGGTACTTCAGCACCATATCCCGGCCTTTCTTTTGAGCTCATGGCTACCAGATCCCTGCCCATTTGGGCCTCCTCCTCTCTTTGTGTTATATTCCATTTGGTTCACAAGAAGAATTTCCTGTTGGCCTCCTGGACCTGACAGTATCGTTACAATTCCATAGTCATTTGGTATGGATATATTATTAGCATCTTATACATATTTCTATCACCAGACTTCCATACCGTTTTTTAGAATTACCTATTTAAAAGTATCTATCAGTAGAATATCAGCTCCATGAGAACAGAGGTTTTACTCTGAATTGTTTATTGTTGTGTTCTTACCACCCAGACACAGTGCCATGTACATTGTACGAACTTGAATATTTGTTTAATGAATGAAGAAATATATCATTCATCTCCATTAGCCTGTTCACTCTTCAGCACATGTAAGTCATCTCCATGTGATTGTTCACTCTTCAGCACATGTAAGTATTTAATAAATGTCTTTCAAATAAAAAAATAATAATTTAGTTGCTCCATAGCTAAAACTTCCTGAACTAAGAGAAATAAAGGGAATATTAGAAATTAACAATGTTCCACTTTCCACACTGACTTTCTCAATGACTATCTGGAGAGGACAAAAGCTGTTTTATTGCAGACTGCTTAATCACTCTAACGTCATCTTATATTTAAAAGATGAGGACAGGACATTTGTGTTATAAAGACAAGTCATGGCCATCTGCTTCCCACTCAGGAATGCTCTATCTGGGTATTAATTAAATATGATCTGATAATCAGTTTCTTCCTGTTCATTTATTTCTGTTATGCGTCAAAATGATGAGAGTTTATATAAAGAAAACACTTTTTTCTTTATTAAAATAATTAATGACTCAAAATAACAGCATGGCATGGCATTCTCTAGTAGAAAAAAAATCATTTAAATTGTATTTAAATATAGCTATGTAAACAAGTATTCAATTAATTCATCTTCCTGCTACATTTTGAAATTATACATTGACAAACCTTAATATTGAGAGTTTGTACTTATATAATGTTCATGAATAAAATAAAAATACATTAGACTGGCATAACGAGAGGGAAAGTTAAAATACATAAACCTCAATTATAAAACATTTAAAGAAACATTATATTGTTGCTTTAAAACTCATAAAGCACATATGCTTAACAGTATAGTACTCAGTGGATTTCCTTGAATGAATTATTTTAATTAATAAGTTAAAATACTTGGCTTTCTACCAATTCATTTTTATAAGTAAATATTTCTAGTAAAGCTTTTGAGGGTAGTTCAGAATTTTCATTTTCTAAGTATGTTTCAATAATAGGGTGGCAATCTTATTTACACTGAAAATTTATTTTGAAAATACTTTTATTGAAAACTATAAAATAAACTTTAGCAGTAAGCTTTGGAATCAGAGTCAAGGTTCAAATTCTGACTCCCATCAGCAGCTGAGTGATTTTTAAAAATTGCTTAGTGACTCTAAAATACAATATTTTCATATCTCAAATGGGGAAATGATAGTTTTCTCTATAAGAATGGTGGAAAGATTAAAAGACATAAAAATCTATGTAAAGTACTCAGCATTAGGTAAACTACTCAATAGAACTTATCTATTATTGTTATTATTATTTGTAATGGTAGTAGTATTGGCAACGATCCAGTCTAAATGGTCATAAACCTTGAACTAGCGGAATCTTCATTAATAGGACAAAGAAACTTCAAAATAGTTTGACAAATGCTGAAACAAATGCTGGCAAAGGTCACTGTAAGTTTCAGGGCCTATCACTCTAAAATTCAGTTACAGAAAAACTGAGTAAACTCTAAAGTCTTCTAAAGGCAACTGCGATTATATTGATTGAGCCTTGAATGTCTACACTGCTTGCCAACTGGCTTACACCTATGCTGTTTGCTATTTAAGGTATACCTTGAAATACACGCAATCTATTGATCTTATAGTTTAGTGAATATTACACTGAACTTCCACAGTTGAAATGATAAATTTAGGCTTTACATCATCTGATAATTAACAAGTTTTAGCTCAACTGTTTTTGCTGGCCCTGGAACAGGTCCAGAAGTTTCCTACAGTGTAAGCTCTGCTCCCATAGTTATGCCCACCTGTAGCATTATCCTCACATTTGTCTGCCTGTCCACCTATGTCATTAAATCTTCACAGCCCTCCTTCTTTTACACAAATGATTCCTCTGAGTTCTTGTAGCAACTACACTATCCACTATGGTAGCCACCAGACATGCATGTATATTTCAGTTTAAATGTAAATAAAATAAAATAACGATTATTTTTCTCAATTGCATTAGCCATATTGTAAGTGCTCTATAATCCTATGTAACCAGTGGCTACCATATTGAATAACACAGATTTGGAACATTTCTATTAGTATAAAAAGTTGTATTGGGCAGTGCTGAAAAGAGCTAATTTTCCCTCAAACACCGTTCCATTACTGCTACATTATGTACATGAGATTCTAGAGTCAATAAATGAAAAAAAAAAAAAGCTCAAGTTAGTCAGATAATAAATACTGAGTTACACAAAGATGTATGCACGTATGAATCTATGTACAGGCAGACCTTGGAGATATTGTGGGTTTGGTTCCAGACTACCTCAATAAAGTGAATATTGCAATAAAGACAGTTAAACAAAGTTTTTGGTTTGCCAGTGCATATAAAAGTTATTTTTAACTATACTGTTATACATTAAGTGTATCTTAAAATGCAATACCTTAATTATAAAATATTGTATTGCTAAAAAATGTGAATGATCATCTGAACCTTCAGTTAGTTGTAATCTTTTTGCTAGCCAAGGTTCTTGCCTTGGAGTTAGTGGCTGGTAAGACTGATCAGGGTATGGTTACTGAAGGTTGGGGTGGCTGTAGCAATTCCTTAAAACAAGACAACAATGAATTTTGCTGCCTTGATTGACTCTTCCTTTCACCAAAATATTTCTCTGTACTATGTGATGCTGTTTGATAGCCTTTTATCCACAGTAGAACATTTTTTCAAAATCGGAGTAAATCCTCTCAAACTCTGCCACTGTGTTATCAATTAAGTTTATATAATATTCTAAATCCTTTGTGGTTATTTCAACAATGTTTACAGCTTCTTCACCAGGAGTGGACTTCATCTCAACAAACCACTTTGCTCATCCATAAGAAGCATCTCCTTTTTTGTGGAAGTTTTGTCATGAGATTGCAGCAATTCAGTCACATCTTCAGGCTCCACTTCTAATTCTAATCTCTTGCTATTTCTACCACATCTGTAGTTACCGACTCTATTGAAGTTTTCAACTCTTCAAAGTCATCTATGCAGATTGGAATCAACTTCTTCCAAACTCCTGTTAATATTGATATTTTGCCCTCCTCTCATGAATCACAAATGTTCTTAATGGCATCTAGAATGGTGAATCTTTTCCAGAAGGATTTCAATGTAATATGCCCAAATCCATCAGAAGAACCACTATGTACAAGTGCTGTAACCTTATAAAATGTATTTCTGAAATAATAAGACTTGAAAATCAAAACTATTCCTTTATCCATGGGCTGCAGAATGGATATTGCATCAGCAGGCATATAAACATCATTCTCCTTGTGTATTTCCATCAGAGCTCTTGGGTGACTAGGTGCATCGTGAAGAAGCAGTAGTATGTTGAAAGAAATCATTCTGAGCAATAGGTCTCAAGAATGGGCTTAGGAAACCATGCTGTAAACAGATGTGCTGTCATCCAGGCTCTGCTGTTCCATTTGGAGAGCATAAGCAGAGTAGATTTACCGTAATTATCAAGGATTCTAGGATTTTCAGAATGGTAAATGAGCATTGGCTTCAACTTCTTAGCCCCTAACAAGAGAGTTAGCCTGTCCTCTGAAACTTTGAAGCCAGGCACTGACTTCTCCTCTTTAGCTATGAAAGACCTAGATGACATCTGCTTCCAATAAAATCTGTTTCATGTACATTGAAAATCTGTTGTTTAACAGTGTCAACACCTTCATCAATTATCTTAGATCTTCTGGGTAACTTGCTGTAGCTTCTACATCAGTATTGATGCTTCACCTTGCACTTTCATGTTACAGAGAAGGCTTGTGTCCTTAAACCTCATGAATCAACCTCTGCTACCTTCCAGCTTTTCTTCTTCAGCTTCCTCACCTCTCTGAGCCTTCATAAAATCAGAGTAGGAGCCTTGCTCTAGATTAGCGTTTTGTTTAAGAGAATGCTGTGGCTGGTTTGATCTACTATTTGGATCACTAACACTTTCTCCATATCAGCAATAAGGCTGTTTCATTTTCTTATCATTGGTCTGTTTGCCGACTTCTAATTTCCTTCAAGAACTTTTGCTTTGTATTCACAACTTGGCTAACTGTTTGGCCCAAGAGGCTTAGCTTTGGGTCTATCGTGGCTTTCAACATGGCCTTCCTTGCTACACTTTTTGTTGTTGTTGTTGTTGTGAATTTCTAGCTTTTGATTTAAACTGAGAGATGTGAGACTCTTTCTTTCACTTGAACACCTAGAGACTATTGTAGTGTTATGAGTGGTCTAATTTCAATACTGTTGGGTCTCAGGGAATTGGGATTCCCAAGGTGAGAGAGAGAGACAGGGGACTTATCTTGGACTTCCGAGGGCATTTCACAAATTAATGTAAACTGTGATGCTCTAAGAGTGGAATACAAATATGCAACTTTTCTCAGATTTGTGTTACAGTATTTTTTCGAGAAATAGCTCCAGGGAATTATAAACTTTAAGAAATACAGATAAGCATTAGCATTATTAAAAATAAAGTATGAGTATCGCTGGGCACAGAAAGGTGTAACAGAATCAGTTTGCAGTTTCTCACCTTCCCCATGTAATTTGCCTAATAATGTGCTGAAGAGAAGGTTTTATGCCAGTTCTACCTTCCTTGCCTCCCCTTTGACAATCATCTCTCTCCCACTTTACAAAAGAATGATATACTTCTCAGCCCACCAGAAACTTATCCTGGTGCACTGTCCCAATAAAGAGCTGGGATCGTAAAAGAACAATTATTGCAAAAATTCTTGCAATCAATGCACATAATCCCAGAGAGGTACTGCAATAACATTTCACTTTCAACTTTAAATAAAATATTGATAAACAAGTATGTAGTTTCAATCAGTGATGCACTAGTATTAACGGCAATAATTCAATTCAAAGAAGATGTAAAAACTTACAGACTTTTGGTGGCAGGAAATTTTAAAATTTCAATTACACACTTTTTTTGGAGCAAAAAGTGATATAATTTTCTGAGGTATTGAAAATAGGAATTCAAGGAGAAACTACAGTTTAAGAAAAAAAAATGCAATATATTAAGGAGGATCTTGTTTTTTTCTCTTATAAAATTAGCTCTGGTATTTAGATTCCACCAGATACATTTAAAAAAATCACCGAAGAGTTTTGTTTTAAAATGTCAATATTTACAATATGCTGCAAATTACCTTTTGCAAACATTTACCACTATGAAATACATTAGAGGCCAAATTAAAAACATTGAGGGTGTGTATAGGTTTTGAAAATTACTTCTTTATTAATAAATTATGAAGTGTCCTACATCATCTATTTTTGGTGTTTTGAAATGTTATAATAATACAGTAAACAGCTAACATATTGAATGTTTCTGCGTGTGAGGCAGTCTTTTATCTGTATTATCTAATCTTAACAAAATCCTTTCACACTGTAACCATCACCACCTTTGCTTACAATGAGGAAACTGAGGCACAGACTAGTAAAGTAATTAAACTACAGTTACCTAGTACCAAAAAGTGAAGCTGGGATTTGGCTCCAACCAGGCTGGGCTTCAGAACTCACACCGCAACCCACGGCACAGTATTACCTATTTATGTTTTTCCTCCATAAACATTCAAATGTTGAAAGCTTATCTTTTTAGTTAGGTTTTCAAGTCATGGAAGGCAAGGCCATCCCATAAAGTTCTCTATGCTCCATAACACCTAGGATTGAGTTTTGCACATAAAACATGCTTAATCAACATTTTCTGATTAGACATTTAACATTTTCAAGAATTTCTCTCCTCCATCTAATAATCATGAATGACCCTCTTAAAATATACACCATCTGGCTGGCTGTGATGGCTCACACCTGTAATCCCAGGACTTTGGGAGGGGGGCGGATCACGAGGTCAGGAGTTCAAGACCAGCCTGGCCAACATGGCGAAACCCCGTCTCGACTAAAAATACAAAAATTAGCTGGGTATGTTGGCACTTGCCTGTAATCCCAGCTACTTGGGAGGCTGAGGCAGGAGAATTGCTTGAACTGGGACCTGGGAGGTGGAGGTTGCAGTGAGCTGAGATTGTGCCACTGCACTCCAGCCTGGGCTAGAGAGGGAGACTCCATCTCAAAAAACAAAAACAAAAACAAAAACAAAACAAACAAAACAAAAGCCCTCCCAAAAACCCACAATCTAATAGTAAACTTTATCCCACTATTTATAAGGAACCTAAATCCATATAGCTGACTACCATCGGTGGAAATATTTACGCAACAACTTTAGTAGTGGTTATCTCTATGTATGCTGATTAATGGTTAATTTTATTTCTTCTTGCAGAAAATAAATTGTTTCTTATTATTTGTATTTTCCTATTGAGGGGCACGTATTATTCTTGTAATAAAAAAGGAAAATAATATTTGTTATTCTGACAATATTTAGAATTCACAAATACATCAAACAAAAGGAAAAGAAAGGGATATAAACAAGCAAGAAAGAAGAACATCAACACAGGAAGGCTGCAGCACACGAGGCGAGTCAGAAGGTTTGGGCTGAACACTCGGGAGGGCCTGTTTCTCCTTACCTGGAATGAGGAAGCCACAGGGCCCTGGCAGCCCTAGGAGCAGGGCACATGTTCAGACAGGGCAAAAGCAAAACATTTGACTTGTTAGAGGCTATGACAGGAATTTCCAGAAATTGTGAACTCTATATTTTTGATACATTTTCAAGAAAACTTGGCCATTTCCAATGGACTACTTCTGAGATTTATTTGAAAAGCCTAATTCTTTACTTGGGCACCTCGGGTAACTGCTCTGTCTTGTCCAAGCATGGGCTGAAGAAACAATCATTTATTGGGCTTTTCAACCATACCTTTGGAGTGACAATTGGTTGTCTTTTTTCTTTTTTACTTAATATAGTAATGCTTAAAAGAAATGCAAATGATTAAAAACCATACCTTGACAGGTAAATTTTTTGGAGGGAGTTGTGAGTAAAAGTTTATCTGCCATTTCTCCAGGACCAGCACAACGAGCAATTCCAGGCTCCTTATATTCCGACTTCACCCAGTCGGATAACCACTGCATGTTACAATCACAGTAAAGAGGGTTGGCTCCAATTGCTCTGGAAAAACAACACCACAAAAGCACACACACATACACATACACACACACACACACAAGTATGGAAGGATTGTTATTTCCTAAGGGCAAAGAATTCAAAGTGATGCTCAGCAGAAAATCCCCATAGATATACTGAGGATAACAATTTAGCAAAAAATAGAGACTCTGGGGATTCCCCATTTTCCTGAACGATGTGCACTGGGATTTAGTGAGTTGTCACTGGTGTTAATACTCATCTTGCTTTAGAAGGTCTCCTAATATTTTCAGAGACGTGTTTATATTGAGTGTAAGCACACCCTGAGTGCATTAACATTTCATTCACCAATTATTTACTGATGACTTAAATCACAATGCAAGATTGTGAGGACCCAAATATAAACAACACATTATTCTTACCTCCAGAGAACCCTGCTGCAGAGGAGATTGATATTACATTAGGATATACTCACAGATGCAAAGAAGTTTCATTAGAAGTGATGTAGGAAAAGTATTTACAAGATGATGGCGAACCAACAGACTAACTTTTGTGGGAGGCTAGTGGTTAAGAAACTCTCAGCTGTGTAGGATAGTTAGAGTTAAGTAGAAAGAAAGGTTGGGAACAATGATGCAGGTAAAGGACAGGTAAGTACAAAGAAAGAACATAAAATACTGAAGATGTCTAGAGCTAGCTCACCAGAGCTGAGCTGGACCTGCACTGGGTGGTGTCTGTCCCTTTTCAAGGTCGTTCATTTTATGGTTGTTCATTAGTAGTAGTGACAGGAAAGTAATTAAGGTAATAGCTAACATTTATTGCACTATTACTATATGCAGGAGCTGGGATAAGCCATTTATAAGAATTACTTCATTTTATCCTAAATAGTAACTTTATAAGGTCCATTTACTTAATAATTCACTTTACAGATTAAGAAACTGAGACCTGGACTCTTAACCTTATAAAGCTTGGATTGAAGCAGTAGGTGCATACAATGGCATTTAAAAACGGCTTACTTCTGATTTACAATTAGCTTCTAACTAATAAGACCTCTAGGTCTACTGCCAGGAGAGTTATGTTATGTTTTTAGGTAGCTCCCCAGATATATGTGTAGAGTCATAATACTTGATATTGTGGAAGTTTTAATGCCCCATTTAAGAATCAGAATGTAGTGAATGTTATGCGCATATGTATGTCAGATTCAAACCCTTCCAAACTGAAAATGAGCAAAATGTTTTTTAGTCATTTGATCTCATCTCTGCCAACATTTAAGTCCTTGCTATGACAGGGGAGGAAGCGGGAAAAGTGAAAAAGCAGAGCTCTTTATGATCTAGGGGGTAAAAGACAAGGAACAAATGAAATGCAAGGCAGAGCAGGGCACAGGACAAGAAAGAGTCCACTTGCTCTCACTGTGGCGGGAGGAGGCTGGTAACACGAAGGGAAGTTCTGCTCAGCTCAAGCAGCACCTTTCCTGTGAAGCCGCTTCTGATGCCTGACCATAACACTAGCAGAACGGCTGCCTCCTCATTCAGGCTGCATTCTCTGCCTGAGCTAGTAGCTTTCTTCATATTGCAGCTCATGCATGTGGCAGCCATGGAGTTTGTAAAGGAGTGGCTTAGAGGTAGGTTCTTGGCTCAAAGATGAAAATGGAAAGGCCCTGCCTTCCTGGACCTAGTAGTTTAGTGGAAGGAATATTGATAGGCACCAGTCTGAGAGCCTGATGTACAAAACGTCAATTGATAGCACAGACTCTAGAAGGCAAATGCAGACATAATGTGATTGACTACTGGATCTCCAATTCAATTCAAAGAAGATGTAAAAGCATAGACTTTTGGGCAGGAAGTTTTAAAATTCCCATCATATATATATTTTTGGAGTCAAAAATGATTATTCCTTTCTCAATTTGGTAATCTCGTATCTTCTTGGAGTTTGTGGATTTTCAAGAGAAGTGCAAAACCGGGAGAGGATATGGCAGGTAATCTCTTCTAGGGAACTAGGGCACAACTGACATTGATGTTTAGGCTGAAGTAGATAGTTGCCACCAGGCATCCAACTGAACATCAGCCAAGGAGGCTTTGGATCCTAAGGCTGCAGACTGAACTTTCTTCTAGGTTTGCCATGATCTTAACATTACACCTAGTAATAATAAAATCACAGAATTTCACCCCAATGAGTGTTTTGGACTCCACTTATCACATATTTTCAAATGGTTGTATGGTACTTCCAAAAACTATGGAGATACCAACAAGTTGCAATCAGAGAAAACACAAAAGAAAAGCCATTTCACCCAATTTAAGCATTTGGCTGTGTCTTACTTCCAAACTATAGTCTTGAACCATGTTGAATTTATTTTTGTGTGGTGCCATAGTTGATGCTGAATAAACAAATCCACTTTGAGCAAATCAGGATAGGCTTCATAGAGAAGGTGATATTTGGGATGTGACTTAGAAAAGCAGGGTTAGGATAGATAATTGAAAGGCAGCTGATATTCTAGAATCAGAAAATAATGAGAGAAAAAGCATAGGCTAGTAAAGTTGGAGAGCCATTATTGTAGAAGAGACATGTTTAGCTAAGCAAAGATAATTTGACTAATGGAAAATAAGAGCCAGAAGGGAAAATTAAAGCCATCTTATAGACGGCATCATATCCAGTTTGAAAATCTTCACATTTTCTTTAAAGATGAAACCGGTTACATCTTATGATGTTACAATAAAAGAACTGGCAGAGGAATGTTCCAGGTCACTCACGAGGAAGGGTTTGACCCTAAACCTATATCCATAAACCAGGTACTCACAGATGTGACAATGCAGAAAGATCATTGAAAGCACCTTCAGGCACAGCAGAAATGTCATTTCCATGTAGAGAACTAAAAGAAGGAAAAAGAAAAAGTAAACTTCCTACATTTCTGAACTCATAGACTTCAGAGAAATTCTGAGACTTTAGTTTATAATAAGCATTTTAAATCAGTGCAGAAAAGATGGTCTATAAAATAAACCATTTCAGTACAACTGGATATCTGAGAAAGCAAACAGCTTCCACCTCGCATTATGTGTACAAAATAAATTCCAGAATGAAGAATTAAATGTAAAAATAAAGATGTATTAAAAGAAAATATAGAAGATCTCCCTTTTATAAACGTGGAGTGAGGAAGGCTTTCAAAGGCTCAATATAAAATCCAGAAACCATCAAGGAAAACAGGGAGAAATTTTTGACAACATAAAATATATCCAAACAATAAAATATTCCATATAAGAAACATAATAATATATATTTGCAACTTATACAAGGATTAATTCTTTTATTTAAAAAAAAATCCTGCAAGCATAGAGTCAAGTAGTAGATGCATAAAGGTATCTACATTAATAAGGAAAATATAAAGTACCTAACATAAAATGGGGAAATGATATGATCAAGCTCACTAGAATAAAATGCACCAGTGCTCAGTAAGCAAATAAAATATGCTCAAATGCTCTACTAATTGGAAGTGCAAATTAAGACAGGAATGCAGAATAACTTTCAATCTGTCATATGGACAAAAATAAAAGAATAAATAATACTCAATGTCTGCAAGAGTGTTTTGAAAAAGGTACTCTATTAAATAGTTGGTGGAAAAATAAACTTCTAAATGGACAGAGTCTTGTTTGGGGAATAACATGACAGTTACTTTTGGAATCCTTCCAATATACTTGACAGTACCTTCCCACACACCCTACATTCTTGCTGAAATGTCAGCATATTTGCACCAAGATGAATGTATAGGATGTTCATTAGAGTACTGTATAGTACTCATGAAAATTTGAAATTAAACCAAATTACAGTAAAGATGAGGATGATTGAATCAGTTCTGGTTCCTCCCACCAATAGAATAGTCTGTATCAGTTAAACAGCTGAGTTATAGGCATATATGTATAAATATATATCTATTCTATTCTTATACATGTATTTTTATTCATATAGATGATAGACTAGAAATATTCAGAAGCATATATTAAACAAAAATAGACAATGGTAGAACAAACACAGATCCTATTAATATTTGTGGCTTTTAAAAGTTATATAGCCATGGACATACATCTATGAGAACAGAAAAACATGCATCTGAAAAGGACCAGAGAGCACATCAAACTGTCCATTCAGAAGCAGGAGAGTAGGATCAAGGATCATGTTTTATTTCACATATTTTAAAGTACATTTTTATAGTAAAATGTTTTCATATACTATAATTTCTAAAGAAATTAATTTTGAAAGTTTCTCAAATTAATTTTGAAAGTTTCTTTCAAAGTTAATTGAAACTATATAAACCATATATCTTAATGTTACATATAATTAAATAAATGATTATAACAACAATCAGTATTACTAAAAATAAACTCACATTGTCCAAAGCAATGTTGGACAATGATACAGTAAGACATGATTTTTCTGTTTCCGCATTTATAATAAATCCTAATGCATGTATCTTCAAGCACCAAGAATCAACAAAGCAGTTCCATCCTTAAAAAGACAATCCCAAACTCAGATCTCTGAGAAAAGAGATATTTTGTTGAACCTAAGATGCTTACAGTAATCGAAGAGACTTTAATCCATCGAAGGTGCGAGGAGGAATACATCTCAGACGGTTGTAACTAAGAATTCTGAAAGCATACAGATGTCAATTTGTTTTATTCGGAAATCCAAGAATGGTCAAATACTTTAAAAATAAAGCAGTTAAGAAAAGGCTTATTAAAGCAGCTTATTAACCGACAGTGTTAACACACAATAGATTGTTATTTTTTGTGTGTTGTCACCCTAACACAACATACTTATTTTCTAAATACAACCTAGAATGCTTCCCTCTGCCTACCCCTACCCAACTTTGGTGCCTCAACCATCCCTTCCCTAAGGTGGATTTTCCCTATCTTAGGGATCTCCCCTAAGCCCCCCACAAACATAAATTATTCTTTGTTTTTTTTTTTAATAGAACCCAATACTTTTTCTAACATCTACATTTGTTCATGTATTGTGGTTTTGTCTATTTCTCCCAATAGAAACATTCCTTGAGGGTACAGACTGTCTTGTTCAATAGCAGTGTCCAGCATCTAGAGATTGCCCTTTGTCCAATGAATTAATGAATACTCAGTACCACACTTTCACACTCACAAGGTGAGGAGCTGCGTCATGTTGCTGAAGCTCTGATTAGAAAGCGTGCTTATTCTGTTGTTACTTAAATCTCTAAAAGAGAAAAAGAAATGGAGTACACTATTAACCACAGGAATGAAAATATTAGTGATTCTTAGAAGAAGAAGGGTCTTCTTATTCATAGTCACAGCAGTATTGTTAGCATTCAGCTGTTATCTGAAAACAACAAAACAGTGAATAACCCACTGTAGTAGACTGCAATGTTATTCATGATTATTTACACCTCACCGTTTTGAAATTAGGAGTGATTTTATGTATATACATATATGCATTGCTTTAGCCAATGTAGTGTGCATGCAAGGGGTTGGTTCACTTCAGAGCAGCAGCTTCAGAGTAGAGTTTATTGTCCCTTATCCCTCTGCTCCCATCTCCACAAGGCTTTTGATATTTTACAGAGAGCTTCCTTGGAGGTGACTTGTGATAGACACATTTTGCAGGTGGGAAATAAACCCTTATCCTTAAAAGTCCTATCAGATACACATACTTTACCCTCATTGAAACATATGTTCACTGACACACAGACTCAAATTTGATCACTGAAAGAACCCCTGATTAATGACATTCAAAATGCCATCAATAAAAACGTCGGTGCTCCTGCTCCTGGCTGAGTCATGGTCACATAGTAGGTCCTCAGTAAATATTTGTTTAATGAATGTTAAGTAAATGGGAGAGATGTTGAATTTTTACCAATGTTAAATGGCTATTTATATGGACAGTTTGTACTATGGGTCATAATTTACATTCCATGAACTTGATCTTATTCTCATTATATATATAGTGTATATATACACACACACTATATATGTAAAAAATATATTAAAATTATATATATGATATATAATACTAATATATATTCACCATATATAACTACATGTATTCACTATTTTTTTTCTGAAGCAAAATGTAAAATATATGAATAAATGGAAGATTCAGAAAAGCTGAGGATAATCTATTCCTTTATTAAAATACCAAAATGTCAGTAAAATGGACCCATGAAATTGTGAAACTGTTAAGAATCTGAGAGGAGCTTTATACTCATATTTTTAGCTGCTGAAGAACTATTCCTAAATTTTTAAAATAAAAGTATCTGTATTAGCAGAAGTAACTTGCCTAGAGTTGTGTAATGAGTCACTGGTAAAACCATTTTTGGATCCACAAATCCTCATTTGTCATTTCGAACTGGCTTGAAAGTAATCACATGCTGTCCCACAAATGAGCCAATTCTGCTAAAGTGACCCTTTGGAAATTGCAGCAATTTAATGGTTTATTTAACAGAACAAAATGTATGTAATCAGCTCTTGCTGCTATCAAATAAATAACTAGAAGCAGAACAAGACATCTTAGAGGATATCTTTTCCCGTTATTTAATCATTTGTCATTTAAATCGTCCTATTTACTTTCTATAGAGTGTTTGATTTACCCATACTTTCAAGGAATGTGATCAGCAGCAATTTTAACTAGCTTCAATTTACCTAGTTTACATTGGGGCATGTAACATTTTTGGCTACTTAGGTTTTTAGAATTCACTTAGAAATAAACCTAATTCTAGGAATACTAGTAATCTGCTTCTTAAGCTAGTAATATTTACTCTAAAATCATATAGACTTAAACAAATGATATGGTACTTTCGAAATTAATATCTACTATCTTTTTCCTGATTTTTTGTGTTCTGAAAAGTTTTCTCAATTACCAATAAGGCTACTCTAACAGTATGGTATTGTATGTAAAAGATTATATGAATTTTTAAGCATTGTGCATATAACCAGATCAAATGTTTGTATATTTAAATATCATTTTGTATTCACAACTTAAGGGTGGTCAAAAGTTGTTTACGTTAATGAAAAAGAGATGCTATTTTAAGCTAGAAAATCAAACTTTTGAAATTTATACTCAAAATGTTAGTATCTTTGTCAAGTTTACCTAAATACTCCATGAATATATATGGATTTTATAAAATAAATTTTTATACTAGAAACCCATAACTTATTTAATAATGCTTTGTATAAGAAACAAATGTAATAAACTAAATTTATGTTTTTGGGAAAGTCATTACCACTTACCATCTTTTGCTTAAAGTCAAGAATAAAAGCATAGTTTTCTATCTTTCCTTCATTAGTTTGTCATAAAATAACCCATATTCACTATCAATAAAAGTATGCAGGTTTACACATTTTCATAATTCTCTGACTACTTAGACTTCGTTGTATTTGTGCTTTTTTGAATACAGGAGGACATCTTGCTATGACACTCCATCGCCTGATTGATAGTCAATGAAGATGTAGCCAGTGGTCTAGAACCGCAATGAGCAAGGAGGGAAGTATCTAACTGTGAATGATTTATATTATCTGAAAGGTTCATTAAATCTTCCGTCCCTTGCCATCCCCATTTTCTGGAAATAGAGTAAGTCAAAGAAAAGTGCAATATGTTACTCACATAAGTGTTAAATGTTTGTAGTTGGAGAGTTCCTTGGGAACCAGTGTAAATTGGTTTCCATCCAGATACCTAAAAACAAGGGAACAATATTATCTTCTTGCGAAGTTAATAGTGGCCTTGCATAAAATAAGTAAACAGTACTTCACTCTTAACTGAGGCAAGGAACCCCTTGGCAATTTTTGTTTTAAGATGTTGTGTTCCAAGCATAGATTATTATTTAAGAGAAGTAAAGGAAAAAAAAAAAAGAAAGCAGAGTTGTCCATGAGTCCAGTTCTTTGTGGTTTATCTAATAAGTCAAGCCAAGCATTTAGCCATCTGTGTGCAAGCAAGGAGGTTCATTCAATTAACCAAATTTTTAGTCAGCCTTCAGTTTGCTTGTGTTCATGTGGACACAATACCACGAAATTCATTAACTACTAACAAAACCTTGCTGCTGTGGCCAAGACCACTCATCGCTGCCTTAATATGTGTCAATACACTTAGTGAATAACAATGGACACATTAAAGGCATATTTGGGGATTTGAACATTAGGTTTAAGTTTAAAAAGAGTTTTAACCAACACATATCCGCTATGATGATAACATTAGGAGATTTTATGGAATATAAATTGATCAAATGTATAAATATATATATGTAACAGTAATAATCAAATAACCATATATAAGTAAACTTTCCCTTCTTATTAGAATCAGAAGAATAATCAGAAAATAGGTTTTGGGCTAACTGGCAGGACACAAAGATAATTGAATGCTTGAAGTTATATCTGTGACGTCACAATAAGGAAAATAAATTTCATCTCCTTCCACGGCTGTTTTTCCTAGAACGTAGATGGTGAAGGGTACAAATGTCTTTCAGAAACTGGGGCCATCTGACTATAGATGTGCACACAAACACTTCTGGGACATTGAACATGTGGCCCTTCCTACCCCAGTGCTGTGGTCCATTTCAAGATTCCAGGTCGACATTGGTATTTTTTCTGGATATAGAAGTAGCTGAGAAGTTGCCTAAGATAATAATTTATTCCTAATATTTCAAAATAAAAACAATGATATAAAAGGCAACAGTTATCAGAAAATATATTTAATGTTTGATAAATAATTGGGTCTATGTTATGACTCATCATGTCTACCTAAATTTTCTGACTTGATACTTCTTCTTAGACCCCTCTCCATTTTTTTCTTTCCTCTACCTAAGATTTTCTTGATACCACTAGAGGGAAGCATCACCCTATGTAGTTGAGCACTCTCTCTTTATTCCAGAAAACAGAGGAAGGTCAAAAAGATTCAGAATGTGCACTATGAATGCTTATATGTAAAATAATCTAAGGGGGGAAGTTATATGGAACTGATTAAAAATAATGGATACCATTTGCTCAAACTAGTCCACCAACAATACTAATTTTTGCCAAAGTCTTTAACTATTTAACGTAATACACATATGAAATTCTTCTAATACATGCATATATGTTACTGCTGAGAAGGATTCTGCTGACTCGGCAAGGTTACAAGAATAAGCTCTCTAGGGGGTAAAACTTGAATTCACAACAGATGAATTAATATTTTTCTCATCTCTATAATAAACTTTCTTTAGAAAAAAAGACTACCTTCTAATAATTTGTAGTAAAACAGATTGAAAATTCAACTTTTTGAATAGCTGAAGTAGCATGTAGATAGCACAGGGCATAAACCAAGCAGGATGTCGAATGGAGCTTAGTAAGAAATGTTTAAAGTTTTTTAATGGGAATAGAGTAAAGGGACCAATACATAGTACAGTTAAAACAGCAGAAGAAAGGATTTAGCATGAAAGGTGGTCTGAGTGTAAGTTCTTCATTGGTGTACTCCTAAAATTAATGCTTTGGACACAGAATATTCTTTTTAAAAATTTTTTTTATTTTTAATTATCACTGCTTTATTTTTATTTATTTTATTATATTTTAAGTTCTAGAGTAATTGCACAATGTGCAGGTTTGTTGCATATGTATCCATGTGCATGTTGGTGTGCTGCACCCATTAACTTGTCATTTACATTAGATATTTCTCCTAATGCTATCCCTCTCCCGTTCCTCTACCCCACGACAGACCCCGGTGTGTTCCTTGCCCTGTGGACATGGAAGATTCTATAGGCATCTAGCCTTCCCACAGAGCAGAGCTTCGGAAGATCCCTATGTGATCTTCTGAAATCAAAAATCATTAAGAATGAAATATTCAGTTACACACATATACATAAAAATCAGTCCTTCCAGTTGATTAACCAATGTGATTGGTAGTGAGAGACGACCTGAACACTTAACAGCCGTTCAAATCTAAAAGGCATGCTCTGTGCACATGCTCTAAGATTGTGCCTTTTTCCTCTAAGTGTTCCATTCAGGATCAAACTTAGGATTTAAGGAATTGCACGTGATTTGAAAATAAGATACTTAAAAATTGAAATGACATGTTCTGGAACCTCATTACCTATGTTGCACACTGTCAAAAGTTTGTCAAACCTGCTCATTTGGAATATGTGTGTGCACCTGCACAAACAACTGATATACATCCGCATAAATTACATGTGGGTTTAAATCATTATTGACTCATGGTTCCATATACATAAAAAATAAACAGAGGCAAAGTGACTCAATTGTATTCAGATCAAGCAAATCCAGAATATGACATTGGTTTAGAGACAAAGGAATGGAATGAATGGGGCATGGAAGCATCATTATTCTGGCAGCATATTCTCTAATGAATTCCATTCTGCAAGTGTAGCATGAGGCAGCCAAGGGAGTGTGGGCAGTGCAGAAGGTCGAGATGTGTATATATTGGCCATGTAATTTGTGGTTAAATATCAGTAATGAAAATGTCAAGGATAATTGGTCCCATACCCTTTAGGATCTAAAGGACTTTGATTCAAGCCACCAAAAGCAGCATCTCTTCTTAAGGGAAGAGATTATGCTAGTTTCTTCCATATACCAGATAATTATTTATCCTACGTGGTAAAACTTCCTCCTAGGGGTCACAGAGGTACAAAAGGAAGTTTCCCGTACAGAGTATCCTAGACTGTAAATAAATTAAATATAAAGTATTTCCCAAAGTGCATTCCATGGGCCATTAGTCTTATAAGATGCTCCATGAGAAAAGGGGTATAGGAACAAATAAATGTGAAAGATACCTTATATTTTACCATTGTTTCTTAAAGAGTCATAGTACACCTTAGCATAGTAAAGGCACTGAGAAATCTTATAGCATAAACACACACACACACACACTTCCCAAGGGCCTCTAAAGTCGCTTTTGCATTGTTTACTGTTTTACAGGATAATAATTAACTGGCCTTAGAATACGATTTGCAAAGAAGATTGTAAAGATTTTTGTTTGGTCTCCATTCCTCTGGGTGTGTGAAACATTTATCATCAAGGAAAAAGAAAAGAAAAGAAAGACAGGCTCTACTTACAACTCTGTGACATCTCTTGGAATACCTTTCGGCAAGACCTTCAAACCCTTGTTGCTACATCGGACAACTGTATCCAAGCAGGTACATTCCGCAGGACAGCGAGAAAGTGGGGAGCAACTATTGTCATCATTTCCTAAATTGCAGAGGAAATACAGGAAAACCCAGATTTGTGGTCTTGAAGGTGCTAGAAGGGATTTTATGCCTTTAAATTAACAAACACAAGAGTCTTAAGCTATATAATCATTTATATATGGGACTTTCAGTATTTAAAAATGATACCATAAGCTCTATATAGCACTGTTTTCAGACCGCCTGGGAAAGAATTCTGGAAAAGGGTTTACAATTTGTAAACTGTAATTACAATTACCAATACAATTGAAATAGCTATTTGTACAAATTATATTTTTAATTAGAATACGTAAATGTAAAGTGAATTATAGAGAAACTGCAAGGAAACAGATATGAAGAGACATAAAAGAGAATATATTAACTTAAAAGTTTAGGTCCCTCATTTATAAAGCTCAAATTAGCTCTCTGTTCATTGGCAACAATAATAGAACCTGCTCTATGTACCTGATAGGGCTATATGAGAATCAAACATGATGATATAGAAAGAGCATTGAAAAGTGACAACTAGTATTTTTGTCAGGTTTATTAAACTTCTGTTTTATAAGATAATTTCTTTTCTCCTTTGAAAATGGTAGGTACTAAAAAACATGCCTAGGGTAATGGAAAAGTTAAAATGAAGCTATATAAATAAGACCAACCACAAGTTGGAAACTAGAAAATCTAAAACATTCAGAAATGCACATCAAGTAGACTCAAATGCGGAAGGTAAGTCTGAGAAAGTAAGTGTCCCGGTACTAAAACAAAACCCAAACAACAAAGCAAAAGATACACGATCATTATTTGCTGAGCTGAACTATGCTGTAGATTTGTGCAAAGCCGTATCCGAACAGGCATGTGAATGCCTGACAACCAAAGAGTTGACAAGGATTTCTTACCGTCATCACAAGTGAAGTCCTGAATGGCCACATCCTGGATGGGTATTTCTTTTAGGAAGTATGGTTTTTGACATCGAGGATTTCCCGTGACAATTCTCTTCTTCCTGAGCCACTCTCCCAACCAAGCCAGGTAGCAGTTACAGTTAAAAGGATTGGCCAAGAGGTTTCTAAGAGCCACAGGCAAACAATGCATGGTTTAGTTTGGGGTTTCATCTTCTCAATTCTCAAAACCCCAGCTACCCTTCTCCACACTATTTCCACCGGTAACGATTCCTTCTTTGTGTTCCCAGACCCCCATTCATACTCAGAATCACATGCAGTATATGAGATGCATTTTTTTTGCTAAAATATTTATGCTTGGAACTTAAACAGTAACAACACTTTTTCATAAGGTAATTCTTCACATGATTTCATGCAAAAAATAAGGTAAGGCAGAATTTGGGGCTCACACAGTGGATCCTGATAGATATTTCATTTAAAAATAATTTAAACTTGTCAGAAATCTGACTTGCTGTCAAACTTCGCACTGATAATGCAGTAATTTAATATAAAGATGAAGGCTGATTACCTTATATTATTGAGTTTAACCTGACAACAGCTAATTCATTAATTTGTCATCTCAAGATTTCCATCTCTTATTTGCTCTAGAGAATAGGTTTCCCATCTAAACTGACAGCTGAGTTGATTAAATGACAGTTATAAAAATGAATTTACTTCTACAAATCTCAATACTTTTGGCATCTCACCACTTCAGCATAAACCTATTGACAATCTCATTATTTATAAACATGCCATCTTTAATATGTGCAAATTAGTCACTTGATGTAAAATGTCACATTTTATGCAAAAAGAGGATTAAGTACTTCACTGAAGGATGGATGCTTCTCTCAAATTATTTCTTCACTGACTTGAGCTATGAACTTTTTTTCTCTATCTTTATTCCCCTCCTTTAAAGTTAGATTCGTATATTTGCATGCCACCATTACTGGGAAATCTTATCAGTTAGATAATTAATAATTTCAAATGCTGCTTTTTAGATACTGACATATAAGAGACCTGAAATACATTGTTTGGAGGTGTGTGGCTTTTTTTACTTTTACATTTTATTTATTTACTTTTTTCAAATTTCTTGAATTCTGTCTATAGGCCTAAAAATACTCTTTATTTTTAAGCTGTCTACATAAAATAATCTCTTGGATCAGCTCAACCTATTTCTTCAATATTTTGCTAATATCAGAGTAGACGCCCTCTAGTAAACAGTTTAATTTTTGATCTGGTCATCCTAATATATCTCCTGTCATTTCGAATGATTCTTTGTTTTTTTTTTTAACTTGAGATGGAGTCTCGCTCTGTCACACAGACTGGAGTGCAGTGACGTGATCCTGGATCAATGCCATCTCCGCCTCCCTGGTTCAAGCAATTCTCCTGCCTCACCCTCCCGAGTAGCTGGGACTACAGGCACGTGTCACCACGCCCGGCTAATTTTTTTGTATTTTTAGTAAAGACAGGGATTTGCCATGTTGGCCAGGCTGGTCTCGAACTCCTGACCTCAAGTAATCTGCCCGCCTCAGCCTCCCAAAGTGCTGGAATTACAGACATGAGCCACCGTGCCTGGCTGATCCTTTCGAGCAAGTTTGTTGGCAATAACCCTATCCATTCTCCTTTTATGATACTTATACTGAAAATACTCCAGTGTGAGAACACTGGCAAAAATCTGTAACATTTCTTTTATATGCAGCACTATCAAGTTATAATAATTCTAAAATTTAGAATTAAGCTACATCATTGATAACATCACTAGGAAAAATAATTCACTGAACAATACTATAATTTTTTGTTAAAATTTAATGTAAGATAATAGGTAATATTTTTTAAAAAATTTAAATAAATTTCACATGAACAAGTTTGCACTTTTTAAAGTCCTAAACCCTTGATCACATTTTAATGAAATGCTTAATAATACATTAAATACATTAACAAATATAATAAATGGCTCAAGTAATACATAAAGGCTATTTTTCATACTTACAGAGTAGATAAAGAATGGAGAGTATCAAATGCCCCTGGTGCAACTGTAGTAATTTGATTATCATATAAAGAAAGCAAACGCACAGAGCTGAGTCCTATGAAACTGTCATTCCCCACACAGGTTATTCGATTGCTTCTCAACATCCTGAGGGGAAAAAAGGGACATTGTTATGGAGACAAAGAGTCAAGCAATCAATTTTGCCTATCTGAGGATCAAAAGGATCCTTGCAAATATGTAGCACTCATTACTACTTTTTAAAAATGTTCTCTTGCTATTATATATTGCTGTGAATATATACTGGGAATATCTTGCAAGAATAAAGTGCTTTGAGTTGTCAATGATTAATCTCAGTTACAAAAGGCACGGTGAGTCTAGGCATGGATTTACAATCCCACGATGACGGCAGAATGTTTACCTTTGATGCTACAATTATGTTTGCATGACTGCATAATGTCCTAATTCACCTACAGCTCTCTGAGTCCTTGGAGCCCTGTGATTTGTGTATTCAGGGTAGTAGTACATTTGAGGTTGAACAGAAGGGAGGTGGAAAATAATCAATAGCCATTGCAGATGAAGAACTGAGGGCATCTCAGGGACTTACATACTGAGTCAATGCCAAACATGGGCTGGGGGAGCCAAAATGGACAGAATATCTACAAAGACTACACGAATAATTTTATTTATGAAAATTAGCTCATTGTTTTAAGTTGAGAACTTAAAAAGAGGCAATGGTCACAGATCCCATATCCACAATAAAGTTTAAAAAAGTTTACCATGAAAAAATACTTTTTTTTTTTAAGTCACTGTCATTAATAGGGTTAACACTATTGTCATTTCCTTGTTACTGCTAAAGTTTTGGCTCAATTATCAATTATTTGCTAATTATTTGTCTGGCTTAAAAACTGAACAAAAAGCTCAAAGTCCCCTGTGAAAATAGTTATGAGTATATGAATAGTTGCCATAAATCATATTCAGAATTCCTGAAAAATTAAATTATTCCTTAACTTTTCTAAACATAAGTTGGCTACTAAAAAAATTGAAGAATGTAAAAAAGAGAGTAAAAATAAAGAAACAAAGTGTCCCTTTAAAATTCTAGATTGTCCCATAATAAATAAGAAATGTAAATGTTTGCATTCTGCCAAGTCACAGATAAGAAGAAAAGATGATGCTCTCCTTATAAAGGCATCGTTTTATTTTAGAAAACAAATGCACAACAGAAAAGCATTCCTATCAGCGCTTTCCTTTGTCATAAATGATGAAGAGCACTGGGTCTTAATCTTGCTGGAGTCACATGCCCCTGGGAGAAGTTGAAGAAAAGTTTGAGGGCCAGGTGCGGTGGCTGCTGCCTGTAATCCCAGCACTTAGGGAGGCCGAGGTGGGCGGATCACAAGGTCAGGAGATTGAGGCCATCCTGGCTAACACAGTGAAACCTCCTCTCTACTAAAAATCCAAAAAATTAGCCTGGTGTGGTGATGGGTGCCTGTAGTCCCAGCTACTCGGGAGGCTGAGGCAGGAGAATGGTGTGAACCCAGGAGGCAGAGCTTGCGGTGAGCCAAGACCGTACCACAGCACTCAAGCCTGGACGACAGAGTGAGCCTCCATCTCAAAAAAATAAAATAAAATTAAATTAAATTAAAAAAAGAGAAAAGTTTGATCTCTGTTGCTAGAAAAATCCATAAGCACACATATGCACACATTTCACGTGTAATATCAAGGAATTCAATGACTGGCTGAAATATGTGTATGAACTAATAAGTGGCCTATTAGGGTTAAGAAGCCTAGGGGAATGGAAATGTGCTCTCAAAATCTTCATAGCTCCAAGACAAAAGATACCAAGAATAGGTATATTCAGATAAAACTATTCTAGGATTTTGACTACCCTGAGTTTGGTTCTAAACTGCTCTATGATGCTTGTTGGAATATAACTAGATTAAGGAGAGAGTCAGTTAACATCTGTCTCAGGTGCTGAAAAGTAAGCACTTCAAAAACATCCATAGAAATATAATGAAGGGAGAAAGTGGAATTTAGATAACTTTTCACAGGCAGAGTCCTGTGAATGAACAACAAAACAATAAGAAATACTTTGAAAAGTTCCTTGAGGTGGTGTTACAGATAGAACTGTATCCCCCTCAGATTTGTATTTCGAAGCCCTAAACCCCAAATGTGACTGTACAGTCATGCGCCACATTACAATATTTTGGTCAAGCAGAGCTATACAAAAGTGGTCCAATAAGATTGCAAGGGAGCTGAAAATTTCCTATTGCCTCGAGATGTCATGACCATCATAAATGTCACAGCCCAATACATTACTCATATGTTCGTGGTGATACTGGGGTAAATAAACCTACTGTGCTGCCAGTTGTATAAAATTATAGCACAACACTTACGTACAGCACATAATACTCCATAATGAAAATAAGCAACTGTATGATTGGTTTATGTATATACTATACTATTAATTGTGATTTTAGAGTGTACTTCTACTTATTAACAAAAAGTTAACTATAAAACAGCCTCAGGCAGGTCCTTTCGGAGAAGGCATTGTTATCCTAGGAGATGACATGTTATCCTTGCATGTTATTGCCCCTGAAGGCCTTCCAGTGCGACAAGGTGTGGAGGGAGAGGATAGTAATATTGATACATTGATTATCCTGACCCTGGGCAGGCCTAGGCTAATGTATGTGTTTCTTAGTTTTTAACAAAATAGTTTAAAAATGCAAAAGTAAGTAAATGAAACAATTTAAAAAATAGAAAAGAATAAGGAAAAGAATAGAGAATAAAAAATTCTTATGTAAGAATTAAAAAATTTGTACAGGCCGGGCGCAGTGGCTCAAGCCTGTAATCCCAGCACTTTGGGAGGCCGAGATGGGCGAATCACGAGGTCAGGAGATCGAGACCATCCTGGCTAACACGGTGAAACCCCGTTTCTACTAAAAAATACAGAAAAACTAGCCGGGCGAGGTGGTGGGCGCCTGTAGTCCCAGGTACTCGGGAGGCTGAGGCAGGAGAATGGCGTAAACCCGGGAGGCGGAGCTTGCAGTGAGCTGAGATCCGGCCACTGCGCTCCAGCCTGGACGACAGAGCCAGACGCCGTCTCAAAAAAAAAAAAAATTTGTACAGCTGAACAATGTTTGTGTTTAAGCTAAGTGTTATTACAAAAGAGTAAAAAAAGTTAAAATATTAAAAAGTTCATAAAGTAAAAAAGTTATGGTAATTTAACTTTAATTTATTACTGAAGAAATACATTAAAAAATAAATTTAGTGAAGCCTAAGTGTACAGTTGTACAGTGTTTTTTTTTTTTTTTTTTTTGTGACGGAGTTTCTCTTGTCACCCAGGCTGGAGTGCAGTGGTGCAACCTCTGCTCACTGCAACCTCCGCCTCCTGGGTTCAAGCAATTCTTCTGCCCAGCTAATTTTTGTATTTTTTAGTAAAGATGGGGTTTCACCATGTTGGTCAGGCTGGTTCTGAACTCCTGACCTCAGGTAATCTACCCGCCTCCCAAAGGGCTGGGATTACAGGTGTGAGCCACCGCTCCAGGCCGTGTACAGTGTTTATAAAGCCTATGTTCGTGTACAGTAATGTCCTACGCCCTCACAGTCACTCACCACCCACTCACTCACTCACCCAGAGAAACTTCCAGTTCTGTAAGCACCATTCTTGTTAAGTGCCCTATACAGGCGTAGTATTTTAAATATTTTGCACCATATTTTTTACTGTACTTTTCTGTTTAGGTATGTTTAGATACACAAATACTTTCCATTGTGTTAGTAACAATTGCCTGCAGTATTCAGTAGAGTAAAATGCTGCGCAGGTGTGTAGCCCAGGAGTAACAGGCTGTGCCACATAGCCTAGGTGTGTGGTAGGCCATACCATCTATGTTTGTGTAAGTCCACTCTAGGATGTTCACACAACGGCAACATTGCCTAATGACACATTTATCAGAACATATGTATGACTATATTTGGAAAGAGGGACTTCAGGGAGGTGATTAAGGCTGAGTGAGATTGTAAGAGTGGGGTCCCATACTGATGGACTTCCATCCTTACAAGAAGAAAATGATGATACCAGGCAGCTCACTATCTCTTCCTATGAGCAGACAGAAGAAAACTCATTTGAAGAAACAGTGAGAAGGTGACCGTCTACAAGCCCAGAAGCGAGGTCTCATCAGAAACTCACCCTGTCAGCACCTCCATCTTGAACTTCTAGCCTCCAGAATGATGAGAAAATCAATTTCTGTTGTGTAAGCTACTCAGCCTGTGGAAGCTCATTATGGCAGCCTGAACAGATGTGTACAGGGGTAGTTACAGCCTACTGCCTTCCTCCCACTCCAAGGTACTTCTCTGCCAGGAGAAGATTCCAGTATCAAGAAACAGTCCTTTAACTGCTGTTTGAAAAGGGAGCCTTCTGCTTGTTGCAATATTTGTATTTTACCTGAGACAACTCTGGAAAAGGTTAAATGCAGCCACCTGTGGTCTCTTTTCTATCCTCTTCCTACACATTCCTCAGTATATCTCTCTCTATATATATTTTTTTAGACAGAATCTCATTACATCACCCACGCTGGAGTGCAGTGGCACAATCTCGTCTCACTGCAACCTCCACCTCCCCGGTTCAAGTGATTCCTCTGCCTCAGCCTCCCAAGTAGCTGGGACTACAGGCATGTACCACCACACCTGGCTAATTTTCATATTTTTAGTAACGACCAGGTCTCATCATATTGGCCAGGCTGGTCTCGAACTCCTGACCTCGTGATCTGCCCACCTCGGCCTCCCAAAGTGCTGGGATTACAGGCATGAGCCACCGCGCCTGGCCCTCAGTATCTCTTTCATCACAAGGCTGAGTGAACGTTTGCCTATCATTTTGAAAGGGCACCAAGTTAGCCCTTGGGCTGGGTCAGCAGGTCCCAGACTGGTCCTGCTGGGTGGTCAGGTTTCAGGCTATCCCAGCAAAACTCAAGGAACGCACTTCTGCTCTTAGGTGCAGGGAGGGCTTTGGGGGTGGGATTTGAATTTGGGATTCTATAGACACATCTCACTGGCTGTGGGAATGCCCTTCTCCCTCTGTATCTGATGAAGAGCAGACAATGGACTCAGCCATCAGCCCACTGGGCGTACATGGCTCTCATAGGTTGCGCGGGACAGGGTCGTGGGTTTAGGCGAGACAGACTCCCCACCACAGTCAACAAGGACTGCTTCCTGGTTACGAATATTTTCCTTTCTGCCTTCTAAAGCTTTCAGAGTTTGGTTTGTCTCTCTTCCAATTTTCAGGCTACCACTTTTGTCAAACATAATTATATACTTCATAGACACAATATATATGTGTGTATATGTCTGTGTATATGCAGCGTGAAAAATTCAAGTAATACAAAATTGTTGTAAGCACTTTTGATTGAAATATCTCAATCTAATCCCCATATTTCCTGGACAACAACCCTTTGGAAACATATATAATTTTTCCCCCAAACTCCCTACCCCTGAGCAAGTAGACATAACTCTTAGCATGTTTTCTTTGAAAAAATAGTGAAAGATGTATCACCAGCCTGTCTTTCTTTGACCTTGCAGGGGCAAAAAAAAAAAAACAAAACAGTAGTCTCCAGATAAGCTGTTAGAATTATTCTACTGCAGAGATTCGAGGAGATTCTAAAGCTTACAGTAATTGGGCCAAGAGGAAGTAGAGTATAGAGAAGTGTTTGACGACAAGGAAATAAAATGACCATTTTGAGGCAGGACAAGGTAGTCAGATCCATATAAGCACTGAAGCAAGGATCATCTATTTTGTAGAGGAGACAGCAGCCATGAGGAATGCCCCTGATCATCTGCTATCAACACATTGACGGCAGGAATATTGGGGTAAGGGACCATTTGTATTCACAATACGTGTGTGTGTGTGTGTGTGTGTGTGTAACACACATCAAAGGCAGGGATATTGGGGTAAGGGACCTTTTGCATTCACAATGTGTGTGTGTGTGTGTGTGTGTGTGTGTGTGTGTGTGACACACATCAAAGGCAGGGATATTGGGGTAATGGACCATTTGCATTCACAATATGTGAGAGTGTGTGTGTGTGTGTGTAACACACATTGAAGGTAGGAATATTGGGGTAAGGGACCATTTGCATTCACAATATGTGTTGTGTGTGTGTGTGTGTGCGCGCGCATAACAGAGAGAATGTGAAAGAGATAGAGGGAGTGGGGTGGGTAAAAGTAGGAGGTGTTTCTCTCTCCCAGAATTATAATGAACAATGAGCTGCAATCCTTTGGGAAGAACTGCAATGCAAGTACAAATACTTACAAAGTTTTGAGGCTTTCCAATCCCTTGAACATCTTATGCTGCACATTTTCCAAACGATTACTTGTGAGAAGTATTTCATTTACACCAGATGCTCCTTCAAATGCTCCCTCCTCAATATCTGTGATCTTATTGTTGCTAAAGTTTCTAAATAGAAATTGTTGAAACAAAGATTTTAAACAATTTCTAATAAGGAGGGAATTGAAATATAGTTGATCATTTTCTTCTAATGATCCAAGTCTTCCAACTTTTCACTGCCCAGCACTGCCAGGGCTCTGAAAAGATTCCACTTCCCTACACCATCAAGACAAAGGGACAATAATCATAAGAGGGACTGTCTATGGTAAAAAATGCCAGCGTGACTCATGTCAAACTCTCCAAAGGTCCCCAGGAGTATAAAATTCTTGAGGTCAGGTACTGGGTTACACAAACCTTTATGCCATCTATAAAATCCAACAAGAAACTTTTCAAAAAAATATCCCTGATTAAAATTGTCAAATGAATTAATGACTAAAAGAAGACAACTGGGTAGAGATAGAAGGGCTAAAATTTGTTAGTGTTTTATATATATAGCATCAGAAATGTATTTGAATATAGGTTTATTCCCAGAAGAACTTCTCATGTAATAATGTGTTGAAACAACCAAATTAATTGTCAGTATTATGTATGATACCAACTACTACAATGCTTGCCTGAAGGCAAGAGTATCTAGTTGAGGTTAACTTTCTATAGACTTTTTCTTTCTCTTTCTCACTGATCGATCACTCCAAGACCAGGAGTGTCCCCCAAACAAGGATCATTTTTATGCATATTTTAATTTCTCTGAGAGAATTGTACACAGTAGCTTCTTAAAAAATATTTGTTGCATGGAAAATCATCTTATAGCTAAAAAGAAAGTGCATTTCATAACACTGAAAAAGGAGGGCAATTAAGATATCAGAAACCATTTGCGAGGTAGCCTAATATGGATGCCAACTGTACAAGTAGTCTGTTCTGTAACTTACAGTCTATGTGACTATGGGCCAGTTACATATGTGGATACACAGCTAAAGTGAGTCGATGCTTTTTTCCTCCTGCTGATGTTTCTGCATGTGTGAGGGTGCTCCACTGGTCCCATGCTATTGACGTATGTCCTGTCTCTCCCTCACACCTCCCCAGGGGCATGGAGTAACCCACTGAGTGCTGCTGAAACTGCTGAGCTTATGAACTTATTTTAAAATATGAGTTGTGGACACGTAGTAACACAGATGAGCTATTGAACCAGTTTACCAATCATTAATTTTGAATATCTTCTAATGAAAGTTTAATGAAGCAAAAAAGTCCAATAGTTGACATGAAAAAGAAACAACAGCATGGTTTGGGGAATAGTAAAGGAAGTTACAAAACCTTACTGAACCCATTTTAATGTGCTTAGATTGCTGGATTCCTGCTGTGGCCACATAACAGACCAGCTGTCTGAGTTAAAGTCAGATGCTTAGGCTCTGCCACAGAAAATGTGATTGACACTGTTGAGCACACAGAAAAGTTCTTGCAGAGATTACCCTGAATTCATGTCACAGGTCGCCATCATAGGGAAATTTCCCAGGATTTTTAATATTTTCTAATTTTCTAAGAAACTTAACTTAAGAAAATGAACACAACAAAATGCTACGGAAATTAAAAAAAAAAAAAAAAAGCTAACAAGCGACTTACATTTTACGTAATTGAGGAAGTTTCTTAAAGATTCCTGTGGCTTCCAACACGGTAAATTCATTATTATTGAGACGCCTGAAGAAAAAGGAAGGAAGAGAGAAGTTTTATTACTAATAGTTAGGAAAGCATTAAATTTGATTTCTCAAAATGAATTCTAACATTATTGAATGACACCAGGAAAATTAAAGGAAATACATATATCACAGAAGATTTGTGGAACATACTGATGTTTTTTTCTCATTTTATTCAAATTTTAATCAAAATAAAATGTTAGGAAGTTTTTTTTTTACACAGTAAAAAAAGAAAAAAATCAAAGATCAAAACCAGCTCTCAGCAATCTCTAGAACAAATTTTCTCCAATTTTTTCCACTATCGTCCCCACTAAAAAGGATTTTTAGACTGTTTTTTCCCTAATTGTTTTCTTCACAATTGGAACAAAAATTACAGCTTTGTTAGAATGTGATTCACATGCTAGAACATTTACCCTTTTAAAGTGTACAATTCAGTGGTTTTTAGTATATTCACAATATTGTGCAACCATCTCTGCTATCTAATTCCAGCACATCTTCATTACCCCCAGAAAGAAACCCCATACTTCTTACCAGTCACTCCCGGTGGCTATTCCCCTACAGTCCTTGGCAACCACCAGGTTACTTTTTGTTTTTATTAATTTTCCTATTCTGGGCATTTTGTATAAATGGAATCACGTAAGATGTAGCCTTTTCTGTCTGGCTTCTTTTGCTTTATATAATGTCTTGTTCCTGTTGTAGCATACGGCAGTGCTTCATTATTTTTTAAGACTCAATGATATTTCATTACACAGGCGTGACACATTTGTTTATCCATTTATCAGTTAGGAGGCATTTGTGTTGCCTCCATTCTTTGACAGCTATAAATAATGCTGCTATGAACATGGTGTGCACGTTTCTGCCTGGATATATGTTGTCATTTTTTCGACATATACATAGGAGTGGCATTGCTGGATCACATGGTAAATCTGTGATTAACTCTTTGAGAAATAGCAAAAAAGATTTCCATAGAAGCTTTACATTCAGACCAGCGATGTATAAAGGTTTCAATTTCTTCTACTATGTTGCTCTCTCTTTTTTTTTTTAAGCCATTCCAGTGGGTCTAAAATGGTATCTCATTGTGGTTTTGATTGGAATTTCCCTATAACTAATGATATTGAGCAGTTTTTCATGTGTTTATTGGACATGTGTTTATATGTTCTTTGGAGAAAGGTCAATATGAATAATTTAACCATTCATTAGCTGAGTAAAATATCTTTTAATCTAAATTATAAGAGTTCTTCATATATTGTGAATGTGTCTTATTAGACACATGATTTGCAAATATTTTCTTCTCAGTACTGATTTTATTGTATAATTTAAAAAATTATAAATCTCTTACATTACATACATTTGCTGAAGTCTACATTGGAGGCTAGTTTCCACTATAATTCTTCCATGACAAACAGACTTATTTAAAGTGCTAGTCCAGGGGCAGTATCTCATGCCTATAACCCTGGCACTTTGGGAGGCAGAGGCAGGAGGATTGCTTGTGCTCAGGAGTTCAAGACCAGCCTGGGCAATAGGGCAACATCCCATCTCTACAAAAAATACAAAAATTAGCTGGGTGTGGTGGTGCATGCCTGAGGTCCCAGCTTCTTGAGGGGATGGGGAAGGGGGACTGAGGTGGGAGGATCCCTTGCACCCAGGAGACCAAGTCTACAGGGAGCTGTGATGATGACACTGCACTCCTGCCTCCTGCCTGGGCAAGAGACTGAGACTCTCTCTCAAAAAAAAAAAAAAAAAAAAAAAAGGTGCTATTGTGCTGGAAGATATCACTTGTTTATAGTATTATAGGTAACAAGCATAAATCCCTATATAACTGTAAAAAATAAAGTTCAGGGCCTTGGTTGCATGGTCCCCATGCATTTCTAAAATTCCTGGAGCTGTGAAATAGCTTCATTAACTAACAGGAGTACAAAAAAAAAATCACTATAACTACAAGATAGTTGGTTTCTGTCAAGTCTTTGAAAGGCATTACTTTATTTTTAGTTATTCAAATTGCTAAAAATTAATTAAGTACTGGCATGAGTACAGGCACAGTGGGAGATAAACAATAACACACAATCCCTGTCATCAAGGAGCTATAATCTAGTTAAAGACAGAAGGATTATATACAAACAAACAGACAACGAACTTTGCAAAGCAGTAAATGACAAATACCAGATGTTGTTATCCATAAACATGGCTAAGATGTTGAGAGAATGATGAGGTTTTTTTTGTTGAATTGTTAGAACACTAACATTAAAGGTCGTCTTTTTATAAATAAAGTCAGTAAAGGCAAACCATGCATGCGTGTAGAATCTGTGAGTGCTCCAACCAACATTCTAGTACTTAGTATGTGCAAGGTCCTGTGTTAAGGATGTTAAGTGTAAATGCCATCATATTCTGCCTTTTCAGCTTTTCTTCCATTGTTCAGAAAAAGCTACCCTTTCTACTTTAATACCTGATGATCACTGAATCCTTCCACCCATAAGTCAATGAAGTAGTAAATTAGGTAAGATGGACTCCTTGAATCTTTCGTTTACAGAAATTGAAAACTGAGGCTCTCAAACTACTTTATTTAGTTGCTATAAGGATTAAATACGTTAAAAAACTAAGTACATAGAAAATAGTTTGGGAATAAATAATACCCAATAAATAAGCATCAAATAAACACCATTGGTATTAGTATGAAGTGCTTACTGAATTTTGAGAGATAAATTAGTTCTGTACTCAATCGTATGGTTGGCTAGAAAGATGGAAAGGTAGCCTCTAACATATTCTTGTACTAAGAAGAGTTAATGCCAATGTAATGCGTATTAATTAAAATTAACACAAATATTAATAATAAAAATGGCAAGACAAACATTCCTATGCTTTAATGCTTTCATTCCCGCCTTCCCAACCAGAATTTTGTTGGCGGATGAACTTACAACTCTGCAGTGTACTGGGGAATGTGCTCTGGGATTTTGTTGAGTTTTTGATTAGAGCAATCTACTGTGGTTCCTTCACAGCGACACTTTTCAGGGCAAGCCAAATCCGCAAAGCAGTCTCCACTTAATTTTGATCGATAATCTTCTGTACCTATTGAGAATTCAAACCAAAAAAAAGATACTGAGTCTAAAGGTTAGAATATTTATTAGTTTGTAGGAAGAAAAAAGTAAGATAACTATAGATTATGTAGCAGGGAGACAACTTGGGGTATTTTGGTCAATGGATGTCAGGAGAAAGGTTAAAAGAAAGGCTTGGAATTTTCTGGAAAAAAGAGTGACCAGATTCACATGACAGGAAAACATTAATAAAGTTGAGCTTTTCACAGCTGTACTTTCTGCTGATCCAATTCTGAGCCATTCTAGCCTATTTCACAGCTAGTCACACAATGGATATTAATTATTAAAAAGTTTATTTTTTTTCTCTGAGTCAAGAATTGAAAATATATCCAGTAATAAACATGATCCTATATATCATTGTAAATTAGGGCTTTCAAGGCAAATAGATAGACTCAGGCTTTTAAATTTTCTATGGACTTTTTACTATTCTCTCCCTCTCACATAATCTCAGAGATGCCTAAAAAGCCCTCTTTTTTTTCATTTTGATTTTGTAGAAAGAGACAGGTAAATCCTGATTTAAGCCTCAGCAGCTTGCCATGCTGTAGAAAGCTGCGTGACGTTCCATGGTGCTTGACGGAACCATGTTTTACTCATACCTCGCAACCACATGGTTAGATCAAGCACAACAGAAAATCTCGCTACATTGTCACTACACCAACCACTAGGCCAAAGGTAAGACCAAGAGGAAAATGGAGGGAAGGAGGAGAAAAGCTACAGGCGTTCTGGAAATGTAATACTGTTCACATGACATGCATCCTTCCCGCAGAATGTTTATGACCATAGTAAGAGTATTACTACCGAAGATTTCCTGGAAACACAAAGAAGGGGCTATACGGAAAAGGTGCCTCCACCGTTCCTCAGAACTGCAGAATGGAAACAACAGCTTTCAGGAACAACATCCAGGAAGAAGTTGAAGGTGAGCTACAAGGACAACAGAGAAGCTCAAAGGATCTGCGGTTTCTTCTTGAAAAAAAGGTGCCAAAGACCAAGACTAGAAGAAGGTACATCAGGATTGAAAAGGGAGGGTACTATGTTTCAGATCAGACACTTTTACTTACAGCCAAAATGGTGAATTCCTGCAAAAGTAAAGATCACCAAGAAGGAAAGAAAGAGTAATCCCAATTAAGATTAATATACATATTTATAAAAGTAAGCTCTCTTCCTTCTTTATTATGGTAATTAATGAAAAAATAGCATGATGTGATGGGAATTGTCATGCTTTGTAAAATTTTATAAATAATATTTTGAAGCATGGTGGTCTCATAAGAAAACCAATGTAATAAAAGATGCATAGTGCAAATTAAGTTCTTGATTCCTTTAAAAGATGAACTCTGCAAGACAGATTTTCTTTTATCACTGTAATATGTAGAGTGACATATAAAATGGTAGTAGGGAGGTCCACATGTAAAAGTGAATGAAAAACTAATCATGGAGATCCTCAAGGACAATCATTAGAACATTTGGCTTAATCCTTATGTTGTGATGTGCACTTTTTAATGAACTTTTCAACTTATAAATAATGCTTCTTAGTGGAAATGGAATCAGAATCTCATAAGAAGTTTGCGATGGTGAATATAACGGTTTCATTACATTTGGCAGTTAATGCCACCGTATTTATTGAGGATCTGGTGCCTTATGATTTAAGCTTCACTCCAAAATGAAGTAAGAGTGCACAAAGTCTAAATGACAGGTACACTGGATATCTTGCAATTCAAATAGTCTGCATTCAATGGAACAGTAATAATGCTTATTTTATGGTGGCTTTTTAGGTGGACTCAAATTTTAATTAAAATTTTTGGAAAAAAGGGAAGGAGGCCCAAATGATCCTTTTGAGGCCTGGCTTCTACAATTATTATGTTTAAATAATGTAAATTAAATGATCAAAACTTGAAAGTTAAGACATGATATTTGATATAAAAGATAATTTCCAAATCCTAATTTGGCTGCTGTCAGTAACAGGGAAAAACTGTATCAGAATATATGAAAACAACCTCACTTTTGTTCTTTATTTAGTGAATTGGAAATATTAAACTTATCAATTATTAATTAAGTGTATTTAAATGAAATAATTTGGTACCAATTACATTACTGCCATAATTTTAGGATTTAAATCATATTAATGTTTTATTCAATAGGTCATCTGGTGTTTAGAATATGGCTTTTTCTGGTTAAATAATAGCTATCAGATTATTTTCCACTTAATTGGGTAAAGTAATTAATATTAAACATTGTCAATGAAGGCCAATCAACTGTTCTTTTCAACATGTTACTTGTTATGCAGCCAGTATAATACATACAATGCTACTGATCAGTCAAGCTCAAAATAAGTCATATAACCAAATCTACTAAATCCATAAAAGTATCCAATTGTAATTCAATAATGGCAAGCAACAAATATCTCCTTAAAATAGAGACTAAACCCAGAGTTCTTCTTTAGAAAATATGGAAAAGTAGACTAACACTGTACACTAACGCTGTAGAAATATCTTTTCATCTGTAGCTCTTAAAATATTTTATAGTCAAGAATATACCCAAGAGATGGTGAATGTGGCCAATCAATACTTAACATAATGGTTTAAAACAAACAAGTCAAGAGGCATTTTACACAATTGGCAGGCAAGAAAAAATAAGTAAAGAAACGTATTTTAAAGAGCTAGTTCTAGAATCATCAGTCTTGATAGTGTTAAGATTGAAGTGGTAAAACATTGAGATTACTTTTCTTAGACACATTCTATCCATCTGCCTAAATTATTCAAGGCATTTTGAGACCATGAACTTCTGATGCTTTCACATCAGACATCAATGTTCTTTTTACGGACTTATATTGTAATTCTGGATATAGAAGAATGTAAAGTCATAAACAAATAAGAAACAACTGCATATAAATCAGCAGGAAGCTGCTGTTTTTCTACAAACAGTGAAGCAGAAGTAAAGCAATAAGAACAGTTTTTAAATATAAGAATCTATAAAAAAGTAAGTCTCATGGTGGAAAATGAAATTCTGTGTGTCTGTAACTGATTTCATGTAGAACGAGCTCTTTGACATTGGAAAGATCTCTGTCTTTAAAACCAGCTCAATTAGCTATATTTTAAAAACAGGTTGGAAGATCAGATATACAATGTATGGAGAGAAAATGATTTAAGTAGAAAGCCATAGCTTCAAACATTTTAGCTACTGTGAGAAATTTTAGATAATGCGCCAAAGTAAAAGAGAGAGAAGAAAAGGTGGAGTTTAATAATATATATGTTTAACATCAGAAGCTGCATGCAAAGGTCAGGTTTTCAGGAAACAGCTACAAGTGATATATGCATCAGTCAATCTATCTATAGAGTATCCACTGTACTTTCAGAAGCATGCATATCAGTCTTAGAAGCTATATTTTATAAGGTGAGGAAAGGGTGTCTGTAGTTAGTCCTACTACCGAGCAAAACCTACCTGGAATGAAATACTGTTCTTTAGCTAAATAAAAAAAGAGAAAAAAAAAATAGAAGATGCACCTGAATGTCAGCAAGCAGAGATATGAGTTATATTAGATTAAGAATGGACTAAAGTTACTACAATTAAGTGAAAAATGTATATTCACAGCTGTGACTGACATATAATAATGTACAGTGAGTAGTAAATGCATCTATAATTATGGACAATAACCAGCTTGGTCCTTATATTAGCTTTTTAGTATGAAATTAACTGCCGAATGTGAAATACCCCTGGAAGAGTTAGGTAGCATACTACCAAACAGACATATAATGTATTCTATTAAAAAAAAGGGAAAATATTATATCAAAGCAAACAGTAAATTTGAATGATGGAAACCTTCCATTTAATATCAATACAATGTATTCATATTTAGCTTTTTACAAATAAATGCAATATTCCCAAAATATTTTTAAAAAATAGCTTTTGGAAAAAATGCATCCTCACAGTTGTATGCAAAATAAGAGAATGCAAACTGAGGAAGAGCATTCAGAGTAAGAAGCAAGGGATCTGTAGTCCCTCCTGGTGTCCCTGGACTTCTGAGCCCAAACAAATCATGTAACCAAGTCTCAATTCACTTTCTGAAGAAACGAAAATACAGTTAATTACTTGAGGTTGGTCAAGACAACAAACATGAGACTTAACATACTTCAAAGGTATTCTCAGTTAGCTAAAAGGCTCTTGTTAAATTTGAATTTTGGAAAGGTACTATGAGGTATCTAGGCTTCTTTGTAACTTGGTCAATAGCCTACTTCTTCTGCTCTCCGTAGTGTTAAAATGTTACACATAGAAGAAGTATTATTTGAACTGTGTCTACAGTTCTCTTTATTTTGCTATTCATGGGCAGAAGAAAAAGAAATATGGTTCTACAGTGTTCACTAATCAGCCGAAGGCCAGCTGCTTTTGTTAGGTCTCATGTAACCATTGTTGTTGGTCACAGGGGAAATTAACACGTGAAGAAATTACCTGAACAACGGAATTTCTTGCTTTTGATCTGTCCAATTCTTTTGTTTGCCAGGCGGCGGGGGCTGGTGCAACGGGCACCACTGGTCTCAATTGGGTTGGTATGGAGATAATCCGCTAGCCACTTAAGATGGCAGTCACAAATAAACGGGTTCTGGGCCAAATGCCTTTGGAAACACATACAGAACAGTTTTATAGATGACTTGCAAGGGACTCAACTCTTACTTTCAGAGTGGAAACAATGTCATCAAATGTGATCCAAATCACTTATACATACATAGTTTGAATGGCCCGAAGAGGTGAAAAGGTCCCCTTGGCGATGGTCTGAAGCTTGTTGTCATATAGGGAGAGAAGGTTCAAGTTGTGGAGATCCTGAAAAGCATCTACCCGAAGGCAGTTTATCTTGTTGGCATTCAATAATCTGTTTGATTAAATAGTTGTAGAATTAAAGTGTAGCATCTCACTAACTCACCTGCAAGATTTTGTGCTTTTTAAGAGAATCTAGCCCTGAAATATATTTCTTTAACCTCAACACTAACATTTTAACTTTAATAATTTAGGAATTAGAGGTTGGAGATGTGGGGTTTTACCATATAAAGCAAAAGTCATGTGATCAAATGAACCTAAATCTAGGGGTACTTATACATGTATTCACTACAAATTATTAATCATTTCCTCTGGAAGATTAAGGGTGGAATAGTACACAAAGATGGGTGAGACCCAGCCTCCACTGGCAAGGACACCATAAAAATGTCCTAAGACACTATTAATCCCTCAAGACACTCTGTGGAAAAGTAGTTCAGGCTATTCTCAAAACAGTCACTAGTGGGATCCTTCTAAACATAGAAGAGATCATGTCACCCCTATCTCAGAACCACGTGACAGCTCCCAATTGGCTCTGAGCAGAAGCCTAAGTTGTCACAACAGCCTGACCAGTAGTCCACTCTTCAGAACTCTGCAATCTTCCCAGTTCTCTCCTCCTGGCTGTTTCAGCTCCAATCACTAATCTCCTTGCTCTTTTTTAAACACATCAGGCTCTGCTGTTCTCTGTCTGAAATGTTCATCTCCCAGATGTCAAGTCTGCTCTAATATTGCCTTCTCAATCTGGCCTCCCGGACCCCTCTCCTTAATACATGCAGGCTGTCTTTGACCCCTTCCCAAACCCTAGCACTCTCAATTCCTTTTACTTTGATCTACTTTTTCTATTTTCTAAAGTATATATATATTTTTCTGCTATACACAACTTATTATGTTACTGCTGACTGTCATCTATATGCCTCCCTACCCCACAGTAAATCATCCATATGTCTCTTTCATTTCCCCTCCTTTCCCAGCTGCCCAGCACATACTGGGAGCTCAATAAATATTGGTTGTTGAGTGAATACTTTACAACCCTCTTGGAGAGTCACATGATACATTAGTATAGGCTGTAGTCTTATTATTATAAATACCTGTTTAACTTTTTAACACAATTCCCCACAAACTCCCTTTTTCCCCCTATACACTATATCAATATTCTGTGGAACTGTGGTTTATGGATTATACTTTGGCAAATATCATTCTTGTGGATGTGACTGTGTGTGAGCTTAGGTTTATTCTTCAGCATGTACTCTGCTCTCTACTTTCCTCAGCCACCTTCTGAACTCAACTTCCATCCAACAAAGTACTCCTCCCTCTGGGTTCCTCAGAATGTCATTCCATGCTATGCAGTCTTGTCACCTGTTTTATGCAGACCTGCTTATTTGGCCAATGACAGTTTCTCCCTCTTCAGGAAGGACAATTTTAAAAAATAATATTCTTTTTCTCCATCCCCAACAGGCACCACTGTTCTCAATAGGGTTGGTATGGAGATAATCTGCTGGCCACTTGAGATAGCAGTCACAAATAAAGGGGTTCTGGGCCAAATGCCTTTGGAAACACATACAGTACAGTTTTATAGATGACTTGCAATGGACTCAACTCTTGCATTCACAGTGGAAACAATGTCATCAAATGTGATCCAAATAACTTACACATACATAGTGTGAATGGCCCGGAGAGGTGAAAAGATCCCATTGGCGATGGTCTGAAGCATGTTATTATATAAGGAGAGAAAGAATATTTTTCTCCATGGGGATGCAGAAATTTTTTTTAAATTCTTGCCTTTTAAGAGGGAGAAACTGTAGACAATACTGGATACAGCATCAAGCTATATCTAGCTATATTTAGTTCACTGCTTTGATACTTAGAACTTTTAACAAATATGTAACAGCTCAAAAAATATGTGTCATGTGGTTTGGCTATGCCTCATTATCTAACATACTAAAAATATTTTCTCCTTTGACAATAAAACGATCTCTATGTTAACATGGGGTATTTCCGTTTCACTTGATTTTTTTAAAGGTGCTACATCAGCAACATGCAAAGTGATGACTTTCTCACGGTGATTCAATTGGCTGTGCTCTTTGATTCCCCGTCAGGAGCTGAAGTTTTCATCTTCCCTCTGGTATATGTAATACTTTCTTAAAAGCCTTCAAGAAATGGTGGGTGACAGGGGCTGCTTAACTCCATACCTCTCCTCCCTGGGAGGAGAGTAATGCTGACCTGTTCTTTAATTAATAATCTAATTGAATAAAGCAGTTAGAGAGCAAACAAGGACAATGAAATTGTGTGGAGCCTGAAGAAACTGAAAGATGTCGTGTTGCATCATCTTGCATCTATGCAGTTTGTACTCACTTTAACTCAGTGTGGCCCAAGGAATAGTAAATAAATATTAAGCAACAATCTGTTTTGTTTCTTTTATTTCTCTGACTCTTCTCTCTAATATCTGACCAACCAAAACTGAGACACTTAACTTTACCGGGTTCTCAGTCAGCTGTAAAGAGATAATCATGTCATTCTTTCCCTCTGGCAGGCTTAAGAATGAGCCTTAGTGTAGAAATGAAACTTTATAAAGATGGCTTTAGAAGTAAGGTTTATCTGTATAGATCTCCATATTTTATTAGCATGTGTGTTACATCAGCCACCAATAAGTGTGCATGGAAAGAAAAAGAAGGTGACATTTTATGTATTGGTAGTAGATAGGGCTGTGATAGTAAGAGTTATTGTGAATAACTGGCACAGAGAGTAATTCTAGGGAAACGTGGAAGAATGGCAGAGAGGTGAGTCACAAGTAGGCAATACTTGGTAACAGCATCAAGTTATATCTACAATGCATACAGACATCTGGACTGTGAATAGGATAATTTTATCAAATTAGTAACAATATTTAATAATGGAAATGCGAAGCTTAGAAAAATTTGAAACCCAAATAAAGTCATTAAGTAACAAAATCGGTATTTGTCATGACTCATTGGTCTATTGTAAAATAAATTTACTGGGTTATGTAGCATTGAGAAAATAAAGAGAGAATTGGGGCGGGGGTGAACAGAAAGGAGAGCACTACATATAATAAGGTTCATTATTGTTTCGTTAACGTTTTGTTTCATTTATTTGTGTGCATGCGTGCTGGGGTGGAATATAAAATACATTTCTGCATAATGGTGAAAAAGTTTAAGACATGGATAATAGGATGTAATTAAGAACATAAGTTTATTAATTCAGGAATTATATATAATATATATTATATAACATATTACATATTATATATAGTTATACTATATTAAATATTATAATTATATAATATATTACATATTATATATAATTATATTATATATTACATATAATATATATAAAATATATGTGTGTATATATATATATGAAGACTGTGGGATTAGGAATAAATAGTTACCAAATAAATGCCAAGAAATAAATATACTCCAGAGGGAAAATAACATTGTATACATAAGAATTTTAAGGGAGATTTACTAAGAAAAAAATTACAACACAATTATCTTTGTATCTAAAGCATCTAGGCCAGTGTGTGCCCCAAATGAGGTCCTCTGTTTGATGATATGAATTCTATTCATTTGATGATTAACTACCAAGTTTTAATATTTGTATTTTCTTCCAACTTTACTTTTCATATGGGCATGCATTAAAACACATGGTGTTAAATCTGCTTTTTGCAAATATGTATAGTAAATACTTCTTTTGAGACAAATGAGCAGTATCTATTGTCTAATCAGAGTGGTCTTTGATTTACAGGTAATCCTCTCTCTAAAGGTTAGTCTGAAGACTACTGTGTGTTACAGCTCACCGCACACCATCTGTGTTTGAGGAAGTTATTGCAGCACTGTGGCTCCTGCAGATTCTTTGGACAAAGGTTATCGAGTATATCACCGTATCTTTCTCGGTTCCAACTACTGGTTAAGTTAAAGCAGAGATGTTTCACAAGGACAGGGATTGTAGAAGCCTTAAATGATAGAGCAGCCAGAATGCATACATTCATGATAGTGTAGAGAAAATGGTTTGGGGACTATTCCAAAAAGTAGTGTCTTCAAGTAAATAATCAAGAATGTTAGCTTGACTGGACTAATCTTTTCTATTTTGTTAAACTGTATCATTTTGACTCAAATTTTTCCAAAGCTTCCATAAAAACATGAGATAACAAACTGGCTAATATATATTATTAGGCTCGAGAGATGGAAAACAATCAAATACTTACAGGAGCTGTAAGGAAAACAGTCCTTCAAATAAACTTTTGGGGAGTTCTGTGATTTTATTTCCATAGAGGACACTGAAAAAAATGTTTTAAATGAAAAAAATTAGACACCAAACCTGCATAACAAATTCATCTAATACATATTTCCTCAGGCATAGAGGAAGTTAGTAGGCAATCAATACATCATAAAAGTTACAGCTGAGTAAACAAACTTCATTTACAAATGTCTTTTGCCTGATTGCAGATCAGATATATGCCTACTGTAGGACATTTGGAAAACAAAAAAATAAAGAACATTATATATATATATACACATAATTTCCACTTGCATTGCCTTTTCATAGAAATGTTTCCTTTTAAGTTGTTTTTCTACTCACACACATACACAGTTCATATGTAATGAGAGCACACCATATATAACAAAGAAGAATGTTAAGTGTAGAATCAAGAATAGAAGAGTATGTAGTGACATAAAACTCCTCATGATACATACAACATTAAGTAAAAAAGAAGCATGTTAAAGTATTATGTTAATTTTGTTTAAAAAATATATACATATATGCACAAAATAAAAGGGAAACATATTTAGATGGCAGATGATTTGCCATCCAGAGGTGATTTGAATTTCCATCTACATATTTTTGTGTATTTTAATATATCTCTAAAATAAGCATATATTATTTTCAAAGATCAGAGAGATATTCTTTTGGGAAATAAACAAATGGCTGCCATAACATATAAAGAAAAAGCTGAAATGAGAATCTAAATAATTGATATGTTTGGCAGCAGTATATAATCTCTTTTTGAAAAGGAAGAAAATAACAATACAAGAGAAATGAATATGTGACAGAAAAGCTGGTCCTTTTTCAAAATGTCACAGAGAGGTAAGGTATATTATAAAATGTGAACAAAATCCTCAAAGGAATAAATAAAGCTGGGTGCTATTATAGTGTAAAGAGATATTCCATTCGTCTCTTTAGATTCCATGATATAACTATAAAACAGAACATGAAATTTTGTTTGTAGAAAACGTAGATTTCTTTAGAAAAGTAAATCAACTAGAAAAGAAGCCATTTTAAAAATCAAAGAACAAAAGAGAGGATTCTATATTGTCCAGAACGAGGCAGAAAGGGAACCAGAAAAGGTAAAGCATGAATAGATATATATTTTGAGGTCAAGATTAACAGAAGAGCGGGCATTAGGAAACACAAATGAGTAGATTAAGATGGCACCAATTTGGGATGTTCAGTTCAATATCATTCAATTCATTCACTCAGCAATACCGATTGTGCCAGTAACGTAGCCAGATTCTAAGTTTGGTGCTCAATTCAATTGTCATTTTTGAATGCCCATCATCTGCCCATGTCTCAGGCACTGATATGACTGAGATAAAGAAGATACGGCTTCAAAGGGAAATCCAAAAGAGTAATTTTGAATAGTCAAAGAGTCTGATATTGTGAATCCACTGCAATTTAGAAAGGAACAAAGATGTGTACAAATTGTGGAGAACCTGCATGAGGATCAAGGGGTAGACAATTTAGTAGGTTGTTCACTTGAGACTCTTGCTTTGAAGGTTGGCCCAAATAGCATGAAAGGAGAACAAGCTAGGAGATGCATCGTATTTATGTTGTGGAATTATTTTTTCCAATAAATCATTGTTTTCCTTAAGACCATGTTAAAAAGTAACAGATGCTATTGTAATGAGACAAAATGGGTAAACAGCAAAAAAGGAGAAAATTACACTAGGATGCAGGAAATTTATCCGTATAGGTATTATTGCTGTATGGAGTATTAACCATGAGAATAATAAAGAAATACTCAATGTGATGGGAATGACATTTCTCCAAAAAGGTTTAGCAGGACTAGGGCTGGGTACAGTATTTTACATAGCAATGAGATCAAAATGACAGCAAGGAAAATAAGTTAAAATATTAAAAAATCCAAAGACCAGGATAGAGAAGTTGGATGACAGCCCAGGAAATAGGGCCAAAATCTATAAAAATGAGGGAAAGAAATATCATCACATAAAGATATAAACTAAGAGAAGGCCAGTGAGAATTTGTCCTATACTGTTGGAGGAAAAGAAATGTTTTAAAGAAATTGAAAGACAAAAGTAGAATCAGCTGAAAAGAAAATCAATACATGAGGGATGTGGATAATATCACCCAAATACCAAGAATGACTAATTGAGTATCTTCTCTACAGTTTATACATGACTTATGTTTGGCATACCACATAGACAGTATATACATATGTACTATTATATGTGTACAACATACAAATACTCTGATAGAGATTTTTTTTGACTAGTCTTTTGGAACAATAGGGAAATTTTAAGGCAGTTCTTGTACTTGCTGCTATAAGGAAGGCCAAGAATGTTAAACACAGTTTAGCCCTTGTGAGTTTCAGCATGAGGACAGTAAGAGGCAGCAATAGCTGGTGACCAGTGTTTGAGCTCTCCTGCTCTTGTTGAAAGCCGGCAGAGGCCAGGCGCGGTGGCTCATGCCTGTAGTCCCAACACTTTGGGAGGCCAAGGCGGCCGGATCACCAGGTCAGGAGTTCGAGACCAGCCTGGTCAACACAGTGAAACCCTGTCTCTACTAAAAACACAAAAAATTAGCTGGGTGTGGTGGCAGGCACCTGCAATCCCAGCTACTCGGGAGGCTGAGGCAAGAGAATCGGTTGAACCTGGGAGGCAGAGGTTGCAGTGAGCCGAGATTGCACCACTGCACTCCAGCCTGGGTGAGAGTGTGACCCTCTGTCTCAAAAAAGAAAGCTGGCAGAAGACAACTCCTACTGAAGAGAAAAAAAATGTCCAAAATAGCAACCTATAAGATGACTATCATGAAAAAAGTGTCATGGGCAGAGGCTTTATTATTCAAAAAAATGTCAGGGAAATTATACTTATAAAATTTTTTAAATGTATACATTTGAAAGTTATAACTCGAAGTGATTTTTAGAAGAGTTCAGTAAAGATAAAGCAGAGGACAAAACAGAGGTGCTACCTTTTAATTTTCATTGAAAACCTGTAGTAAAATGCAAGATACTGGGCAGGAGAGTTAACAGCAGTTTAGGAAAAGGTTGCCAGAAATCTAAGTACAGCGTTCAAGTCTTCCACTGTAGACCCCTGTGGAATTTGGGAGCTAGTTCAAGAAATAAGGAAATGAGAGTAAATGAATTAAAATAGTTTACAAAGGGCTAATGAAGAAAATGGGAAAAGAGAAAAATCATACACTGAGGACCTTGGGCATAAAGAAAGATTCTCTGAAATAATTGAGATCCAGAAACATACAAATTGCTTTGTATCAAGAGATGAATTTGCCATGGCCATACCTATTATCTCTTGATGTTTACTCTATAACAAAGCCAGCAGGGAAGTAATTTTATCCTTATTTTAAAGATGGAAGAACTAACACCCAGGGAATTTACTAACTGGCTCAGCCTCTAACTATTAAGTACTAGAGCCAGGATTTGAACACAGCCACCTAGTGTCCTAAAGGTGATACGCTTAGTAGTATGCTACATTGATACTACACTTAAAACGTTTTGTTACTATAGAAGGAAGTTTCCAAGTAATAAGCAGAAAACAATAAAAACTGTTCACAGACAATGCTAAAAACACTAGTATGCTGAATTCTTAAGACATTATTACTAAATATTATAAAAACCTTGTTGATGTCACATTGAAAGATATTTTAAAATCCCTGAAGATAAAATGACATGATGAATGTTTGGTTTTTGTTTTGTTAATATATTGCATATTATACTATGTAACAATATATTAATATAACATTATAATTTTACATAATACATAATAAAAATAAATGATAATGTTAATTAAAAGTTATAGGATTTCTTAGTAGGAGAGGACATAAAAAACATTAGGTAAATCAAGTCCACTTGTCTCTAAGAGATGCAATTTTGGCGATTAAATAACTTGAAATTTTTATTTATTTATTTATTTGAGACAGAGATTCACTTTGTCGCCCAGGCTGGAGTGCAGTGGTGCAATCTTGGCTCACTACAACCTCCGCCTCCTGGGTTCAAGCAATTCTTGTGCCTCAGCCTCCCGAGTAGCTGGGATTACAGGCGTGCACCACCACGTTTGGCTAAGTTTTGTATTTTCAGTAGAGATGGGGTTTCACCATGTTGGCCAGGCTGGTTTTGAACTCCTCACTTCAACTGATCTGCCTGCCTAGGCCTCCCAAAGTGCTGGGATTACAGGTGTGAGCCACCACGCCTGGCTGAAATTTTTATTTTTTAAGTAGAATGCAATAGAGGTGCTTGGCATCATATCGTCTTCAAATATTTTCATGTATTTAGAAAATGCAGTGATTAAATTAATCTGTCTATATTCTTGAGTACGGTTCTAGAAAGGCATGGTATTAAAATATCAGGTGTAAGCGAAACTTGTAAGCAAAATTTTTATTTAAATAGAGGTGTTGCCTTGTACTTGCATGGTTTTTGTAGTAAACTACATATTCCCGAGTACTTTGCTCCCTTCTGGAAAGTTTTAACTCCTGGTCAGTATCATGATCTCCAGCACAGTTCTTTTCTGGAAATCTAGCTTTCACTGGCTTTCTTCCCCAACCCTAATTATAGTGTCCCAGACCTGTAGTTACAACTGCATTCTCTTCATTACTTCAGTTTCAAGCACCCACTACTCTCCAGTCACAGTGATATTTTTTGCTAATTCTTGAAACATCTAGCATATTCTTTGCTAATTCTTGAAACATCTAGCATACTAATACTTAGTATTTAACTGTTCCCTCTGTCTTGAATGCCTTTCATCTGTATATCTGTACTATCTACATAGTTCACTCTTCAAGTCTTTGTTGATCACCCTATTCAAGGTTTTAGCTTCCCCCCAACCACAGCATTCCTTATCCCTTGTTCTGTCTTTATTTTTATCCATAGCATTTTCATCTACAGATAGATGTAATACTATAAATATAGGTAAATTTTATGTATACTATACATTTGCCAGTTTATCATTGGTCTCCTCCATGAGGCAGGGATTTTTGTATTCTGGTCACTCTGTATCTCTAAACCCTCTACTAGGGCCTGGTACATAATCGGGCCCAATACATTTCTTTTGAACATATTAACTGTGGATCAATGAAGAAGAGAGCTATTGCAAATATGTGTAGTTATATATTTTAAGGAGGGGAAAATAACTTAATCTTTGGAAAGTGAACTCAAACTGAACATGACGAGGAAAATGATATGTATTATAACACGTGGGCTTTCCCTAAAATAACTCAGTTATTTGATTCTCTTCCAGTTTATCTGTTTTACAGTATTATGCAGGTATTCTACTTTCGGTAAACAGTTTGTAATCTTCCACGTATTGCTACATTTTGAACTGGAAAAACCCCAGTGACTTAACTCCCTCACTTAACTGCAGTTTACTTTATCCTCAAGTAAAGATAAAGCTTTTCTACGGTCTTCTAAGACAACTGGGTGTGTGAGTGCTCTCATCACAAGGCCTTAGATTTCAATGTAGCAATCATGTTATTTTACATGTGTTAGCAAATAGCAAAAGGAGTGACAACACACTATTTTATTGTTTATTAGATTACATAATTTATAATCATGAATTACAGGAACCTACTTATCAACAAACATAATGTAATTTATTGAGAGAAGTAACAAATTATAATAAGCTGTTCTATTTATAATTTACTTTTAAATATCTTTATATATTTTCTTTTAATTCTTACAACCACAGAAGTGTCAATTAACACTATTAAGGCAAGAGCTTAATATCAAACTCTGTAAGCAAGCCGATATAAATAAGAATTTCCCAGTGATTTCTCTTCTTCTTGACATATAATGGTTATCTTTGAGGACCAAAGTTGTGGAGAATCAGGAACTGATATGCTGATTTGCCTTTTGTCCTTCTGTATGATGGGGAGGTTGTCAATGTTTATTCTGGATAGTATTACTGTTCAGAATGGTGCTAACAGTACTTTATGGACAATCTGACTAGGTGATCTGAGTTTTACATTGAACCTAGTTATTTTAGAACCTGACAGTACAGCCTGAGAGCAATACACGACTACACTCTATATTTTCTGCCAGCAATTGTTCCTTTAATCTTGTGCTTCTTCTAGTCAAAACCCTCCAAGACAAAAATAAGTAAAAGTGAACCCAAGTGGATACTGCCACTTAAGCAACAGTTTTCCATTTTCCTTTTTAAAAATAAAATTGTAGTTTTTTTTTTTTTTTTTTTTTTTAACAGATTAACATAGCAATCTGAACACTCATGTGCCCAGATGAGCACTTCGATCTAGTTCTCCCCTTGGAAAGAGTGCCAGCATGTTGTTCCAGAAACTCCAGGGGTTTATCTGGGTCTCGCACATGTGTATGTCGGCATTCTCACTGGCTACCCCTGACCTCTGAAATCTGAAAGATTTCGGCAGGAATTGACATCAATAAGAACCTTTCTCTGAGTATCAGCTCTTAAAAAACAAAAATGTGCCGGCTTCCACTTTCGAATTTTAAAATCTGATCTAAAGGTTACTTGGTGGACTTTTGAAGATTTTTTTACAAGTATGAAGTAATATTAATAACAGCCTCTACACATTTAAACTTCTTTAATTTACATAGTTATCTTTCTGAAGGTTCTCTTGACATTAAAAAGCTGTCATATTTTAAAATCTTTGTTCTTTGAGAGATTAAAAGCTTATTCTTTTAGGATAGCATTAAGGTGATGAAAAAGAGTGAAGGTTTCCTCTCAGTGGTCATCTTCAAGTGTTCTCAGCAAGATTTTGCCTAGCATTTCAAAGGAGACTGATACTGTCCCCAGATACTAGCTATATGCTTTCCAAAATAAATATTTTCTTTTTCTTTTAGAAATAAAAAAATGGTCAAAAAGGGGATCTAACTCTTGCTCTCCTAACAGCAAAATGATCAAACCATAAAATATACACCCCTAAAAACTGGTGAATTTTAGTGACGGGTAGCAGTCCTCCATAAAAATAATGGGATCCAGTAATGATTAATAATCATTAACATTATTAATAATTCATTATTCACAATAAAAACCTAAGAGTATTTTTAAACCCCAATTTAAAAAAGGTAGCCACTCTTTGCTGTGGTTTCTGTTTTCCTTCAGTGACCCAGTGAATACTTACAGTGAATTCAGAGAGCGTAGTCCTTGGAAAGCATCTGGTGCAAGTTCAGAGATCTGATTATTGCTCAGGTCGCTAAGATTAGAAATAGGGTTAGGTTACATTCAATCGAATGTCAGTGAGATTTACTGTGGAAATAGCTACGTATGGCTTTTAAATGTTGGTTTTGTACTCATCAATACATGTACAAAATGTGCAACATTTAATATCTGAAGGATCCGAAATTTAAAGAAGAAATCATACTTAAAAAAATAACCATTGTCTATTTTTCCATATAAGATGCCATGTCTTATTTTTGACAATAGAACACCTGAATATATTTGCAAAATATATTGACCATAAACATTCACATTTGTGTGAATCAATATGCTAAATTACAGAGACCTTTAAAAATTACACAGTTTAGATATTAAGATTAAAATATTATTACAGAGCTAGTAATCAGTCACATCACTTAATATTTAAGCTGTCAAACACTAATATACTCATACTTAGGTTTCTTTGCATGGTCTCATGACCTGTCTAATTTTTAAAATTACATATATTGTAGAATATTGTTCACTCACATTCTTCTAAGCTTTTTATATGGTGAGAAAGCTCCAGGAGGGATGACTTTGATTGTGTTCTGTTCCAAACGTCTGCAATGAAAAAAAATTCAACTTTTAAATGGAGACGTGAACCTTCAGACATGTTTAATTCAAGCTCAGGACTGATGTCAAGAAGTAAAATTGATGTTCTTCATGACTGATATATTTTTTTCCTGAAAAATAAGCACTAAATTTAATTTTTCTGTCCCTAAATGTGAAGCAAATTGGGATTAAAAATAAGGCAATTATAAAAATAATTAAAATATTCAGATTTTTTAAGTACTACATATGCATCAATATTTAAGTCTGGACTTTGCACAAAAGAAATAATATCTTTAAGAAACTAACTTAGGAGTACATTTTAATTACCTTAATATAAATTAGAGAAATAGGTAGAAATACTGAATAAATCTATTACATATTTTAGATACAATCATACCTCTTCCACAAAGAAAATTACTGTTGAATATTAAATTTTATAAAACTTTTATTTCCTCTACAGAAAGCGTATTATAGGTTAAAAAATAATTTTATACTCACAAAATTAATTTTGAAGCTTCTTATGAGGCAAAATGTTAAATTATAAATCCATATATGCTACAGATACTTTCAGTAAGACAGTCTAGGCTCTGTGGATTCATTTTGTGAATATTTCACATAAAAACCACTGCAGCGAAGTGCATTTGAGCACAACTGAAGTATTTTTATGGTATACTAAAATCACAGAGTTGAAAATAACTCTGATATCATCTACTCTATGGTCCTGCTAACAGAGAAAGACAAGATTTTACCCACCTAGTCATGAATCAACGCACATATCAGTAGATTTCATGAAGTCTTTGGTATATATTTTAGTCTATCAAAAAAAATGTTGCTGCTCAGCCTCCTTTCTCTCTAAAGAAACATCGTTATGATCATTTCCCATCCCCTTCGCCTCTGTTCTGCTCTGTGTCCCAGAGAGCTGACTCCAGTGAACCACATATCCCAGGCTCACTTGCCAACAGGCTGCTGTGAGATTTGCCAGTGACAGACACTGGTAGGGTGGTGAAGGGATGGCGGAGAGGAGAAGCTGGGGTATGTCTTCCTTTCTCTGTCTCACGGGATGTCTACAGAAGTGGTCTCGTCTCCTTCCTAATTTTACTTTCTGCTGGTGCCACCTTCTAATTTTGTAAAATACCAGCTCCTTCTGTCTTTATAGCCCTGGGGTGGTAGCAGTTTTTTCCCTGTTATCTTCCTGCAATTGTTTAGTCCATTCTCTATATTAAATCCCTCTGTTTTTCAACCAAAAAATAGAGTTCATTTTCAACAGGAAAATAAAGCTCACCTAGCATGAGTTCCACTTTCCTGTCTGGATTTGAAAAAATATATGCATATATATATTTTATAAATATATATATGTATGTATACATGTGTATATATTTAAATATGAATATATATCATGAAAGCATACCATATATGTGTCATATACATTAATTCATTTTTATTGAATGTTGGTAATACTTTAACACAGACACACACACACACACACACACACACACACACACACACCATTTAATGAAAATAAAATCAAAACAAACAAATTATCCCTAGGACATTAAATCAAATTGCCAAAATTTTCATCTTTTCTGATTTCAAAGCCCTTTTCACAGTGCTACGGTTTTTCTTCAACAGTATCAGGGTTCATTCTCTGACCTCTTTATTTCACCATTCAACGGGTTTCCTCAGTTTTCATTGCTCTTGAACTCACTGTAACATTTGATATTACTAACAATCTTTTTTCGTTTTGATGAGACACTCTAGACTATCTCCTTGGTGCTTACTGTACTTGGAAAATGTAAAAAAATATGGTTAAAAACTAAATCCATAATGCACACTCAGATCAGTGAGTTTTACTTTAGCGTTTTTTTGCTTGCATATTTATTTTATATAATTGAGGTATTACTGCATACAGAATTTTGAGCATATTTTATGTAACTGAGGTATTACTGCAAATAGAATTGTGTGTATTGTCTTTACATCCAACATCATATCACACATGTATTGCTATATCATTAAACATTTTGGAAGACATTACTTTTAATGCCTTCATAATATTCCATTGTCGAAATGTATCCTATTTCCTCAATTCTTTCTTATTATTGGACATGTATGTTAGTGATACTTTTATACTAGTATTGATATCAATAATGCTGTTATTTTAAGACAGCGAAAACATGGTCTCCTTTTAAATACTTTCCTTATTTTCTTAGGTATAATGAGTTGTGCCTTTTCCTATATACACAAGGACACCATCTTAACTCCTCTGTTCTTATTTCACTGTATTCTATTCATTTTCACATATCCCTGCTCACTGGGTTCTTGGCTCCTAATGGGCGGATTTACTCCAGAAGACAATAAATAAACTGTATGATGGAAATATGAGTTTGTCATCTGTATTATTTATCTAGGTCGTAAGAAAGGGAGTTTTTTTTCAAAAGCTCTAAATAGAGTAAAGGATATGTAAATAATTTGCCTGTTACTTTATTGATTAGAATGTTTTGATTGACAGTTAAGAGAAATTCTTTTTGGCCTTTATTCATTCTTATAGTAGAATTTTAAGCTTAAAATGTAATCAATCAATATACAGAGAAAACGAGCTACAGATGGAATAATACTGATTGGTTAGAAGACTTCATATCCTGGCCAATTAAATATTATTTCAATGTGTTAAAGATTTGCTCACAATAACATAGTGCTATGATGAGAAAAAATAATAATTCTTAGTGACTAGCAGATTTCTTTTAATAGTAATGCAAAGCTAGTTCATATACTACTTTTCATAGATATGATTTCAGGTTCTTGAAAATAATCTAAAGAAACCAATAATCATTAATTAGTTCATTCACCCTATAAATATGTAATGTCTACTCTGTCCAAAATATTATGCTATATGACTGGAATTCAATGATAATCAAAAAACAGAGATGTTCATACATTTGTGAAAGTTTTATTGATAAATAATCTTATTTTGCAGTTAGATTTCAAAACAAATTTCTCCAATATAAGTCTTTTTATAATGCTACATTCAGCATAGAGACTTCTGAAATGTCAATAACCTGAGCTCACAAATGTGGCCAAACTAATTCTATAATTTGATATAACTGAAGATATTCCTTGGAAATTTTAAAATTCATTTATTATTTTAAAGTCTCAAACTAGAATACTCGTGATGATCACTAATTTTTCTAATGACACTCAAATATATGTTATGATAATTTCTGTAATCAATCTACAACTAATTTTACTGATTGAAGGCAAAAAAACCCCAAATTATACAATAAATAAGGCCTTTGTTTTTTGAAAATGCATACTCTAAAAGTTATAAAACAAAGAGAAGTCATGATAAAATGGCATTATATTTTTATATGCAAAAATAAGACTTTGGACACATTTGAGTGATGCTGTGTGAATCATCTGTTATTGCAATGTACCAAGGACTTGATCTTCACATTGCAAACTATTGCATTTACATGTAAAACAGAAAGTTGTACAATGACATGTACCATGGATTTGTTTACTTTTATTCATTTATCTATTTTCAATCTTGTTCCAAAAAAAAGTATTTGATACACAGTTTACGTTGCTATTTACACTGACTCAGTAGCGAACTGGTTTTTATTGCACTGTCTCAGCAGTTCATTAAGGCAAAACATAATTGCATCCTTCATTCAGAGGGACAGATTCTCTAGCAGGAAAATATTCTACCATGGACAGATGTCAAACAATAAATTGTAATATATGACAAAATGCCTGTTGTCTCTTCCTTAGTGGACGAACAATAAACTAATTTGTACTTATTGCAAATGTTTGGGTCTTTAGAATAAAGAGTTTGTCCTTTTCATTGTAAGAACTTCAGAATATATTTGATAAACTAAAACCAACACACATCTCAAATGATGTCCTTTGTCCCACAAAAAGAAGAAAACATACTTAGATCATAAAAAATAAAGAAGTGAAATACTAAAGTTTTTGGGTTGAGGTACAAAGAAAGGGCAAATAAAATTTACATTTTCTAGCATTGCTGTCCTGCAATCTGTGCTTTAATAGCATAGAAGCTGCTGAATTTTATAGAGTGCAAATTTGAATCCATTGTTCCACAAAGAACCTAATTAAAAACATTCCAGGATTACAAAAATAGATAGTATAATGGCTAAGATATATTTTCATGCCATGGATAAAATCCACCATAATTAAGAGATTTTCAAATGCCAGTCCTTCAGAAAAAATTCAGTATCATGAGTTTCAAAGTAAAAATAGATTTAGAAAGTGATTAGGGGAGGAAAGTACTGTAAATCACATACTACAGGAAAGACTTTCCCATGTAAAAGGAGCCAACACCTTTTTCTCCACATAATTTATGGAAATGATTGCATAACATCTTATCACTGTACGTGTTTGTGTGTTTACATACATACATACATGGAACCAAAGCAATGGCTGTTACTACTCTTTCAAATGTAGAAGGAAATTTTAGTTACATGCTCAATATATAAGATGAAGACAGTTTTCTAACTGCACCATTAAAAATAACTCAAAAGTATGTTTATCCAATAAAAGACTTCTTCCCATTCTGTTTCCACTTTTACAATTTTTTCTCTTGCTCTCTAATTACTGCTACCTCATTATACATATCTTCACGCCTTTAAGGTTCCTAAAGAATGAACTACAAACAATATATAACACTTTCTGGTGTCTATTTCAAAAATTATAGAAAACAAAAAATCATGAAATATCCCTCTGCTTTAATACACAAGACTCTTAAAACATGTCAATTATGTGCAGCTATCTTTTAGTCCAATGAAGTCTAATTCTGCCCCTTGTGGACTGATGGGCTCTGTAACACATCAAATACACTAATGGTTATCAGTGAGCAGATCTTACATCAGTAGAGTATACAACATGCAGTATGATGGGGCAATTAAAAAATAGTTCTAAAGACATTTACAAGACATTAAACAGTATTAGCACTTTAAATGACACTTTCAGCTCTCTAGCATTCAATTCTTAGACATTATTTTCAATGTTTTAAAATTGTGTTATTTTGACAAACTATATAAAATAACATCCACATGCCAAATCTTCAATAGCCCTCCTCAAGAGATATGTCTACACTTTATAGACATACATAGAATTGTTCAAGGTGTGTCATTTAGCAATTAAAAATATGAGTTTTGCACTTATATAGACATGGACTAAATCCTGGATCTGCAGCTGATTAGCTGTCTGCACCTTATAAAAACTATTTTCTTTCTCTGTGTCTCAGTTTCTCTTCCTGAAAAATGGGGAGAATAGAACTTACCATAAATGTTTTCTAAAAATTACATGAGATGTAGAAAAAATATATGGTATTTTCTTTCTTATACAAAAATAGTGAAGTAATAAAAATATGTATATATATGCAATCAAAAATATAATGTGCAGCACAATATATTAAAGATTTAAAAGTTTACAGCATATACTGTAGCTTCCCCTTACCCACAGGGGATACATTCCAAGACCCCCTGAATGTCTGAAACTGCAGATTGTACTGAACCCTGTTTATTAAATACACTGTTTATTTTTCTATCATACATGCCTATGATCAAATTTAATTAAAGAGATAACAATAATTAATAATAAAATATGACAATTAATACAATATACTATAATAAAATTTATGTGAATGTGATCGCTGTCTCTCAAAATACGTTAATATTTTCAGACTGTGGTTGACCATGGGTAACCGAAACCATGGAGAGCAAAAGTGTGGAAGACAGGGGACTACTGTAACCTCACACCCCACACACACACCCACACCCCCCCATACAAACATTATATAAATAATTACATAAATGTATATATAAATCTCACACATTATTTTATTTCTAGTGTGAAATAAATATATATGGTCCCGAATCATGCTCTTAAACAAATTAGCAGTACAATTTTGCAGATAACTCAGTAACTGTATATGAAACACATACACACATACATCATTCACATTGAAGCTGAAAAGATGTAACTGGCTGCAATCTCTGTGATCAACAGGATTAAAATATAGCACTATCTGTAATTTGGGGACTGCCTTAGAAACACAAAAATGTTTTTATAATACCCAGTAAAATATGTCTTTGGATTGATTGTGTCTGTAACATACAGCCCAGATGCTGATTATACATGGCAATAAAACTGACAGTTCTTTGCATTTTCTCCATCTGCTTTTAACGTAAATGGCAAAAGCAGCTGCCACAGAACAGCGCATAGTCTTAATGAGGTAAGAGGAGGGGAGGCAGAATGACTGTAGCTTCTGAATCTTAAATTGTCCGCTGTAGCCAACACATTCTCCTCATAGGTAAGATTGGCCCATCATTTGAAAAGGAGGAAGATGACATTCCTTTTCTTTGATGTTAAGGATTATCACGCCTATTACATATAATTGTAAAGAAAGCACTTTCTATTTTTGGAATGTTACTTCCAGCTTTAGCAGTAAATCATATCATTAAAATCTTTCATATATTTCTACATAAAATGATCCAACATATTTTAACCTATAGTATTATTTGTCTTGTAACTGCAGTCTCCAGAACTTTGCAAATTTAACAAATATCTTCAGCAGCTTAGTGAATATTGGCCTCTAGAGTGACATACTTTGCATACAGCTAGAAGTTTTGCCTTAGGATTGTGTCCATACTAATTGATTCTTGTCGTTTTCTGTCTTGGGATTCCTTGTTCCTCAAAAGTATTCATTTTTAAATTTTATTTTACATTTTTGTGATGTCATTCTAAAATACGTTCCCCCAAGTGTAAATTCAATTGGTGTTTTTATAGGAGAGAAATGCCTCATTTTCCATTTGGTCATTAAGCATTTAAAGCAAGACAAAAATATCTGTGTGTGCACCTTCTGAATGAGTGCTAAAATTTTCATGCATGTATTCACAAGGACACATATTCAAATACAAAGATACACTCAATAGATGCAACCAAATGGTGTAGACTCAGAGGAGAAAAATGGGCTTAGGCACATGGCCCAGAGATTTCAGGGGGAGAGAATATATCACTATCATTATGTTTTCATATATATATTTTTAAATCAACCCAAGAAAGAAAAACACTTAGAGGTTATGTTGTTTTATTTCCCATTAATAACAAAAAATTTTTAGACACTATGAGTTAGACACTGAGCTAACTCTCCTGCTTGCTAATCATTTTAGTTTTTAAAAATTACAAAAATCATCTTTCTGTACCACTTGTTTAACAGTATCATTCAATAAGCAGAGAGTAGTTCTCATTATTCTCCACCCCTGCACTGAGTTATTCTCCACGTTATATATCATCTTTTTCCTAAAGTTTAAATAATGCTGATCACTAGTAAAATACGAACTATGTAATTTTTCACCTGTCATTCCAGCTGATTAACCATCAGTCTATAACATAATTGCTAAAATGCCAATGACACTTTTACTAATTATGAGAATAAATAACATTGTGACTATGCCCCAGATGTCTTCATTCTTATGTCAGAGGCTACATGGGTCTTATTTTACATTTGAGGGGGCCTCCATTTTTTTCCCATAGAAGTTTTAGGGAATCAACTGTATGAGCACTAGAGCCACCTCTTGGAATAACTTCCCATCACTATCTGCTGCTAGGCCTGCCTTCATTATCCTTTATAGAGTCTGCTGTTATTGCATTCTCAGTGGGCTCCTTTCTTTCAAACCACCCTCCATTCCATGTTAGAGTGATTTTTCTATCAAAGAAATCTAATCATGCTACTACCTTGCTAGACAATTCCCTTCGTATTCTATTGTCATCAGGACAGTCTCTTCTTCAAGATTTGGCTTCCACTTTATATTCTAACAACTGCAAATTTTAATTTTTCCAAAAACACACTACTCTTTTTCCTGGGACTTTGCACATGCAGCTTCTTAGGTCTAAAAGAGCCCTCAAGTTCTCTGCCTGCAAAACACATCCTAATTCCTGAAGATTATTTGATTCCCCAAGGCAGAACAAGGTAGCCTTCCCTCTTTGTTTTTTGTGCACATATATTTTACTACTTATCTCATGTTTAAAATGCTGTTTGTGTAAACCTTCAATTCTCTGCACTGTAAACGTTTTGAAGGTTGAGACCGTCCCCTTTCATCCATAATGCCTGATGCAGAGCAAGCACTCAGAAATGCTTGTTGAGTGTGTAGGACACATTTTTTAAATGCTGCTTTTCTGCATGTGCTTCTTGTGTTGCAACAGTACTCATCAGATTCCTGGGACTTTTTAAGAGAAACCCGTTGGAGTTGCTGTCTGTCCTTACCATTTTAATCTCTGTACTTATTTTACTATTTCTTTTTCTCCAATTTATTTATAATGCTATATTCATTTTTTACTTCTCAACTAATATTATAAAAGTTTGATTCCATCTTCTACATTTTTCTTTTGACAAAGGTATTATATCGTTTTCTGCTTAAGTTATCACACAGTTTAACAAAACACATGTACAACATTTGTGTGTGTGTGGGTATATGTATGTATAACATGTATGTTATCTAAATAACCTTTTGGGAAATTCGGTACAAGAAAGAAATAAGTTGCAAAAAATGAATACAAATGAAGAATTTTCTTATCATGAACACAAAGTCTTCATGAAAATGGTTTCTCTGCACATAGTGGACATATGAAGCCTTTTGAAGATAATTTTTCTACTATTCTTTCAATAGTAGAATTCTTTCTCGTCAATTATTCTTTCAGTGACAATTAAAGACCGCTCAAGATATGCATATACAATTAGGAATTTTACCAAAATAAAGATGAAAACACTCGAATGATTAATAGTGAACTCAATAATGGCCTGTGGAACTACTTGCATGGTTTCATCTATAAATGTATTTTACGTAATTCATTTTACACTATTTTGCTATGGAGCTATCAAAGTTGCTATAGGAGAACACTGAGTGTGGCTACTGGTGACTAAGAATTAACATGAGAATCTACTGGGTGTGGTGGGTCACACGTGTACTCACAGCACTTTGAGAGGTGGAGGCAGACGAATGGCTTAAGCTCAGGAGTTCAAGACCAACCCGGGCAACAAGGTGAAACCCTGTCTCTATCGAAAAGACAAAAAATTAGCTGGGTGTGGTGGCATGCACCTGTAGTCCCAGCTACATGGGAGGCTGAGGTGGGAGGATTGTTTGAGCCCTGGAGGTGGAGGTTGCAGTGAGCCGAGATTGCGCCACTGCACTCCAGCCTAGGTGACAGAGTGAGACCTCAACCCCCTCCCCCTAAAAAAAATTAACATGAGAAGCTTCTTCTGTGGAAACGCATTGTAGAACACTGTTTTGTATGCTGAATAATGAGGTGCTCCATGTCTGTAGGAAGGTAAAGTATTTTCTCTTTTTCGGGGCTCATCTGATGAAATCATAATATGAAAACTTGAGAAAATATAATCCAAAAACACAAGGGAATAAAAATAATAATGAATGATGTTTACATAAAAAATTCTTTCGCATACAATGACATTATGACTACTAAACTCACACAAAAAATAATCCAGAGAAGAATCACTGCATTTTGTTTTTCTAACCATATATATATTAGCACAGAATCAGAGATAAAATAATATTGACTTGTTTAATCCTAGGATTGTTTATTTAATGACATTTCTAGGCAAGTTATATTTGATAGAGGAAAAACTAGTACTTTCATAGTATATAGGAGATACAGTTGTAGTTTCTGCTATTGTGAGGATCTCAGAAGAAAATTTGAGAATGCAATTCTAATTGCCTACATCGGAGTGATAGCTTCCTATCTCAAACCAGGTTTTCATTTTAAAAATGAACAAAACTATTTACTACACTACAAAAAAATTAAAAGAATTTTGCTAACCTTTAGGAGGTGTGTAGTTTCCTACATAGTGTTTCCATGGGAATTAAGTGAAATAAACAAATTAACATTTTTGAAAAATTTTTTATCATAAAGAAGGTTTTTATTATGCATGATATAAGATACTTTTAAAAAGTACTATGTCATCTATATTTCTAACAGACATAAAATATTGAGAATGTTTTCATATTAGCTTGCCTGAAAAGCACAAAGTTATAAAAACATAAAATGTGAAGCGAAAGTAATATTGTAGGTTAGCTAATTTGTGAGTGGATTTGAAGTAGCAATAATATCAGGAGTGCGTAAAACTGCAAAATGCTAACAAGTGCTCCATGTGTTAAGAAGTGCTCTAATAAAATTAAGAACTAAAGTAGAATTGCTCAAATTTTAACTTTTACAACATTTTCTGAATTACGCCTATTTCCATTACATTTTATTTTCCTTAAGGTGAATATGTTTATGATTTAAAATATTTTCTCAATGAAACAATGAAACCTCTTTCAAAGTGAAAACAATTGCACTTTGAAATTGCCAACCTACTTGTTATTTAACAAGGCAAACTCAGAATATTGACTATTTCTTTCATACCATGTTACATTTAAAAAATGATATCATTTGCCTTACTTATTTTATCAATATTGTCTGAATAGTAGTCAAGTTCACCTGTGTGTGCTGTAAAAAAATTAGTCAAATTGTGTACTGTACTTTTTAACATTCAGCATAATTAAAATAAACTAATTGCATAGCATGATAAATATTCTACTGGTTGAAATATTACTAAATACATGCTAACCAATTAAAAATTCATACTTGATTTCATAAGTACTTGTAATTATTTTAAATCAGCCAGTACATAATAGGCTAAAGGCAAGTTGGTCAGATCTAACTTGCATATCTTTACATACAAAAAGTCAGATGACTTTGGGCCAGGTATGGTGTCGCCTGTAATCCCAGCACTTTGGGAGGCCAAGGTGGGCGGATCACAAGATCAGGAGATCGAGACCATCCTGGCTAACACAGTGAAACCCCGTCTCTACTAAAAATACAAAAAAATTAGCTGGGTGTGGTGGCGGGCCCCTGCAGTCCCAGCTATGCGGGAGGCTGAGGCAGGAGAATGGCGTGAACCCAGAAGGCAGAGCTTGCAGTAAGCTGAGATGGCACCACTGCACTCCAGCCTAGGCAACAGAGCCATACTCTGTCTCAAGAAAAAAAAAAACAAAAAAAGAAAAGTAAGAAGACTTTGAAATATGTGGATTCAAAATTGAGTATTATTTAATAAATTAAGGATTCAAAATTTTGAGTGGGACAAATGCAGAAATAGCATGTAAAAAGGTTACGCATATATGGGAGGTAGTTATCTAAAGAGATACGAACAGAAAAAGACACTTTTAAAATTATATTTGCAATATATGCCTACAACAAAGAACTAATATCCAGAATCTACAAGGGACTCTAACAACTCAACAAGGAAAAATAAACAATCCCATTAAAATGTGGACAAAGGACAAGAACAAGTATTTCTCAAAAAAAGACCTGTAAGCAGCCAACAAACATTAAAAAATGCTCAACATCACTAATTATTAGAGAAATAAGAGCAATTGTTAATAACAGCTATTCTGACATGTGTAAGACGACAGTGTGGATGCAGAGAAAAGGGAATGCTTATACACCGTTGGTAGGAATGTAAATTAGTTCAACATACAACCTCTATGGAAAACAGTACAGAGATTTCTCAAAGAACTAAAAATAAAACTATTATTTGACCTATCAATCCCACTACTGAGTATCTACCCAAAGGAAAAGAAATCATTATATAAGACACCTTCACTCATATGTTTATTGTAGCACTATTCACAATAGCAAAGTCACGGAACTAACCTAAGTGTCCATCAATGGTTGATTGAATAAAGAAAATGTGGAACATATGTGACATGGAAGAATATACAGCCACAAAAATGAATGAAACCATGTCCTCTCCAGCAACATGGATGGAGCTGGAGCTCCTGAAAAAGGCAGCGAAGAGTAAAGGCAGGAGGATGTAGAAGCAAACACGACAAACCAAATTGTTACAACTTACGCTCTTACTGAATATTCTCCACGATTTATGGAATTTCTATATAATGGTTTGAAAAGGCAATATGCCACAGGAAATCTATAACTAGATTGAAGACAACTAAATATCAACTTCATAGCAGTCTATCACATCGCATTCAAAACTGTACACCTCAAAAGGTGATCTAAGTAAGTAATTCTTAAGATTTGATATGGTCAGAATCAATTTGCTATTAATGATTGTGTTGCCATAGACTAGATCGTGTACAGACGCACAGGAGGCATTGCATCTGTTGAAAAATAAGGTTTTCAACTAGCAGAGTTCAAAGCAGCAAAGTGCTAGAATGACCCCTAGGCAGCAAACGGCTTTCCCTTTAACAACTAAGTTTACCTTATGTTATACGTTTTACTTTTTTCCCTTCTATATTTTCTTCATTAGTCCACATTGTCTTGTCACATTTTATTTTATTTTATTATTTTTTTTTTTGAGACAGAGTCTTGCTCTGTCGCCCAGGCTGGAGTGCAGTGGCGCGATCTTGGCTCACTGCAAGCTTTGCCTCCCGGGTTCAGGCGATTCTCCTGCCTCAGCTTCCCAAGTAGCTGGGACTACAGGCACGCACTACCATGCTTGGCTAATTTTTTTATTTTTAGTAGAGACGGGGTTTCACCATGTTGGCCAGGATGGTGTTGATCTCCTGACTTCGTAATCTGCCCGCCTTAGCCTCTCAAAGTGCTGAGATTACAGGCGTGATCCACTGTGTCCAGTCTTTTTTTTCTTTTTAATTTTTACTATGAAGAGTGGAGGCCTGGAAGCTCTCCAGATTGTGTGTCCAAGATCTTCTTCCCGGGCTCCCAACACTGTCTTCCCCACCCACGGTATGCTAAGTATTGGGGCAGAAATGGTGAGGGAAAGACATGGTCTGCCCTTACCCAGTTTGCAGTGTAATAGGAGAGTTTTACATTATTCAAATAACAAGTTAAATGGTGATAAGTGCTGTGCAGAGAAGATTCAGGGAAATAAGAGAACATTTAACAGAGAATAGGAAAGATGACATTGTAATAGTTACAGATATAAAGTAATATAAAACAGCTCTCAGTTTTGCAAACAATCCTGTATCTTAATGCCTTGTTTTTCTCTCTGTTCATTCTACGTTCTCTTCATAGGTAAGTTTCTTAAAATTTCTCTTGTCCTTTTTATCAGAGTATCAGTCATTCTCTCTTCATGATTTTGAAAATTTCTCCTTTTATGATATTCCAACAAGACCCAGCTATGCCTACCTCTTTTATAGCTTGATCGAGGAAAGACCATGGGCTTGAGAGTCGAGCGGATGTATGATTGAAGCAATTTTAGCCACTTCACAATTGAAGGTGTTTTACAAAATTTCTAAGTTTTTTGAGCCTCTGTTTTTTTTTTTTTTTAAACAACAAAGTTCTCAGTCTTTGAAAGATTTGAGTTAAATGTCTACAGGCTTCATTAGAGAGGGAATATGACTGTAGAGAAAGATGTCTAACACATCTGTAAGATGATTAAATTAACATAGCTCCATAATAGGGTACCTATTAAATGCTGAGTTGGTCAGCTGAGAATCGAAAAAAAAATCTCAGAAATATTTAAAGCACGGAAATCCAAGTAAGTATGCAGAACAGGGAAATTTAACGAATTTTTAGTATTCTAGACCCATTTTAGCCCATGCTATTAAAAATTCTATTCATTTACTTTTTCTCTTGCTGATTTTATGCTTAAAAAGTACCAGTTTGTCTACAGGGAAATAATAGGCTGTTCCTCTGGTTGTATTTATTAAACTTGGTTAACACAGCTTCATCTTTTCAGAGACAAATCTGTTCCAAATGTTTAATTTTTAAATTATTCATTTGCCCAATACATACTTGTCAAGTTCCCACTGTGTGCCAAGGTACTAGATTTTTCACTGGGTATTCAGTAGTGATAAGAACAGAACTGGTTCCTGTCTTCATAGAACGTTTACTTTAGTAGAAGAGATAGATATTTTAAAATAAACACACAATAGTATATAATTACAAAACATGATAATTAGGGACAGTCAAAAGCAGATTCTAACCTATAAGCAAGAAGGGAGCGCCTGCATTGTGGTAAAATGACGAGTATAATGAGGCCTGTTGGAGAAAACCACCAGCCTTTATCTGACCTATGTTTCTGCATTAGTTTTACTATTTTATTTAATTGCATAAATATCCCCATCACAGGTCAATGAGAAGATCAAATGTGCATAAGCCAACATTGCGATCCAACTGCAATCTGACATTGCAGGTATTCAATAAATGTCAGTCTCTTTCTATATTCCTTCTCCAAATTATTCCAATTCTGATTTTAAAGGAATATTTTCCTTCTATTGCTTAACAAATAATTGTGTTAGCAAATAGCAGAAGTATGAATTTGTAGTTGGAAACAGAAAGCAGAAAAAATGAGTCATTATTTTCTACTTAAATTTACAGGCAGTTGATCATTCATATGTGGCACATACGTACTTTCTTTTTGTTAGAATTATATTATGAGACAGTTGTAAGAATAACGACATATCACACAGTAGGTAAACAAGTCAAAATTATTAAATGAAATATCTCATAACTTGCAATAAAGAAACTCCATGACAATTTATGGTAAAATTCAGATATTAAAATATATTTGAATAAAATGGGGAGTTTATAATTTTCAGTTCATCACAGAATAAAAACCTGCCATCTGTAAAGATATTTCCACATTTAATAATCTTAGTGATGTTCTTTGTTCTTATAAAAAATAGAAGAGTAATAAAAGAAATAAATTACTAAGCTAGTAAGTTATGCCACTATAATGAATGAAAATGGAATTATCTTGTTGAGTTGAGGATCAATATTATTTATTACCAGATGCTCTACTGATAAAGCTGATAATGTAATAATCAGGGAAGTAAAATTCACCGGCAGTTTCACATGTTTTCCTCTCTCCTCATAAATTTAATTTATTGTAGCTTTACCTGATATATCACCTTCTCAATATAGGCAAAGTCCATGGGACATATTTTTTACTACAACTTTAATGCAACTAAATCCCACCATTATACAAAATCTATAGAGCATACAAAGTAGAAGAAAATCACTATGATAAGAAAATAGACTACCTAAGAAAACCATTTTAAGTGTTTCACATTGCTATATGAATATGTTATGTCTCCATCTTACTCTTCTCCTTTTAGCAACCTATAACAGCTTTCTGTTCCTCTTCCCTATGATCTGGATTTGACCAATTCGCTCCTGTGTCCAGACTGATCTTGCTCCCACATATATCTTATACAACTCTCACACTCTCGTTTTTCTCTAAACTCATTCTTTCTTTCTGACTTTCTAATGATGACAAGTTTCTGCATCTTAGAATTAATCCAAGTCTGTCCATTACAGAGCAACAATTGTCTTTTTCAAAAAATCCTTTCTCAGCCAAACTCTTCAAACTGTGGCTTATATACTCTCTCGAATATTAATCAATACTTCTTTTCTTAACACTCTGAAAGGTGGCTTATTGACCTACCACTCTATCAGAATGGAACCTTCTAAGAACAATATGCAGGTCAAATTCCAAGACTTTCTCTCAGACCCCAGCTCGGTTAACTGGCAGCAGTATTTGCCTCTGGAGATCATTTTTCCTAGAAGTCTCTTCCTCCCTTACCTATTAGAGCCCTCTGCTGTTTTTATTTAGGTTCTTGAGCTTCTCTTCTCTTACTCTCCTTTTCATTAGCCAGTTGATGGTTTCAAATATTGACTGTTTTCTATTATGTTAATTACTCCAAAATTTTTGCCTTAAGTCCTTGTCTTGCTTGCTCCAAAATTATTATAGTCTGTATTATTTTAGTACTTCTAAATGTGTCACTGGTCCTTAAGTATTTCACAAATTGAGTTCACTGTCATCTTCCTTTCCAGTTTTGGTCCTGCTTCTCACTTTCTTATATACAACAATATAACCACAACCTCCCCATCACTCATACTTGAAACTCTGGCAGAGTCTGGTTTTTCTTCATTACTCCTTTATCTCATCAAATGCCAAATCCCATGAATTCTGCTCCTACATTTGCTATCATAGCTGTTTCTACATCACCATTCCTACTATTACTGACCAGCTCCTACTCTTCTGACATCTCCACCTGACCAAAGAAATAGCCTCTGAAGAGGCCTCCTGCCTTGCATTCTCTCCTTTTGTCAAATCACTGGCACACAGCCATCAGACCAATTATTCTAGAAAATTCAGATTAAAACTCCTATGTTCAAACGCATTCCAAATAAAATCCAAGATCCTTATATCCACATGACCATTCATGAACTGACTCCAATGCATATTTACAATTTATTTCCTGGTACTATCTCACATATCAAATATCAGGCAAGCTGAATTCCTATTTGATCACATCTTGTACTTTCATTCCTACTGCCTAGCTTACCATATTGTATTAATTCTGAAAGCCTTGTCCTCATCTCTGTAGTTTCATTCACTACCTATCTTTCAAGGTCTAGCTCAGTGTTATTTCTACAGAAAGACTTCTATGCTTGAGTTATCATTTATGGAATGATTACTATATGCTAAGCACACATAGCTCTATGTGTGTTAATTATTTCACATCAAACTGACAACCACCCTTAGTTTTAGATGGGATATAGAGTCTCAGAGGATAAGTAACTTGTCCATAGTCTCACAAATAGTAAATGATAGGTAAACCTGGGGTTCCAACTAAAACTTTCCGACTCTGGCTAACCATTGTACCTTGGCCTCAACTTCATGCCCTTTGTAAGACCTTGCACTTGATGTGTTCATCTCTTATTATGCTTTTCACTGTGTACCTCATTTAATAGTTTTCAATTTGAATGTCACATTTGCTAATCACTTGATGGGCGATCTCTGGAAAATTCATGGTGCCTTTAGGTAGTAAATGGTTACTTAATAAATGTCTGTGCCTTCATAGATGACTATATAGTTCCCTTATGAGAAAATGTAGTATGTCATTCTGCTCTTAACTTTATCACATCTAATATCTTCTGACCAAGCGTCGAGGTCTTCAGTAATCTGTAGTTTTAAAATTAGATGGAGATGTATTTTTTAGGGCATTAGTTTTCATGATGCCTCAACATTATCCTGTTATTCTAATTAGGTTCAACTACAATCTTTCCAACAATGCTCACTGCCACCTCTGTTCTTTGCTGCCAATGTTTCTTTTTCAGGAATGTCTTCTATCTCTTCCCAAGTTATAACTTATTCTTCTTTCAAGGTTCAGCCCAAAAATACTTACAGATGTCTTCTAGAGGTAAAGTAATGTTCTATCAATTAAAATTTTTGAGAATGACATTATTATGTGTATAGGTTATTCAGTGTCAAATCTCCCCAGAATCTAGAATTCCTGCAGAGGTTCATGTCTTATACTGCAAAGCTCTAAGAACACTATTAAACACATGGTAGATACTTTAAACTAATGGCAGTAGGTCCTGTGAACTAAGATTATTCTCATATAAGGTACATTAGAGAAGTTACTTTATTATCGTAATAAATTGGTTAATATGAGCACTTTAAAAACAACTTTTTCACATACTATGTGGGTGTATTCTAAGAAGTTGTTCCTATCATTTCAACCAAAAAAATCCAAGATAATTTATTCAGTTACAATTTAGAATTGGCCTATAAAATAATAATATAATGGGCTGGGTGGTTAAGAGGGATTTTCTTAGTGAATATTGAGGTAATGATTTTCCCTCGTGCTTACTTTTTAAGATCGTAAAAGCATTCCAATTTACATCTTATGTGATCTTGTTTGATCCACATGACTTATATTTGGTGAGGACATAGAAATGCATTCACCAACTGCATATAAAATATGTGTGCAATACTTTGTCATAAGAATTTAACTTTTAATGGAGGTACACACTGCTTCAAATAGGCTAAAACATGCACTATATAAAAAATCTTTACATTTGTCTTTGTAATATTATCCTTTCTGCACTTTGCATTGAACTATCAATTCAAACAAAACAGTGAAACTGCCTTTTAAAACATGAGCTCAAAGGAGGCAGAGCATCACCTATTGTTCCTGTGGTTTACTAACCCCAGCTTGGTCCCTTTCTATATTCCTACTGCTCCAAACTGAGAAATGGACAACCACAGATTATACAGGCCCAGAGGGTGTAACCAGGTATAAATAATCCTGTTTGTCTTGTTTTTCCTAAAAATATATTCCTTTTAATTCTATCAGTGGAAGAAAAAACATCATAGCCACTTTCTCATGGTATGTTTTTAAACAATCAGAGTAAGAATCAATACACTTCTGAAGGGAACATTTGTCTAGGCCAATTGATCAGATGTGCCTTTGATAAACCCAGAATTTTCCACAGAAAATCAAAGTTTGGTTCACTGGGAAGGTGGAGAGATAAGAAAGAATTTTAGGCACATACATTTCTGTGATGGTCTCTGGAAGATTTGTGGGGATCTCAGTGAGACCTTTCCCACGACAGTCTACGATATTGTTGCTACAGGTACAGGCGGCAGGGCAGTGCAAAACGCTACAAGAAGGCGCCATAAATGACTGGTGACCTAAAAAAGAAATAAACAGAAATTATATTTTTCCTCCTGAATATCATAATTGTGAAACATAGAAACTTAGCTCAAGTAACAAAGCATTTCACATAAATAAATCTCTTTAAATACATGATCATAAGATGATCCTATATTTCTAAAATATATTTTAGGAGGCATGCTTTTATATATTAAGATCAATAAAGCAAATGAGAGGAAGTAAATGAGATTCTAAAAACTGATCATAATACTGCTAATTTTTAAAACTATTGTGAGAAAAGCTAAATTCAGTTTCAAGTCAGAATTACATTCAAAACTATTCTAATTTCCAAAACCCCGGCAACTTCAGACTAATTTACATTCATTCCTAATAAGCTTAAATAGAGCTTGGTCTTTATCAAATTCATGTGGCTTTATGTACTTTGTAGTTTCTTTTAAAAATAAAACAAAACAGTAATACTTTCATCAGAAGATAATTGTTGCTCAAATTAAATAATCATAGCCAATAAATGTGGAGAAAAATTAGATAATCCAGAATGTGATGTCTTGATAGGTTCAAAATTATGAATTTCTGTGAAATTATAATAATAATTTATATAAAGTAATTTTATTGGTAATAAAAAATGATTCTCTTGGGGGCTTCGAGTAATTTAAAATTTTAGTTTAAGTAGCTCCCTTTCTGTATGTACTTTTATCACTCAATATTTGGAACAATTTTTAAATGAGACATTAATGGTTGAATGCTGAGCAACAGAGTATCAGCACAGTGGTACTAAACAAGCATCTGGAAATGCATGGTTTCTGGAAGACAGTGGGGACTGCCCTTTCCAACCTGCTGGGAAAGGGCCCTAGTGGTGGTGACGTGCCAGGAGGAGGCTGCAAGCCAGCTGCCAATCCTATCCCTCTAAACAAGCTCTCAAACTACAAAAATATCCTCAGTCTAAAAAAGAAATGTGAACTTGCCTTCTTCCTCATCTAGAAAACAGAAAGGAAAAAGTGAAGAGAGAAAAAAGTGGTTAGTAACGAACTGTTAGTCATTTCATTATTTAATTTTTTTAAAAAGCAATCAGACATATTGAGAACATTCCATGATCATACACAAAACTTTTGCTTAGGTTATAAAACATGTGAAAAAATACATACAGGGTCTAAAATATAACCATTTAAAAGCATCAAGTACTAGTCATGTCTCCCTACCCCGCCTTTAAAAATCTGTGAACGACTTATGATGCATTATACGTTTCTTAAAATTTTGTTTTGTTGTATTTTGAACAGATACTTCTGAAGCTGAAGCAGAACCAACCCTATATATATATAAACAAGATACTATGTATCACTATGTGTGTGTGTGTGTGCACGCACGTGTGTGTATGTAATCAAACCACCTCGGTTGAGATCCTTGGACTCAACTATATAAACTTCGGCAAGGTTATTCTTTTTCACAGCGTTTGAATCTCCAAATATAGAGATATTGCATTTCTCATATAGTTGTTATGAGGGAGGTGAAGTAGGTAAATATATGTGAAATACTTAGGTTGGTGCCTAAGCATATCAAAAAACTCAGTAAACGTTAGCTATTGATTGATATTAGACACAGCCTATGTCTTACTTATTTATTTATTTTATTTTTTGAGGTGGATTCTGGCTCTGTCGCCCAGGCCGGAGTGCAGTGCTGTGATCTGGGTTCACTGCAAGCTCTGCCTCTCAGGTTCACACCATTCTCCTGCCTCAGCCTCCTGAGTAGCTGGGACTACAGGCGCCCGCCACCACGCCCGGCTAGTTTTTTGTACTTTTAGTAGAGACCGGGTTTCACCGTGTTAGCCAGGATGGTCTCGATCTCCTGACCTCGTGATCCACCCGCCTCGGCCTCCCAAAGTGCTGGGATTACAGGCGTGAGCCACCATGCCAGGCCTATTTATATATATATATATATATATATTTTTTTTTTGAGATGGAGTTTCTCTGCTATCACCCATACTGGAGTGCACTGGTGTGATCTCAGCTAACCACAATCTCCACCTCCCAGATTCAAGTGATTCTCCTGTATCTGGGAGATACAGCCTTCCAAGTATCTGGGATTACAGGCATGCACCACCACGCCCAGCTAATTTTTATAATTTTAGTAAGAACGGGGTTTTGCCATGTTGGCCAGGCTGGCTTGGAACTCCTGACCTCTGGTGATCCGCCCGCCTCTGCCTCCCAAAATGCTGGGATTACACGCGTGGGCCATGGTGCCTGATCTTATGTCTTATTTTTGATTTCAGATTTTTGTTATTAAAGCTGGTCATTTAATATTTGTTTTAAGTAAAACTGAACCATTAGTATACATGTATGCATGGAAAGTATTTTGTTACTTTACAACTATGGCTGGATTGCTCTTTGAATTTCATAGCAGGGATCTAGGATTAGCTAATCATTTTTGTTTTCAATTGTTAACATAAAAGTAGCTATAAATCATTACGTACTGGGAAAATAAAAAATCACAAGTAGAGCCATCATTTAGCGATTTTCCATATTTCCCCCGGAAACTGAAAAGTGTTTTAGCATAATCTAGATACAAGCAACCAGTACTTGCCAACCGATATAGTAAGGTCTCAGAACATATTTTCACTGGAAAAGAGGATCTCTGTAGAGTGATTAGTGCACAATTGCACATTAGTGAACAACACTGAAATCTTTGAGGCATGCAGCCCTCACATTCTGTTACGTAACGGGATACAATAAACACAATAACATCATTCTTCTTTCTCCCTTACCACTGCAGACAAATTCTCGTTTTTGAACCTCAGCTACATTATGGCCTCTCAGGTGGGAAGGGCCCATACACTGAGTGTACAGACCAACCCGGGGCCTTTGGCGAAGCCAGTCGGAGAGCCAGGCCAGGTGGCAGTCACAATACAGGTTGTTTGAATGGAGTCGACTAAATGAGAAAAAAAGGAAGTGTAAAGCAAGAAAACAGAAAGTTGTCATTTCATTAATAATATATACCTTTATTTCTTAACATAGAAGTAAAGCTAAGCAGATTCCAATATAATTATTTTTCCTAAAAATTAAACTGATGTACAATCACAGAATCAAGTCTCTCTTCATTTAGTCTGAACTGAGCAATTTATAGAAGCTTGAATATGTCCATAAAATTATGTTTTAAATGAACATATTTCACTTATGTTCATTTAAAAGAGGAAAGAGAAAAAAAAAGTCCAATGCAAATTGCTCCACAGTTCCAACATCCCGAGAGCCAACAGGGGTGGGGTGGGAGAGTGGGGAGACTGGGTGAGGGGCAAGTTAGTAAAAGTTGTGGCTCCCAATTTGAAATATCAATAAGTCCTGCCATTATGAGTCTCTATAGAAACCGCTTGTAAAACCTTTTCAGCAGGTCACTTGCATTTTTTGCTGAACAAGACAGAATAATAATTCAATATAAAACACTTTTTTCACATCCTTATTCTGATTTCCTTCTTTTGTTGTTTAATCACAGAAAAGGGATTAGCTCCTTTGGCTCCTGGAGACCTATCCTCAAAGAGCAGCGACTGAAATTAAAAGGCACAAATGGCTGGGAGTGAAGGAATTAAGTGAGTGGCTCTGTGCTGGCAGGATCCACACAAGATCATGGATTGCTTCCAAGTGGCAAATTGCACTTCTCCATTAATAAAATATCAGACAAATGTATCCACTAAATTAGGTAAATGACTTCAAACTGGCTTTTCTGTTTTCTCAAACTAAAGAAAAGGACATCCAAAGCTATAAATCAAAGCACTATTCCCAGAACCATCTACGACACAGTAATACCATTTTAGTCCTTTTAAGCTGATGTGTTCAATTCTAACCCAATAACAGTAATGGATATTGAAACATGGAACTCAGTCCAGAAAGATAATTAGACCATAAAAATGGAATTTTTAAGTAGCAATGATACTGTAGAATAATGACCCAACCAAAGCAAAGGAATTTAAAGTTAAATGACTGCTTTGCATTCTCCTTGAGCTTGTAGATAAGGAACACAATTCTTTGCTTCGAAACTAGAAGGTGTACCACAGAACAAAAAGCTACATTTTGGGAAAGACGGGTGACCTCTGGCTCGGTTTGCTTGGAAGTTGAAGTTCTGTCCTTTGGAAGCCACAGAGGCACATTCCATATCCTCGTACTCTAAATATTTCCATCTCAACCAAGCACATTACAAAAATTCTAATGATGTGTGCACAAACTTGAAACGAGAAAAGAATGTAAAAATTGAAAAACCTGATTAGTAAGACAGACTCATGAATTTCTACAAGAAAATAAGGGACACTGTCAAAAAAATTCAGATGAATGTTTTTACAATTTTGTTGGCTTTGTTTTTGCAAAGACTGAAAGCTTGATCAATTTCTTTTTTTTAAAAAAATGCCTGAAGTTAATGGGAAATTATAGTTTTGAGTGAATTGGGCTGTTAATTCAGTCAGATTAGTCTCATTCTGATAGCCCCAAGAATACAGAATTTAGCTATGTCTGTATACTTGTAGAATTCCTTTATTTTGCTAAATAATATTCCAAGGAAATTATAATGATGTGTTATTACACACAGAGTTAGATTTCAGTAAGAAAAAAATGACATTAAAATTGGTATTGCCCAGTTCATTAAAAAGCTGTTAATTCAAAATTTTTATTACAAAAAGAAAATTAATGTTTTCCAGTTACAAGCTATCAGAAAATGAGGAGTATTTTGAAAATCTAATCAAAATATATTTACCCAACTTAAAAACACTTTTTTTCCCAAGAAGTCTGATGCTTTGGTTTTGTTTCCAATCATGTCCTACATGTTATATGTCATATACTTTTTTTAGGTCAAGGTGATTCTGAAATGCAGTTCAAATGAGATTTACCTCTGAAATTCAATAACTTAAAGTCCACCCTGGGCTTTAAGGATTTTAAAGCCTACTCTGGGCTTTAAGGATTACTTTTTCTTCAAGAGAAAAGAAATAGCTATAGTCAATACTTTATTAGACCAAAAATATCTTAATGTCCATCTGTAACCCCAAAAAAGATACTTTTAAATATAAGTGCTGACACAACCTTAATTATAGAAGCACTAGAGGGTGATGCTATAATTTCATGTTATAAGGAATGTTGGAGAACCAGTTTAGCTTTATTAGGTCTGCTTGCAGTACAGCAATAAAATCATAAAGATTTCCCATTTATCATTTCTGACAGCCAATCAAGGAGTCTTCCATTTCTTAATGAAATGTGACCTCCACAATAGCTCAAAGTAAATTTTTTTTTAACTCCAAAGTTCCCATAATGCATATCATTTAAAAGAAATCTTTCCAGTTTCCAGAATAATAGCTAATTCCCACAAATATCATATCTAGTCTTTTTCCAAGTTGGGTTTTCCTTGTCTACCTTGTAAGCTAGTGGTCCCATCCTTTGCTTACTGAATATGTTATTTAAGGGGAAGCTTTAATTGATTAATATGACCTTTACATATATTGTGACTACTTACAAAGTCCTAAGTTTAGGCATATGGTTGAAACTTGCCACAGAAAGTCTAGTAATGTTGTTATTGTTGAGAGTGCTGTAGAATTAAAAAGAAAAGTTAAAATTTTTAGATACAAAATTGATTGATCATTTTATATACTAACATAGAGAAAATGTCTTGTACTATGCTTATGCAGGAGAGCTACCTGGTAGAAATGACACAGAGAATACACTACTCTATAAACAAGTTGATAAATAATTTTCATAATTTAACATGTTACTGTACATTTTGTTTTATTCAACATTTACTACAAATTTATGGCTTCACTCATAGCATGTTTGACTATTCACATTCTACTTTATGTACCTTGTGCATGCATGTCTATTTATGATATTGGTTAGGAAATAAACACGGGATAGTTACAGTTGGCAAATATGCCCAATTACATTTCCGTAGAGTGGCATTATGTGTAATTAGTGTCCATGAGTCAATAAGCGTATTTGAGTTAATATTCTCTTACTGAATTCTCATAGCAACAATACAGAATCATTCTTGTCAGGCCTTGGAACAGAGTCCTGATAACTATTATTTACCGCAGACATCAGCCACTGCTGTAATTTGAGTGGAGAGAGCTATATCTATATCTGGTACTTGTATCATGTGGGGATGAAGTAACTTGCTGTAGCACTGTGTTAAAAGATTAATCCATTCTAATGGTTTTTAGTTGCAGTAGCATATATTGGCCTTTGTTTATTGCTGTGTGGTAGCAATCATGGTTTCTTGAGGTAGCAGATCCAGGAATATGTGTGGTGAAGAGAGTTATGGTGAAAATAAATATCATCCTTACTTTTCCCACAATGCAACATTATTAGTTTTATTATTATTATTATTATTGATTATTTCTACTTCTACTACTACTCATTCATTCATCAAATATTTCCTGAATCGCTATTATTTTATGGTAACATGGAGTATTATAAAAATAAATCAGACATAAATCCTGTCCTAAAATAGCATACAGTCCAGCTGGGGAGATGAATTGGACAAATTACAAAAACTAGTTAGGCTAAGACATGAGCTTTCTTCACCCTTCAGAAAAATCTGGTTGTGATAAGAAAGTGGTAGAAGTTATCCCAGGGGTATACAAGTAAAGTGTGGACATGGAAAGCAATTCTAAGACTGGGAGAGACTGAAGGTACACATTGAGGTGGTGACTAAAGAAGGCAAGTTCCTCTGAAGGAGGCAGGAGAAAGCATCAGTGGTCCTGGTGGATGAAGTTGATATTGGACAAGGGTTTGAATGAGAGGTTGCAAGTTCACTGTAGGGCCTGAGCAGAGAACAGAAATGAGAGAAGCAGGCCACGTGCAAAAATATACAATGATGGGCAAGAATGATGGAAGAAAGCAGACAGTTGGGGATGGTGAAGAATATGGTAAGCTAGCAATGATAATCTCTCTTGTGGCAGATAATGTCCAGCTCCAATGGACCATTGACCTGCTGTAAGGGAGGGATGTCAAACAATCAGATTTTCCAAGGGAAGTTAGAAATAAAAAGTTTTAGATCTTTCTAATGTTTAAATAGTGGCAACTAATTAAAATATTTCAAACAGTCTGTAGACTACTTATGTTTGAGCTACACAAAAAATATTTTTGAGGCCACTTTGGGCCAGTTGGTGGCTCTGGTTATCAATGGTGCATTCAGAAGTTAAGGGAATGACAAAAACTTTTTGGTAAAACATGGCATGTCAGCTACAGACCTAGATCATGCATGGACCCTCTTTACTAGCTTGTTTTGCAATGTATTTAATTATATAAGAACTATTCTAAGTGATTTGAATTAAGTCAAAAAAACTAAACCACTTTATGGGGGACCTACAGAGCACTGGATTTGTTGGCTCAGTTTATCTAAAAGCTTTTAGCATTTTCCTATGTGCAGGTGAAATGAGATGTCTTTTTCAAATGCCATTAAAATATATCCTGATGTTTGAATGCAAAGGTTAAACTTCTCAATGGGATTTGCTTTCAGATGATCCCTTTTCCCATCTTCAAAATTTATACTGAATTAATATGGCTAAAATCTTTATAGTATACAGTATTCTGAAATATAACTTTGGGAATAAATTGTTTTAAGTACTTCACACGGAGAAGACATGCATTAATTTTGAACTATAGTTTCTTCTATCTCCGTGCAAAGGAAAATTTTCACTGAATGCCAAAGACTTCAGTTATCAATTTGAAATCTTTTCTCAGAATGTTAGTTCACATAATGCAACTAAAGGAAGACATTATCTTAGTATTTTATTCAGTACTGATGCTGGAAAGAAGTACTGATACTGATACCCAATGACTGAAAAATATGCAGAACCAACAAAATTATTTTTAAAATTAATAATAAATATAAGTGTTAAGTATGATTACTTGTATATGTTACCGCTATGGTCAACTTCTATTCTGAAATAATGGAAACTTATATATTGTACTTATTTAGTTGTGAATATTTTCTCCCATGTGTAAGTCTATTTCTGTCTTCAACTTCAAGATTTTCTTTGTAATGAGTAAATATTCTAATACCAAAGACATCTTGATGTATAAATATTAGCCTGTATAATCATGGAGCACCTCTCACACTTATATCTTGATTTAGTCATCTTACTCCCTTACCACCATGCATATCGCTTGGCAGATAGTTTGGTATTTAGTGGATACGAATCACTATGATTAAATTAAATTAAATTATGTCCATTCTGTGAAAAAGAAAAACAAACATGTAAAAGCAGCAATTGAAGGGATATATATCATTTCTGAGTCCAGTGTCCAAAGAAAGGGAAAATATTGATCAAGATTTAGTTTCCAATGTTATTTTTGAGACGGTATCTAAATATTAAGAAAATAAGCAGTTACCTCTAAATCCTACAAATCAGAATCTGACAATAAACCAGTTCTCCATGAATGTGCAAGTGTTAAACTGCTTCCTTGCTTTCATCTACCTTAGATTTTTCACTTGACTTCTTGGACTCTATTCACTCTTTGTACACTCATATATATCCTAATTTAATACACTTTCATCAATGACTGAGGGCGATTACCTCATTTTCTCCCATCTAGCTTCAGTATAGCCATACATTCACAAATGGTTCAAAGAATTAAAATTTTAAAAAATCTAAAAGCCTTGGAATCTGAAATTTAAGGCAATGTGTACGTTAATGTTCCTTCATTATTTCCACATAAGCCAGTACATCCTAAAGAGTCACAAATGGTAAAAATAAGCAAAACAGACAAGTCATCTTTCTAGAACCCTTCTTAATGCAAACTCTCTTAAGCTCTTGACCAAACATTTATAATAGGTAAACTTTTGTTGTATTTCACAATTGATGTGGGCTTCATAAATTCTCGTCTTTTCAGTGGTCCAATTTTGGCTCATTTATCAACTGATTTTTCTAGGGGTTGTTTAAAGTATGAAGATTGAAAAAAAAAACATTTAAAGTAATGTCTGCTCAACTTTATAAAATTTTAATATAAAATATTTCAATCTTTTAAATTTACATTGTCTTCTATCATATGCTAATTTTTATTATTTCTTCAACAAACAAACTCTGACCAATATATACTTCTTTAAGATGTATATATTAAGGTCCTCAAAAGAGTTTCCAAGATTTTGGATTTCTATTTTAATTCCATGAACCATAAAACATCACCCTTTGGTGTGTTTCCTCCTTTTTGCTAAAGTCATTTTTTAGATATTTTGATTAATCATGACAATCAAAATGTATGAGATGACTGTGTTTTCATAAATGTACTGCCTCTGACGACAATGATATTAGTTTATAGAAAATAAGCAAATGTAGTTATTGTATTTGTGGGTAAAAGATTTCAGTGCCTAGCACAGTGTTCATTCCACCTTATAAAATATACACAGTAGGTATTCAATACATTTATGTGTATATATACATATATTGAATAAATACACTGAATAACTACATATTTAAAAATAATTTAAGTTTTTTGAAAACTTAATAACAAGGTAGTTTACGGGCTTCAATTCATCCAAGATAGTCAGTAAACTTTGCATAAAATGATTGGTATCATTCATATTTCTAGTTAGGAACATTGGTTTAATAATACATTTTTTGTTTGATCAGCTCTGTCTGATTAACTCTTGTGGTAGTCTCTTCATCTATGAATTTTAGTGACACTGACTATGGTTTTGCCATGAGACCACTACTATGAAATCATTCTAATTATTCTGACTCTGAGATACCATCAGTGAGCTTTGTATATTAAAAATGGTTCTGGTAAACAATTTAAATAGTGGTCTTAAAGCTAAAATGTATATGATAAGCACTTTGAATATTTTTCTGATAGAAACTTAGACCATTATCAATAGAAACAAAGGTGGCCTCTCCTGTAGTTAGAGAGTAGTCTATATTTTTATATTTCACATTTTATCCCAATCAATTCATTCATACACACATATCTTTTAAAATAATTAATAACTCATTACACTACACAGCTGGAAATTCTATTTTCTTGAAATTAAAACCAAAACTGTATAAAAATACTGATAAAGTAAGCCATTCTGGCTGAAAGATTAATTTATTTTCAGAATTATATTCCATTCCTGAAACTAGATTTATAAAGTAATGAATCCATTTTTTGTTGGGAAGAGGAAGGATTTTATGATTTCTCGATAACTTTTAACAAATTGACTAAAAACACACTCACATTTAATTCAATTTTAGATCTCTGACTAAATTTGTCAAGGATGAAATAAGGCAGAGAAAAATATTTTAATTTGTGGAGGAATTGTAAGTGTATTTAAAAAGCTACAAATGTGGATTTTGGCTGAAAAAATTCGAAAAATGTATAGGCGGCATATGATGCTTTAGTAACTATAGTTTTCATTAATTTTTGTAATTTCATTAAAATTAATAAGTCATTGATCAATAGAGGTTACTTAGTTGCCTCTAACCAATTTTGTCAGTCATGTCTACCCAGGGAGGAAAGAAGGAGGTTGCCCATTATAATTCAAGTCTGTATGTTGTATGTTACAAAGTCAGTAGTGAAGACTTGAAAATGGATCTAATGGGTGGCTTATTAACCTTAGGAAGCAGATTTCAAAGTATTCTTACAAAAATAATGTTAAATCACCTGGTTAAAAAATTTATTTTTTTAATGAGAAACTGTGTTTCCATTGCCTAACAACGACAAATTATTCCAAGATATCAGCTACTAAGAGGGTTTTTTATGTTATTTTTCCTATAAAGCTGATTTTACCTCAATATTGAGCAATGATAAATTCTATGAATCTTATAAAACTATTTATAAGAACATTTGAGTGACCTTAGACAATTTTACCTAACATACAGATATGGTACGCAAGGTTTTGCACACACGCATTTAGACTCTTCCCTGTATTCACCATGAATTATTTAAGGTATCTCTTGAGAGACTATTTTGACAACAAGGTTTTAAGCTAGCAGATAAGCTTCCACATTTGTTCTGTCCAGACACAAAGCCCCCATTAAAAGAGTAAGAGAAATAGCAGTACTTACAGCACTTCCAGGTCCCGGAGAGCCCTGAATGCCCCATCTTCAATACAGCTGATCTGGTTGTAATCCAGTTGCCTGTTAAATAGATTAGGAGAATCTATGTAGAAGGGATGGACAGTAGCTGGGGTAGGTGATGGGAAGTTTCCTGAAGGGTCTATGATACCCTGGACACACTCACTGAAGTGCCCTCACAAACACACTCATCTGCTTACGAATGTCATAAGCCATTCTAGCCTCTATGCCGCCACTGAAATCTCTTTTTGTTCTGAACTGTCTGTGCAAATAGCAGCCCTTGGAAAGCTCCAGTAAATAATAACTGCACCTTATATTAAATGCCATAGGAATGCAATTTCATTACATCAAGAAAAGCTATCCATTAAGAGCTTTCAGCGTCATCTTGCTGAAACAATTTCATTAAGGTAAAGGACTGTAAATCACTTAATGTCACATGCACCCCCTCAGTGACCTAACAGAATCCATTTATCAGAGAAGCTCAGCTGCATGTTAATTTCACTATCCTTGGCATGAAAGAGCAACACTACTTTTAGGTTTCCTTCTTTTAAAAGCAGTTTTCCTTCAAGAACTCCAAATCGAGAAAGGGAACCGACGTCCCATATAGCTTGCTCTTATTCCCAACCAGAAATACACTTTAGAAAGCTAGTAATTGTTCTATATTAAATGTCACTATTCTAGTAATTCACATTCTTTATCATTATATGTAAATGCTCTGCATTGTAAATACAGCATACTTTTGAATTAAGGAACTTCCAGAATTATATCGCTCTCCAGAAGATAGGTTTTAAAGTATTAAATAACAATTTTGTTTTTTAAAATGATGCTAATTTTGGTTAAAGCCACTAAGAAACATATACTACAGGCACACCATAAAAACACTACATGTTTCTATGGTAAAAAGCCTAAAAGCTGTATCAGCTAAACTCTAAATAATGCATAATTGAAGTAAATGAATCTTCCTCAATATCTTAAGGACTTGTTAAAATTCATAGTACAAAAAAAGAATGCTCCAAACTCGGTTATGTCTGCTTTTCCTGCTGCTTGTTGTGGAATTAAAATTTCCTTGTTCGTATTGAGCCTTCTACTTGGTTGAAATTAACAGTGAGGTACTATATTGTATCTGTACTACACTCTTTTTTTTTTCCCCCAAACAAGCAGTTGTTGTTTAAATATAGTAGCTTGAATGTTAGAGATGTTATTATTTCAGTTAAAAAAGTATTTTAATGTTTCACTTGAGATAGAAACAAAATGTTTCATGGAAGAGGCGAGTTTTCAGCTCTGCAGGCACTGGGTGAGAGAATATGGATGAACAGGAGTAAGATTATGATCATAATACAAATGTATCCTGTCCTTGTTTCAAGTTCAGCATTCACTGAAAGGGCTAATTCATATCTGAGGTCTGTTCATAAAGAACTGTTTGAACATTTCTATAAAATAGTGGTTACTCTCACAAGACTAATGAATAAAGGTGCAATGATTTAATCCAGTGACTTTCAGAGGGGCCTCTTCAAGTTCCTCACTTTAGAAATTATGTATATAGACAATGTCTCATGAAATATACATCTCATTTGTAAGAAGATCTCTAGGGGACACAATCATACACAAGGCTACCTTGATGTCATACAAATGGTACAATTTAGGACATGCAATATTAACAAAGGTGCGCCCCAAGGAAGATACAATTTTACTGCTTGTATAAGCCTTAGTTTATAAAACTTAAGGTTTTCCCTAAATCATAGCTAACATCCATGCTACTACAATAGCCTAAATCATTTCTGCTTATTAAGACGTAATGTAGAAGTATTTTATTTTCTAAGAAGACATTTAAAGTCTCATGATGTAATATGGTTGCTGTGGTTCCAAGAAAACACTTTCATTCTTGAGTACTTTTGATTTTTACAGATTAAATTCATTTAACAATTAAGTTAATAGCCTTTTTATTTTAAAGTGATATATCTATATCTATATCTATATCTACACTACTATTCTCTAACCTCTTGAACAATTTATCAAAGCCATTTAAATTAGTACAATGGCAATAAAGTGTTACCCCTGACACACTACAAAAGAGAAATTGTTTCCAGACAAATTGGCAAAATCTTTTAATGCTATCAAATTTGCCTAATGCAGTCTCCAGGTTAATCTGTAAAAGGGTGAGCTGTATGTTTGCCCATATCTTATTATCCTTAGCTGTCAATGTATAAATCAATGCTGACACAGCTTCTTCTAAATCATGCACACGATACACAAAGGGGAACCTCCAGCATGCCAGAAAGCACTCAAGCAAACCTTGTCCTACAAGGACTGGAAGGCCGACAACTTTCCTTACAGGAGCAGAAGTTGAGATGCTGCTGGAAACTTTGGTAATTTCACTGTTCTTTAACATTGCTCATGGTTACACGCTTCTTCATATTCTTAACAGAAATCTAAGCCCTTATTGGTGCTAAACCATTAAGAATATTTGGTTTCCATAGGACTGATGTTTTCTTTAAAAGTTCTCTGAATACTGTTGTATCTGAGTCCACATATTTCCTGAACATGAAGGTATTTCATGAAGTTACTCATACGAAAGGACAATCCAAGTTAAACAAGTGAATAATTCTTACATCAATCTGTCAATTTTGTGATATTCAAAGGAAGGTTTACACAAAGTGTTGCGCTGGTATGACTGCTCATGAGAAAATCTCTCCCAACAGACCTCCATTTGTCTGTATGTGGTTCAAGATAAACAGTGTCAAAACTACGCAACAATGTAATTTATTTCAGAGTTTCTGGACTACTTAGCCACACTCTTTGTTTTGCCCTGCTCATTCCCTTCTCCACTACCTTTCAAGCCCTGCCTACTTCTGGCTTCTGTAAACAGGAAAGGATCTGTTCTCTGCCATACCTTTAGTGACAGGCTGGCCTTCTTTAGATGTGATTTCCAATTGTGCCATGAAATTATTCTGAATTAAGAAAACAGCAAGGAGACTTTTTCAATTCTCCAAAAAAATTATGCTTCAACTATTCACTAAGACATAGTGTAAATTTGCAGATCATTAAAGAGATTTGGATGTTAAGGGCAGAAGTATCATAAGTGGTTTTTTTCAGACCTTTGGCTGACCTAACTTAGCACATACTTTTGTGTCTTCGTCTCCCTTATTTCCTGACTCCAATCTTCCCTTTGGCTTCTATTCAAATTCCAAATTGCCTTTCTATGCAATCCTTTGCTGTCCACGTGTGTACATTTGTGTTTTGAAGAACTGCTTTAATCTCATGGAAATGATGGGGTTAAGTAGAATAATATTCACGATCTTGGCCGCGAGCAGTGGCTCACGCCTGCAATCCCAGCGCTATAGGAGGCCGAGGCGGGTGGATCACCCGAGGTCAGGATTTCGAGACCAGCCTGGCCAACATGGTGAACTCCATCTCTATTAAAAATACAAAAATTAGCCAGGCGTGGTGGTGGGTACCTGTAATCCCAGCTACTAGGGAGGAGGCAGGAGAATCGCTTGAACCCAGGAGGTGGAGGTTGCAGTGAGCCAAAATCGCACCTTGTGACATTGCACTCCCACCTGGGCAACAAGAGCAAAACTCTATGTCTTAAAAAGAAAAAAAGAAGAATATTCATGATCTCTCAATATTAACATTCTTTTTTTTTTTGATGGTAGGATGTATATCTTTGATGCCCTAGAATAACTCTAGATAGTCCATTTTGATTTTTACCAGCACTGGTAAATTTCATCTTACATAATGCAGTGTGTCGATGGACTCCATACATTAAGAGATACCACTCTATGCCTCACGCGCAAAAAGTTCTGAAGCTCATCTGATTTTCTTTAATACTAAAAATAATTTGTCCTAGTTTCAAATTTTGATTTATTCTGGGTGTGGGGGACAATATACAATCTCACTAAATATAAATTTTACAAATAGGTATATTAAATGACAAAACGGTTAAACATTTGTTTACTTGGCATCCTGAAACAGAGATGCTAGTCCATCATTTAGGTTTTCTTAAAGAATTTCCTGTTTTATTCTTTTAAAATATGGATATCATACTGCATTTGAATTACATATACAACACTCAGATTAATAACATATATAAAACTGCAATAATTTCAATCAGTGTGTTCCTACCCATAGCAAATTCATGTTTCACTGCAGCATCCAAGTTATAAGTTCTCATAACTAATAGATTTTTTGGTAAGAATTAGATGACACATAAAATGTACTTAACTGTAACAATGTAGAACATAACAATCTTTAATAATTTCTAAGCCAATCAGAATCTCTCAGTGTCTCAACAAAATTATTATAACTATGCTCCAATTTTGTATTGTTTTGTTTCATTTAAGGTGCTAGAAATAGTTTACTTCATGTTCATATTATTATTGTAAGATAGAAAACTCCAAAACTATAGTTGACTTAAGACACATCAAAATGGCTAAAATCAATATGAAGGAATAACAATTTTTCGCTATTGTCAAGAAACCAAATAAAACATATAAACCACATGGGAGAAAAAGAATAAAAAAGCTCTACATATATGAGCGTGGTCTCTTCTCCCTCTTCCCACATATGTATAAACTTCAAGTCAATACAAATGTCTATATATACCAATATTTATGCCAATCATGGCTCTTAAAGAGTAGCCCCAGATACAAATTATGATATAGATTATAAGAAAAATAAAAATCGATCCATATACATGTACATCCTTGACATAAGTTTCAGCAACTATATCCTTTATCTCTGCATAAAAGCAGATCAGTATTAACTTGAAAACTGGTAAAGAAAGCAATTAAGGTAAGGACCATGCTGAGGACCCCAAAGTAATTTACATTATGTGAGAATTTAATCCTTTTAAATCTTTCAGGCAACAATTTGCTATTCTTACAGGAATAAAGAATCTCAGTTTTTATAGGAATAGCTTACGGTATAAAGTTAAGTAAGTTTGTCAATTTGGGGGGAAGAAGCAACAGATAGCAGTTGTAGAGATGGAGGGCGGGGATCCTATTTTAACATCAATTGAGGGAGGGACAACTAAACTGATGTTAAGTCCTAGGAATTGTAAGTAAACTAATCAAAAGTGGTAGAAACTGAAAATGATAATAATAATTGCTAACATTTAATGAATTCATAGCATATGGCAGGGTCTGTAGATACGTCATCTCATTATTCCTCATGATAACTTGGGAAGGAGAAATTAGCATCATCTGGATTTTGAGACTGTGAGGCTCACCGAAGTTCAGTAAGTTATACATGGCAGATAGCAAATAGTCTGTGAAGTTTTCATTGGAATGGAGATGTATGTGTTGCCAGAACTCTCTCTCAATACATAGTGGGTCAGGAAAAAGACTCAGGAGCTTTTTGTTCTCCAAATGGGGGTTTCGGCTAAATCAGTGATGACTATGGAAGAGACCAGCAGAGGAAAAGTACTCTAGAATGTTAGAAAAAACAGATTATTCTAGGCTGATGTAGTCATGAAATAAAGGGGGGGAAAAAAACCCCAAAAAACCTTAGATCCTTGAAAAATGGATACAATCTAATAAGACAGAAAATAAAGTGGGTATTTCCCATGGAGGTAAAGGATCTATCAAAGAATAGTTGTGAGCGGAGGCACTACAATGTTCACAGTGAATATCTGCAATAGAGAGGCCATTCTGGCTTGAGCAAAGAGCTTCTGTACAGATTGAAGGGAAGAAGGGGCTAGGAGCCTGGGTCAAAGTCAGAATATTAGGACCAATCAGAATGCCTAAAGAGACTGGATGTTACGGCATTTAATAATCATCTCTGCTCTTTCACGAAAGAGTCTGTAATTCCCATAGATACTGTAGAACTAGGCAACATTCTGCCTAGTTCTAGAGTTCCTGTATCTAGGATACTATAGATACTACAGAACTGGCAACATTTGGCCCTATTCCCAGGGTTTTGCCATAGTGTCTATAACAAAGGCACTTTAAAACAACTTTTTAAATAAACTGAATACTTTTAAACCATGTAGTAATGGGATAATAAACAATACTTCATGAAAAAAATCTGGCAACCTTTTTAAAATTATCTAATGAGAATATAAACTAGAGGTCATAATTCAATTAGCAGGCTATTACAGGAGTTCAGGGGTCACAAAGTGTGCTGTTCAGTGTTAAAGATGCAAAAAATCAAAGGTCCATTCTGTCTTATGAGATGATATAGCAGCCACGGCACGATTATGCCAATGCATATTTTGTAAATATGTGAATTGAATTCCCAATTACCGAATCAGATTGTCTTGTGTTTTGTGTTATTTTGTTTTGTTCTAGAAAGGATTTATCAAGAAATATTGTTAGATTACATTTTTACATGACAAAATGCATTATTGAAGAAAAACTGCTGAAAGCACTCTGAAGACAAAGCAAAACGCAAACATGGAGAGGTTATTGGTAGCAAACTTCATCATAGTTGTTGGAGATTATCACAGTTCGTTGTGCTTTCAGAGGGAGTGCAACCGGGCAAAATACAGGACCATGGACAGTTCCCATAGCACTGATGGGGACTTCTGCTGAGCTACTAATTTTTCTTTTATATATGAATGCCTGAGACAACCCCTTTTTATTTAGGTACATAGGAAATGAAGGTAAGTTTCATTTCAGAAAGGCAATAAAAGATCTTACCTTCATTTACTATCTATCTAAGTAAAAAGCCCTCCCTACAGGTTTGTTCAGAAGGTTCTATACCACACTGAAGACCTATTTAAGAGTAAGGATAGCAATCCCTATGGATGAGAAACCAACCTACCATTTACAGTCTCTTCAGCTTCAGGTTTACTGAAAATACTCTAGGAAGGAGCTAGGGGCATGGATACTTACAGTTTCAATCTGATACCAACGGATTTGAAATAAAATCCAATGAATGAAACAGAAAAACTAACAGATTAAAGAAGACATTTTGCAATTATGACTTAACTTACATGACAAACCTAATGAGGTCTTGCATTTGCCTGGTAAAATTTACATACCCTCTTTTCTCTGTTTGTTACATACTGATTCTATATCAAGTGAGCAACCCTTGCTCTCTTATCATTAGGAATTATGTAGATGACAGTGAAAACTAGAAAAGAGATATTTAAAGTGAGAAAAAAATTTAAAATATGATGAAATATGTAAGTATCTCTGTGTATCTGGGATAGAACCGTGAGTTTTCCTTCTATGGGTTCTAATGGATCCAATGATACAAAACTTGAAAATGACAGAGTTCCAACAGAAAAACAAAATTTCTAACTGATGTAAATAGCTCCGTAACAAAACATAGATGAACTGTCTCTATCCTGTTTGCCAAATCGTTTTATGTTAATAAATAATGTATTCCAAATTGGGCGACTTCTTTCCTAAAATGTCAGAGGAATATATATATTTATTGTCCAAATGATATTTTTGCTTACCTAAAGAGAATCATGCTGAATCATCCTGTGACTCAAAACCTTGTCTAAAAAGTAATGCATGTACAAAAAAGAATACAAATATTTTCCCCAACATATTTTTTACCAAGAAGCACTTTGTTCCCTGGAAAAGGATTATAAGACTCATAACAGACATGGGGTTAATGGAATTGAGATAATGCAAGCAAGTTGGAAAGAGATATATTTATTTATGAAGAAAGAATAGTAAAGTTTCATTGGCATAGAGGATGCACTTTGTGGATGTATGGCAAAATTAAAGAAGCAAAAAGCAGGGGTGGTTTATTTCACATAGTACATTTAAAATACATCCTATTTGAATTTAATTAATTTAAGTAATCATACTGAACTCACTAAAAAACTAATGGTAAAGTAAATTAGATTTTGTTTTTGTGATGTGACTAAAAACTAGTGATCTAGGTAATTTTAAAGTTTATATATTTGTACCTTTTTTCTTTAATCTTAGGATAACTATAAGTAAGAATGTTTTATCATAAAAACAAAAGACTTTTGAAATATTCTGGTACTTACTAAGTACTATAAATTCTTCAAGAATAAGCTCATAATTCTTGCCAGTAAAGTGAGATTTAATTTTAATATTTTTCCAAATTATCAATTAATGGAAATGCCTAATAGATACTTGAAAACAAATCAGTTGCACAATGTAACATGATCCTGCTCAAGATTTGTTTAGAAGGCAGCAAAGGCTTTACTGCATCAGTATTAAGGCTTTTTAAATATATATACATATTTCTAAAGAAAATTTTCATAAAAAATTGGTTTTATTTTGGTAAAGCATCAGTTGATAATGATATGCTATCAATACTTTAGTTGATATTTGGTTTGGGACTTTAAAAACACAAATGTAAATCCTAATTATAAACATTATAATTTAGCTGATATTTTCATATGATCTTGTTATTCTCATAGCATACCTCACTGTCTAAAATGTCAGGGAAAAAAGTAGCTTAAATTGTGGCTGGAGAAAATAAGGTAGCAAAAGAAAATGTAAAAAAATTTAATCCAGTTAAGAAATGAATAGAGAGAAGCAAAAAAGTTATGAGAAGTCCTCCCTGGAGATGTTTAAGAGCAAGATAAATGTCCATCTGTTTAGAATAGTTTCAGTGTGGCTTGCCTGGAGGAAGGGGAATGAGATCTGCTAATCTGCAAAATTTCCACAGCATCAATTCTGTATTGTTGGGATACCGCCTTGAGCATATTTAGACAATCCACAAGATTAAAGCAAATGCTTTTAGTGAAAATCTTGTGAATGCTGGAATTTGCTCTAAGGCCTGAATGTGGTAAATCCCATAAACCTGTTACAGTGCATCAGACCAGGCTTTTACATAGTGCTTTACAAAATATGGCCTGAGCAACTTCTTTTTTCTCTTTTACTCTCTGAATAACTCTGAACAGTAGCCACGATGGCACCACGCAGGGTTTTTCAACTTGTAAATGGACATACTAGAATGATACATGGGATGAAGTACTGTATCTTCTTCTTACACCAAATACTAATAATATTAATAATGCTAATATTAATGGAAATTTATTGAGTCATGACGATGACTTATGTTCACCAGTTTCATAATAATAGGAATTAAAATTTACCCTCCATTTTAATAAATTTTACCAGATAGCCTTCCTAAGTTTTAGTGATAAAACTAAATTTCATACAAACCTCATGAGATTGGAACTTTTTTTTGAACAATGTAGTTTGAACTATTTTTTAATTCTAGAAAATGCCTTTTAATGTAAAATTTTTATAATATTGCAGCTGTGATCCTAATTCATAAAATAAACCTATACATTCATTGTGATATTTGAATATTTCCCTCATTGTCTTTCACATTGTTACACGGAAGGCAATGAGAACAGTGGGAATAAATTGTTCTTTTGATCAACATCATTCATCATCCACATAGTTTCTGAAACCCCCTTTCTTCTGTAGAAACATAAGCCCCAAAGTTGAAATAACGTAGATGCCACAATACTCAGCTCCCCCCATATTCAGATCCCTATAATTCTTACCACTGCTGCTATTCAGGATACATACTGCTTTGCCTTTAAAAAACAGGGATGACCGGGTGCGTAATACTAGCACTTTGTGAAGCCAACATGAGTGGATCATTTGAGGTCAGGAGTTCAACACCAGCCTGGCCAGCATGGTGAAACCCCATCTCTACTAAAAATACAAAAATTATCCAGGTGTGGTTGCAGGCACCTGTAATTCCAGCTACTCAGAAGGTTGAGGTGGGAGAATCACTTGAACCTGGGAGGGAGAGGTTGCAGTGAGCCAAGATTGTGCCACCGCACTCCAGCCTGGGTGACAGAGTAAGACTCTGTCTCAAAAAAAAAAAAAAACAAAAAAACCAAAATCTGGGCTTGGGCACATTCCATCACTTACATTACGCACAGACACACACACACACACACACACACACACACACACACACACACAGAGTGCACTGCACTATGGTTTTACTCTTCTAATCTAACCATTCCCTGATAACTTCAAGTGATACTTTTCTCTTTGCTAGCACCTACAGCCCTTAATGTCTTGTTCAAAAATCAAGGTCTTGTATATATTCATTTAGTACTTTCTAGTATATTTTCTTTTTTCACTTTGTAACTTCATGTCAAAATGACCTATAAAAGAATAGTCATATCTAGTCAATATTGCTAATCCCTTCATGTTATACTTTCCTGTCTCCCCTTACAATGCATTTTTCAGGGTTAACTTTTAGTATTTGATTTGTCAAATACTTGCAAATGAAATACTATATTTTCATAGCATTTTACTGTTTTGAAAGGTCTTTCATACATCTTCTTTCCCTAATAACCATACCAAACCCAAATAACTATTGTTTACTTTATAAAAGTAAAAACTGGCCAGGCACGGTGGCTCACACCTGCAATCCCAGCACTTTGGGAGGCTGAGGAGGGTGGATCACCCAAGGTCAGGAGTTCGAGACCAGCCTGACCAACATGATGAAATCCCATCTCTACTAAATACAAAAAATTAGCCAGGCATGGTGGTGGGTGCCTATAATCCCAGCTCCTCAGGAGGCTGAGGCAAGAGAATCGCTTGAACCCGGAAGGCGGAAGTTGCAGTGAGCTGAGATTGCACCACTGCACTCCAGCCTGGGTGACAGAGCGAGACACCATCTCAAAAAAAAAAAAAGAGTAAAAACTAAGGCTTAATGAAGTTGACTAATTTGCTCATGCTTGCAAGTCCAAAAAATAACAAAATGTTCTGAGACTCCAGTCTTAAACTCATCTAACTGCATTAATAATTTAAAAAACTCATCTAACTGCATAAATGATAATAAAAAATCTTTACATTTTGAGAAAAAATTATGTCTGTGTTGGAGAAAAGATTTGAAAACTTTGCTAAATCAACATCCCATTAGATAGAACACTGACTAACCTCTGTTATCTCTAAACTTTTAAAATCATATATTTTAAGGATAAAAACAAAATATATAAAGAAGAATCCCATCACGACTGGTCCCTACTTCCATGCGTATCCTTAAATGTGGGTGGAGAGCCACTTGTTTACTTGGATTCCCTGAATATCTTTACTAAGAAGATTAAAAGCCACCTGTTTTCAGAAATTAGAGGCAATTCTATTGTATGATTGCAAATAGCATTACTAAGGGAGGGTCAACTGTAGCTATTGCCGTAGTTTTACAGCTAAGTGAAGGCAACTTAAGTAAGTGTACATAGGAATTCCTGCACACTGTTCTGGCCAGGTAGATTTGAACACCATGTATCACTGAGTCTGCCTGAAGACTTCCCGAAGCCCTAACTAGCAAAGGTAAAAGGAAAGCATATAAAATCATATTAAATTGAGCACCCATAAAAACCTACAGCCATGGTTTTAATGGCTTTATACATTTATACCTTAGAAGCTTGTAGTTTTCTGTCTTTACCTGTACATTTAGAAAGTACAAGTTTAAAAAAAATCATTTACTTTAAGGAGAAGACATAGAGGCCAAAATCTGTGGCTTTATAAACAGTTGTCTTCTTTGACAAGGGAAAACATCTGTCTTACTTTTGCTATTGAAAAAAAAAAAAGGCATCAGATCCAACCATGGAGAATTCTGAATATAAGTTAATTCTTGAAAAAGTGCCTGCCCTGTTTATTACTAGCTAAGAAATATTAAATTCCTGACAGTTAATCTCAGTACACAGGGGCTTTTCTCCCTTATATTCCAAACCAACGTAAAAGCTAAGAAAAACATTTATGTCCTAGGATTCATAGTCTATCGAAAACCATTATTTTTAGAAGCTAATATAGCAGTTTAAAATTGAGAGAGAGATATATTGATATTATGATTGTCAATGAGATCTTAAATCTGATATGTACCTTTAGAAATATAGGCACTTTAAAAAATGCTTATAATTGAAACACCAGACTAAAGATTTATCGAAGGAAAATACAGAAATTCACTTTTAGTTTTTTAAAGGATGCTATAAATATATTCTTTCATGAGGATATGAAGGAAAATGTAAGAAAAACATTCACACAAAGGGAAATACATAATTTTGTCTTTCTCATGCTTTTGGTATTTAATGAAAAGTATGATCTTAAAACTCTGGAAAAAGTTGTAGCTCTAGGCTACAGGTGTCTCTAAGAAGAAAATATTATCACTATTTCCAGAAAAGAATAGTCTATATTCTTATAGTACTTCTAGCAATCTTGAAAATAGAACATGGCAGAACTGGCCCAACAATAAAACTAACAGTTTTATTTCTAATAAACACCAACAGCAACTAAAAACATAGTTACTAAAGTAAGCTGACAGAAAAAGTGGGAAAAAAATCATAAATACCTGTGAATCAAATCACTTCACAGCTTTCGAAAGATTAATCACAAGGATTAAAGACTGAATTTAATGATGACTTGTTTCCAGACATCTTCTAAATGAGCATCTCGTCAAACAGCTTGTGAAAACAATTGTCAATTTACTGTTACAAGGTCTCCTTTCTGACACTTTATTTAATATAAACTTGACTTTGAAAATAGATAGTAACTTGAAACACTATAAATTTAAAAATATATACTTACAAATTTTTAATGTCAACTGCCCCACGGAAAGCTTTTCTTGGGATTGCCTGAATTTGGTTTTCACTGAGATCACTAAAAACAACAACAACAAAAAGGATCACGTTAGAGAATATTATTTAAAGATTATTTTAATCCAAATGTTTGAGAAGTTATAGGATACCAGAAAGAAAAAGAAAATCCTAAAAGGATCATAATTAAATCCATGGCATTATATGCAGTTTCTAATATAAATATTTTACATTTCTAATATAAATTTAAAAGTTGGAATAATGGCTTCTTGAAGTATGCTTCTAGATCTTTAATTTTATAAGAAACTATAAAATACGGTACTCACAAATTTAAGAGTCACTCCGTTTCTGTGTAACAAAAACATTTCTTTAAAGAATAGTAAATTGTTCATAATTCAGTTTCAAGGGATTCTGAGCTTTTAGTAGTTTATATTTCTCCAACACCCCTGGTGTAACTTTTAAAGTATATAAGAAAGCAGCCTCCTTAATTTCCCAGAGTGGAGTGGGTAAAAACTGATAAAACCTGGACAGTATGATTAAGTTTTCATAGTACTTCTAGTAATCTTGAAAATGGAACACGGCAGAACCGGCCCAACAATAAAACCTACAGTTTATGCATAAAATATTAATAGCAGGTTGATATAAAACCTTCTTTAAATAATTCTATTATAATCATAAACATAGACTGTCTATATTTGCATTTTAATTTAATTGAGAAATACGTTTTAATCACTGAACAAAGCACTCTGAGCTGGAAAGAGCAGTTTGTAAAAATCACTCATCTCATGAAAGGGATCATTATTTTTCCTTCAGAGAATTCCAACGCCAATTCTATAAGCTCACATAGTATTATTAGCCTTAACGAGTAGAATATAAATATGCATTCAAGAAATGTCAATGAAAGCAGAAAATTCTCATCTAGTTTTAAGTAACATTACCACATAGTAGAGTTGAAATATCAAACAAAATGAATTATTATAGCAACAATGATGGCATTAAAATTATCTTTAAAATTCTAGGATAACTGGTGCTCACAAAGAAATACGAAGCTACTAACCACAGGTGCATAGCAGATGAAAACAGAGCCATTTTCCAATATGAGGAGGCATATTGGACAGATTCATCCACATCCTCTCCCCCACTGCTGCTTATGATCTGAATTTCTTGTTCATACACTTGTGGTCGTGCAATAGAGAGAGAGAGAACTGGCAGATACAGAGATTTAGTGTGTGGTCTTGACCTTATTAGCACCAAGTTTTAAGCAATGAAGATTTGCATTTATATCTCAATATCCTCAGTGTTCAAATAAAAAAAAGTTTGCTAAGCAGTTCGTAAAATATATACTAGTCTATCTAAAGAGGAAAGGTCTATAGCACAACAAATTATTTCAAACAATAAATTTACAAAATGTGCTTATGTAGGAGTTAAGGCAGCCATCCATTTCCTTAGTGATGTAGTGTGTTACTGTTTTCAATAGTTTCAGTATATCCCTAAGAGTAATAATCCTTCATTTCCTTAAAAATTGCTTATTTCTCCAGTTTGCCATTGATTTAGATTGACTTTCTTCCTTTGCTTAATTACATCAAGTTAAGAATATTTAACAATATATATTTAAAAGCCTTGATGACAGAAATAGTGTTCAGAGAAGGCAACAGAACAAAGAGAAAGCGAAGAAATATAGCAGACACAAAAATAAGTAATAAGAAATGAGGAGGAAAACATTGCATTCAAGAAAATTTGAATCTGTTTACAATGCCTCCTGAAAACTATATAGTAGTGTTTCTACTGTTATATCTTCGCCAATTCCATGTTTTCTAATCGCTTATAATTTTCCACTTCAAAGACCAAAAAAATGCCTTTAACAGTGTGTAGATGAATAAAAATGGCAGAGGTGTTTGCTCCAGACTTTGCCTGCTCCTAGGCTCTGCAGCCTTCCCCTTCCCAACAGCTGGGGCAACGTCATTCCCCACCTATAGCTTCAGTTCTGCTCAGTCTCTATGCACGGTTTTGTCTTAGAGTAACGGAAGTAGGGTGGGCTGGGCAGAAAGGGAGATGATTTTAGGTGGTTTGTAGAAAAAACAGCGAAACGCACAGTCAGAATGCCATTCCTTCTAAATTTGATTTTAGTCCTTCAAATTACCTTGACAGAATCCTAGGGCATCAAATATCTAAATCCTGCTAATAGAATTTTTGTTTTGTTTTGTTTTGCAAAAGTGTGAGAGTGCCTTGCTCAGAGCCTCCTTATTCTCTTAAGGCTAATGGTTTATGTGTGACTATGCCCTGAGTAGATGGCTCCACAGGCCACACTATGGGGTCTCAGTTCTGATGCCAAGGAGTAATTATGGATCCCAGACTCCTTCAGTTAAGTGGGCCATGTGCAACCACAGCAGGAGGAAGAAACTAACACATTTTTAGTACCTACTACATGCAATAGTTGCTTTTTAAGCAGAAATTATTACCTTATAACTCTATTTCCTTTATTCCTCACAACTACCTTATAAAATAGATACTGTTTCTTGGTTTTACAAGAAAGGAAACTGAGCTTCAGAGATGTTAGGTGTTTGTGCTAAACAATGAGACAAATTGTTAAAATAAGTATGTGGAAAATATAGGTAAATATTTAGCCAAGATTTAAGGATTTCTAAAGATGATTTCAGGAATCTCAGTATGTCCTTTCTATAGTCTGGAATTTAGAAGGTTTTTCCCTAACTCATCCTAGACTCTGACTTATTGTCATTTGCAAAATGATGCATTAGACTATGTTTGAACAATGATCTATATTTTCTATATATAGTCAACTGAAGGTTAGCAGTTATCTCAGTCCAACATATTGTTATTTAATATCTCCTCCACGTTGCAAGGGCTACTGAGTTGGGTAAGGCCAATTTCCTGTCTTCAGGAATTTTCAAATCGAGTGAAGATGAGGCGAATAGCCAAACAGAAGGAGGAATACAGTGAATTCCAAAAAAAAAAAAATATTGAGAGTCAAAAAAGCAAGAAAGCACTTGGAATAAGAAAAAAAAAAGATCATATGAATGTGTCAACATATAAAAGCAGGTGGACGGGGCAGAATAGCAAAAACCAGGGCATGCAAAAAGTACACTTTGTACTTTTTATTCCAGTAGTTTGCAGTCTGGTTTCCTAAGAGGGTACAACATATGCAGTGGAATAACAGGAGAAGGGGTGGAAAGGACAAATCAATGGTGTGCTGAGTGAGACATTACTGACAGCAGTGTATTGTTCTGTGAATTGTGTGGAATGAGCAAAATGAGTCAGAACTACTGAGTCAGTGGATGGAGCTGCCGAGGGAGGAGTCTGTAATTATATCACTAGGTAATAGAGTGTAACAGTGTGTTTCAGAGGAAGAAAATGGCTTGACTGGAGTTGATTTTTTGGAAGACTAATCTGGAAATTGAGTTTCAGACTTTGTCATACCAACTTGGGAATGCATCCTTATTTCAGCGGACAATGGTGTAGAGAGGAAGGTGATAGTCGGGAGGAGGACACGGGTTCTTCCTTAGATTAACTAAACTGGCTATGGAATTTCGGACAGATACATGGGGTCAAAGGTTCAAATTTAGTTATATTGAATTTGGAGGTCTAGACAAAGACTTATACAACAGCCGGGGAAAAGACAGTGAGAACCTAAAGCAACCATCAACCATCAATTCAATGCTTCCTTACTCTGGGACAGTTAGTGCATGAGACATATCCATACTATAAACAGAAAAAATAGAGAAGACCCAGAGTGATCTTAGGGATGCATGAAGAACCAAAACTTAGACGTGGATTGCATGTGAAGATGGATTAGGTAAGGGACAGAGACGTCACACAGGTCACTTTGAAGTTAGATGAGAGGACCATTAACGAAGTTGGGAAATCAAAAGGGCAATTTGGAGTGCAAATTATGATTATGGTTTTGAAAATTCTTTAAATCTAGTTGGAGAGATGTGATATACATATAGATATAGATAGATAGATAGATAGATAGATATGTATATATACATACATATGTATCACAGTTTGAGGACAATGAAAATAGTTTATGGTAAGTAAATTATAAGTGGTATCTGAGAAAGATAATCAAGGAGACAGATCAAAGAAGGAACAGTCATTGGCGGCTTGGTTGACCCAGGCCACCTTCCAAATAAAATGAGATCTTATGTGAAGCTTGTTTAAACTGATTAACCTTGGTAATTCTCAACCTTCAATGCTGGGGGAAGAGGTGGGACGTGGTGGGCGGCAGGAATGGAAGGAGGGAGGCAGCTTGTCAGAGCAATTGAGAACATTGACTTCAGGGCCAGATTATCTGAGATTAAATTCTAGCTCTACCATTTATTAGTCATGTGACCTTGGGTCACCGTGCTTACCATCACAGTGCCTTAGTTTCTTCATCCCTATTTCATAGGATTGTTAGGTGGATTCAATGAGTTCATACTTTTAAATTGTTCAAAAACAACTTGGCACATAGTAGGGACTACAGAAGTGATTTATTCTACTTGGAGACTCTTTTACGTGCTCCTGAGTGTACCTGCTAAATTCCCCAAAGATCACTGTAGTCGATGTGAGACATTTCTGATGGGAGTGCACTGTTCTGTGAACTGCGTGGAATGAGCAAAATGAGTCAGAACTACTGAGTCAGTGGGATGGAGGAGTTTGTAATTATATCACTAGCTAATAGAGTGTAAAAATGTGTTTCAGAGGAAGGAAATGGCTTGATTGGGGTTGATTTTTTAGGAAGATTAATCTGGAAATTGAGTTTCAGAGCAGGCAGGGAAAATGGGCAGAGAACCGTTATCAGGCAGTGTGTCAGAGAGTCAGTGGGTTTCCAGTGAAGTAGGCGATGTTTTTAGAGAACACTACGTAATAAAGTTAGGAGTTAGCATCTGGTGCAAATGTAAAATCTTCAATGGAAGTTAACATGGGTGTCTTCTCAGGGAGCGCTTACAGCCATTCAAGTTTGCTGAGTAAGCAAGTAACAATGGAAGAAGTGTTTGGAAAAGAGGAGCATGCTAACAATGCACAGGGTATTGGGGAGTTAGGATTGAAGACAAGAAAACTAGGTTAGTTTTGTTAAGAGGATACTGCAAATGCTCAGGCATGATACTATGGAATTTTCCAAAGATATTAAAAATATTGAGCACCTTAAACTTGAAAACCTGGTTTATTCATTTTTTAAGATCACAGAGAAATGAGGGGAGCTGGAAAGACTTCCCCATTCTGAAGCTCATCCCAAAGAAAAGATATGAAGAAGGGTGAATGTAAGCATTTTCAAATAGGAAGGGTATTAATTCCTGGTATTTGACCAATTGGAAAGATACAGGCCTCCCAGAGCCAAGTCTGAAAAGTGTCTTACTGGCCAGTCATGAAACCATGGAGATTCCCATTTTAGACCCTCCCCCTTCTACTATATCCAATTCATTCCCAAAAGTACCCCAGCACTGTCCCCAGTCAAGTCCCTTTCTCCATTCTCCAATGCCATGGTCACTGGTAGAAACTTTGTCAACACTCTTCATCAATGACTGAGACTCCAAACTGATCTCCCTGCTTTGACTTATGATTCCTTCCAAGGCATCTCCCACACTGGTACCAGAATTGTATTTCCAAATTTGAGTTTATATCAAAACAAGTCTTCCTGAAGTCTTCTCATCTCAGTTAAGGACACACCATCCATACCAACATTCAGACCAAAAACTCTAGAGTTCTCACTGACATATCACAATCTTTTACAATCGACATCCAAACCACCAGCAAATCCTCTCAGCTCTATTTTCAGAATATATCCAGAATCTGACCTACTGGCACCTCTAGTCCCCTGATCACACGTACCATCTCATCTTGTCTGAGTTACCTAATAGTCTCCCAACCATCTCTTTGCTTCTGCCCTTGCATTCCTAGAGCCACATCTAGTCACATCTCTGATGAAAACTACAGATATCTTGCCTCATTATAAAGAAAGCTCAAAGTGTTATAAAGGTTTACAAATCCCCCCCGCAAAAATCTGGTCAGCACACCCTTTTTGACCTTATCTATTTTTACCCTTCCTTTCACCCTCTCTATTTCAGTCACATTGGCCTCCTTAGAGTTACCTGCAAACTCTCATTCTCTTACTTCAGGACCTTCCTTGATACCTGCTGTGACTCTCTTTCCACCTCATTCTTTCACTCATGAATTTCATGCTCTTAATTCACCTTTTATATGATCTTCCAAATCGTTCAGCTTTTGCACATTCTCTTTTTGCCTCAAGCACCTACTTCCTATCACCATAAGATGGAGAATTAAACATTGTTCAAGATGCAGACCAACTCCTCAGCTGAGCCTAGTGCTAAAATCTCCATAACCTAACCTAGTGCTAAAATCTCATAAATGCAAATCAAAACCACAATGAGATACCATCTCACACCAGTTAGAATGGCGATCATTAAAAAGTCAGGAAACAACAGGTGCTGGAGAGGATGTGGAGAAATAGGAACACTTTTACACTGTTGGTGGGATTGTAAACTAGTTCAACCATTATGGAAAACAGTATGGCGATTCCTCAAGGATCTAGAACTAGATGTACCATATGACCCAGCCATCCCATTACTGGGTATATACCCAAAGGATTATAAATGATGCTGCTATAAAGACACATGCACACGTATGTTTATTGCGGCACTATTCACAATAGCAAAGACTTGGAATCAACCCAAATGTCCATCAGTGACAGACTGGATTAAGAAAATGTGGCACATATACACCATGGAATACTATGCAGCCATAAAAAAGGATGAGTTTGTGTCCTTTGTAGGGACATGGATGCGGCTGGAAACCATCATTCTTAGCAAACTATCACAAGAACAGAAAACCAAACACCGCATGTTCTCACTCATAGGTGGTAACTGAACAATGAGATCACTTGGACTCGGGAAGGGGAACATCACACACCGGGGCCTATCATGGGGAGTGGGGGTGGAGGGATTGCATTGGGAGTTATACCTGATGTAAATGACGAGTTGATGGGTGCTGTTGATGGGTGCAGCACAGCAACATGGCACAAGTATACATATGTAACAAACCTGCACGTTATGCACATGCACCCTAGAGCTCAAAGTATAATAATAAAAAAAAAAAATCTCCATAACCTTTGATGCTGTGCAAAGTACTAAGCCTCTCTCTCCATTTGCGTATCTGTAAGATGAACTCATATAAATATATCTTAGAATTGTTTTCCATAATTACAAATAAGGTTTGCATTAACAACATAAATTAGTATTTGCATCATTAGATAATAAAATTATTACATGATTATTTTCATTACTGGGGAGTCCCTTGTTCCCTCTTTTGAACTCTTAAGGTGACTTGCGCTGTTATTTAGTATAATTCTGTTATTTAAGTTGACATTTTTAGGTTTCATATACAAGTGAGATCATGTGGAATTTGTCTTTCTGTACCTGGCTTATTTCACTTGACATGATGTCCTCCAGGTTCTAAAAAAGTTGATCTCATAAAAGTAGAGGTTAAAATGGTGCCTACCTGATCTCATAGAAGTAGAGGGTAAAATGGTGCCTACCAGCGGCTGGGGGGGGATTAAGGTGAAGTGGGTTGGGGAAATGTTGGTCAAATAACATATATTTACAATTACATAGGAGGAATAAGTTCCAGAGATCTACTGTATAGCAGGGTGACTATAGTTAATGACAATATATCATATTCTTGACAAACGCTAAGAGAGTAGATAAGGTTCTCAGTACAGAAATGATGACTATGTGAGGAAGTGATTTGTTAATCAGCTGATTTAAACATTCCACAATGTATACATACTTCAAAACATCATGTTTGCAAGGAATATCTACAAATTTATGTTAATGTTTAAAATAAATAAATTTGAAAAAAATAGTTTTAATTGAATTCCTTTCCTAAATAAGTTTCTCTCCTGTTAGACAATATGATAAACAAAGGCAGGGATGTTAACTCATATTATTTCTGCAGAATTACTGGCATGTGGTAGTATACCATTGCCAAATGTTTGCGCAAGGGAGGCAGGGAAAGAAAAAGAAAAAAATCATGGCGAGGCACAGCAGCTCACACCTGTATCTTAGCACTTTGGGAGGCCTAGGTGGGTGAATCACCTGAGGTCAGGAGTTCGAGACCAGGCTGGCCAACATGGTGAAAACCCATCTCTACTAAAAATACAAAAATTAGCTGGTCATGGTGGCGAGCACTTGTAATCTCAGCTACTCGGGAGGCTGAGGCAGGAGAATCACTTGAACCCGGGGTGGTGGAGGTTGCAGTGAGCCAAAATTGTGCCACTGCACCCCAGCCTGGGTGACAGAGCAAGACTCCATCTCAAAAGAAAAAAAAAAATTACAAAACTTGGCAACTTGCAGGATGTAAGGCAAGGGAGACTTCTGTTAAGTAGAAGTCTGTAGTTTGAGGCCAGATAAGTAACAAAATCTGGCATTATAGACATAACCAGGGGAAATCAGGAAAGAAAACTGACTTCTGAGAGGACTTTTAAACATAATGGTATCAAGGCAACACAGGAGAGGAGAATGGCAATGTTTTATAAAATGTTGGAGATGAGAGACTACAGCTCAATAAAGGGATCAGAGACAGAAACACAGATTAAAGTCTTTGTATCATGGTGAGAACTGAACTACACGCTGCATACATAAATCTCCTTTCAGGTGATATACATCAACACATTTCAGATTTGCAGGTTATTATCCACAAGAAACTTATGCTTGGTTTACTCAAGATTTTAATATTTGCAAGTGAGAAAGTAAGCTGTGGTCTTTTCTCACCCTCACTCCTATTTTCTCATTCATGTATTCAAAAGCATTTATTGATAGCATAAAATCTGATGTGATCATTGCTTTATGATAATTCTGTTTCTTTCAGGGTATGTTTTTATCACCACCTTGACTGCTGCTTCTTGATTTATATGCGTCTCTTCTACATACGTCTTTCCTCTTGCAAATCTTAATAAAATTTGATATGGAATAAGTACTTTGAGCATTCTTTGTTGGATGTATGAATGAGTTCTTTTTAGGGATTATTGGGGCTGTTCCTCCACCAAAATATTTTTTTTTCTCCCACTGGAAACCCTCAGGAACTTCTAGTTCTCAGCAACTGAAGTTTTGTTGAACACAGTAATAATAATCTCTTTCATCTAATCTCTAATATGTCTCGATCCCAGCACTTCTTGTGGTTAATAAAAAGTGTCAATAACTTACTGACAATAACTGTAAAATTCCACAGATGGAAGTGTGAAAAAGTATGCACTTTAGAACTGATAAAATAAGGTAATACTCAAAGTTAACATTTATTGAGCAACTACTAACTTCCAGGGAATATACTTTATTGTTTCTATAACCAAGTCAGGATGTATTCTCTTATTTTTATTTTGGAGATGAGGAACTGGGGTTTGGAGAGGTTACATTATTTACCTGTGGTCATACAGCTAGTAAGCAGTGGAGCTGGGATTTGAACTTGCTCTGTTGTTTCTCAAACCTCCTATTCTCAAGCACTGCTATCCTGCTTCTTACAGGAGGTAGCTTCTATAGAGTTCTGGCTCTCTGGTATTACAGTTCAATCACCCTGGACCTGTGGTTTCAAAATGTTATTTGAAGATCACCCATAAAAAATATCTAGGGACATTGTTTTAAAAAACAGACTTCTGAGCGCCACTCCAGAAATATTAGGCGGAATTGCTAGGGAAGAGGTCCAGGAATCTATATTTTTAAGAAGTTTGCCTGGTAACTGTTATGCCCATGGTCTTCGAACCCCATGTTAGTAACCCATTGGAACTCCTCTGATAAATGGTACCTTCTAGTTTTTTTTGTTTTTTGTTTGTTTGTTTGTTCACAAACACGGCATTTGTTTATTTGCATCTAGTTGGAAGTTGCAAATGCCAACAGAAAATAAAAACTAGGAAGCCCCATTAAAGCCAAGAAGAGTGTATACACTCTCTGGACAAAGGAGAGAGCTGGATAAGAAAGTCCACTATTTTATAACATGAAATTTACCATTTCACCCATTTTGAAGTGTACAGTTCGCTGGTGTTAAGTACATTCACACTGCTGTGTGACCATCAAAGCCGTTCTTTTTGAGAGGTCACTCTAAAACCTCTTTTTTTGCCTAATGTGTACTGGGACAGGTCTGGAACAGATAAGTTTGAAAAGAAATCCTTGGCTCCACTCCACAAAAATTAAAACAGGTGATCAAGTGATCTTAGTCAAGTTACTGAGATTCTTTGACTCATGTTTCAGTTTCTCTAACTAGGAAAAATAATACCAACCACTGCCGCGTCATGGTTCCCATGAAGATCAAATGCTCCGATCTATTCCTTGTGAAGGTATGAAGTGCTTCATCAGAGCACACAAAGGCACTGGCCCATCTTACTTTCTGCACTTCCATTCATTCAATTTAGCTCACTTCAAGAATTATTTACGAAGGCAGTATGGGCCGAACACACTTAGAAGTGAAAAGATAAAAATAACATAGTCCCTGCCCTCAAGAAGTTCAGATCCAGAAAGGAAAAGTAGGTAAAGTGATCATTATGCCACTGCACTGATTAAAATAAAAATCAGTAAGAAAATATAGAAAGTCCTGAAATAATAAAGGAGGAAATGTACTCTGTTATTGCTTGAAGTGTTGGGGATGGCAGATGATCATCGAAAATGACCTTGCAATAGAGTTTAAGTTTATATATACAATATCTTTAGTATCTATACATTTTTTCTTGTCAAGGCTTTGCACATGCTTCTCTGTCTGCTTGGAATATTCACATGATGTCCTTTAATTGGTTAATCCTCCTACTCATCCTTTGGGGCGGGGCTTGAACATTCTCTTTTGTAGCACTTTTCTTTGAAATGTGTTAATACTGGAGTAGTTTTCCTTCCTTGCACCCTGGTAGAATAATATACTCAATTGATAGCATACTGGGTTGTAATCATTAGCTTCCTTGTTGACACATCCCATAAGAGTTGAAATTTCCCTAGGGACAGTGAAAACTTCAACATTGTATCCTCCATGCCTGATGCAATGCCTGGTTGTGGTCAATAAAACATGAAATTAAAATGCCCATCAATGATTAGAAAATTGGTATTATAATTATGGACATTACAATTCTCAAGGAAATTACTTATTTACCAGGTACTTGATGTCTTTCTTAGGGAATATTATATGAAAATGTCATCTGATACTCTGGCAAATTAAAACAATGATGAGTTGCTCTTTGGTTCCCTAAGATATGGTAGAGATATTTTTTTTTTCATGATCCAAATGTCTTTAATGAAATCAGGTAAGACAAAGGTGATGTCAAAGTTGTGTTAATATAAGTTAATATAAGTACCATGAATTTTAAGTGGTAAACAGTCTTTGAAAGCTTTTATTCAGCCTAAACTATAGTCTCAGTCTCAGTCTCAACTGATGGACTTTAAAATTCTTTAATTCTCTCAATACTGTGTCCAGGGGTATGTGTGAGTTTCATATTTAGTCAACATCGTATGGATACTAACCAGGAAATAATCATTTCCTGAATACCTGTGTCCATGACTTTGTGTCAGGAATTGCATTACTCATTATGAAGATGCATAAAAAATGTGATCCTATTTTTCTCAACAAAATGACTGCAATATACTGAGGAAGATCAGCCACGCATATGTGAGTAAAGAGCAGACATCAACTCATGAGGACATGCATGGAATACATGTGTCAATAAAATAATGGGATTTAACAATAGTGAGGTGGCATGCAAATCAGGAAATGCTTTTGAAAGACGAGGGCATTAAGCTGGCTCTTAGGGACAGTGATGGGGATGGTCTGGTAAGAAGGGACAATTATTTCTAAAAAGGAGACCACAATGGAAAGAAGAGACAAAGGTACGTTATGGGTGACATCACTGGGGATGAGGGCTAAGAAAATAGTGTTTGCTGTATTTAACAATTAGAAGGAAAAAAAGAGGTTGTGTTGGGATTCTGAAACACTGACTAGAGGACTAAGAAGTTTTCAGTTAATCTCAAAAAGAGCAAAAAATTAAGAGAACCCTTCTTTCACAAGACCTATTATAACAAAGGATGTAGGAATCTTTGTGCAGGAACAACTAGAGCACGACATCTAATTGTTTGAGAACAGCAAGCCTTGTTGTTTTCTGTCACCTGAACACAGGTTTTTCACGTCGATGTACATACTAAATTCTGACTTTGTAAAAGTGGTCTATAAATATAGCCAATCACTATGACTTCCTTCTAGAATTTACAGACTTCAAGTAAAATATGATTCTTGATCATGAAAAAAAATGCCTAGAAATAAAGACTTCATAAATAAAACTGTAAAACATCAACTCTTCACCAAAAAATGGCCCAGAGACAGAAAATTATTGCAGATGACTTTAACACTTTTATTGAGATATAATTAACATACCAAAAGTTTACCTGTGTAAACTATACAATTCAATAATTTTTTAGATTATTTATGGAGTTGTGCAATCATCACCATAATCTTAGGACATTTTCATTACCCCCCAAAAAACTGTGTACTCATTAGCAGTTCTCCCTTTTCTAACCTCCCAGGTTGTAGCATGTATCTGTACTCCATTTATATTTATTGCTCAATAATATTCCATTGTATAAATATAACATATTTTTGTTTATTTCTTGGCTGATGAAGGCAGCAGACTCTGTGAGGCAATTTTAAAATCAATAACTGTCTCTGCTGGGGACTAGTATATTTACTATTCTCTTTGGTTCCTTTGCAGCACTTTTGTATTTGGTCTAATATTTCTTAGTGTAATAAGAGTCCATTTATTAGAGCATGGCTATCAAAGAATGCCTACTGCTTTGGATGTCTCAACCCTCTTTAGATACTATATTTCTCTTAGAAGTCTTGTCTGTTCTGGTTCACCTCTAGACATTAGATTGTATTGTTCTTCCCTTAATTCTACCTCCATATACCCACAACAGCTCTGCAATGCATGATACATTCTTTTGATCATGCTAGCAGAATTTGAACAGACTATAGGAACACCTTTTAATTTGTTTTGAATTTGAGATGAAACTGTTTTCAAAAATGGGAACTGATATATTTTCCTGCCATGTCTATCACCACATATGTGTATCCATGCTAATAACAGAGCTGAATGTACATACTCCATAAAATATATATATATCCTAAACATGTATGTGTTTGTATATGTACACATGAAAGACAAGAAGTGGAGTGGGGAATAGAGAGACAGAGAAAAAGAGCATTTTTTTTTTTTTTTGTAATTGGCATGTCTTTGCTTCTTATTTATTCTAAAGATTTTTAAAAGGTAGAATGTAATGGCGTTGAAATACTGCATCAGCTTTTAACAAAAGAGCCAATACTGCAATGCTGCTATTTTATTGCCCACAACGTATGGTTTCCAGTTGGGTATCCCATTAACCTTAGAGTGCAATGATATAATTTTAATTATATAAATTGAAACAGCAATGTATAATACCTATATCATGTAAAAATGGATTCACTTTATGTGAAACTGTCTAAACTATGTTTCACTGTGAAGCAATAAATTTGCTTTAGATGGCAAACCGGCCTGTAAATTTAATTACTGGTAATTTTATTTTCCTCCATGGTTTAACCTCTCTTAGAGTCTGACCGAGAAATATCATAAATCTGTACTTCCATGGAGTACTTTGGAAACTACTGAGTAATGATAAATGTTTGCCAGATTTTAACTTTAGAAAAGCAAAGAAACATAAATGTGGATGGTAAATGAGTACGCCAACTTGTAAATATCATTACAGATTAAATTCCTAATTTGATTAAAAGTATATTTACTTAATGAAACTCTTTTTGTTCCTACATCCAAGTAAATAATATGTATCAGGGAAAAGAATTATTTTCATGTATTTGAAGATCCTAGTAACTGAGTATGTGTCAGAAAAAAAATGAGTTTCACATAAAAGAAATATTTGCATTCGTTCAAGAGAAAGACTAGTTACACGTAGTACAGTCTTGCATAGAATAATCAGGTATCACACAGGTTATGCAGCATGAAACTCATGGAAGACTGCGGAGAGGATTGAAGGTGTGGGAGGAGTGTTCACCATCAATACTTTCTATCCTTTAGAATTCCCTACAGGGAAGCTATTTCTAAAAAGGTAAAGGGGAAGCACGGTTATGAAGGGTGGAAATTAGTACATTTCAATGTTAATTCAATGTGACTTAAGATCGTGTGCCTTCGTGTGAACAAAGAGGAGAGTACAGTGTGAGTTTCAGATCCATGTCACTCAAATCAGAGTGCCTGAATCCACATCTGGCTCTGCCACTTACTGGTTTTCTGGGTAAGCCATTCAACCTCTCTGTACCTCCACCTCTTCATCTGTAAAATGGGCATAATAAAACTGCCTACCTCATGTTCGACTAGAGCTTGTGCAATGCTTGGTGAAGTGCTCAGCATAGAAAAAGTGCCTGAGAGATGTGAGACTTGCCAAGCCTGTGTGCAATACTGTATATTTCTGTTTGCTCCCTCTACTTTGGGGATAACTTGAGGACTGGACTTTTGCTTTAATTACATAACAGTTTCATCCCCGATGTATCATTTATTAGTGTTATGACCTTGAGCTGGTTTTTCTTTCTCTTTTAAACTTCTCTAAGCTTCAATTTCCTAATGTACAAATTAAGACTAACATTTAGAACACATTTCATAGGGCTGCTGGGAAAATTATTTGAGATATTAAGCACAGGGCCTTCCACATATTAATAACATTCAATGAATGTTACACATTACCATTTTAATGTGGAAATGCATATGAACAAATAAGGTTTTGGGAGATGCATTACAATTTAGGTAAAATTTTACATACCAATTATATCTATCAAAGTACAATTTAAGATAAAATAGAAAACCCTTTTTCACAGTTAAACATAGTATTTGTGAATTATATTGATGTCATTATCAATAAATACTTTAAACAATCCCGGTAAGCACTGAGCTATTTTAAGATACATCTTAAATTCAGAAAATTTAAATCCATCATATACAGTTTCTGAATTACAAAGAAGGATAATAGGTTCAAAACCTATATCCGGATGTATCATAATGTTCTGAATGTAAAAAGTCATTTTACAATTTTTGAAAGGCAATCTTAGGCTAATCTTTCCACAAAATGCACAAACCACCCTTGATTATGCAACTAGCAGATATTTTGAGGGAACTGAAGTCACATTCTCATGATATCGCAATTTCTGAACTGTATGTAAAAGAGAGTTGGGCACAGATACAAAAGCTGAAAGGCAACTTCTGGTTTTAAATGTGGTGGGCTACCCTGGGTGGGCCCTCAAGAATGGAGGTCTTGGGGGTGAGCACCGGTAACTCCAGCATCTCTGAGCTCTGTCAGCAGAAAGGTTCCTGCAGCAGCAGAGAGTGCTTCTCAATGCAGGCTGCCTGCTCTCCCAAGCACACCACCTTGATGGGCAGAAAGAAAATGGCCGAAGCACAGACAGCATTCAACACAATATGGAAAATCAAAGAAATGGCTGAGAGCTGTGTTGGAGTAAGAAAGAAAGAGAGGGGTTTCTTTCCATACCCAGGCCATATCTTAGGAAACAAAGATGAAAGAGAGAGAGAGAAAGGGTGATGGGGAGAAAGGGGGACTAAGTAAGAGAGGAAGGGAATAAGAGGAAAAAAGACAGCAGATGCAGAACATACAACAAAGAACAACTTGTGCAAAAGAAGGAAGAACAAGAGGACGGTTTTTAAAGCAGAGAGTTTTGAAACTGTCCATTTTATTTCTCTGATGTAATAAGCAGGAAGGTGCTTCTACTCTCAGACATTTTAAATTGCTTTACACCTATTATTCATTTAATATTCACAACACTAAGAAGAAGTAATTGATATCTCCAACACACAGACAAGGAAACGGAAGCTTAGAAAGATGAACACATTTGCCCCAAGCATTTAACAAGTATAGGGAGATACCAGTAGACAGAACAAAGTCCCTGCCTCAGGAAGCTAAACATAAAATGACACAGGCTGGATTTGCTCTGGCTTAAAAAGATACTTGATGTTTGAATGAGAAGAAAGTACAAATCCTTTGAATATGCACATTTAACACACCATTCCTATTTATCCACTCTGCACAACTGTTTCTTTATCTTGTGGAACAAAAAGTTCTGCAATGAAGACATCTCATTAATTCTACCTTGACCATGTCAGATCAAATGATTTCAATGAGACAAAATTAACTTTAACATTTTTAATGTAACTCAAATGCTTTGGTTGTTTTGCCAGCTGTCAATGGGTATTTTAACTCATCATACTTCTACTGAATCTCTTTTAATAACGTATGTCATAGCACTTCACAATATAAGTTGGTGGAGAACTGCATTCCAGCACCACCAACCCTTCCACTTGCTTGAAACTCAATTTAGATGCCAGAATAAACCCAGACACAGTTTTGCTGCGTAAGTCAATCTCCTACCCACCAAATCAATTCTGCCCAACTACTGTTCCAAAAAGGCACTTAAATCAATTTGCTACGAACGTACTGCATAAAATGATAAATGCACAAATTCTACTTAGCCATTCTACACTGATAATTAGCCCCAGTAGAGTCAAGGCTCACATTTGAACAGAGTTCTCTGTCTCAGTATATCTTTTTGAGGGTATTCACTGATGAAATAACTTCAACACATACACTATGTGTACATTAGTAGGAAATTAACCACCAACATATGAATACATTTCATTTTATAAGGGTTTGGAAAATTTTTTTATCTTAAAGGAATTCAATATAGCCTTTTCTGACTTATACTATTCCTTTTAGCTGCATTAGCTGGAACAAAGGAGACATCCTTTAAGGAATTAGTAGGAACTGACTGAAATTTGAAGGAAAAAGAAATCAGTGGATTAATTCCAAAGAAGTCATAACATTAACATTGGGGAGGGAAATGTAAAGTTTTTATTTACCCCCCCATGGAAAATGTTACATTGGTCACATCGCTAAGTGTGACTGAGTGACAGCTACTGACAGTGGAATGAACTTTAGGAAGGTGTAACGGAGATGATGCTGAGAGAGCATCAGAGCTGGAACTGGGACAACAGTGACCTCTGTCCCTGGCTAGGGCTTCTGGGTGACTTATAATATTGAAGAAAAATAAAACCCTTAGTGGAGGTTTACAAACAATGTGTCTGTATACACACCCACAAACCTGCATATTATAAAATTCTTATCCTTCTGCTTTGACTGAATTTGCATATTGTCGTTTGTTGTAAGATAGATTATTCTGAGCTACATACTAGGGTCTCCTTTTTCCTTTTCCTTTGTTACTCAAGTTAACTTTTTCATCCTAAACATGGATTCAGATGCTCAGACCGACTAGATCTTAACTGTGAAGTACCACAACATAACTTTCATTGTGTTACATACGAAGGGATATAATTCCAAACCAAATGTTGGATTTACACTATGGCTTTTCCAAATACAGCTAATGAATAAATACCTTATGCAATTCTTCATAGCATTTTGACTCACAGAAAAGCTGTCTAAAATTGGAAGAGGGTAGAAGGATATACTATTTGTATTATCTGCATAGTTAAAAACAGTGTACACAGTTGGATTGAAGTTTTCCTTCATCAGACATATTGCTAGGTAAAGTTTCTCGGTAGAGTAGATCTTTAAAAATAGGATATAGTCTCGTCTATTTGAAGTAGGCACGTGTTCTCTGACAGAATGTAAGGGTCCCTTCTACTTCAATGGTAATCATGGATTTGTTTGTTCTGATATTAAAGTCATATACCATTGGAAATGCAATGGAATGCAAAAAAGTGGAATAAAAGTGGAATAAAATATAAAAGTGGAATATAAAGTGGAATAAAATGGAATGGAACTGCAAATATCTATAATATGACAAAATACAAAATTCCAACATAAGAAAAACTGTTTTTAATGTCCCAATAAAACAATGCAGCCCCAAGCCATAGGGCACCCACATGGTTAAGGTAGTTGGAATAGGATTTAATATTAATTCTTGTCACAGCATTAGAGAGGATATGCAACACTGTTCTCATTTTACTATGGAGAGACAGAAATGTGCTTGATTCTCTAATGGTTGTCTGGAGATAAAAGAAGCATCATCAAAATACCATGAAGATTCAAAGTTACTCAATTATATTTTGATCAAGTTCAGAATGTTATCAAAGGTAATTATCCTTTAGGAAACTGAGTTAATGACACTGAAAAAAAAGAACGCACGTTCTTACTTACTAACTACACTCTCAGCAAGTTAGATATTTTAAATCATGTTTTCAGTAATCTGGGGGAAAAAAAACCACTGAGCTGTCAATCTTGAAATCACTGCAGTGGATTACACATTGTATTTTAATTTTCTTTGCAACAGTTATAAATCGAATAGTTTCAATAGTATTATTTTTTAATGTAAGTACTCTAGCTTTCATACCTCTTGAGTTTTCCCCATAAAGTTTCTAATTATCAGTTAATTTTAATTCCTCAACAGTCTAATTAATACCTATACTGTTGATGCTCTATTTTTTTTAAGGAAATCAAAATAAAAAAATGTTTTTTCAGTTGGGTGTGGTGGCTCACGCCTGTAATCCCAGCACTTTGAGAGGCCGAGGTGGGTGGATCATGAGGTCAGGAGTTTGAGACCAGCCTGACCAACACGGTGAAACCCCATCTCTACTAAAAACATAAAAATTAGCCGGGCGTGGTGGTGTGCGCCTGTAATCCCAGCTGCTCAGGAGGCTGGAGGCAGGAGAATTGCTTGAACTCGGGAGGCGGAGGTTGCAGTGAGTCGAGATTGCATCATTGCTCTCCAGCCTATGCAACAGAGTGAGACTCCCTCACAAACAAAACAAAACAGAACAAAAAACTGTTTTTTTTTCTGTCAATTAGATGACAATGGAATAGAACAAAACCAATACATTGTCTCCAGTTTTTAAATAATCTAACTCAATCAAAACATTCAATAATTTCCCATGGGCGAAGTGTCCCCATAAGTAAAAAAATAGTAAGCATAAGTGGAAAAATGAAACTAGGTTTCCAAATAATCCTACCTGGATTTCTTCCAGTCCCTGAGCATATAACTATTACTATTTTCATAGTAAAAATAATCACTTTAATTGAAAACAGTTGATTTAATTGTTTTTAATTGGTAGTAGTATAATTATTTATCTAATAATATTGAAATATTAGTATAACAAAAAATTAATTTTCAAGAAAAGCAACAAACATTCATAATTCAATAGAAAAAAATGTAAGTCCCTCTAGAAATGGTTGGAATATTTTTTCCTGTCACTCCCGAAGTAGAAGTAACTTTTAAAAATAATACTTCGGGGGCAGGCACGGTGACCCACGCCTGTAATCCCAGCACTTTGGGAGTCTGAAGTGGGCGGATCACGAGGTCAAGAGATCGAGACCATCCTGGCCAACATGGTGTAACCCTGTCTCTACTAAAAATACAAAAATTAGCTGGGTGTGGTGGTGCGTGCCTGTAATCCCAGCTACTCAGTAGGCTGAGGTAGGAGAATCACTTGAACCCAGGAGGCAGAGGTTGCAGTGAGCCAAGATCACACCACTGCACCCCAGCCCAGCAACAGAGCAAGACCCCGTCTCACAAAATAAAATAAATAAAAAATAATAATAATACTTTGGGAGCAGCTGCGGTGGCTCATGCCTGTAATCCCTGCACTTTGGGAGGCTGAGGTGGGCGGATCACCTGAGGTCGGGAATTTAAGACCAATCTGTCCAACATGGCAAAACCCCATCTCTACTAAAAATATAAAAATTAGCTGGGTGTAGTGGTTCATGCCTGTAATCTCAGCCAGTCGGGAGGCTAAGGCACAAGAATCACTTGAACCTGGAAGCTTAATTTGCAGTGAGCCAAGATCGTGCCACTGCACTCCAGCCTGGGTGACAGAGCGAGGCTCTGTCTCCAAAAAAAATAAATTCATAAATAATAATAATATTACTTTGGGATGCTTTACATTACCATTGGGCCATATAAAAGTGCAGGCTTTTAAAGAAACAATCAGTATATTTAGTACCTTTAAACTGGGGCATTATTAGCATTTCAATATGAGTTAATATCTCGAAGGATTAGGAAATAAATATATTTCTTAAGTGTTTCAGAAAGACAATGAACAACAGTTAGGTAGATAGAGATAGACTGACACATGGAATTTTTGAGCTCCAAGTATTACCATGTAGATACAGGCTTGGTAAAACCTAGCCTATGAAATATCCATTTTTTGTAACCAATCTTTTCTCTTTCTTCAGATTCACTTTCCACATTTTTCTACTGAGGAAAATCTGTGAATTCTTCTAATACTACTTTTCTTTCCTTTCTTCCTCCTCAAATGTCCAATGAGTAAAGTAGCTCAAAAACTCCAATGATTCTCAATGTATTGCTAACACAAAGCAATTACTTTTGCATTCATCGACTGTTTTCATGTGTGCACTTGTGTGTGTCCACGTGTGTAAGAGAAAGAGACAGTGGCTCTTTTAGGTTTTACTTTTTTTCTGAAAGCTCAACCTAGCCAGGCCTTGACAAACATAGACACTATGGATGCCGAGCTCTTCCGCTCCATCCCTCTCCTGCAGACAGGCTGCAGGTCTCCTGACCTTCTCAAACAGTTTGCAACCCTTTTCCTTAACATGAAACACAGGCTACAGCCTGCTCCAGTGATAACTTCTTACCTTTTAACTTCATCTTCTTCTTATATCAAAAAAAGATGTTAAAATTCAAAAGAGAGCAATGTTAGAATAAGTGTAACCTTGAACAGCCTTTTGACAATGGCCTTTTTTGAAATAAAGCTAGTCCTGCTATTATAACTCAGGGCGTCCCTCATGACTGATCACTGCAGAGCCCAGAGAGATCCTCCGCCTCCTCTAGCAAGGCAGTTGCATCTGCCTGATCCTTGTCCCTTGCTCACCAGCCTCAGGAATTCCTCACTGTCTGCCCTGGTCCTCACAGATCCTGCTTCCTTCCCATCTGACAAAGAAAACTGTTAGGCTTGAAAGTTGTTGCCAAGAGATTTAGGGTTTTTCATTATGAATTGCCTGAGGAAGCCAGAATCTTACGGATAATGTGTGACTAACGAGGAAGAGGGTTGATGTTTTCTGTCGAAAGGATGGCCTGCTGAAGAACCTCTCTCCCTTCTGCAAGGTACTCCCTCGAGGCAAGTGTTGATCAGGATCACTCTACTATGACGTTTCTATCCTGCTCACAATCCACATATAGCAAGGATTCCTAGATTTTTGCCTTTTGCTTTCTCTGCTGCCTTTGTTCAGTGAAAATACTAACAATAAATTGGATCCCAAACAAAAATATAATTTCATTTCATTCATAAACACGTAATATCATTTACATGATCTCATTTGCTACAACACAGGGAAGTTGGGGTACATGGGATTTTCTGAACATCTATTTTGATGGAGTTTCCTATTATCTGTCTATACATAGAGTTAATAGTTAATAAGGTGAATAGCTGGTCTTGAACTCAGGATTGCAATATTCTGTACCTAAAACTTAGTCAATTATTTGGAACAGAGAGATATGCAGAGGGGTGTTCTGACATAGCTATTTATTTTTCAGTGATGCATATTTTCTTTTATTTCTCCTTAATTTGCAATTTTGATATTGCCAAGTCTGTGGTTTTAAACACTGCCTGACTCATTTTGATAGTAAGGAAAGAGACATCTGAAAGGTTAGTCTTAAATACTGATTTTTGGCTTTCCTTGGCTACAGACACTAGAAAATCTGGATACAATTCCAAACACTTTCTCTAAGCTTCCCCTACGATTGCTGCTTCTCTCTTTCTTCTACATCATCTGTCATTTAAAAAGTGGTGATTTCTCAGACTTACTCCCCATTTTTATGTGGAAGTGGTGTTCAGGCTGGATGGGAACCATGTAACATCACATTGAGCTGATCCTTTCCTTACCGCAAAGTAGAGAGAATATGGTCTCCCATGGTAAAAGAGAAGAAACCGAGCTCATGGCCGAGATCTGTGGTTAATAATTCTCAGCTTCCCTCTTCAACAGCTTGCCTCCAGAGACAAACTGCCTTAAGTGGGCAAACCACTGAGAAAATTCCCATCTGACAACTGTCTTCGAAGAAGGGTCAAAGGAATTAACCCGTAGTTAAGGGGGCAAGGGTGTGCTTAAGTACTTTAAGCACACAGACAGTTGTTGTGCACAGAAATGGGAGCAGCTGGTTTCTATCTCTGATGGAGAATGAACAAGAGGAAATGAACAGCACTTCGGTAGGAAGGATGACTTTTAGGCAAGAAGGAAGAAGCCTCAGTAACATGTATTATGCATCCAGTAGGGCCAGGGCTTTGTATACTTTGTCTCTTTTAGCCCACTTGACATTCTCAGGAACTCAAGGAAACCACAGTTAAGAGAGTCACTTCATTTGTCGAAAGTTGCAGACGTAGTAATTGGTAAAACTTGTTTTTGAGCTTAATGTTATAGAATCAAAAAGTCCTTTCCGCTACCGCAATGGTTCTTAGATTTTAAGAGAAAAAAAGAGAGCTTAGAACCCCTTGGATATTCATGAAATCTGTGGACCCTTTCTTGGAAAAATATACATGCACATACCCACAAGATCAGATACGTGCTTTTATCTGCTTCCTAACGTAGAGAAGCCTAATAGATTCTCTGTACTAAAGTGTGCTGGGGATCAAGAAATAACAGCAAAAACTGAGTCTGATTGCAGCATAAAAGCAATACCCTGAAGCAGAAATGACAATGTCTAACAAAGAGGAGGTGGGTCTAATTCTCGTTCAGTTTTCTGACCCTCTATATATGCTTTTAAACATCTTCTTTAATGAGCATCACTATAGAGTTTGTATTTGTGGAAAATTCATTTGATTTTTAAAGATTACTTAAGATTCTTTTTAAATGGATCCAAATTCATAAAATAATGAATTCTTGAAAATATAATGCTCATGTAAGAAACATCTCCATTTAAGGTAACATATTAATATAAAAATAAGACTAGAAAGAGTAGTCTCCAAGCACATTGAATTACTGAAGTAGAAACCAATTTATCATTTTAATAGCAGATAATTTAATAACAGGGTTGGGTGCAGAGCTCTCTGAATTAATGGTCAGGAGAGGGGTGAGGGGAATGGCAGAAACTGACATGATTGTTAGCAGGACAGGACTGATCAGTGCAGCTAGGGCTCAACTCAATCACCCCATTGCAGCTCCATGTGATGCATGAGATAATGAGAAGACACTTATGTGTACAAATAAAGGGTCTGATATTATTATAAATACAAAGAAAGTATGGGTTAGGCTTTCTAGACAGAATGCAATTAAGTCGCAAAGTATGTAATAGAGACAAAAGCATTGGGTAGCACATGCAGAGATCAGCAGCCCTGCAGTATTGGAGAAAGCTTCCTGGAATAGGTGGATCTGACAATTAAATGGTGTTGCAATGCAGCGGGGGGTAGAGGTGGAGAATTGTGAAACTGGCAGGCCAAGAAAACTCCAAAGAATTTTTATCTTAAAATGGAATTTAAAAGCAAGCTCTATGTTTCTAAAAGAAAGTTATAAAAACGACAGTGGCAATAGCAAGGATTTATTGCACTGATACTGCACTGGGCGATCCACTGCTGCATTACTACTAATTCTAAAACAAATACTGTGATACGGTCAAAACGTTCTCTATTTACAGTTGATGAACCTTCCCAAGTTACTACTTTTGACAGGATTCTAACATAGGTTTGTGTGACTCCTAAGCCTAGAGACAAGGAATTTCACTTATTAGGAAACCTGTCACAACTACAGTAAAACCCACAAGAGAACTACACCTGAATATCAATTAAGTTGAGTTTTGTTTTGTTTTTGTTTTTTTTTTTTTAAGAACCAACCTTTAGCAAAACAGGAGAATACAAATAAAACAAGATGACATTCTTACACATTAGGGTGTTCACTTTCAGCTGGGCCCCAATAATTCTCCTTAAATGAACCTGTTTTTATCCTTTTTATTTGCCACAATGGCAATTGGTGGCAATGTTACTTAATCATTCTTTTCAAGCGTCCCAATCTATGCTTAGCCTCGAGTCTAGGAAAGTTAAGTCTGTCTTCTCAACTCAGAAAATGGAAACCCTCTAGAAAGGAGCCTTTCCTTCCTTCCGCCTCTTTATTGGTGTCTATAATATCCACAGTAATCTTTGTCCCAGGTACCCTCCTCTCCAAGGATAACATCCTTTGGGTGCACATTAATACAGACCCCTTCCAGCATTTAACTTGTGTTTCTTCTCTCCTTTCTAGTCAAATGGTATTGTACCTGCCAAACCAGTAGACTTTTCAATCCAGCATCTGTCATTTTGACTCCTTTGTCCTCCTGGAATCTCTGGCTGTGTCTCCTGGTTCTTATGCCATGCTGAGTGATCCATTTCAATCTAACATCTTGTTCCTCTTCTCCAGGGAAATTATTACATGATGAGGCTCTTCAGTGGTTTTTAAGTTATCTCATTTACTTTCAAGGCTATAGTTGTGCTCAAACATTCCAGAAAAATTTCTAAAATAAATACTTCCAGCACCTAAGACTGCTTGGTACTTAGTAAGCACTTAATTCATACTAGCTAATCATTGTTATGAAGCCATTCCTGGTCTAGTTCCAAATTACTTTTTTTTTTTATTTTTATTTTTAGATTCTCTCCCCTGCTAATAGCTGATGACTTGATACTTCAGCTGTGCTTCAATAAACTTGTGATGAATGAATGAATGAATGACTAATAAACTCAAATGCCTTGAGCTAAAAGTTATCTGCTTGGGCCAAAATGAATTTAAAGTTTATGAGAAAATGTATCATTTCCATGCCTTGTCCCCTAAAGCACCAATCCTTTGAACTTTTAGTCCTCAAAGTTTTGTCCCAGAGAAATATTGTAAGCCTGTGCCTGTTCCAAGAAGGTAGCTATCTCTCATGTGGAAAGAAATTATATCCAATGTGCTTGTGTCTGCACACAGTAAAATGTAAGTCAAAATTCCAGTAGCCTTTTCATGAGACCAAAGTGAATCCTTTGTGCCCTACCCCACACTTCATCTTTCAATAAAAGACTTTCTAATCACCAAAGCTGTGCATATGCACGCACAAATAATGGGAACAGTATATGCTGAAAATGTCACTGCATTCCCTGATATATTGCCCTAAAGAACTTGGAGATTTCCCAGGCATGATATGACCTATGAGAAACAAAATTCTATTCAGTTCTAAGATTTGTATTCATGTGACTTATTCTAGTCACTTTTAAACTACTAGAAAAAGGGGGAAAAAGCCCTTTTCTATTCACCACGAAATAGCAAAATTTTCCCTTTCATTTATTTTACTTAGTCATCTGCCTCATCTGAAAAACTCTCAATCTAAAACACATCTAAACACTCTGTAGAAACACATTAAGTAGACGTGAAACTGCAGCCTTTCAATTGAAAGGAAAATTCCACAGAGTTTGCTGGCAATTCAGCAAGGTCTCCCAGTCTTTCCTCTTTCCTCTCAAGGTAAATCTCATCACTGAACATGGAAACTCTGCTCCAGTCCACATCCTCTCCAACTCAGCCTCCATGTGATTCACGGAGAGTAACTTTTTAATACACAAATGTGGTCACCACATTCCTATACTTCTTTCAAAGCTTTCAAAGTCTACAATATATCATTTTGCTCTTTCCTGAGTTTCACATCATAGCTTCCTCCTTGTTCCATAACCTTCATAAAATTGGTCCCCCTTTCTAAATGCACTCTGCCTCCCTCACCTGGCAAGGAGACTTTGTACACACTCCCTTGCCTGCCTGGCCACCACTGCCATCTCTGTTCTCCATTGGTGGAGAAAGAGAAACTCACCAAGATCTCATTCGAATCCAGTTTGCCTTTCCCCAACCTTTTTCCTCTCCCACCCTCAACTATAACATTTATATTTTTCTTTCTGTTCTCATGCAGCAATCTATTCATACCTTGATTAAATATTTTTTGTTGTAGCTACCATATTGTTTTATTAAAATTACTTTTAAAAAATATGTGTTGGGCTCTCTTATGAGGCTAAATTTTGCATAGGTCATGATGATTACATAATGTTTTTTTTTTTTCCCCAGTAAAAGTACTTTATAGACCTTATAGAGTGAGAAGAAAATGGTTAAAGTATAAAGTTCTGGGCTGCTGTATAGTAGATGGAATGTTTGATAATCCACAAGGGAATGGTCACAGTCTAACTTGTGAGCAGGTAGGACCCATGTTTACAAAGACTTTCTACGGCTTGGAAGTGACTGTTTCCGAGCAAATCCCAAGGGCTATCACAGCCTTAACTCAGAAAGACAGAAAGGGTGCTAACTATGGGTACGTGTTTGCATACTGTGTGTATGTGCATGTATTTTTGCAAGTGCAGGCTGGATCTGGGATGGGGAGGATACAGACAGAGAGAGAGACAGTGAGAGAGAGACTGGATAGGGGAACATGTTCCTCAGCTTACTGCAGTCATTATTTTGCAGCAAATCCACATTGGGGGCAAGCAAGCTTATCTAGAAAAATTGTTAGATATAGTGAAACTGTGTAGTTGAATCAAATTTAAGTAGGAGATTGAAAATTTTTTGCCAGTGCCATAGAGATTTGATGTTAAGAAAACAGTAACCTGTGCCAGGAGCACGAATGAGCTTAAAGAAAGTATCAGTGAATGATATAAAATCCAGGTTGTAAAAAAAGAGAATGTCAACCAAACCAAGACCCAGCAGTCCCCTTTTACCACACTGACCACATGTTTTCACGAGTTCCTGGTTGAGGGAGGATTTAAAGTCAGTATTAAAAGCACATTGTGTATTACTTAAAAGTTTGCTGTTATTTATTTATTTTTATTTTTTGGAGGCTTTGGCCATTTTCAATTAACCCCGTTGTGGCTCTGAATAAAAAGTCTTGGTAACAGAAAGATATTTCAGTAAAGCTAGGGTTATAGTTTTAATTGCAGTGAAAAATCTTGTACCCAGAATGTAAATAAACGCCAAAATGTTTTGTAAAGGCCTGGTCATCAGTGTTTGTGCATAACTCCTCAATAGACAAGTCTCTTAAAAATTATGCCCAACACACTCGCAAATGTTAAAACAACAATTAAATGCATTCTAGTTGGATATTTAAGAAATGGAATCTATTGACATCTTACAAATAAATCCAATACATATCAAATAATAACGGTTACAAAAGAAACTTCCAGAATTTTAAAATTACTACAATTCCACACTGATCTGAGAAAATGGCAACTTCAAATTCAAAGGTAATTTTGTGTAAACAATGTCATTAAACAGATGAGATCATTTCAGCAAATTTTGAGCTGTCCCATTCTTATTCATTGTGTTGTTTTCTACGGCCCTGTATCTCAGCATTGCTTTTTTTTTTTTTTTTTTAAGGCTGTATATATCAGCTGAAGTTCAGAATATACTATGCTATTTACAGACCTGCAGCAGCCAACATCTGTAGAAAGGATTCAGAAATTGATTTAAAGTCTGCAACATAAGCATATCCAATCCTAATAGTACACAAGACCATATATCTTCTTTGAGAGACTGACACGTGGTCCCCACTCTGACTGGTGATAATGCATCCCTGCCAAGCCCAGATGTAGTCTCAACTCCAGGGAAATGCAACGTAATGATGAATTGGTATAACCCAATCATGCTAACATTTGTATTTGGAAACCCTACAGTGTAGTACCGACAACATTTTTTTTATTTCCCCTAACCATGTTTCTTCAAGTATATCAAGATGTTCTGCCAGGATGACAAGCATATGATCAAATTAAATGGTATATAAAGATAGGGCAGACTGCTTTCCAAAGCAAAATTTCATAGTTGGAACTTTTAACAATTAATTGCACTTCTGGCAACCCCACTGAAATTTAAATTAAATGGTATAACTATTTCATTAGAAGGCTTTGGCAAAATAAGCCTAATAGATGGAAAACTTTATATAATTAAAAATGGCAAGTGATCCGCTTTCTGTGTGCTTTTAAGTCAATAGGTCTTAACTCTATGATATCTTTTTCTCCTGCTATGTGGTGAGTTCCTCAAGGGCAGGAGCTGAACTCTATAATCTATGGTTCTTAACAGAGTTCATGGCACAAAGCGGGCACTTAATATATATTACTAAATCTTTGTATGGGTTCAAATATTAGTAGATTGTGAGTTTTAGAATCCAAGTTTGAATCAAAGGCCTGCCATTAATGAAATCAATGGCTATTATAAATGGAATTGTTCTTCCCTCACACCTCCCAATTCACATCATTTGACTTGCTCTCCCCAATATCTCCTTATTTAAATGGGTCTTTGCAGAAGTCTTCAAGTTAAAACAGGGTCATTAGGGTGGGCCTTAATCCGATATTATCAGTGTCCTTATAAAATGGGATAATTCAGGCATAGAGTCAGAGACCACAGAGAGAACATCATATGAAGATGAAGGCAGAAATTGAAATTATTTTTCTATGAGCCAAGGAAGACCACAGATTGCTGGTAAACCACCAGCAGCTAAGAGACAGGCATGGGACAGAGTCTTCCTTCAAGCCCTCAGAAGGAGACAACCCTGTGGACACCTTGATCTTGGATTTCCGACTCCAGAACTGTGAGACAATAAATTTCTTTAAGTTACAAAGCTTATTGTGCTTTGTTATGGAAGCTCTAGCAAACTAATACAATGGCCTAGAACAAGGCATTTCACCTCTATGTGTCTTACATGTAAGATATAATTAATACTTCAGTACTATGTTTAAAACATGGTAAATGTTCAATGAAAGTTTCCTGAAAATGATAAAGGAAATAATAACTCATCCAATAAATATTTATTAAGTACATTTTACGTGCAAAGCCCTGCTCGATTTTCTGGCAAAACAGCTGTTAAAACTTGCCCTTAGAGAGCTAACATTCTAATGAGAGAAGAGAGACAACAGCAGATAAGTAAACAATATAGTATGTCAGACAACAAGAAACTATGGAGAGAAATAAAGCAGGGAAGGTGAATATGAAGTAAGGGGTCAAAGGAATATAATTTTATATAGGTTTGTCAACAGTGATGACATCTGGAAAAAGGCACATAAACCACATTAAGTAGGTAACACATTGCCTAGGGAAGAATATTCTAGACAGGACAAATGGTCAGTGCAAAGGCCCCAGGGTGGAAATATTCCTGACATGTTGTGATAACAGAAAAGGGGCAAGTGTCGTTGAACAGAGAGATCAGAGTGTTAACAGCAGCAAATGAAATCAGAGGGGGAAGTCACGGAGACTGTGGGAGTCAAGATTAAGGTAGGGGCTGGTGTCGGAGCCAGTAGGCTGCTCAGAGGCTGACATGGTTTGGCTCTGTGTCCCCACCCAAATCTCATCTTGTAGCTCCCATAATTCCCATGCGTTGTGGGAGGAAGCTAGTGGGAGATGGTTGAATCGTGGGAGTGGGTCTTTCCCATACTGTTTTCATGATTCTGAATGGGTCTCATGAGATCTGATGGTTTTAAAAATGGGAATTTCTCCACACAAGCTCTCTCTTTGCCTGCAGTCATTCACTTAAGATATGACTTACTTCTCCTTGCCTTCTGCCACGATTGTGAGGCCTCCTCAACCATGTGGAGCTGTAAGTCCAATAAACCTTTCTTTTGTCAATTGCCCAGTGTTGGGTATGCCTTTATTAGCAGCTGAAAATGGACTAATACAGAGGCAACTGCAAAGTATGAGCAGAGAGGTAACATGGTCTACCTTATGTTTTAAACAGGATTACCTTGGATACTGTTTGGAGAATCACAAGAAGGGAGGTAAAGTGGAAGCAGAAAGACCAGATAAGAGAGTATTCCAGAACTGGGGTGAGTGCTTAGGTAGCTTGAATCAGGCAATGGAGATGTTGAGAAGTGATATGACACTGGATATACTATGAATTTAGAGTATTCAGGACTAGCTTCAGGACTGGACATGTGGTATGAGGTAAAGAGGGGAGTCAAGGATGACTCTTAGTTTTTACTTTTTTTTTTGAGATGGAGTCTCACTCTGTCACCCAGGCTGGAGTGCGGTGGCACGATCTCAGCTCACTGCAAGCTCTGCCTCTCAGGTTCATGCCATTCTCCTGCCTCAGCCTCCCGAGTAGCTGGGACTACAGGTGCCCGCCACCATGCCTGGGTAATTCTTTTTGTATTTTTTAGTAGAGATGGGGTTTCACCATGTTAGCCAGGATGGTCTCGATCTCCTGACCTCGTGATCCACCCACCTCGGTCTCCCAAAGTGCTGGGATTACAGGCGTGAGCCACCGCGCCCGGACTGCTTTGGGTTTTTTTAAGTTGAGGTCTCACTCTGTCACTCAGGCTGGGATGCAGTGGTGTGATCATGGCTCACTGCAGCCTCTACCTTCCTGGCTTAGGGGATCCTCCCACCCCAGCTTCTCTGGATGCTGGGACCACAGAGGCACACATCGACATGCAGATAATTTTTAATTTTTTTGTAGAGACAGGGTCTCCCTATGTTGCCCAGGCTGGTCTCAAACCCCTGGGCTCAAGTGATCCTTAGGCCTTGGCCTCCTAACGTGTTAAGAATACAGGTGTGAGCCACTGCATCTGGCCTGACTTCCTAGTTTTTTGACTTCAGCAAGGAGAAGATGACATTCATGAGAAGGAAAATTTACAGGAGAAGCCAGCTTGGGAGACGGCACCAGAAATTCAGTTTCGCACATGTTAAGATGGAGATTCTGCCTAGCAGACATCCAAATGGAGATGCGGGGGCGGCAGTGGTATATGAGTCTGGATTTTACAGAGCAGGTCCTGACTAAAGATAAATTTGGGAGTCATTACAGAATTAAAAATCAAGAAACTATATGAGATCACTAAGTGAATGAGACAAAATGCTTACATTTATTAAGTGCTTACTGCATTGCAAGCCATTTTCTAAATGCTTTACATATGTTATCTCATTAATCCTTGTAACTAACTCTGCGGTGATTCAATAGTTTGCATTTTCCATTCCCTCTCATTTTTAGACTTTGCCTAGTTTTACAAAGGAGGCTGTTACTCATCAATTTAAGTGTTGCTGATCATGACCAAAAGAGAGCAACAAAATTATTTTGACCCTAAATCAAAGGTCAGCAAACTTTTTCTGAAAAGGGACAGACGGTAAATTTGTTAGGCTTTGCGGGGCCGTATCTTTTGTAGCAATTTCTCTACTCCATGGCTGTGCCTTGAAAGCAGTCATCAACGACTCACGCGAAAATTACTATGGCTGTGTTCCAATTTACCTTTATTTACAAATCCAGGAAAAAGGCAGGATTTCACTTTAGGCTACAGTTTGTAGACCTCGATCTAAACATGTGATTTGAATTAATTTGATGTTTTATATTGATAAAATCAGAAGATAAATAACCTAAAAAGTGCAATATTTTCCAGTAAGCAAGCCACTCTGGGTAATAAGTTTTGAGGCTTGCAGACTGCCTATTACAGTGGTCTTAAAATGAAGAGCATCCTGAAATCTAGGCAATTCCGGAAAACACAAGGCCTGGTGGAGCTCACCTGGGATCACTCCAGATTTTTCATACATTAGAGGCCTAGCCATGGAAATATGGTAGAAGGAAGGGGGCTAGGTACATGTACTGAGGCACTGTTTGCCTCACAAGCATACAGTTTTTACTCAGATTGTATGTGTAAAGAGGTAGTGTGACTTTGGGGAAGCTACTGCATATTTTGTGCAGGGGAGGGTCATCTTATTATTTTGATTCTTAATTCTTTACTCTGGAAAATAATTATTTCTGATAATCTACTTAATTGAAGTCTTACAACATCAGGACTTTTGTCTTCTGGATGCTTACTATATTCAAGAAGATTCCAAGGTAACAAAATTGACTAAGTTCCACTGAGTGAGTTACACTTTGTAAGAAGCATGGCACATACCCTGGCACAAAGCAGGCACTCAGTAAACATCAGCTCAGTCAGTCACTCATTCAAAAACTATCTTGTACTCAAGTCTTTAATTGACTCTATAATTCAGATCTCTATAAATCCTTACGTGTATTCCTAGTCATCCCACAAATGCAAGTTACATTTATCTGCACAATATCTACATTGGTCGATTTTTCATGACAGGATCAAGTTAACATTTAGCCTGACCTTCTAGGCATGCCACCATCCATTTTTACCTATTTGCTTACACCTATGACTTCATTTGGAGTGCTCTGATCCAGTTAGAGCCAACAACCTATTATTCTTCAAATAAAAACTTTCTAGGAAAATTTCTTAAGATTTTATTCATGTTCTTTTCATATGGAATTTCCTTCGCCTGCACTAAATGAAATTTCCTGTCCATTACTAAATGAAGGCACGTCTGCTTTTTCCAGAACCAAGTCAGTGTGGCCCTTCTCAACCGCTCCAGTCCATGATGTTTAGTCCCTTCTCTAAAATCTTACAGCACTATCCTTTGAACTACACTCATTTAATTACAAATGTTTTAACACTCAACTCGAAAGCCTTAAGCATGTATTCTCTTAGCCATACTCATTTCATTATTAAATTGTACTGTGTTACTAAACTGCAAACTCCTTGAAGTCCAACACCACATGTTTTTAATTTTTCTCCCAGTGGAGTTAAGGACAGTGCCTTGAATGCAGGGGATCAATCAGTATCTGCTGTGTGCAAGGACCACTGGTTGTCATACCAACTAGAAATTGTAGCCACCTACACTCCAGAGAGCATTTATAATCCTTTCCCTAGGAGAAGCCTGCCCATACACACTTTCTCACAACTGAGTGAAATAATGAATGAATGATCTCAGGAATTTAGTCCAAGAAGATAAGGAGCAACGTTGCCACACATTTTTATGAGCAAAAAAACCTTTTTATTTTAATAAACATATAGAACAAGTTAAATGTCCACTAATAGAAGATAGGATATATATATTACAGTTTAGTATCATCAGACAGTAACTAAATCAATAATTCTATAAATAATGAATAATATGGAAATATGCTTATGGTACAGTGGTAAGCAAATATGTGGAAGACAATTCTATATGCCATATGTTCTCAATTTTTAGAATTTAGATAACTTTGACATGCACCTTGCTTCCATACACTTCTTTCCATTTCAACCATCACTCCTCTTGGTCAGGTCTTATCACATTTCCCCTGGGCTACCATATTAGCTTTCTAAACAGACCTCCTAGTTCCAAATTGTTTCTTCAAATCTCTACAATTCAGCCCCCAATTAAAGCATCTACCTACATTTCCATTTATATCTTGCCAGTTTCCATCCATCCATGATCCAATCCAACCATTTACTGAAAATACTTCCCGCTGTCTTCATATCCCTCAACATTTTCCCAGGGCTTCTGCTCATCCACCTCTAGTCATAAGACTCTTTTCTTGTCTTAATGGTGAAGTGCAGTTTTCTTAAAACACTACAAAAGCCATTCCTTCCTCTTTTCCTTTTTCTTAGACAGAGTTTCGCTCTTGTCACCCAGGCTGGAGTGCAGTGGTGTGATCTCGGCTCACCACAAACTCTGCCTCCTGGGTTCAAGCAATTCTCCTGCCTCAGCCTCTGGAGTAGCTGGGATTACAGGCATGTGCCACCGTGCTCAGCTAATTTTGTACTTTGAGACGGTGTTTCTCCATGTTGGTCAGGCTGGTCTCGAACTCCTGATCTTCACGTGATCCGCCCGCCTCGGCCTCCCAAAGTGCTGGGATTACACGTGTGAGCCACTGCACCTGGCCTCCTTCTCCATTTTCATATTTCACTTCTTCCCACTCCTTGCAGGCGTCCCAACCTGTGCTGTGTCATTCCCTTTAGGGTCAGTATCTGCCTTCTCCTGACGGCCATTCCCCGGAGGTCAGAAACACTGTTATTCATATTAGTATTTCTCCAAGTACAAAACATGAAGCTTTATCCACAAGGGAGTCTAGAACCTTTTAATTCAATTAAAATTATAGATAAGCATATTTTATGTTCTGAGTCTTCAAAGTGAAGCTTAAAAAAAAAAACTCTTTCTAAAACCATCTATTAATAGAAAGATTTGGGGGGGGTCAGAATTAGTCATTTAGGGAACTTGACCCTCTAAACATATGTATCACTCACAGTAATTAAAGATGAGTACCTATAACTTAAAATCCACGATAGCATATAGAGCATGTTTGAGTTAATTACGAAGAGGCAGATAAATTACAGATAAATTGCAAAGACGGTTCTGCAAACAGAGGGAAAGCCAGAGTTAAAAACTCACTGGCTGGTTGGGCACCTTTGTTCAGGGAGTAACTTGCCCAACCATAGGACATGGCCCTGAATTACTATTCCCTTTTTAAGAGGTTAGTTTCAAACTGTTTCCTAAAACTAAACCCTGGTCTCAGGATACAATGGCAAAAAACAGCTTCGTATATTTACAGAAGGAAAATAACATGACGTTTTATTGTGACATGAAAAGAATATGCAATGTATCCTGTCCAACACCGTGCAGCTTACCATTCTAAATGGGAGACAGGAATATAAACACACCACACTCTGAGAATCTGAAAACATGTATCTGGGCTTCTTTATTTAAGTTAATCATTATGTCATATGTTAACAATATGTTATTATAGGGTTTAATTGCTTGTGTGTCTAACAAGTTCTCTTGTCAGTTAACCTTTCACCCATAGATAGATAATGAAAGGCCACCTCTGTTGTGTCGCTGTGTAGTTCATTAGGCAGAAACGCGACTGTTTCCTCTACCAGTCTTAAGTCAACACAGTGCCTATACCAAGCCAAAGGCATTCTAACAGCTTCTGGTGGCTTTCATCTGGCTGGTGGTTGCTGTAAGATTCAGAAGCTAGCTAAATAAAGTATGTGGTATCCACATACACACAGAGAGTCTGAAGATATATTTTTTTCTAGCATTCCTTTGGAAGCATACCTTAAACTCACAGATAGCAACAGTACAGTTGACAGCACTAGTTTTTAGGAAGTGGAGGAGGAAGTGTGAGAATGCAATGTGGCTATGAAGAAAAAAAAATCATCTTTGTGAATTTTTAAAATTCAAATGATTCTTCTTAAGCATATTCTACCACAGTGAAAACTGTGCAAATCACTTAAGTACTTTAATTAAGCAAAGAACACACCCCTCACATTTCTGTTTTCAAGATTTATTTTTGCAATTAAGGTAATGAATCTATTCAAGAAAATTTCAGTTTTTTAAGAGTTCTCCTAATTGTATAATTTTTTCCAGCTTGTAAAATGCCTGATAAGAGCTCTTCAGATTTTCCAAAACATTCCCCTTACATCACGTTGTGAGACATACTCTGAAGGCAGCATTTATGCACTTGGAACAGGATACTCAGGGTCCAGGAACAACACCTATTAACTCTAAAATTAAGTAAGTCACTTTGCTTCACACCTCTGGTGGCCAAGTATTAAAAAAAAGAAAAAAGGCAAACAGTCTGCAGCTATGAATGAAGGCTCAGGAGTCCTTTCATAATATTCCAGTTGATTGTGGTCCTTGTTGAGAGGTCTTACCTCATTTCCCACACATTTTCTGACCTATTTTGTCTGCCTTTTCTCAGAAGGATTTTTCTTGCTTCACTGTGGACTAAGCAGTAAACTAATTATCTTGTTCAAATCCCTTTGTAACGCCCCTAATCCTATTAGTTATAAGAATGTCTGAATACTGATTGCAAACCTTTTTTTTTTTTTTTCTTTCTGTCTTTTTAAAGAGAGAGACAGAAAGAGAGAAACGTCCAGTGGTTTTGTCCTAGAGGATGGGGAGGGGTTGCAGTGAGCAGCTACAGCCAGTTCACTGAAGGCAAAGGCAGTTCTGGCCAGCCAAAATTGCAGCCACCTAACAGACAGAAAAATTTCTCTCCCGCATTCATTCCTTCCTTCCTTCCTTCCTTCCTTCCTTCCTTCCTTCCTTCCTTCCTTCCTTCCTTCCTTCCTTCCTTCCTTCCTTCCTTCCTTCCTTCACTCATATTCTATGTCTGTCTCTCTTTCTCTCTCTCTCACACACACACACAGACACAAACAGACACACACACAGAGATTTACTTACACACACACACACACACACACACACACACACACAGAGATTTAATTATCATTTATATCAATTGGAATGTCTTACAATAATCACGTTCCAAACACTCCTACTCACAGTAGAGCATGCAGAATCCTGGTCCCAGCCAGAGTTCAACTTCACTTTCCTCCTATTATCAGGGACATTTTAATGAAGAGGGTGACGTTATTGCAAGAAGTCAAATAAGCCATATGAAGTAGAGGAAATGAACAAACGTTACGGTGGACCTTGACCAGCCCTTCCAGTCTTAACTTCTTTTCTTCAAAGAACTCTCACAAGTCTTGTTAAAGCACTCTCCCTCTGCCTCTGCAGAAGATGCCAAGACCACTGCCTCCTGCCGTCTATGACTGAGGGAACTTTAATCACTTTTCCTTTTTTGTTCCCACTGGGGAAGGAGCCAGACTGCAGCGAAAGGCCTGCAGTCAGAGTCGATGTTAAAGAGCATGAAATTTATCTGACTTCTATAAAAGACGTGTTTAGCCCTTCCATTCCTGCTTTTGCCAGGCGGGCTGCTCTGGGGATAGCTGCTCTGTCTTAAAAAAACAAAAACAAAAACAAAAAAACCCACAAAGACTTGCTTTACATATAGAGGCACAATATTACTTCTCAGCATCCAATTTTCCCAGTCCACCTCGCCTGCCTACTCCATCCCCTTCCAAAAAAGTCTATGTTCTTGACTTGTAAAGTCAACTTTTTTCCATTAGTAAAAGTGTCTCCCTATTGCATTATTTTTTTCTGATAGCAAACGAAGGTATTGTTTTAGAAAGGACCTTGAAGAAGATATGATTTGAGATATGTTAATAATTCGTTAACATTATTTCTGGGACCTGAGAAAACTTACAAACATGGGGAAAGTGTAGATTCCTTAGATCCGATCTCAGGCTGCCAATGTAACACGGTTCAAATACTAAGTGCTTCTATTTTGATCTATCGCCATCTTTAGCAACCAAACAGTCTGTTAAGACACAGAAAGTTGGGTTTCTTCTGGACAGTTAGTTGGCATACAAGAAAGAGTTAGTGAGTGTCAAGTGTGTATGTCGATGGTATAGATGTACATGCGGATCTCAACGTAGAGCCCGTGGTAAAAAGGAAGTGTGTATCACTCCTGGGATACACATGGCCTGCTGCTCTAAGGAAAGTAAAGGCCTAAAGAAAGTGTCATGTCCTTGTTAGCAGTAAACTGTAACGAGAATATGAGGCCCTGTGGGCGGGAGGATGAGCAAGTTGTATGGTACTTATACAATGTGTTATTGGATGCAGAAATGATTCTAGGTAGTTTAAGGAAATGTGGTTTATACAACAGGATACATAAATAAATAGGTAAGTAACTTGTGGTGAAGGTGAAGTTAAGGATTACTCATTCACAGTAAGTTTTGTCCCAAGTAAGAGGTGAACTATAAATTTAGTTGTGTTCTTGGCAAAGAGAAAAGATGTTCTGTCTTTGATATTAAAACACGCCAGCTATCCAGGAAAAACACACTTTTTTCCCTGACACTGCAGTAGAGAGTGCATCTGCCTGAGAGGCCACATGAGAAAACAGTGCATAATGTCCTCCAAAACATTTCTACATAAATACAAGAGTAGATGTCTCAGCAGCATCTTAGAATATCCCTCAAGAAAGTCAAGGGCATAATAGCAAGTGATTATGCTAGGACCAAATTCACATAGCTGAGTATGAGCCTGCAACTCCAATGGTCTAGCTTGTAAGATATACCCTAAATCTGAAAATTATTAACGTAATATATGACAGTACAGAACATGTGTAAAGAAACAAGAAAAAAAGAATTAAAAGTATGCTAATCTAAAAATAGTAATTCTTACAATGTACTTCCCAGACTGCTTAGTCTGTGTTTCTTTCAGTACGATACAGCCAACATCTTATGTTCTGTATAATTGTAAAAAACTCATATAAAATTTCCTGGTTGGTTTAATTTTAGTTTTTCTTCAAAGGCACTAAATAAAAATATAATCTGTTATCCTCATTTATTTAGAATATGATAGGTTGATTTTAATACTCTCCACTGATGTCCACTGCCAGCAGATGAAATCCAAGCATGGCCTAAAGAGATCGACTAGAGCTGGTCCCTCTTCACCCTCCAGCTTCACTTCTTGCTACTCTCTTCTTCACTCATTGCTATTTCTGTTACTCAGAAACAACAATATAAATTTATGGCACAGGGATTTTCCATTTCCTGATTTCTCTTGCTCTCAAATGCAGTTGATTCTTCGCTCCTTCTCTGCATTTGGGATTCAGCTGAAATATTCATTTCTCAAAGAGGCTGTCTCTGATCCTCCCATCTAAAATAGCTCTCCCCTTTTCTCACTCCATCCCATAACACTCTTTTATTTACTTCCTGTTAATGTTATCTGAAATGATCTCATTTGCTTCTCAAAAATTTATTCATGTATGTAATGATTACTTCTAGGTTCTGCACCATCAAATGTAAGTGCCAGGAAGACAGAAAACTTTTTGCTTCATTTATGTCAATAACTGTGAAATAGAATAGGCTCCTTCATAAATATTTGCTGAAAATAAGAATGAACTAAATTTTCCATGAGAAAAGACAGTGTCTTTCCAAATATAGAATAATGACTTAAATTACCATCAACATTTTAACATTTAGAAAAATTGGGATTGCATAGGAAACTTCATGGAAACATATGAAAAAAAATAATTTCTGCCTTGATTAGGAAACAAGCAGAGGAACCGATAAACTCCCACCGAAAACCAGTCTTTAAATGATATAAAATTACTTTCCGTCTATTTTGAAAAGCACCTCTGTGTGCCCAGGATATGTCCACAAACTTCATGTGTTTAAGAGGCAGCCTGATCCCCATGAAGCAGCTTCAAAAGAACGTCAAAGTCAAAACATCCATCTGTGCCATAGAGGACCTGACAGCTCATAACAAAACCACAGCAAATGGACTGACTTCCTAAGACACAAAGCTCCGTGAATATGGAGGAAAAGTGATGTGAGTTGTTAGCCAGCAGCTCTCAGGCCACAGCCCCTCCTAATCCCCAATTGATACTGACAACTGCAGTGACCAGGGCTAAAGTGGACTTCAACTGGCGAGCAGGATAGATGCCACTTTAGCATGTCAGCAATTTCCCATTTAAAATTAATACTGTACAAATGCCCTTCCATTAGCAGAGTCAAATTATAGTCCTGGAAGCTCTTGTTTAATGGAAAAAAGGATGCAGAATACTACAGAAGTCAGGCCAGAACCCAATGGAAAGTCTAGCTGTTAGATGGAAGGAGAGATGATCCAAGAGTTGTAAAATACTGTATTTTCTATTATGGCCACTTAGGGGCACTCAAAGGCCTAGATATCACTTTTTGAGTCCATATTATAGAACCCAACATTTTTAGTGTGAGAACAGCAAACAATATATAATAAGTATATCTCAGCATATTTTCCTAGTGAGTATCAGTTCTCCTCACACGAATACAACTAAGTTTTCTTAGTTAACAATAATGAAAAACTTCAAAACACATTTTGAGGAAGAGAAAAGCAAGTAAGTGACTACCATGAGTTAAGATAGTATTTTCCCCTAGGTAGACAACAGTGGATATGACAGAAAAGGCACCAGGGGACTCATGTGGCATGACGGCAGGGCTCCATCTCACCCTGAGTGGCAGGCATGCAGGCATTTCCTTTATTCTGTATATTTATGTGGGATATTCTGTGTACATGTGTGTGTGCTCTGCAAAATAGTAATTACTTCTGATCACGGTTACATTTTACAATCTGAACTTAAAAAATACATACTAAAAATAAATTTGAATCCAAGAGCTCTAAGTACAGAGATCAAACATATGACATTAAGAGTCAAACATGGGTTTAAATCTACTTCTTTTACTCCCTGTGAGACTTAGTCCTCAGCTTTCTCTTTGCTGTGAACGACTATGAACGTGCAGACTTTGCATTGTTGTACTGTGAATGAGATGAGTGAGAAGTAATTAGCACAGTATGGATCACGGGGGTAGCAACTCAAAATGGGTTTTCTTCTCTTCCAAGTCCTTCAAGTTTGTAATTTAGGTCAGAAGACTTAGAAATGAAGAGAGGCACAGTAAAAAGTATAGAGAACAATTGATTAAGAGACATGAATTTCAATAACATTCTATATGTAGTTGGGGAAAAAAGAATTGGAGAGAAAAAGCAGTAATCTATTCATAGTATCTAATCATTACTGGGAAGTTTTTAGAAGAGTATTACCAGTAGTGATTATCACCCATTGGTAGAAAGGTTAAAAAAAAAAAAAAAAAAAAAGAAAAGAAAAGAAAAAGAAAAAGAAAAGAAAAGAAAAGAAAAGAAAACAATGCAAATTCACAGCTTTCCCTGACTTTCCCTGGGTGGCTTCACTTCACTTGTTCAAAGACACCAACAATGTTGGAAAAAATGAGAGCTCCTACAAGAACACTGGCCTGCAGCTGTTATTAATTAACTTTGGACACAAAATACCATACTCATAAGCACATCACGTAGATAGGTTTTTAAAACACAGCCATATGCTTTCAACTTTTAGAATCTATAATGACACATTTTTCACCACATATTTTTGATTCTCTGGATGTACAGACTCATCGTGTAAGAATATAATTTTTCCTATGACCTTTGAAAATGAAAAAAAAATGGGTCCTAACCGGTTACAGGACATGTATATGTACATTAACAGAGATACATACTCTTAATGTTTTATATTAAAATACTGACATTAATATCCTTTCCCTGAAGGAACACCACACAAGGAGGCAGCATGGTTTAGTAGAACCTGTGATGTTATTAAAACTAAAAGCTATTGGTTCAGGCCGGATCACAATCATTTACAGGCTGTGGATTCTCAGGGAAAATCTCTGCTTTCTTTAAGCCTGTCTTTGCCTTTTAATTGAGGGATGAAATCTGCTTATCTTGCAGATTTTCTAAGGATGGAGATAAAATAAACATACTTCTTAAGCTCGTGACAGCTATACCAAAAATGTTACATAGTGTTTGGTTAAAGCTTAGACTATGGAGGGCAGGTAAGATTCAGATTCTGGAGTGCCTCTACCTGGGCTGTACTCCTAACTCCTAAATTTACCAGTTCTGAGACCCTGGGCAATTTACCTGCCTCTCTGTAACTGTTGATTTCTCTGGGAAAAACAATGACATCTTCCCCAGACAGTTGTTTTGGGATTTAAATGAAATAATATAAGTTTGGCCCATATGCACTGCTTATCATTGTATTTTTTTTATCATCATTATCAAATAACAGGTAATCTTTTTATTATGTATCTGTAGCTTTTCAGCCAAGTATTATTTCCTGCTCTCTAGAGCCCAGCTCTTGTTTCTTAAGTTACGGTTTAAGATTCTCCCTCTTTTTCTTTTCCTCTTCAATCAATTTCCAAAATCTGAAGCTACTTTAAATACATGTTCCTTACAATTTTAGTTATCACCAGCATGCAAATGGCCCTACCCGTCAAACTCTAGATCCTTTCTCATTAATACCATCTTACACAGTGAATCTTTCCAGGTCATCTCTGATTGGATAACACACTGCCAAATCTAGTGAAATATGATTATTTTGTAAAACTGTTTTTCCTCTACCATCTTTTCTGACACAAAATTCCCTGTTTTCTAAAGAATCTGATTCCCCAGTCTCTCCATTCATTCTTTTGCTAGCTTTTAATCTGTCTTTGTATACATCATTTATAAATCTTCCCCATCTATGTTGCCTCCTACACAGTGAAGGTTGTACTCAACTCTGTGCTCATCTGCCAGCAGTCCTGGTGACATCTTTTCCTTCCCTACTGCCTCCGCATTCCAGGTTTGGAGCTGCTTTGTTCAAGCATGTGTTGGTTAAGCCAAAGTCAGCTGCCATGGGTTAGGCACCACACCACACACTGAGAATGCAATGGTGAAGACGGCAGCATCCCTGCTCTCAAGAAGCTCACAATACATAAAGGCACACTGAGCAAAACACTCATTCACACATTAGTCTAACAGGAAAAAAATCACAGGTTTCCAGAGAAGCTCCTAAGGTGACAGCAAATCCCAAACTGGATTGTCAGGGATAGTACGGAAGAGTCTTGAAAAACTCATGGTCATACAAAGGATTGGGGTAGGAGGGAGAAGCAGGCAGAGAAAGGGACATATGAAAAAGCATGGAATCTACAGTTCAGTGTAGCTGGAAATAATGCTAAACTGGAGTTTTCTCCATTTACTACTTTAAGTTTTCAGCAAAAGTACCACTTTCTCATGTAAAGTGTTCATATAAAATCTGTTAACTTTTTGGATATTTGAAAGACTCTAAAGCATTTCTTAGGGGCTTAAAATTGAACTCACTAAAAGGAATTTCTGTGTATTGAGAGTGGCTTTTCCCTTTACAAACTGACTTACGGACAGGAAGATTTAGAAAATAATATTTTTAGAAAGTAATTTCCAGCAAGTTAAAATTGTATCTAATCAATATGACATTTCTTTAAACGGGATCCTTGTTCTCTACAGTAGATATACACCACACATGTGTATAGACTTATTTTTTCTGAGACTATTTCATTCATATAAATAATAGCCATTAAAAACTTGGAGGGTATTTATAGAAAAAAAGACTTGTTGAAAGTTCAGGAGAAATGGACAATGTTTTTTTGTTTTTTGTTGTTTTTTTTGTTTTTTTTTTTTTTGGATGGTGTCTCGCTCTATCTCCCAGGCTGGAATGCAGACCATGAGTTTTTAAAAAATGGCATTTAAAAAATCTTAAACAAAACAATAACAGTAGCTCTGCAAAAATACAACAAAATAGAACAAAGCATAAAACTTTGTGAAAAAATTAAAACTTATTGTTTAAATACAAAGTCATTCATTAAAAAAAATAAGGTTTGCCTGTATCCACAAAGTCTGAAGGTCAAAAACAATCCAGAAATTGTAGAGCTAAACTAAAACTTTATGAGCGCTCATAATAAACTTCAAACACTTTAAAACATACCAAAAGTTCAGGGAAAATAAGCAAATGCCATCCTTTGGGAAAAAGACAAGGGTTTCCATGAGACAAATTATGCCTTATCAATCAACTGAAATATTTAGAAAGAATAAATATGTAAACTAAAAATATATAGACATACTTTATTTGGACTTGCAAATCTGACATTAGTAAAGTCTCATTCATTGTTACTTTAAAATTTGAGTTACCATGGTACTGAGGTGGATTGATAAATACAGAAATATCTACTAAGGGATATCTAGAGATGAAAACAAAAGGTAATGAACACCTGGTAAATCTCTGCAAGCAACGGGGGCCTCTCACAGAATGTTAACAAATGATTCTGTGACTGTTTCTAAAAATATACAAATGCCCAAAAGCAGATGTGCACATTGACTTTGTTTCTTAGTGACACACTTGGCATTAAAACAAATTCAACTAGAAAACAGAGGCCTATGGAATCGTGCTAAATTTCTATATTTTATCAAATCTAAGTATTTTAATAAAATTAGATGACAAAAAATGATATGTATGTTCTGTGAATAAATGGTTAGTACAGTATTTGAGAAAAACCCATACATGTGAAATTTTATTGTATGAGATGTTATAACATGCCTGCTATTTTTGAAGTTTATGGAAAAATTCATGGGCTTTTTGAATCATTTGAACTTCTTAACGTATTTTCTCAAATTACTTTAAACATTTTTTTCTACACTAGAATTTTATTCTGGAATTCCATAGGTAGTCTGATGGGTAAGTAATCTAATTCAGAAGAAAGGCCTGTCAGAGAACAATAAAACTTTGTCATTTTCATGAAGTTAAGGTGCTTTGAAATGGACAAGCAAGTTTTATCAATTTTTTATGGCTAGTTTGTACTAACTTGATCAATTTAACATTCCTGGAAGGTGGCAGTAGTTGATGGAAAAGTGCGCCAATAAAAATATTAGTTCTGTGTATGTTCTACGCCAACTCTGAGTAACATGATAATGAACAAATGGTTTCATTTACACATTTAATTTACTAATTTTATGAAACAATCTAAAATATTCCTTTTTCCAGAAGAATCAATCTTTAAAAGTAAACCAATGAAGAGAGAGATTGTCAATAGATTCTTTAACCATATAAAATTCATATATCAAGTTGATCACATGAGCCAAAATTACATTCCTTTAAGGAAACACGTGTAATGCAAAGTGATACTTAAAACTCAAACATTTAAATGAACTCATAATCATCCATTCTTAGTGGTGTAAATACAGAGTAACCTTAGAATTTTCCTTACTCATAGAGATAATTTTAACATATAACATTTATATTTGCATTACGTTTATAAGTTCTACCTTCAATATTTGATTCCTTCATTTGGTATACAAATGTTTACTGTCTGTCCCTTAAATGCCAATCATAGTACTGAAGGTTTAAGAGAGAGGTCCCATGTGAAATTGTGAGAATCAAAGGCAGACCTCTTGTGGCCAGTGAGAATTCTTCCACTTCTCCATTTGTAATCAGAAGCATTCTCTTCTTCCACCTTGAAATATAATTTAAATCCTAAATGACAAATTTGTGCAAACATGTTAAATTTGGTATTTCTCAAATTCTAATTTAGTCACACTAAAATTATAAATTATAATTTATAATTTGCTAAATTGTAAATTATAGTATACTTTTAAATAAATTATTTACTTTGGTAACTATTCAGGGATGTTGCAGAAAATGTAAATAATGAGCATTTGAATTATGTTCACTAAGGGTATCTATTTAAATCTTTCTATTGTCCTAAGTCTCCTTTTCTGGGTTTTAAATATGCCTCCTTTATCTCAATTAAGTTGGTTTTCCAGAAATTAAACAAAATAAGATCATCCGCAATCTCAATGTTTCCCCTAAGTCTGTAAGTGGATTTACTTTGGTTGTACTCTAAAAATTTGGGTCTAGTATATGCAAACTGTGAGTCATTCCTCTGGGAGAAGGCATGAAAGAAACATGGGGGTAAACCAGATGACAGAAGCATAATAGAGATTTGGATAATGATGTCTTAGAAAGCATAAAGAAACATAAGGAACAAGAAATAAAGGCAAGTGAATAGGTTAAACATACATTTTCTAACCACCTCCTCCCACCCCCCCCCACCCCCCCCACCACAATAAGTAATTTTAAAAAGAGCGGCTAAAGTTAAAAGTGCCATGTGGAAAAAAAATCAGAATGACATTGAGTATTCTGAACATCCATTTCACTCCGACCTCCTGTTTCCATTCTCATTTTTCATCCTTCTTTGCTTCATGGATGCTGGCCTTCTTTCTGTTTCTCAAAAATCCTGCCTTGTTGCTGCCTCAGATCTCCCATAGGTAAAGTCACCTTTATGGCGGTCTGGCTCCATCTCATTCAGGCTACTGTGCAAATGTCTTCTCAGAGGCCTGCCCTGATCAGCCCATCTGAAAGAGCCTCTCATGCCCCCTTCTGCCCACTGCCTCTCATTACACTAAAGCCATCTTAATTATTTCGGTATGTACCTGTTAACATTAGGATGTAAGCTTCCTGGAAGCATGGACTGTGTCTGATCTGTCCACACTGATGACCTATATTGCACCATTTGAAATTGTCAGCTTTTTTTGGTCAATCAAAATGATCAAATAGTGGCAGTTTCCTATGGCTCAAATGAATATTCTTGTGTATGAAACTGACTAAAAATATATGACTAATGAAAAGTTCCTCCACTAATTTTCACTTTAACATGTATTTCTTTTCCCCCAAATAGCCAAAGACAGATGAGGGACTATGCCCATGTTAAATATTCCAGCTATGTTAATTCATGCCTGGATTAATTATGATCTCATCTTGACCTCTCTACTAAAAGTCAGACTAATTAGAAAATATTTTTGTTTTTATAGCATACTATCTATAATTCATGTTGACAATGCATGCAATTTGCAATCTTTTTGTGATACAGATATATCAATATGTAAATTTGAGTCATCTCATTGAGATGACAATTAAAATGTATTATACAGTGTGAACTTGGATCAAGGAAGAACAAAAAGGAGCCAAGAAATGAACTCTGAAATCTACTTGCTAGTGACAGAGCATCGGGCCAACAGCAACATGTTGTGCAGGTATTCTGTCCAGGCATCCATTAGAACAATGCGGAAACAATTCCTGTAGATCTCTAATAAGCATAGGCTGAATTTTCTGACAAAAATGAACAAAAAACCAAAGCATAGATCTGAAAAATAGTCTTGCATGGGCATGCATAGGTGCTGTCAAATGGAGAAAGGGAAGAAGGAGGGAGGCAAAGAAAACATTCCATTAAGAATTACAAAATGCTTAGAGTCTCTTGACATCAGAGCTGGATTTCATAGGCTATGTTAGTGAACTGCAAGACTTATCAGCTGCCCACAGGATCCCCCTCATCTCATTACATTGCAAAAATACATCTATTTATATTTTTTCTTAATCTTTTGGGGGCTGGGGAGAAGGGAATATTGATACTTCTAAAGCAAATCTCTACAAAATACAAAAGAAATGATTTACAATGCATTTTAAATGGCTTTGTAAGAAAATCTGATCCATGCTTTTAAAAAAGTTCATCGTTAAATTTAAAGCTTTCCTTCTAACTCCTTCGTATGTTGCTCCTTTTAATGTCAACAGGAAATCAACAATGAAGAAGAGACATATGGTGAAGGGAGGGACAGAGGAACTCATCGTGAATCAGCTCTCTTCACTGCAGGCAAGAAATGAAAAGTTTATATTTTTAAATGTTACTACAAAATGTTCCACTGGCAAGCCTGGGAATTCTAAGTGGCATGTAAAGATCAGACTAAAGTCACTTTCAGATATACCTGGGATTTGAAAGCTGTGTCTGACTTCTTGGAAAAGGCGAGAGTCTGATACATATTTTTAAATAATGACATCCTTCATCTTTCTCCAAATCCTTCATAAAATTTAGGAAACTAAAGGTCATCCCCATTTTAATATCTGGGCTAAAATGCTGACACTGCTAATTACCTTTTCTTTTAATTCCCTCTATTCTACTTTCAGGTATCAGTTTTAGAAAATCAAGAATGGTGTGTTAACTTGCTAGGGATGCCATCAGAAAATATCAAAGACTGGGTGGCTTTAAGAACAGACATTTATTGTCTCATAGCTCTGGAGGCTAAGAAGTCCAAGTTTAGGATGCCAGCACGATCCCTTTCTGGCAAGGGCTTTCTTCCTGGCTTTCTTCTTGCTGTATCCTCACACAGCAGACAGAAAGAACAAGCTCTCTGGTGTCTCCTCTTATAAAGACATTGATCCCATCATGAGAGCCTCTGGCCCATTACTTCATCTGAATCAAATTGCTTCCCAAGCACCCCACCTCTAAATACCATTGCATTGGAGGTTAGGGCACCAACATTTGAATCTCTTCCTCTGTTTTTTCCTCCCTTTTTTCTTTCTCTCCCTCTCTTTCTCTCTCCTTTTCCTTCCCTCCTTCCTTCACTTCTTTTTCTGTAAATTTCTTATTAATCTGTCTTAGTTTCCACATCTTTAATCTATGGCCCCTAGTTCCTAGGGTTCTACAAGGATAAAATTAGGCAATGTTTGTAAAACATTTGACACCTAATATTGATTAAATAAATAATAGATACTATTTTCAGGTACAGTTGAAGGACCGTGAGGGCACAACTTAGTGTCTGGCATAGTAACTGGCATACAAAGTGTTGTATCAATATTTGTTGAATGAATTAATAATGAAAGATTAATCACTTGGAAAAGGAAGCATAGTGAGTGCTTCTATAAGTACAGCATGATTCTCAAAGGCTTCCTGGAACTAAACATCTGCCTCAATCCAATAGCACCAAGTTAGAGTGTGGGTCAGTCAGGTACTCATAGTTGTAGTATGTGGACAGAGACGATCCTAACCAAAACCTATTGCTAATAATGTATGCATTAGAAGTGAGGAAAGTGGAGTTGAACTTGGGCAGTTATTTAAGAAGACAGTGCAATGAACTATGAGTCTAAAGAAGGATGGGTAGGGAATGATTTGGATATTAGAGACAGTGGTTATCATTTATTGTTGAAATCTACCATTTGAAGTGCCTGGTTTGGCCCTATTTTATTTCAAGAAACCATATAGACAGCTGCACAGAACCCCCATGAGCCATGTTTATGCACCACATTGAGTTACTTTAAACCTGAGACTTTTTCTAGGACCAAAAGAAAGGGTAGACGTAGGTGCAAGGAAATCTCTGAAAGCTAGGACTTATCCTACGATATAGAAAACCGTGTGAAGGGTACAAAACATACCATCATCAATCTCCTGTTCTTAATATTCAACTTTAAGACAAGTTGTAATCGCAATGCAGCCACCATTTTTGAACTTCTACTCTATAACAGTCACTGTGTATATTCATTTTACAACACACACACACTCATGCACATGCATGAGTGCACACTCACACACACACACACACTGCTTAATCCTTATCCTTAACAGGAACACAGCCAGGTATATGCCATCTTCCCCATTTTAAAGGTGGGAAAATTGAATATCAGAGAGGTTATGTCAATTGCTTTAGGAAACACAGCAGCAAAGAGAAAATCTGAGGTTGCTGACCAGTGTGTTCTAGATCTGAAATCACTTTTCTATTCTCCTTTCTCCCGAGAACAACTGGAGAAGCACATGGGAGTGTTCAGTTTCTCTGAGCGACTTGTCACATTAATTCAGGTAGAAACACTTAGTAAGAGTAGTAAGTAAATCATTAAATAATTATATAGTTTTAGACATATATAAGCATACATACATATATGTGTGTACATGTGTGTAAGCACATTCTTTATTAAAACAATTTAAATGTATAAAAATTATAAGATATGAAATCACACATATACAAACGAATTATGGGGATTCTTGTGACATTTATTGGCTTTCAACAGTTGACTTGTTTTCTAGATACTGTATATGTATTTGTTTTCTAAGACACCACTGCAAGAGTTACTGTATTGCACTATTTACAAATGTTTTGAAATTGAAAGTGTGTATTAACTACTTCCTTACAAGGTGAAGCAACATTGTGAGTCACAATGGTGCCATCTACTGGGAAACTGGTGAACTATGAAAACAGAGAAAATGGTATACATTTAAGGGAAACAGAAAGTAATGTACTCTGATAGCCTGTTCATCCAAAAATTCCACTAATTAGTTTTTTTCTGTGGGGCAGGGGATGAGAGTTAATAGGTAGAGTTAATGTGCTGGAAAGCAAACAGTTCACACCATAATCCTTTCACATTTGTTTTCTCTCTTTTAATTTGACATCATTTGTGTATGAGTATGTGTGTGTTATTTTCCCTATTTACTTGAGCCAGAAATAAAAGAAAATGACTTTTCAGTAATTAAAAACAAATTTCAATATGTGATAGCTTAGAGTTGTTCTTAATCCTAATATGCAGTTACCCAAGAAATTCCCAGGTATTTTAAAAAGTCTTTGATGTCTTACTTTGCACAGCATACGCTATCGGGTTTGAGTTAGTAAAATCATCATCCTCAGGCTTTCACTGTGGGTTGTCAAAGGCTCTTATGACACCTTTTTATCAAAGGAAATTAAATATTCATTGTATCCCATAGTAGATCTATTGGCTGCCCTCAGTATAACTAGGCTTTTGGAATTAGAATAATACTAAAATGTTTCATTACTAACAACAGCCCAAGTGAAAGAAGCGTGATCCTGTCAGATAAGTGGTTTTTAAATTTTTATTTGTTTGGCCTCCTATATACAGAGTCATTCATTCCCATGCCAGTTCAACTGATATTTATGGTCAGACCCCACTACGTATCAAACACTAAGACAGAAAATGTCTCTGCCTCTTCCAGTGGTACACTCTAGTATAGGAGAGACACGACAGCCCCTTAAGATCATTTCATATAGTGGAAAGTGCTGAAAATTTAACAAGGTGAAAGATAGTTATGGGCTACAGTGGAGCATGGTAGGAACACATTTGCTATTTAGGATGTGAGTGATTATAAAGGCCATAAGAAGAAGTGATTTTTGTACACAACAAAGAGATAAGGAGGAGGTGGCTATGTGAACAAAGGGCAAGACTAGTTAAGATTGCGGGAAGCAACCTGTAATCCCAGCACTTTGGGACGCCAAGGCGGGCAGATTATGAGCTCAAGAGATCGAGACCATCCTGGCCAACATGGTGAAAGCCCATCTCTACTAAAAGTACAAAAATTAGCTGGGCGTGGTGGCATGCACCTATAGTCCCAGCTACTCGGGAGGCTGAAACAGGGGAATCGCTTGAACCCGGGAGGCAGTTTGCAGTGAGCTGAGATCATGCCACTGTACTCCAGCCTGATGACAGAGAAAGACTGCATCTCAAAAATAAAAATAAAAAAAAGATTGCTGGAAGCAGGCATATAAAGTCCTGAAGTAGGAGCTAGCTGGACTTGTCAGAAGAAGACAGTTCTCCAGTCACATTGACAGAGGAAGACCGGGGTGGGAAATACATTAGCAGAGAAAGTTGGAGCCCTATCTCCAAAGCATGAGACTATGGCTAAAAATAAATCAACAAACAAAGAAACACTAAGTAAGGAAGAAGGGGATTAGGATGAGTCAGACAATAAATGCAGTAGGCCCTCATATATAATTTTATTTAATTTCCATGATCACCATACACGCTGATCTCCTCTCCCAATTCTAGAGACAAGGTAATGAAGGATGAGGTCAAGTAACTTTCTCAATACTTACTGACTAGTAAAGAGGAAAGCTCACATTTGAAGTTAAGGCTTCAATCTCTTTTCATTTGTTCCTGTGGTCACATTTAAACATGTCACACTTGAGTAAAAAAAAAAAAGATTTGATAGCAGTTTTAGGAGATTGGCACAGAGGAATTTCCTGTGGCTGGAAGAACATAGAAGGCAAGTCAGATATACTCAAGATCAGGCTTAACTTGTTTAACTGAACAGGGACATTTTTCCAGTTGAGTCTAATGTGAGTTGAATGAAGAACTGAATGAAAGACTTGTTGAGCAGGAATTGTAGTTTTCCTCTTTTTGTGAGAACAATTTAGCTCATTCTTAAATTTCTTAATTGTTTTCAAGCTTATGTTCAACTTCATTAATGGGATTTATAGTCTTTTAAAAAGCACACCAGAGTAAGCACTGTTAAAACAAATAATCATCTAACATTAATTTTAACTTTGAAAGTTAAAGGGCAGGAGTTGATACAATTTTTTTTTATTTAAAAATATCTGAAATAGAGCATTATTCTCAGTATCTCAGAATCATTATATAAAAGAGGGTATTATGGATTAAATTGTGTCCCCCCCCCCCCAAATTCATATGTTGAAGTTCTCGCCTCCAGTGTGAAGGTATTTGGTGACAGGACCTTTAAGGAGGTAACTACATTAAATGAGATAATAAGAAGTGAGATAGTAAGTATGTGGCCCTAATCCAATGGGAATGGTATAGAGTACCTGCACAGAGCAAAGGCCACGGGAGGACACAGCAAGAAAACAGCCATGTGCGAGGCAAAGCGAGGAATCCGATGTCAAACCAAATCTGCTGGTGCCTTGAACTTGGATTTCCAGCCTCCAGAACTATGAGAAAATAAATGCTGTTCTTGAAGCTTCCCTGTCTGTGGTATTCTGCTATGGTAGCCCTAGTAGACTAATACAGAAAGAATGACAATAATAGATTCAAGAGTGACATTTTCAATATACAAATATCATGTATATTCATTTTCCAAAGATTTATACACATAAAGTTAGAGTTTAGGAAATAAATGCCTCAACAATGGCCAGGATATATTGTAAAATTGGTTGATTCTAATACCGTGTCATCACTAACTGAGTAACTATTATGTTCTTGGAACTGAGGATAAGAATTTAATAAGTCAAAGACCCTGCTCACAAACTATTTATAATCTACCAGTCTGGAACATAATTTTATGTATCTTTGATACGTATAACAAAAATTATGTTAAAAATGTTAAATCTCTTTGAGCTTCAGTTTCGTCATCTGTAAAATGGGAATAGAGAATCACTCTACATATGAACTACGAAGGTTCAAGCTTTCATGCTCTCTGGAAAGAGTGTACTGACCCTGCTCTCAGCTGAAACATAGTGATAGCTACAATAAAGCTGTGGTAAAGCAACCTGGAACTTTCAGATAAATAGGTTTATTTACAAATTGCCTTATGGATCTCAACCTATTAATAAAGCTTCTGTAATTATTTCTATGTAAAGAATTAAATTTGGTAATATTGAAAAAAATTAGTTAAGTGATCAAAATTATCTCTGCTATAATTATAATAATGGAAACATTTTAACATTAAATATTCAATTCTCCAAGCTGTACCTCCCAGCATTGTAAATATTTATAAAGACTTTTTTTTTTTTTTTTTTTTTTTTTGAGACGGAGTCTCCTTCTGTCGCCCAGGCTAGAGTGCAGTGGTGCAGTCACTGCAAGCTCTGCCTCCCAGGTTCACACCATTCTCCTGCCTCAGCCTCCTGAGTAGCTGGGACTACAGGCGCCCGCCACCACGCCTGGATAATTTTTTGTATTTTTAGTAGAGACGGGGTTTCACCATGTTAGCCAGGATGGTCTCTATCTCCTGACCTCATGATCTGCCCGCCTCGTCCTCCCAAAGTGCTGGGATTATAGGCGCGAGCCACTGTGCCCAGCCAGTATAAAGACTTTTTATTATCTCAAACAAAATATTTCCTTCTTCCACTGCACACTTATATAAATACATTTTTATATTTACTTTCTCTGAAAATATCCAAACTTTATTATATCTATCCTTGATCAATGCTATATTGCCATAATCACTTAAAATAGAATTCATTCCACAAGTACAAAGAATGTTACCTATAGTCTGTGTTATTAAAAAGAACTTCTTTAGTACGAAAAATGTATTCATTGTTCATGCACAAAGTATTCAGTCAAAATTCATTAATCTTTGAGATCTACTGAACATCATTACTGAGCAAAAATACGCATAAATGGAGTTCAATAAGTAGAGGAGAGGAAAAAATAGAATAAAAATATTTAAATAAATACTGGCTGAAAACTTCCAACATTTGATGAAAAGTATATAACTATACATCCAAGAAACTCAACAAACTCCAAGTAAGATGAAATCAATGAAGTCCACACACAGACCCATCATAGCCAATCTGCTGAAAGACAAAGGCAAGGAGAGGCTCTTGAAAGCAGTAAGAAAAAAGAGACCATCATTCACAGGGGATCTTCAAGAAGATTAATAATTTACCTCTCATCCAAAACCATCGAGGTCAGAAGGCAATGAAATAATATATTTGAAATTCTTCAAGGGTGGGAGGGAAGATGTCATCCAAAGATTCTACATTCAGAAAATACTATCCTCCAAAACACTGAGGGAGAAGCTTGAATATTTCCATATTTAACAAAACAAAAAAATTAAAAAAAAAAAAAGCCTGAAAAAAGTTGTTGCTGGCAGATGTGCCATAAGAGAAATACTATAAAGAGTCATTCAGGATGAAATAAAAAGACACTAGCGGGTAATTCAAATCCACATGACAAAATAGAGAGGTAACTGTATAGGTAAATATAAAAGATAGTATAAATATATTTTCACAACTTTTTTTCATCTAATTTAAAAAACAACTGCATAAAGCAACAGTTATAAGTTGCCTTGTTAGGTCTATGATGGGTAAGGATGCAATCTATATGACAAGGACAGCAAAAAGTAGCTAGGGGGACACAAGCTGTATTCGAACAGGTTTTGTATATAAATGAAATCAAGTTGGTATTGAATTTAATAAACCCAATTATTATAAATGAAGATGTTAATTGTAATCTGCAAGGCAGAAGCTAGATAATCAAACAAAACAAAATAAACTAATATAAAAACACATTACATAACAAGGGAATTAAAATTGCACCTTAGAAAATACATATTTTACATTAGAAAAGACTGTATGGAAGCAGTAAGAGAGAAAAACACATAAAACATACGGAAAACAAATTCAAATAGCAAAACATGACAAATTCATTACAAAATGATGGACATAAATCCTAATTTGTCAATAATTAAATGGACCAAATATGACTTTACTAAGTAAAGTACATGTATTAAATACTGAAATCAAAAGGCAGAGCTTCACAGAATGGAAAAACAAAACAAAAACATGATATACCTAGATGCCATCTAAAGATACTGACTTCAAATTCAATAACACAAATAGATTGAAAATAAAAGGATGGAAAAATATCTGTTCTGTAAACAGTATCCATAGAAGAGGTGGAGTTATTTACACTAGTAATAGGAAAAAAATCTGTTAATAGAAAAAGAAAAGTATATTTTATAATTAGAAAATGATCAATATGTTAGGCAGACATGAAAATCATTAACATGGCACATAAAAACAGAGCTCCAAAATAAAAAGCAAAAGTGGCCAAACTTGAAATGAGAGATAAACAGTTTACGAATAATAGTTGGAGACTTCAAAGCCAACTTTCAACTATGAATGGAACACCTGGACAGAAAATCAGTACCAAAATAGAAACTCAAACAACACTATAAATCAACTAGACCTAACATACATCTATAAGATACTTTACCCAACAACAATAAAAATACACATTAATTCCATATGCATCTGGAACATCTCCGGAACAAGTCTCAATTTAAAAGAATTGAAATAATATTGAAGTATGTTATTTTAAGACAATGAAATAAAATTAGAAATAAATAACAAAGGAAAATTTGGGAAATTGACAAATATGTGAAATTCAACAACATACTTAAATAAGCAATGACTTAAGGGAAGAGAACAAAAGAAAATCATGTAATACTTTAAGGTGAATGAAAACAAAATCATAGCACAGAAAGCAAAACACTAGATGCAGCACTTAGAAAAAAAGTAAATAAATGGAAAACATCCATTTTCAGGAATCAGGAGATTTACTATTATTACAATACCAATACTATTCAAACTCATTTACAGTTTCAATATAATCACTATCAAAGTGTAAACTAACATTTTTGCAGAAATTGACAGTCTTAATCCTAAAGTCTATATGTAAATTCAAAAGACCCAGAATGGACAAAACAAACTTGAAAAAGAAGAAGAAAGTGACAGTACAGAAATAAGCCCTTACATTCATGATTGACTGATTTTCCTAAAGGTCCCAAAACAATTCCATAGAAAAATAGTTGCCTTTTAACAATGATTGCTAATAGGCTGAAGATTTCTTTTTGGGGTTATGGAAAATATGTTAAAATCAGATAGTGGCGATGATTACGTAACTCTACGAAAATATAAAATCACTAAATTGTCAAGTTAAAAGCATGATTTTTATGTTATATGAATTCTATCTCAATAGAGCTTTTATTTAAAAAATTATTAGTAGTAAGGTAACTTATCAGGCCCCAAATAGCTGAAATAAGATGATGCTTGCATTACAAAATAGTATTTGTCTATCTACTCTGTTACTTTACAGTATAAATATGAAAGATTTTATCACAGCATACAAAACAATTAATTTGGATTTTCTTTCATATTAAATCAGCGGTTCTGATACAGGTTGAGGATAAAAATAAAATATGCAGTAAATTGTTGTTGGAAAAACCATTTCTCTCATAAGATGATTAATTTACACTAAACTACACTTAATGAGTTAAGAGAATAAATCAATCACACAAAAAATATTGCATTTTATTCAGCTGTACATCAAACCTAATGTATAACAAAGGTGAGAATCAAGAGTCAGTAAATTTGTTCTTCATAAAAACATCTAAATATCAAGAACGTGAGCATTTTTTTTTTTTTTTTTTTAATTAACCAAGCTGAAAATGACCATTTTTTTTTACCATCTTTCAAGAGTTAAATATAAATGCATACATATAAGTGTGTGTGCATCCCTGGGTTTGGCCATGGCACAAACTGGGTCTGAATCATAATAACCCTGAAAATACTGTCTTTTGAAGCCCATATCCAAAATAATATAAAATTAAAGAATATTAATAATGGTTTCTCACAACTCTCAGTTGAATGAAAGAACATTAACGATGGTTCCTCACAATTCTCTGTTTGCAGTAGGGTAGCTCTTTGCCTTCTCTTTTTTTTTTTTTTTTTTTTTTTGAGACGGAGTCTCGCTCTGTCGCCCAGGCTGGAGTGCAGTGGCCGATCTCAGCTCACTGCAAGCTCCGCCTCCCGGGTTCCCGCCATTCTCCCGCCTCAGCCTCCCGAGTAGCTGGGACTACAGGCGCCCGCCACCTCGCCCGGCTAGTTTTTTGTATTTTTTAGTAGAGACGGGGTTTCACCGTGTCAGCCAGGATGGTCTCGATCTCCTGACCTTGTGATCCGCCCGCCTCGGCCTCCCAAAGTGCTGGGATTACAGGCGTGAGCCACCGCGCCCAGCCGCTCTTTGCCTTCTCACACTCTCCTCTTGTGCGGTTGTCCTCCCTTCCCCACTCTCCTGCATTGGCGAGGAAGTGCACACAGAAGAGTTTTCAAACTCCTTGTGTCAACATGACATACTAAAACCAAACATCTTAAAACATACTGGCTCAATCCACCCTGCATTTACCTTTTTCCAGCTTTGCCTTATCAGAGATGAGCACCTACCCTGTGCCAGATGCTTTAAATTCTAATGTAGTGTAAAGAGCATGGTTTTTGTAGTAAGATTCACCTGGGTTATCTTGAAGCTCTTCCACAGACTAATATGTAAATGACCTAAAACAAGTCACTTTATCTTACTGAGCTGACGTTTCTTTGACTATAAAATGAATATAATCATACTTATTTCCTAGTAAGACACAAAGCCTAAAATGCACCAAGATTCTAAAGTGTCAGTTTAGAGTTTTGGATGACAGCAAGGACCCAGAAGCCAGACTCCCTGGCTTTGAATTCCAGCTCCAATCCTTACAAACTGTGGGCATCTTGCCAAGTTATTAATCTCTCTAGTGCAATGTCCTCATCTATATACTGGGAAGATAAGTGGACCTATCTTATAAGTTGGTTACCATTGTTAAATGAAACAATATGCTTGGTGCATATAAGTGTTATCTACTAATATTGCTAGTGAATTAAAGCTACATAGAAGCTGAATGCTGTGCCTCGACAACTGTGTCTGGGCATACAAAAAATGAGGAAGCCAGTGCTTCAAAACATCAGGCTTTTTCACAAAAAGGATAAAATACCTAGGAATACAGTTAACAAGGGAAGTGAAGGACTTCTTCAAAGAGAACTACAAACCACTGCTCAAAGAAATCAGAGATGAAACAAACAAACAAACAAACATTCCATGCTCATGGATAGGAAGAATCAATATCGTGAAAATGGCCATACTTCCAAAAGCAATTTATAGATTCAATGCTATTCCTATTAAACTACCATTGACATTCTTTACAGAATTAAAAAAAATACTTTAAAATTCATACGGAATCAATAAAACAGCCCTATAGTCACAATAATCCTAAGCAAAAAGAATAAAGCTGGAGGCAACACGCTACCCTGCTTCAAATTATACAAGGCTATAGTAACCAAAACAGCACGATACTAGTATAAGAACAGACTCCAAGTCCAAGGGAACAGAATAGAGAAACCAGAAATAAGACTTCACACCTACAACCATCTGATCTTTAACAAACCTGACAAAAACAAGCAATGGGGAAAGAATTCCCCATTTAATAATGATATTGGGAGAGCTGGCTACCCATATGCAGAAAATTGAAACTGGACCCCTTCCTTACACCACATACAAAAATAAATTCAAGATGGATTAAAGACTTAAATGTGGGCCAGGCACAGTGGTTCACACCTGTAATCCCAGCACTTTGAGAGGCCGAGGCAGGTGGATCACCTAAGGTCAGGAGTTCGAGACCAGCCTGGCCAACATGGTGAAACCCCATCTCTACTAAGAATACAAAAAAAAAAAAAAAAAAAAAAAATTAGCTGGGCATGGTGGCAGGCACCTGTAATAACAGCTACTTGAGAGGCTGAGGCAGTAGAATCGCTTGAACCCGGGAGGTGGAGGTTGCAGTGAACCAAGATTGTGCCACTGCACTCCAGCCTGGGTGACACAGCGAGACTCTAACCAAAAAAAAAAAAAAAAAAAAAAAAAGAAGAAAAAAAAAAAAAAAAAAAGGAAAAAAACCAAGACTTAAATGTGAAACACAAAACTATAAAAACCCTAAAAGAAAATCTAGGCAATACCATTCGGGACACAGGCACAGGCAAAGATTTCATGGCAAAGATGCCAAAAGCAATTGCAACAAAAGCAAAACTTGACAAATGGGATCTAATTCAACTCAAGAGCTTCTGCACAGCAAAATAAACTATCATCAGAATGAACAGACAACCTACTCAATGGGAGAAATGTTTTGCAATCCATTCATCTGACAAAGGTCTAATACCCAGCATCTACAAATAACTTAAAAAAAACTTACAAGAATAAAACAACCCCATTAAAAAGTGGGCAAAGGACATGAACAGATACTTCTCAAAAGAAGACATACAGGTGGCCAACAAACATATGAAAAAAAATCTCAACATCAATGATCATTAGAGAAATGCAAATCAGAACCACAATGAGATATCATCTCACACCAGTAAGAATAGCTATTATTAAAAAGTTAAAAACCACAGGTGCTGGCAAGGTTGTGGAGAAAAAGGAATGGTTTTACACTGTTGATGGGAATGTAAATTAGTTCAATCATTGTGGAAGACACTGTGGTAATTCCTTAAAAACCTAGAGGCCAGGCGGGCATGGTAGCTCATGCCTGTAATCCCAGTACTTTGGGAGGCCAAGGCAGGCGGATCACGAGGTCAAGAGATCGAGGCCATCCTGGTCAACATGGTGAAACCCCGTCTCTATTAAAAATATAAAAATTAGCTGGGCGTGGTGGCAGGTGCCTGTAGTCCCAGCTACTCGGGAGGCTGAGGCAGGAGAATCACTTGAACCTGGGAGGCAGAAGTTGCAGTGAGCAGAGATCACGCCATTGCACTTCAGCCTCGGCGACAGAGCAAGACGCCGTCTCAAAACAAACAAACAAACAAAACAAACAAAAAAACAACCTAGAGCCAGAAATACCATTTGACCCAGAAATCCCATGACTGGGTATATACTCAAAGGAATACAAATCATTCTATTATACAGATACATGCACATGTATGTTCACTGCAGCCATATTCACACTAACAAAGACATGGAATCAACCTAAATGCCCATCAACAATAGACTGGATAAAGAAAATGTGGTACATATACACCATGGAATACTATGCAGTCATAAAAGGGAATGAGACCATGTCCTTTTAGGGACATGGATGCAGCTAGAAGCTATTATCCTCAGCAAACTAACACAGGAACAGAAAACCAAATACCGCATGTTCTCATTTATAAGTGGGGGCTGAATGAGGAGAACACATGGACACATGGTAGGGAACCACACACACAGGGGCCTGCTGTAGGGTGAGAAGTGAGAGAAAGGAGAGCATCAGGAACACTAGCTAATGGATACTGGGCTTCATATCTAGATGATGGGATGACCTGTGCAGCAAACCACCACGGCATTTATGTAACCAACCTGCACATCCTGCACATGGTACCCCTGAACTTAAACAAAAAGTTGGAAATTAAAAGGAAAAACATGGCAGCTTTCGTGAGCTGCAGTCTCTGATGGGCTTTAGCAGATCTGTGGTACTACAGAAATCATGTGCAAATGCATACGAGCACAAGCGCATATAGGAGGTGGGGATGGGAGAAGAAGCCCCGGGAGCTGTTAATTTAGAAGCAGATGGTATTCTTTCTTTCCATTTACATATTGTCTAGGACAAAGCGTCTGTATAAGAAAACTGTCACTTAAATAATTATAGAGCAACACCATGAGCCACAGCGATGCAAACTCTGTTCTGTTCCAAGTTTTTCTTGGTTCCTCCAAGCAGCTGAGTCATTCTGTCCCCTAGGCTTCTCAGACTGCAGCTCACTCATCATTTACTCAAGGGCTATTAGAGCGATAGAAGCTGGGTTTCCACAGTGAGTGAGAGAGAAATGGCCTTGATCCCAAAGTAACTTATGATCTAGCAGCGCTAGGAGGAGGTAAAAAAATAAATTAAAAACAAGCACAGAATCACACACAAAAAAGGAAGGTTATCTGAGCACAGCAGAGGGTCAAACTGAAATTTTGTCCTGCAGGGGAAAGGGGATCAGGGATGACTTTGGGCTGAGATCTGAGCATAGTAGAGCCAAGGAACTCTCAACCTTTTACCTAGAACAAAAAATCAAAATGTGCAAAATCCTAGGGTTCAAATAGACAATTTAATGGAAGATCAAGGTCTGAGAAAGGGTTTAGCATGAGCTTAGGGGCTGTGGTTTACATTCTTCTGGTGGAATAACTACATTTTTAAAGAATGTTTTTATCACAGTATTATAATCTCAGCTTCTTTCTCATTTGGTTATGAGTCCTTGGAGCTAGATGCCTGATGGTCTGGATATTGCATGCCCAGCTAATCGCTGAGATGAAAAAGCTGTTTAATAAGCCTCTATTAAACAAATGAGTAAAACCCATTAATATTAAGCATACAACTCAGTATATTTTGTATGGAATTTTATAATTTACTTACATTTATCACTATTTTGATGCAGGTGGAGATAACAATAGTTGCTGATAACCACGGTTCTTGCATTTTTTCTCTGCTTTCCTATAGGGGTTCCCCTATCGCAGCATCCGCTTGAAAAGACTTGGTTATCTTGAGCGCTGCCAATCAACATGTTTTGTTTTATTTTTGCTTTTGATCACAGAATAGGCCTTTCACAGTGCAGTAGATATTATCTTTGGTCCTTGGCTTTCCTCCACTATGCAAATTTTTCATTGGAAACTTAGGGGCTTGAACTTTCCAAAAAATGTTTTAGTTTTCCTCCGCTACTTCCACATCCAGAATTCAATCAAAAGCCTGAGACATCTCCTATTTTGCTGAAATCACTTCCATTTAGCTTAACTCAAACAAAAAAAAGATAGGCAGACAGAGATTTCACATTATATCCCTTGGCCTTCTGAAGATACTTTTATGTTCCTGCCAATTGAGTTTGCTGACGTTGTGCCGGCTTGTTTGGGACTAAGCTACTGAGACTCCAAAGTCAAGTTCCTCACAAATGCCTGCCAAGTAGCAATGCTGAAGGAGGGTTGTTGAAGACACGGCAGAGCCAGGGAGGGGGAAGATATCATTTGGTTAAGTCAAGGAGAAATAACAAAAGGCAGGCGTTTCTAGAACATTCGTTAGTCTAGTTTTATTCTTCATGAACTGAAAAATAATTATTTTTCCCAGATTATACTGACCGGTGTTTCTGTTTCTAGAATAATTATCAAAAGAGCTGTTTTAAATAAGTTGCTTAGAGACTGTGTTGAATTTTAGAACAGTGTAATATATAAACCTAAAAGTGCACAAATCATACATATACAGCTCAATGAAGCTTAACAAAATGAACTCATCTATGTTTTTGCAGCAAGAAAACAAAACATTCCTAGCAACTCCCTCTCCTATAACTCTTTTCAGTCATTTATCTCCCTAAAGGAAAAAGCAACTTTGATGGTTATTATTGATTAGTTTTGCCAATTTTTGAACTATATAGAAATAAAATTCATATAAAGGAAGACATTTTGTGCTCGGATTTTTTTTGTTGTTGTTCAACATTGTGCTGGAAGACTTTGTGTTGCTGTAGGTAGCAATATTTGTTTGTTGTTGTATGGTAATCCATGGTTCGAATATTCTCCAATTTATTTTTTTGCATTTCATTGTTGATAGGACAGTTAGGTTGTTTCCATTTGGGCTTTAAACGATACCACCGTAATGAACATCCAGGACACATTGTGCGATACACAAATATTGATGCTTTTGTTGACTGTATACCTAGAAGTGGAATTGCTGGACCACAGGGAATGAGTAAGTTTAATTTTACTATATACTACAAAACCGTTTTCCATCCTAATTGTACTGATTTATGCCCCCAGTGGCAATGTTTGAGAGTCCTTGTAGCTGTATGGTCTTTTCTAACACTAGTGCTGTCAGTTTATTTTATTTTTTAAGAAAGTTTTAATAGTCATAGTAATAGATAAGTGATGGTATGTCACTATTGTTTTAATTATCATTTTCCTGAAGAATAATAATGCTGAGCACTTTTTAATGTATTTATGAGCCATTTGTATATTTCCATTTTGAGTGCCTATTCAATAATTTGGTTCCTCTCTTTTGTTTTTATTGGGTTATTTGCTTTTTTCTTATTGATTTGTAAGAGGTTTTAAAGATATAGAATCTGTATGTAAATCTTTCAGTGGTTACATATATTACAAATACCTTCTCCCACTCCTATTCAGGAAATAGTATCATTGATAAGTTTTTTAACTTTAATAAAGTTGAGTTTCTCAATCTTTTCATTTATAATTGATGTTTCATGTGCCTTATCTAAAAAACAATAATGCCTAACCAAGGATTTGGAAACTATTCTATGATATCTCCAGGAAATGTTATTGTTTGGTCTTTCATCTTTCAACATTCAATCTACATGTAATTATTTTTTGTGTATGTCTGAGATAAAGAGGAAGATTCAGTTGTTTATGTGTGCAAATCTATTGACCTGGGACCATTATTGAGAACATAATAATTTCCTTAAGGCAGGGAAAGAGAGACTGCAGTATCATACAAGGGCTGAATCAGCTCAGAAGTGACAAACATCATATACTATTGTCCTGATCTAGTCACAGCGCCCAACTTCTTACTAATTGTAAGAAGACCAAGAACAGCCAAGGTAATATTTGTGAATATTATGGTTGCTGTCATATTTTAAAAAGAAAAATTATTCTTCTATCATATGAATATGTGCATTCTGAGTCATCTTATGTCCTAATATTGAGAATATTTTAAAAATTAAAGTAATTTTAAAATACCACATTCCTCTAAAAGAAAGAACCCAAATGGAGATTTTTTAAAAGAATTAGCCAAAAACAGAATTAATTTGCCACACTGGTTGGTTTCCAAATAACATCTCTTATGGAAGCTTCATTATGGCCACCATGGACCACTGAGTACCAATACCACCTTGTATTTGGGTTAAATTTAATTACAATAGCCTTCATGTTTTCCTGTTGATAATCATGGATTTATAAAGGAGTGAAGAATGGCCAGACAAGCACAAAGATTATTATGTGCCAGACACTATGCTTTATACTCTCACACATCTTATTACTTAAATAACAATCATCAAAAGAAAAAAATTCCAACGCTACCCTACACTATTGCAATTGCAAAATAAAAGTACATATATAATTTGAGGTGATATTTCTGTCCTCCAATTTTTTAGTATAATATAAAACAACTCCCATAATACAAATTCTGTATTTTCACATTTTTTCCTAGATTTCAAAACTTTCTGAGAATTCTAAGAAATCTAATAAGACGATTATCTTACTTCAACAGTTTCACATAAATACACTCCAAAGGGAAACAGGACATACTCAGCAGTTGAAGAAAATTTCCTTATTTTCTTAAATTCCTAGTGTAGGGATTTAGAGTATGTGATATATTATTTAAAGCTATATATATAATAGGTAGTGTAGTGTATGTATTAAATCCTAATTATTATGCATCACAACTGCCAACCCAAGTAGATAGATTATAAACTTTTTTGGACAAAGAAATCATGTGTTTTATATATATTTTTAAATTCAGAGTGTCTAGCATAGAACATGTACAAAGTTAGTAGAAGAAGAGTCTTTTTCTTCCTCACTTCAAAAATCAGAGAATTATATACAAATGAAATATTTTACAGAGGTTCATAAAAATGTTATAAATCATACTCCAGAAAAAATACCAGTGTTTCACAATACTGTATTAATCGTAGACCCTTTAAATGCTATTTCTAGTCATTTAGACTCATAAGATCTTGTGAGTAAACTCTCAAATTCTTTACCAGATATGGTAATGATTTTGTGGATATTAATTTTCTCCTATTTAAATACAGATTCCAAGCTATTTAGAGCCTTTTCTACATTTGGGTTTAATTTTGTAACTATACAGAAATGTGCTGTTTTGTTTAAATATGTAGGACAGACAAGGATTTCTAATAATTCTAGGTTTTCTGGGCAAGATTTCCCTTTGTTCATTCATTCATGCATTCATTTGTGAACTTTTTCGAGTACATGCCTTGCACCAGGTTTTGCACTGGATTATTAAGAAATATACGTAATAACTGCTAACACCCACTGAGCTGTTCCTATGTGCTAGGCACTCTTCCAAGAGCTTCCCTTACAGTAACACTCATTATCCAAAACTTAACCTTATGAAATTCAGAGAATTAAGCTGCTTGTCCAGGGTCACAAAGCAAGTGAGGGATAGAGTAGAGATCTGAATCAGGGATATCTCATTTCAGAACAAGAGTTTATAATCACTATGCTACTCTTCCTCTACTCTCAGGATAAGCAACAAATTGAACAGTGTTCTAGAAAATATGTGAGATTGTAACCTAGGGGATGTTTAAATCATAGCCTAGAATATCTGCTTAATACACTCAAGAATTTGCTAAGACATTATAGAAACTAGTAATAACTTACTTAAAAATGTAAAATGTATCATCAGACGTCATTCATTACATTTAGACAGTATGTTCTCTGTTGTTGACTAAGAATGCACACACTAATGAAACTATGAAACTGAAAAATTGTAAAGGCTTCAAAATTTAATGACAAACTGTGCAAGTCCACATTTGGACACTGCTGCAGACAAATAATTCATCTTTATTGAGGAAAAGTTGACACTTCATGTTTGTATGCGGCCCAATGAATCTATCTTCCAAACTTCCAACTTGCGGGTGTTTGCTTTGGTTTTGTTTTTTTTTTTAAGCCCAGTTAACTTGTCTTCAATGTCTTCATTGAATGAATCACAATTATAAAACAGAAAACTGCTCTACCATAGCAAATTAAAATTTTATGTAAGATCTGCACCTGCAAGGGGCCCTGACTATGACAAGTCTCTGGGAATCAAATGCTTTGCTAACAGAGCTTATTCATTTGTATCAAAAACACAGTTGACTCTTGCCTAATAGAGTCATTCCTTCTTTGCTAATTAAGACAGTACCAAATAAATAAATAAATAAATAAATAAATAAATAAATAAAGTTACTTATTCAGTCATGAGCACTGAATGCTCCCAGTAGGTAGTCTTTTCTCAATTCAATTTCCCCAATGGGACTAGAAGAGGAAATGAAACAACAAATTGTACTCCTGATGAACTAAGCAGAAGCTGTTATTCTACAGGGAGCCCTGCTAGGTCAATTAGTTCATCATGCTAACAGAATAGCAATCCAGCAACCAATGCCCCAGCAACGGAGGTTCAAAAAAGTGAAATTCAATGGCCTCTTGTAACACTGTCTCCAGTGAAAACTGCTGGGAATTGGTGTATGGTTTGCCAATGGTATATTTCAATATATGATACTGAGCAATGATTCATTGTAAGGCAAAATAAAAGCAGCATTGCCTTATTACATATCTAGATTCATATAGTTACAATCTAGATGTATTTTTCATTTGGTGACACTTGGATTTTCTGAATCAACTTAAAAATATGTACAACATAGCAATATTTTAAATTAATATGATTTCTATTTTCGAATTGCATCTGGATCCCAAAAGATTAAATAGAGCCAAACTTCATTTTCACAAACGCAACTATTTTAAACACATATTTAACAACCAACAAACTTTAGATCTAAATGTAATTTGATATGAATGATTATTAAGTGCACTATTACAATGAAAATAATTTAGATACATCTCTTGAGAAATTTGAGAATTTTATATAAACAGTATTGCTTATTTTTTTAAATAGCAGTATCATCTTAAAGCTACACACTATTTAGAGCTTACAAAGTATACACTATTTAGAACTTACAAAGTACTTCAACTTATATTACTGTATTAGGTATCTCAATATTTTGTTGTTTAATGCCAAAAAGGTAAAATCTCTATTAAAAAATCAAAATCTTTTACCATGCTTTAATTAAAAAAATGTTACCTTATTATCCCGTTATTTTTCCACATTTAAATACTCGAGGCAAATTGTGTAGGGTAGGAATTATGGGAAAATGTGATAAAGGAAACAAAAGCTATATTAGTTGAGTAATGCAGATGTTAAAATTAACATCCCGTGTTATTCATTGTACCTAGATAAATAAATTTTCTCCAGTATAACAATAACACTATAGTCCTTTTATTTCTTTAAGCTGAATAGGTAATATACTCAGTTAAATAACCGAATATAGATAGCTTACAAAGTACCTCAACAATAAATATAACAAACATGAAATTTTCAAGTGCTAGTGTTTTAAATAAGAAATGAATTTAGGCCAGGCACGGTGGCTCAACTGTAATCCCAGCACTTTGGGAGGCCGAGGCGGGTGGATCACGAGGTCAGGAGATCAAGACCATCCTGGGTAACACGGTGAAACCCTGTCTCTATTAAAAATACAAAAAATTAGCTGGGCGTGGTGGTGGGCACCTGTAGTCCCAGCTACTCGGGAGGCTGAGGCAGAAGAATGGCGTGAACCCAGGAGATGGAGCTTGCAGTGAGCCGGGACCGTGCCACTGCATTCCAGCCTGGGTGACAGAGTGAGACTCCGTCTCAAAAAAATAATAATAATAAAATAAATAAATAAGTAAACAAATAAATAAATTTAGCTTTGCATCTATTGTTTTTATTCCAACAAAAAAATAAAGCTAGTTGATGTAATTCAAGTTTCATGTAGATCAACTTTGTTTTTTTAATCTGGCTTAATAAATAATTGCCACTTAATTTTCTTAGGTGCACTGAAAACAACTGAATAATAGTGTTGGGGGAAGAGTAAGACTTAGGAGCCTTTTGAGCCTTTGGTTCAAATTTGGGTTCCATGTCTTCCCAGCTGAATGACTCTAGCATGGTACATATTCACTCTGCCCATACTTCCAGGACCATCTTCCTGTCTTTTCCTTTTATCTGCTCAGTTACCTTTAGGATACTTGTTCTTCCACTACCCTTAGAGGTTCAGAGTGTCCACACTTCCCACTATCCCTCTTTCTCCTAGAGCAAAGGAAGAATTCATATTCAAGGGTCACCAATCAAATGAGAAAATAAAACAAAACACTTTAAATAAAAATTAAAAAAAATTAAAAACAAATCTAAGTACTCTCTAAACTGCCATAAAACACTCTTTGATAAAATAATAATTTTTAAAAACTAAGATTTATTAAGTGTGATGCTCTAGGCACTGGGTAAATGCTTTCCCTGTATTAACTTGTTCAATGTTCACTACCAACCTGTGACAGTGTTATTCATTTCCCATTTTTGGATGAAAAATCGTGAGGTTAGGTAACTTAGTCAAGGTCTCACCATTTGGGATCATACACAGGCATTCATAACCTCTTCATTATGTCAGGTTGTAGAATGTAGTTTAGACTTGAGGTTGAAAGGGATCTTGTACTTCCCACTCTGAATCTAGGTCTTGGAACTCCCCACAGAGGTAAGTGAACCTACTCACCCAGCTGCGTGGCTGAGCTTGCAGATTTGCTGGATGAAGGAGTCAGAGTCAGCATGTTTTGTGTCTGAAGAGCCCTCTCCACAAGCTCTGTCTCTCACAGAGAGACATGATGCATGAGATCATTCACCAAAGGTGGAGGAGAAGCAAATGAAGCACAAAGCAGGAGGCCAGGTAGTTAAAAAGGAAGAAGCCAAACTGACTCTTGCTTTGGAGGCACAATATTTTAGCTTGCTAGCCAAACTTGTTTCAGCAAATGTCCAGCTCTGATCAACATGATTAATTATAGTTCTTCCCAAGAACTGAATGGAGAGACAATGTTCTTTCAAGACAGTGTCCTTGTGGTGATTGAGACATGATGAGATGGGAGAATCATTCACGTTTTACCAATAACTTAGACTTTATTCATTTCTATCAGGCCTTTCTGACTTCAATTCTATCCTTAGTCAGAAGATGATGCATGAGGATAACCATGTCAAAGATGAAGACCAACCAACTTAGATTCAGTGGTTCGTCACTGCAGCCGTATCTTTACCATTAACCTAAACTTGTCTATATTTTCAAGCTTTTGTTGCATATGCCCTGAATAGCTCCAACCCTAAATGGATACAAGTCATCTTAGCTTCTAAGTACTATGGAAAAATCTCAGAGTTGAGTTGTATCTGTATAAAACTGATGGGTACTACCCTTGAATGGCATATAGTAACACATGGCAATACACAAGTTTTTCTGAAATTCTCAACTCTTCTCAAACTTCTGATCTCTTTCTTAGACATCTAAGGCACCACATTCCCATGGATTCCTCTTTAGCTTCCTTTGTTAGTTCCTTCTTCTTTAACTGATCAATAAATGCCAGTATTCTTTAGGGCACTAGGTGCTTTTAAGTGCTTTTCTTTGTTATTCCATATTCTTTCCTTCTCCATAACTCAATCCAGTTCTATGTCTTCAATTTCCATCTCTATGTTTACAACTCCTAGATTTACATAGACAATCCATAGCTTTCATTTGCCTTCCAGAACCACATACCCATTTCAATAGTTTGCTCTAAGTTCTAGAGTAATCAAAAACTAATGAAAACAAAATGTCTCATGCTCAACTTATGAACTCCCCTACAGCTAAGCCTACACCGCATCCTATATTTCATATCTCATTTGTGTAAACCAGAAACCTGGAAAACATAGTATACTCATCTCTTTTTCGACCTATCTATCACCACATTTTACCAATTACATCTTCTAGGGATTCCAACGTCTATCTTCTTTTGTTCATTTCTATGGCTATCCTTCTATGCTAGGATGCTAAAAATCTCTGTTCTATATTACTAAATTGCCTCCTCATTTCTCCATACCCACTTTTACCACTCAATTAATCTTCCCCATATCATACTCTGACCATATCAGTCAGAGTAACCATCATAATAAGACTTATAGGATTTATACATACACTCATTGAGTCAAATTCACACAATAAAGTAGAAAGTCCCCCTCCATTAAAAGATACAAATCTAATAACGTCACCTTTATGATAGGAGGAGAACAATAACAAAACCAAAATGATTTCGGGTACATAAGTCACTATCCTTAACAGGAACTCCAGATTATGAGATCATTCTCTTTTCCATCTCCTGCCTCACATCACACCTGTATTTCCCTTCATTTATCTTTAATATCATTATCCTCATCCATCATCTTCTGATGGATCTTCTGAACTCTCAGACACTCTACCGTCTGCCTGAGACATTCCCTGGAACTTATCCTTCTCAGGTGGCTAAAACCTTCATTCTTTGATCTCAGTTTACTATAGCTCTTCAGTAAGGGCGGTTTTTGTGATAAAGTTCTAGGAGAGACACCCTCTTATATAGTGCAATATCACTGTAACTTTTTCCTTCTAGCCACTAATTGTTTGATATAACTCTTACCTACTAGACTGTGAGCTTTCTCAAGGCTACATCTGCAATCATTTTAAGTATTAAGACCTTATTATAATGATTGATATGCATTAGGTACTCAAGGAACAGTTGTTGACTGAGTCAATAAACAAAAATAGGAGAGAGATTAGATTCAAGTAATGCATATTCAATTATCATTCCAATCACTTTACATATACTGACCTAATCAAAATTCACAAATACCTATGAAGTAGTTACCATTATTAGCCCTATTATATAAATGCAGAAACTGAGGATCAGAGAGCTTATGGTTTGCCCAGGGACACACAGCTCCTAAATGACAAAGCCAGGATCGAAACCCTGACTGGTTCTAGACTTAAGACTGTGGTATAGGCACTTTTACTACAATATTATCTCAATTAAAATTCTTCTGTAACTTGAACAAAATATTTTTCTTATATAAATTATGATTTTGAAAAATTATATTATGCTACTCCTATTATTGTATAGCATAAAAGAATAAAGTTTAGTGCAACATTTGATATAAATAATACTTTTTAAATAATTTTTTACCATATTGAATATTTTTTATATTAGTAGGCTCGTGTAAGCTGCTTGGCATGTTTTACAAGATTGCTTGAATACCACAAAGTACACTTGTATCATCGTACACTTGTAGCATCCTAAAACTAACCCTTTATTGAAAGTTCTATGTTTTGAATTCAATGACAATCTTATATATATATGTTTTTCATGGGTTAAATGTCAAATTAATTTGAAGTATAACTGAATGAATTTATAATATCATTAGAATTTTGTATTGCCCAAAGGATAGATACTATTGATTGAGCTAAATACCGAGTTAAAATATATCACAGATGTTAAACAAAAATGTAATTAAACATTTCAGGATTAATGGAAATTATAATTGATAACTGACACTGGAATCCACATATAAGCAAATGAAATATACATTCAAACAGAAGAACTAAAACCTAGAACCAATATACACATTGATGGGATGTTTATTTCTACTAGTATTGGGGAGACAAAAACAATACATGACTGAGTAAAAATCAGAGCATGTAGTCTGGCGGCTAGAGGCGGAGTGTCAACAGGAAACCTGTGATGATGAGTCCAGCTGAAAGTACATAAAGCATCCTCCAGAATTCTGGCCATAAAGTTACTTCTAACTCCCCGATTTTCAGTGGTATTTGCCAACACTGATACCTCTTGTTCTTTTTTTCAAACTCCAAATTCTGAACTCACTTGTAGCAACTGTGTCTATTTCTTGATGTCTCAGGACTCTTGAACCAGCTTCAGTCTGTGCTGTTAACACTCTGCTAAGACCACTGAGGCCAGCAAGGTCAAATCAAATGCAAAGAGTCTTTTCTTCATTTTGCCTCTGGAGAAAACCAAACCAAACAAATACAACTCTGATTTTTCTTGAAACATCTGCATCCTCTGTTGTTCCTTCAGGTCTTTCTATGCCCTCTCCTGGGTCCTCTTTGTTCTCTTGCTCAACCCTACTTTTCAGAGATCTCAGCTGTCTTTGCACTAATAACTCCACCATCACTTTGTCTGTTAAGAGCTTTCTTTCCTGAGCGCCACAATCTCACATCAGTACCTCATGTAACTGACTTCATGGGTATCTCACAGATGCCTCACACATAATATATAAAAATGGAAATCATTCTCTACTCACTCAAGTCTGTTCTTTTTCCTGGAGACTGAAATGAGTAAATGACTGATGTCCCAGTGGCACTGCACACCATGGGTACCATCTGTGACTCCTCCCTCTCTTTAGCATCACAGAAAGTTAGTTCTAGATCACATCTGGGATAATGTGTACAATTCCGACAACCACATGTGAGTAAAAGCAAACTTGAAACCGTGTGTGGCAGGAGAGTGGGTATATGGGAGCTCTCTGCACTTACCGTTCTATTTTTCTGTAAATGTAAACTGCTCTAAAAAATAGTCTCTTAATTAAAAATATTAAAACTTAGGAATAATCAGAGGATATCGTTGGCAACTGAAGATATTTAAAACTATATTATGTACAAAACAAGTATATATACCTGAAATGCTCATCTTGACAGAGAAGATTATGACAATTTATAACTGCCTTGCAAAATTGTAGAAGAAAAGGAAGACATGTGTGGTTTACCCCATGAAAACAATGCAGCAGTCCCTGGAAGAAACTCCAGAGAAGCAGCCTTCAGTTTCTTATTCAGAACAAACTAGTAGATAATCAGTTTTGAGAAGCAGTGAACTACTAAATCATTTATGCAACACAGCACTTTAAGGCTTAGGAAGTGCTTTGTAGTATCTGTTATCCTATTTAATTAGCATTAGAACTCTGTTCCTAGGTAGGACAAATACTATTATCTTCACTTTATCAAAGGGAAACGAAGACAATGAGCCTTAGATTATTTGAGTGATTTTGTGAAAGTTCGTTAGGTAGGTCCCTGTACAAGAGCACTTGAATAATTCTTAATACACAGGGTGTCTTACCCACTAAACTTGTGATACTCTGGGGACTCCCACTGGCATGCAACAAGTCTTCAGAAAATATGAGTTTAACTAATAAATGAGTTAATTAATCGCTTAATGCATACATCAAGCCAGGATTTAATTCCAGGCCTTTTAAATGTTAACAAAGAGTAATATATAATTAGATGACTAATATTATGGGAAATATATATGTAAATTAATCACTTAATGTTTCACATTTTGATGGAATGATCTTATGTATTTACCATGAGCAAAATTTATATAAATTTACAAATATATACATATAATTTATGTATTTATATACTAGGTGTATATATTTAATATGTATATCTTTATATTTAAATATTTAAATATATATGAGATTTGTTCTCATATACATGAGAACAAAAAAAAAAAAAAACCACATATGCCTATACAAAGGGGTAAAACAAAGAGATAAATAGCGGTGGTTTTGTCAGAGATACACTATACAAAATCCAGAAAAGAGAAAAAAGCAAAATTAATTCTGGGAGTACTTCAGTGAAGAGAACACTTAGAGGACCCTGAATTGGTCTTTCTCTAGCCCTGCCTCTCCCCCAAGGTATGAGAAAAAAAGATTAGGGTTTTAAAAGAAAGTTCTTTCACTTATCCATACTTATTTTGCAAATTATTAACCTTTCTCGTAATAACAACACCCAGAAACAGAATTATTATGAGGATTCTATGACAAGTATATGAAAAGAACCAAGCATAAAGCATTTCATCCAGTTTTATAACTAGATGAGGGGTCTGTAGACAGCATGGCAATTCAGACAACAAAGTGATCAATCTTGTGGCAGTAGAGAAAAATATCTGAACATTAATGAGCTATATGATTACCATATCTTCTTTATTTTCATTTGTGCTTTCATTTATTCTTTTAAATGTATGAGAATAACTTTAAAAAGTGCTGGTGACAGTATCTTGCACATAATAAGGCCTACATAGTGTTTGTTAAATACATAAACACATACATTTATATGCAGACACATAAGCATTTATTAAATTCTACTGTGTTAAAAAATCAGAGATATAAAAGTAAAACAAAGCCATTATCCACTTTTGTTTTTGTTATTATATACTCTGTACCAAAATATTTCCAAGGTGTGCAACCTGGATGACAGAATATAGTAATGAAATGTAGTTTGGGGGGTACTTTTAAATATTTACTACTAATAGTATATTCTTGTTATCTTTTAAAAATATTATTTTACTTATATTAATTTTACATTATAATGTTTAACATTAGTAAATAAAAATCATTGTCTAAGGTCCCTCAAAAATTTCAGCATCACATAATAAATTGCTTGAAAAAATGTGTCTTTGTTACTGTTAGTTTTCTTTTAAAATTGTCAATACTTGTGTTTTAATGAAGGTATAAGTTAGGGTTAGCTTATAACATTCATATTTTTAACAAAGATTGGTCTATATGAAATCAGTCAAGTGGTTTCAATAAAAAAAAATGATCTGTTTTAAGAGCTAGCATTTAGCTATTTATAAAGGTGATGGATTTTATTTTCATTTTGCCCAGTGCTTTTTTGCTATAGTATTTATTTGCATTTCAGCCAATGATGCTATGATTATTTAAACTGACCAGGAAAGAGAATTAAATAATAGCTCTCCTCCATACTGTTGCTGGAACACTCTTCAAAATGGTAAATCAGATCACATCATATATCTCCTGAAGAAAATATCTCAATGGTCCCTAATCCTATTGAATAAAATCCATATCCTTTGTTCCAGGCCCTCAATCAGGTTCCTGCCTATGCATTTGAACCTTCAGCAACTCTGCCCCCTGCAGGTACCTGACAAAACAGCTATCTGAAGAAGTTAATTTCCCTAAACACTTTCCTTTCCATCCTCCAAATCTCTGTGTGTGTTCCTCCTTATGCTGGGAGAGGGCAACAAAGCTCTGTTCATCCTTCACATCTCAGCCCAGGATTTACCTTCTAATTCTGTCGTATAGCAAAACACCCACTCACGAATGCTTAACGTTTAGAAGATATAGAGAAATCATAATTATGGAATTAAAATGGCCATATGTGGATGGTCATCTATTTAAGGTAAATCTATTTCCATCTTGTTTATCTTAGAGTAAAAGATGTTTGGGACAGGTGTATGGAAAAAAATAAAAAGCAATTATTTCTACCAGAGACTCTGAATCATCATGGCTTACTGTCCGAAAAAGCCAGTCACCACCACCACCAACAAAGCCCTGTGATTATTTTTTCATAACCAGCTGTGCACTATCGAGATACATAAAGAAAAAGAAATCACTCTGTTCAAGATTACTGCCATCAGCTACTATGGCATTAGACCTCAGTGTTTTATTTACAGAACTCCCTACGGATAAATGATAGAATGGCATAATGAGTATACAAATGTCTTTTCAAGAATAGATTCTGAAAGCTGTTTTTATAAAAATGCCTTCTGGCGGAATTATCTAAATGCACAGTGCAGTGTGCTAACAGTCAGGAGGGACAGTAACACAGAATGGCTTTGTTGGCTTCTAATTGATTCAATCCTGAGTAGCATGAAAAAGGTAGAAGGTAAAGTACTTTAGGAAGGTTTGGATCTGCGCTCCATGAGGTCCTACAGTTGGAAGAATAGCAGGATACGGTGTACAGTTGTCTTCTATTTAGAAAAAAAAAATCCCTTTTGAATAGACAAGATTAGTAGATTGCTTGGAGAGGTATAATGCTTCGAATCACACCCATGGGGGTAAAATCTTATTATTTTGAAATGGTAACCTAACAAAGACTCTAAACAAGGATTTTATATAAATTCACATTTAAGGGAAACTTTTAAATAAAATTCCATACATATTTCTAAGTAAAGACTGAGAGACACATTTTTTAAATGACAAAATGATACCCTGTAAGCTTATGCTATACCAATTTTCAAAACTTTATTTTCCTTTACTAAGTAGCTATATATTTTCAAACTTCTTTCTCATGTTTTTGTTCACTGAAAACCCTTTTTACCTGCCTGATTTTAATTCAAGGATCACGACGAATACACCATCTGAAGTAGTCAAATGATGGCGGTTCTCACACTTCCTAGTTCAGCCACCAAATATTCTTTTATTGTGTGATTGAGGCTCATGCTAATGTAACTAAGTCATCGTAATTATAATAAAATAATACCACCATGGCCATCTTTTATTAAGTCATGCTGTGCAAAGACAATCTGCATACAGATCCAACCACAACAGGACGTGATTGATTGGGCACTGCTGGCTATCCCAATAAAGAATGCTGCCCCTGGTCTCTGTGGTCACCAGTACAGTCAGTGTTAATGCACGTGGCTCGCAAGGCGAAACAACCAATGCAGTTCAGCTTGACAAGCCATGAATTTTCAGTAATGAGCATAAGCTTTCAAAGTCTATAAAATGACAACGGCTTCATCCTCTCATGTAGGAAACTCTTGCAGAAAGAAAAGTATGAAAGAAGGGGCAAGATGAAAGCACGCCAGCCTGAATTACAGTGTCTGGAAAGCTCATAACTTATAGGGCTTAGTCATGAATTTTCCATTCCTAGGTACACATGCACATACTATATGCAGTGGAGTCAGGTGAACCTCAAAATAAGCCTGGTGTTTTTTCTAAATCAACCCAGAGGGTGAACATATGATAAAAATCAGTTAGTCAAGGTTTTAAAGATATTAAAGATTTCTAAGATTCAAGAGCAAAAATTATTTACTGAAAAATGCTCACTAGCAACAAGTGATAATACTAGCACCTGTCAGAAGATAACCACATTATCATATTTGGAGAATCCTTCCCACTGGCTCCAGATCCCATTCCCAAGGGTCAGGATTCTGGGGGGAATGGGGGAGAGAACAGCAATGTAATTAGGCTTCTATTTGCTGCTTCATAGGCTCTCGAAATGGAAGAGGTCAGAAGAAATCCAAACAGTATCAGCAAGAAAGTTCTCATATGTATCTTTAAGTATCATACAGTTATGAGCCATATAAAGATGTCTCAGTCAATAATGGATTGCATATACAATGATGGTCCTATAAGATTATAATGGACCTGAAAAATTCCTGTCACCTCGCGATGTGGTAGTCATTGTGATGTCTTAGTGCAATGCATTATTCAAGTGTCTGTGGTGATGCTGGTGTAAACAAACCTACTGTGCCACCAGTGATATAAAAATCTAGCACCTAAAATTATGTACCTACAGTATATAATATTTAATAATAAATGAGTAGGTTATTGATTCATATACTTACTCTACTATTTATCATTATTTTAGCATGAACTCCTACTAATAAAAAAAGTTAACTGTAACACGGCCTCAGGCAGGTTCTTCAGGAGGTACTCCAGAAGAAGGCATTGTTATCCTAGGAGATGACAGCTCTTGGTGTGTTACTGCTTCTGAAGACCTTCCAGCTGGACAAGATATGGGGTGAGAAGACAGTGATATTGATGGTCCTGTGTAGGGCTAGACTAATGTACGTGTTTGTATTGTAGTTTTTAACAAAATTTTTAAAAGTTAAAAAAATGTTAAAAATAGAAAAGCACTTATAAAAACAAAGATAGAAAGAAAGAAAAATATTTTGCACAGTTGTACAATGTGCTTGTGTTTTCAGTTCTGTTATTTTGAGTCAAAAATTTTAAATGGTTAAAAAGTTTGTAAAGTAAAAGTTACAGTAGGCTAGAGTTTATTATTGCAGAAAAATAACTGTAACTAAATTCTGTGGAGCCTAAGTATATAATATATATACAGTCTACAGCAGTGTACGGTAATGTCCTAGGCCTTCACATTCATTCAGCACTCACTCATTGAATAAACGATGCAACTTCCAGTGCTGCAAGCTTCATTCATGGCAAGCACCCTATACAGGTGTAGCTTTTTATTTTTTTTAGATCTTTTACACCATGTTTTCACTGTACATTTTCTATATTTTGGTATGTTCAGATACACAAATACTTACCATTGTGTTAAAATTGCCTACAGTATTCCATATAGTGGCATGCTGTACCGGTTTGAAGCCTAGGAGCAATAGGCTATTCCATATAGCCTAGGTGGAGCGTAGGCTATTCCATCTAGTTTTGTGTAAGTACCCTCTATGATGTTACACAATGACAAAATCACCTAGTGATGCATTTCTCAGAATGTATCTCCGTCGTTAAGTGTCATATTACTGTATATAAAAATCTCTCATGCTAACAACTGGCATACTATTAATTTCCCCTGAAGAGCACAGGTATATTACCCTCCACTGAACTGATAAGTAATCTCTGGTATCACTGAGAATCCCACATTCTTCTCTTACCTAGTACCTGGTTTCTTCCTCTGGAAGACAGCACGCTAGTACTATCAATGATACCACTTTTGCGGATTTTTTTTTTTTTTTCAAAAGAAGACTAAGTTGTCTTCAAAACAAAGAAAAGAAACATATAGATTTCAAAGCATCTTTACTGTGTCTATCTTTTTAAATAATCTCATTTAGAAACTTCTTCTGACAACATGAGTCAAGTTAGGAACTGTAAGAACCTACAACTCAGAAAGATAACCAAGTCACCAATCATTTACTCAAATATTCCACCATCCACTATTGTATAGCTGAATCAGAAATCATGCTAAAACATGTTTTTAACCAGGCACTTCAAAGTATTCACATTTTCAACAATATGCTTTCAACAAATGAACTGTGTCATGAAAATTCCAGCTTAAGTCTAAATGGATCAGCCATAAAGGCAATTTATCTGTTGAACAATGCAGTCAGCTTCTGTAAAGAAGGCACTTTCTATGCCAAATATGATCTTTCCACAGTTGAATAAACACTTGGTGCAGTGAAATTACTGGCAGTCTTCTCAGCGGTTTCTGTTCGTGTGTATTTCCCTGACTGTTGTATGTCCATCTCACACACTTTGCCAGTCATTCAGAACAGTTATTTCATGCATCAGGAATACCAGGATGCTTTTGAAATGGGTTATGTGCATTGTGGCTGATGCGCTTTTAAAAACTACCAGGTTATCACCCACCAGAGAAGCCTGGAGAACCACATACATTATTTTGCAACGAGTTCTGAAATTTACATAGGTAAAAGGATTTACCCCGACAATTCTAACAGTTTTTACAAAAAGGTTCTTTAGAGTCAAATAGATATTTATGATAAAAGCAACTTCTCTGCATACTCCCCTGAGGCACAGTGTGTTTTCCATCTTTAAGTGGATTATTATTATTTATGGGCACTATAAAATTATAATTCTGGAAAAAATTATGTAAGATTATGCATTCAGGTACTTTGTGTATTTTTTCCAATAAACTTGAAATTTAACTTGAAAGCAATCACGAACTTTCAAAGAATTTCATAGCGTACAATTAAGTAATGAATTTCGGTAATTTACAAGGAAGTAAAAAACCAAAGGTACTGTTTTATGGTATTTGGGGAAGAGTCTAATTGTCTTAGTATATATTTAAAAAAAAATAAGATTTTTTTAAAATGTTGAAAATAGTAAGTTTGAAAAATAATGTGTTGATATTTTCTTTTACATTTAATCATACTCCTTTTAATAAATTTTAATCTTAAAATGCCAATTAAAGTAGCACTACTTCTAAATGAAGAATAGAATAAAAACGTAAACTAGTCATTCTTCAATGCAGTGGGCCTACAGTGCCATAGGAACTTTGTGATGTATTTTTCAAAAGACGTTTCAACTCAAACTACTAGTGGTTTTAGGAACTCAATCCATGCCCCAGAACCCCTCTGTCAGAAAATATCAAAGCCTATACAGCTTGCATCCTAATGCTATCTCTGTATTATTTTTCCTATCGTCCACTGCAAAGCATCAGTCTTGAAAATTCTGTGATAGTACTTGCCTCACCCATGTTTGTAATTTATATTTTAAGATGCTTATTGGTGAAGGCAAGATCAATAGTGCCAATTATTCAATGCACTGCAATTTTTTTCATGTTACTTATATACAATATTTTACATTTCCGTCAGACATCTGACTTTGCATTTAATTAGAATAGTGAGGTTACATTTTAGAATAATGTATTCTGATGCAGCAAGATTTGTCTGGCCTATAAAAGTGATCCAAGTCTCTAGCAGATAAATATATTGGAGTTACATGTACATTCTTTCTTGATAGGGTCTATGATCAAAGAAGTCTGGAGATACCTGGGGAGTTCTGAATTTTAACTTCTTATGGAGCAAAACCTCATTTATCAGACTCCACAAAGCTAGCTGAGATTCTTAGATGCAAAGAATAGAAATCCGGGTAATGTAAGCAAGGAGAGTATTTATTGGAAGATTGGAAAACCAAGGTCACAAGCAAATAAGAACCAAGAGAAGATACGTGTTTTGTCAAAAATCAGACATTAATACATGTCTGGCAAGAGAGCCTCCATTGCTAATGAGAACTGACATTGCTGCCTCCGGTACCTGGGTGTTTCTACAGCTATCACAACTACTAGAATAAACTCTCATCTGTACCTCTTTCTTCACATCTGCTCCTCATTCAAAATACCAGTAGGAATATGTAATTGGCTACAAATAAGTCTTATGCTCACCTGTAGTTGCTAAAGCTTCAAAAAAGTGAGTGTCTGGCCCTTCCATTTTTGTTTTGGAAACTATAATAGGAAAAACCAGATTATTCTATAGCCAAAAAACACTCTCAAAATCTCGGTGGTTTAAAAAAAACACCACACAACAACAATTTAATTTCTCACTCACTTTAAAAGTCCCATTATACATTAGCTGGGAACTCTGCCACTCGTTGTCTTCACTCCAGAAGAGACAGCCACTCTATCTAGTTACCATGTCAGAGAGAACAGCTCCTGGTGTAGCAGTTCTCAAAGTGGAGTCTGGGAATTCTTGGATATCTGCAAGTTCAAAACTATATTCATAATAATATTTAGATGTTATTTGCCTGTTTTTGTTGCATTTTATAACGATATATTAATTCTTCTTTAATAATAATAATTACAATAATATATTGATGATAATAATACCCTTAAATAATTACAATAACATATTAGTGATGAGAATACCTCTAATGGCAATTTACAGTCATAAACTCAAAGAAATAATCTCATTTGATTATCATATACTTGAGAAATAAATAGCAATGTTTACTCACCACAAATACCTATTAACTTTATGGATAACAAGACTAAGAACAGATATGTCAGCACAAACTACAGTGAACTATGCATTTTTAAACTTTGATTTTGTTCATATTTGCTATATACATATATATATTTTGATATATATTTTTTGACGTCTGTGTGTGTGTGTGTGTGTGTGTGTGTGTGTATTTTTTCCCCCCCGAGACGGAGTCTCACTCTGTCACCTAGGCTGGAGTTCAGGAGCATGATCTCCACTCACTGCAATCTCCGCCTCCTGGGTTCAAGTGATTCTCCTCACTCAGCCTCCCAAATAGTTGGGACTACAGGCACACGCCACCAAGCCTGGTTGATTTTTGTATTTGTAGTGCAGATGGAGTAAATTTGCCATGTTGCCCAGGCTGGTCTCAAGCTCCTGACCACAGGTGTTCCACCTGCCTCAGCCTCCCAAAGTGCTGGGATTACAGGCATGCGCCACCATGCCTGGCCATATCTCCCTAATATTTTTAATGCTGCTCCTCTTCGTGATAATTCACTTCTCCCTTTAAGCTTGGTTTTTCAGTCTACAACCTAACCATGTTTTAAAATTTAGCTCAAGTCACTGACTTTCCTTGGCTTATTTGCTCTTATTTGTGAGTTTTGCAAATTCTTTATATATTCTGGATACAAGTCTTTTATCAAATATAAGATATGCAAATACTGTATAGGTAGTCTGTGGCTTAAATTTTAACAATGTCATTCAAAGAGCAGAAGTTTTAAATTTTAATCAAGTCCAATGTTTCAGTTTAGTTTTTTAGAACTGTGCTTTTGATAACATATTTAAGAAAACTTCGCATTGTCTTTTTACCAGCAAATATGATGTTCTATGTCGGGTTTTCATAGATATCATACTATCAGTTTTAGGAAATTCCCTTCACTTCCTAGTTTCATGAAGATTTTTATGAAGGAGGGATTTGGGGTTTTGTCAAATGCTTTTTCTATGTGTATAGAGATGAACATGTGTTTTTTTTTGTTTTTTAGTTTATTAATATAAGTTATTATACATTGCTTGCTTTATTATACATTGCTTGGGTAGAAGTGGCTTAAAACAACACATCTTTCTTATCTTACAACCCTGTAGATCCAGGGTTGAAATCAGGGTGTCAGTAAAGCTGCACACCCTACTGGAGGCATAGGAGAGAACTCACTTCTAGGCCCATCCAGGTTGTTGGCAGAATTCAGTTATATGTGGGTCTAGGACTGAGATCTTCACTGTCTTGCTGGTATCAGCTGGGGGCCACCCTTTGCTCTCAGAGGCCTCTCTTCTTGTTGCCCATGGTCCTCCATCTGGGAACCAGCACTGGCTGGCCAAGTTCCTCTCGTGTTACCATATCTCTTTGGCCTCTTTTGCTGCTGCACCTAGTATTTTCCTATGACACTTTCTCCATTCACTTTCTAATTAACACACAGTGGAGTTTTCCAGAGGTTTCATGACATTGAGATATTTCAAGATGGAATGCAGAAGCTGATATGAAAATCTAGCTGTCTTCTTTTCAGTTAAAAATTAAGATTTCCAAAAATGGTAAACAATGCTATTCTTTTCACTGTTTTTTGATAACATAATTATTTTTATATAAGTATGTTACTGACATTGATATGGAATGGGTTTATTTTACTCTTAAATAATTTAATAAATATTTTTATAATTTCTGTTTTAAGTTTCAATACAATTAATATCAATAGATACAACTACCGTAAACTACATCCTTTTAGAATCCTCAAAAATGTTTAACAGTGTAAAGGAGTCCTGAGAGCAACAATAAAGGTTAAGTAGTGCCCTAGCGGGTCTCATACCACCACTCGCTAATCCAGCTGGAAAAACCCCATCACTGCCGTTCACATCTCACTGACCCATAGCAGTCAGAGGCTCGCTCCTACCAGAAGGTCAGGTAATTCCGTCCTGTAAGACAGAGAGCTGGAAATACTAAGAAAACAGCGTTGATAACCACTGCTGAAGCCACACCCCGCCTCTACCACCACGACTCTTACTGAGAGGAATCCCCCAAAGGAAATGGGTATAAGAGGCTGAGAAGTTAAAATTATAATAAAAGCTCACCACATACCCCGTGGTTCATGGCAGCATGTTTCATTATTTAGAAAATGCTACAATTCCATTCTTCCAGTTAGAACAAAAACCGTCTGCATATAAGAGAGGTCATCATGTATCACATAGCTATTTGTTCCTTGTAGGTTATAAATCACAGATTATTCTCTTAAACATTTATATTTTCCCATTTCTAGAGTATGCCTTGGAATCAGTCTGTCCCAATATCTGTGCTAAGGAGAGACTGGACTGTATGACACATATAAATAGCTCTCAATAAATCAGTGGTTGAGGACTGAAGAACAGAATTTCAGTATGTTTTGAAAAAACAAAATTGAGGCTTGCACATTGTACTTCTATTTGGTGTTACTGCAGAATCATCATTATCCATATTTCAACAAGTCTAATTCAATTTGCAGCGTGTCACAAATGCTGCTCAATGAAGGAATATTTTCTGAGTTATTTTTGTTTAAGATAGTTTAAGAAGATACAATATGTCACTGTCACACAAACACAACCCTTTATTAAAGAAGCATTTTTAGCATAATTAATATTTTATGTCTTAGATGAAGCCATAAACATTGTATTGTAAAGTTACTGAAGAGTAATACCTGTGGGAAATTATTGTTAATTCTCACTGCTGTCAATTCTCTTACCTCCTTTTAATTGGCTAGTTTTAATCTGCTCTTTGTGGGAAAATCAGATCATTCAGCTTAATATAATTACATGCAAAAAGAGTCAACAAGCTCTAAGTAAAGCCCAAGTTATTCTCCTATGAGTCAAATGCATGAGCTTTCATACACTTACACAAACACCATACACATTATGGCATTTATGTTGGGGGGAAGTGAAAATATATTTTGTTTAATTGTTTTCTTTACATCCTGGACTTTGGCCATTATAGCTAGTTGAAATTAAGTATATGTAGTTTCTAGATAAGTTATATTTTACTAAATTTGGGGAGATACATCGTTCAATTATCAAAGAAGAGAATTACAAAAGCAACCACAAGTAGACAAAGAGTAATAAGCAAAATTTGCAGAAGAAACATGAAATAAAGAAACTGTATGGTTTTATTTCTCCTAAGATGAAAACTGTGTTCATTTTCTTCTTTTGATCTACAAAATGAACACCCATATTTCAGAAGCACAGTGTAATGACAAGAATCACAGGAATTATAATCAGAGATCCTGAATTTTAATTGAGAAGTTCCTAAGTGCCTGGTATGTGCTCTTGGGTTTGCAAACAGCAACCCTCTCACCTAATACTTCTTAAGATCCTGAAGTGAAAGGCAACAGACTTTATTTCACAAATGAAATAAACTGAGGCTCAGCAAGTGAAGCTGCAGATATGACTGCAAAACCTGTACAAGTAATTGCTCACTGTCCTCCACTGCCTTTCCTTTAACATGTGCCAAGCCCTCTGACCTTGGCCAAGCTATACAACTTTTGAAGACAACACTGATATATTCACATCTCCCTCAATCCACACATTAATCTCATAATGAATTCATTTAACAAATATTTACTGAACATCTACCAAGAGGAGCTCACTGTGCAAAGAACTGAAAATACACAACTGTTAAAGAAAGGTTTATAATATCTGTTACAGGAATTTGATGAAATAATTCACAAATAGTTTGTAGATTATAAAATGCTAGTATGTTTCCATGTTTGTTCATCTGCCATTTGATTTTAGTTAGAACTGTGTAGACCAGGGATGACTGTTGGCCCCAAACAACCCCAACCCTGGCAAAGGTGATCTAATCCAAGAACTCTCCCCAGTGAGGTCCTCTATATCACAGTGACTTATTAGTCAAGCAAATCTGGTCTCAGTGAGTTGAGACTGTAAGATACCCAAGAAGAGATCCTCAGAAAGTAGGAGCAGGAAAAGCAGACAGCCCAGCAGAATGACTGTAAGGATTTTGGAAGTTCTTTTGCATTCTGAATGGCATTCCAATTTTTGATGCCATCTATCTTGCACCCATGAAAATGTTTTGCTTACTTGCTCCCATGGCCAGAATGTGTCTCAGGCCTTTGAGTCTTTCAGCTTACATATTTTAACTTACTTTCAAAACCATAAAGCATATACATATGAATTGTCACCACCAGTATAATTACTGACAAGTGCTGCTGCTTGGCCTGATTTCATTAAATAGCAAAAGATTTAAATTTTTGGCGAGTATGTGCTAATCTCCTTATGTGGCTATATTCCAGGATTATCTTTCAACGGTTCCTTTCTAAAATAATATTAAGCTCTTTTCTTGGTTTGCTTTAATCCATTTAGCAGCCCACAACTCTGAACCAATTAGTGAGAAATATTCTTAGTGACACAACTGTCAGTATAATTGTTAAGATTTATCTGAAGATAGATTCTTATATCTTATTTTTAGTCAGTTTTCCTGAGGTATACTTTATGAGCAGTAAAATTAATGAATTTTAAGTTTACAAGTCCCGTAACCACTAAAACTGTCATAATGCAGAATGCTTCTTTCACGCAAAATTTTCCATTGCGTCTCTTTGCTCCAAATCTCTCTCCAACCCTTGATCCTTGACCACCAGGGATTTGTTTTCTATCATCATAATTTTGATTTTCCTGGAATATTATATACATGAAAATGCAGCATGGGGCCTTTAGCATCTAGCTTCTTTCACATAACACTTTTGAGAATTATCTGTATTGATAATTGTATTTTATTAATTGCTGAGCAGTATTCAATTGTACATGCATATCACATTTGCCTACCACAGCAAAAAGCTAATGAACAATTGAGTTCTTTTCTGGTTTTTGACTATTATTTTTTTGTTAAAAAAGCTGCTCTGAATATTTGCATATAAGCCTTGGTGTGAATAAAAATTTCCTTTCTGTTGGGAAAACACTTAAGAATAGTAACACTGGCTGGGTGTGGTGGATCATGCCAGTAATCCTAGCACTTTGGGAGGACGAGGTGGGTGGATCACTTAAGGTCAGGAGTTTGAGACTAGGCTGGCCAACATGGTGAAACCTTGTCTCTATCAAAAATACTAAAAAAATTAGCTGGGCATGGTGGCAAGAGCCTGTAATCTCAGCTACACTGGAGGCTGAGGTAGGAGAATCGCTTGAACACGGGAGATGGAGGTGGCAGTGAGCCGAGATCATGCCACTGTACTACAGTCTGGGCAACAGCGTGAGGCTCTGGCAAAAAAAAAAAAAAAAAAAAGAATAATAACACTGGTCATATGGGAAGTATATGTTTCATTTGATAAGACACTGCTGAAATGTCTTCCAATATAAATGAACTATTTTTGCATTCCCCTTAGTGATATGTGAGAGTTTCAGTTGTTTCACATGGTTGCCAACCCTGGGGATTGGAAGTCTTTTTAAGCTTAGCCATTCAAGTGTGTACTTAGTGGTATCTCACTGCATTTTTAACTTTCATTTTCCTAGTGAGTAGTAATATGTTAAGCATACTTTCAGGTGTTTGTTTCTATCCCCTTTGGTGAAATATCTGTTCAAATATTTTGCCCATGGGTTTGTGGAGTCATTTATCTTTTTATCATTGAGTTGAAAGAGTTCTTTACATATTCTGAACAAAAATCCTTTATCAGATATGTATTTTTAAAATACTTCCTCCCAGTCTGTGGCTTTTATTTTGTTTTACTGTGTCTTTTGGAGAGGAAAAATCTTTAATGTTTCTGCTTTCTGTGTTCTATTTAAGAAATCTTTGCATAACCAAAGTTAAGATTTTCTTCCATTATATCTACTAGAAGTTGCATGGTTTTAGCCACCCATATTTACATAGGGTGTGACATTAGAATCAAGGTTTACTTTTCAGATGTGGATGGCAATTATTCAACATCATTTCAAAAGTTTATTATTTCCTTATTTAATTATTTTGGTAATTTCTTGAAAATTGACTAACCATATATGTGGGGGGTCTATTTCTTGACTCTCTTTTCTATTCCACTATGTCTACCTTATGCCAAAGCCACACTGTGTAGAGTACTGCAGCTTAACATTAAGTCTTAAAATCTGTTTTGTACATCCTCCAACTTTATTCTATTTTTTTCAAATTACTTTGGCCATTCAAACTTTTTATTTCATCTCCATATCAATTTTATACTTGGCTTGTCAATTTCCACAGAAAAACTTATGGAAATTTTGAGTGGAAGTGCATTGAATCTACAGATCACTTGTAATACTGTATAGAAGTGATACAGTATTAACACTGAGTCTTCCAACTCATAGCATGCTATATTTTTCTATTTATTTGAAACTTTTCTAACCTTTCTCAGCAATGCTGTTTTCAGTGTTCAGACTGAATATATATCCTATTACATTTATGTGTATATATTTCATATTCTCTGATCCTATTGTCAGTGGTGATTTTTAATTACCAATTGTACATTGCTAGTACACAAAAATATATAATTTATACATTAGTCTTGCATACTGCAAACTTGGTAAACCCACTTGTAGGTCTAAGTAGATTTTGGGTAATTCCTCAATATTTTCTACAAAAACAATCATGTTAGAAGGCTCTACTGCTTCTTTTTCAAGCTGTATTATTTATTTAAACACTTATTAGGCAGACTGGGATATCTGGGAAAAGGCTAGACAGGAGTGCACATCCTTCTCTTCTTTCTGAACTTGGAGGAAAAGCATTTCACCATATTGGAGGATGTTAACTGTAAGTTTTTCAATAACACCCTTTGTCAGTTTGCAGAAGTTCCCTTCTATTTCTAGTTTGCTCAGAACTTTGACCATGGATGGGTCCTAAATTTGGTCAAATATTTTTTCCTTTTGAAAAAAATATGTTAATATGTTGAATTTCAATGCTTGATTTTTCAAATCTTAAAGCCAACCTTGCATTTTTTTGGGATAAATCCTATTTGGTCATGATATATCACATTTTTTATGTATTGATATACTGATTAATTAAATTTTTAAAAAGGGGTTTTGTATTTATGTATACATAAATACAGTTTAATACATATGTATTATGTATTTATGAAGGATATTGGTCTGGAGTTTCATGTTTTTGTAATGAATTTTTCTGATTTTTGTATCATAAAATACATTGGGAAGTATTCTCTCCTCTTCTATTTTCTAAAAAATCTGTGTAGACTTGACATTATACTATCTTTAAATGTTAGCAGAATTCACCAATGAAGACATACAGCCTTGAAGTTTGTTTGCTCATCATTTGTTAGTTTAGTTTGTTTGGTGGAAAGATTTTAAACTATGCAATTTCTTTAATCAATACAGGTTATACTACATGCTATCTATTTTGGAAAATTGGGATTTCTTTTTTTTTTTTTTTTTTTTTTTTTTGAGACGGAGTCTGGCTCTGCCACCCAGGCTGGAGTGCAGTGGCCAGATCTCAGCTCACTGCAAGCTCCGCCTCCCGGGTTCACGCCATTCTCCTGCCTCAGCCTTCCGAGTAGCTGGGACTACAGGCGCCCGCCACCTCGCCCGGCTAGTTTTTTGTATTTTTTAGTAGAGACGAGGTTTCACCGGGTTAGCCAGGATGGTCTCGATCTCCTGACCTTGTGATCCGCCCGTCTCGGCCTCCCAAAGTGCTGGGATTACAGGCTTGAGCCACCGCGCCCGGCCGAAAATTGGGATTTCTAACAAGAGCAAGGTATCAGGAAAAGTAAATAACATATTTCTAAATAATCATCCATGGATCAGAGAAGACATGAAGAAAGGGAAATCAGAAGTTTCTCAAACTGAACATGAAAATGAAAATACATCACAGTTTGTAAAATACAGCTAAAGCTGTGTTGACCAAGAAATTTACTTAATAGTCACTCCATTGTCTTTTGGCTTGTGTAGTTTCTGACAAGAAATCTGCTATTCTTATCTTTATTATTCTGTATGATATGTGCATTGGTTTCTCTGCCTGCTTTTAAAATATTCTCTTTATCACTGGTTTTCAGCAAGTTTATTTATTTATTTATTTATTTATTTTGAGACAGTGTTTCACTCTTGTCACCCAAGCTGGAGCCCAATGGTGCAATCTCAGCTCACTGCAACTTCCGTGTCCCGGGTTCCAGAGATTCTCCTGCATCAGCCTCCCGAGTAGCTAAGATTACAGGCGTCACCACCACTCCCAGCTATTTTTTGTATTTTTAGTAGAGATGGTTTCACCATGTTGGCCAGGCTGGTCTTGAACTCCTGACCTCAGGTGATCCACTTGCCTGGGCCTCCCAAAGTGCTGAGATTACAGGAGTGAGTCACCATACCCAGCCAGCAATTTTATCTTGATGTGCTTTGGTTATGGTTTTCTTCATGTTTCTTCTGTTTCGTGTTCCTTCTGTTTTGTGTGCATTGAGTTTATTAGTTTGGGGGTTTGTAATTGTCAATACATTTGGAAAAAATTTTTACATGTATTTTATTAAATATTTTTCTGGTGTCCCCCTTATTTCCTGGAACCTCAACTACATGCATGATATGCCACCATAATATCTTCCCACAGAAGATACTTTGTTCATTTTCTTTTCAGTACTTTTTCTCTGCTTCATTTTTGTTTATTTTCTAGTGCAATGTCTTCAAGTCACTAACTTTTTCTTCTAAAGTGTTATCTATTACTGCTCACATACAGTGTAGTCTTAGTTATTATGTATTTTTCATCTGTTGAGCATGACTTGCATCTTTTCTTAACTTTCATTTTTCTCCTCATCATGCTTATATTTTCCTCCACGTCCTACATCAAGCGTATAATTACAATACCTAATTACCATCTTTGTCTCTTATTCTTCTATTCAGTGGCATCTGAGACTTTTTCTATTGATTACTTCTCCTGTTTATGAATCTTATTTCCTGCTTTCTTGCATGTTTAGTAATTTTTTTATTGCATGTAAGATATTGCAATTTGTACAATGTTGGTTTTGGGACTTTTGGTTTATCCTTTCAAATATTATAGGACTATATTCTGATATACAGGTAATTTGGATTTGTTTATTCATTTTGAGAAATGGTTATAAGTTTTGTTAAGGAAAATCCAGAAAAGCATTTGATCTGGGGCTAATTTGGCCATACTACTGAGGTAATACTTTTCTGAGGACTCTACCCGCTGTCTTGCATAAAAGGATTTTGTCCTATTTCTGGTAGGGACAAAGTCATTCTCTTCCTGCATGGACTCTTGAAGTTGCTCTACATAATCCTGTACATTGATTCATTCCCTCGTCTTACCTAGTTTCATCACAGTCAAGCATAGATCAATAATCTACCAAACACTTCACTGAACCCCTCTGCAGTGTTCCAGAGCTGTCTCTAGGGAGTTTCTTCCTCTATGCTATTTTACCCTTCAAATTTCAGCTGCCTTGTTCTCCCTGAATTTTGAAGTCTGTCTCTTCTACTTACAAATACTACACCTCTGTTTGGGCTCCCCTTCCCCGCACTGTTTGGAAATTCCTTCCAAATAGTAAGCTTGGGGAGTCACAGAGCTCACCCTGTTTCCCTTATTTTTTCTCTCATAAATCTCTTTTCTGTCCTGCCTATTATTGTTCAATCTCTGAAACTATTGTTTCATATATTTTCATTAATTTTCTAGTTAAAGTAGGAGAGTAAATCCCATTCCTGTCATTCTATCACAGTTGGAAGTCTTTCAAATACCAACCACTCAAAATAGTCAAAGGCAGGTCTGTGTCAGTAAAGAACACACATTCACAGTGGCTAGTTTCTATTGCTTATGGAAATTATAACTGAAAGATCAGATATTTAAATTGCTACCAAAGAAACTGAAATCAGCATCAATATTTATGTGTTGTATTAAGATGATCCATCAAGTGCTCACACTTACTATCATTAGTAGTTGGGTAAGGTGACATATATTCTCTAATGTAACATAAAATAAAGTACATAATATCATCTATAAAGTTTTCTTGTCAAAAGTGTTAAAATAAATATCAAGTTATTTTTAATAACCTTTACTAATTTTAGAGCAGTTTATGTTCATTACAGAGTTCTCATATACCTCCCTGCCCCCACATGTGCAGAGCTGCTTATGCCATCAATATCCCCATGCAGAGTAGTACCTTTATTTTTATTACAACTGATGAGTCTATGTTGACACATATCACTATCACGCAAAGCCCACAGTTTACATTAGGAATCACTTTTAGTGTTGTGCATTCTATGGGTTTAGATACATTTACAGTAACATGCATCCATCATTATTTAGTATCATACAAAATAGTTTCACTGGCCTAAAATCCCTCTGTACTCTGTCAGAGAGTTAGAATCATACAGTATGTGGCCTTTTCAGATTAACTTCTTTCACTTACTAATACACATTTAAGGTCCCTCCATGTCTTTCCACGGTTTCATAGTTCATTTCTCTTTAGCACTGAATAATATTCCATTGCTTAGATGTACCTCAGTTCATTTATTCATTTACATACTGAAGGGTAACTTAGTTGCTTCCAAGATTTGGCAATTATGCATAAAGCTCCTTAAACATATGTATGCAGGTGATTGTGTAGTATGAGTTTTCAACTTGTTTGAGTAAATACCAAGGCACAGAGATGTTTAACTTAGTAAGAAACTGGCAAACTGTCTTCCAAAGTGGGCGTTATCACATATTTAGATTAACCTTCCAGTTACTGAAAATACAGGTGATCAAATGGTTCATGAAATAAATGTGTAGATGAATCAAAGAGGGTATAATATTAGCAACTACTGATTTTATGTGATAACTATATAGGTGATAACATTCTTCCAATATTTCTGTATGTCTGATCATTTTCCTAATTAAAAAAACCTCAAAATCTTCTGAAGCTTCATGAGCAATCCTTATGGCATCTACATATAAAATAAGCCCTTATTTGTGCATCAAAAGGATAAATAGTCATTTACTAGTAAAGCACCACCATCCAAAGAAATACGTAAACTGTAATCACGTTAAGTTAGCAACAAGGGATGTCATATCCTGTTTACTTGCTGATAGATTTCGTGGCTCCTCAATTAAAGAATATTTTATTTTTTTCTATCATGTGAAACTTGCAAATATATGGTACTAAACAGTGCTACCTTTTGTAAAACTGATTTTTATAACTCACTTTTATCATTTAGGAAATTCTGGGAAAAGTGTATAGTCACTGGGACATAGCTTCCAAAATAAATTATTCTGCCTTTTCCAACCATAAATAATTAATTTGCAAATTATAAATGAATCTCTGCATTTCAGTATAATAATAAATATCATAGTGACCTTATATCCATACACGTTGGGTGCAGGGACTGATCAAAATCTGTTCACCACATTATTAGGTCACAAGAACAACTTTCTAAACCCACCATTATGGTGATAATTGTTTTCAATATAGTTTTTCCTTATTCTTCATTTTTAAAATAATGTTACAAACTATGGATATATATTCCAGGCACAACTTTTGCCACTCGTACGAATTTTTAGCATTACAGATACCACACCTATTAGATAAGTGCAGGCCTAAGGGGAGCAGTCTGAGAAACCAAACACCTCCTTCAAATGAAAGAAACTGAGAGTTGGGGAACTGTCCTGCCTACTTGGACTTAAACCCCTTCTGTAGTGAGAAATTCACTCTCTCAATGTAAGCAGATGTTACATTTTAGGTTTCCATTGTTACAAAGTTTCTCTGTGGGAGGACATACAAGCCCAGAGGGGCTGAATAAGTTTATGTTGGAACTGCCATATGCAATCAACACCAAAATCCAGGTGGTCCAATTCCAAGAGTATGAGCTCTTTATTTGTCTCCTATGGAGTCCTACTTATAACTCTGCCTGGCAGGGGAGGATAGGGCTTCTGATTATTAGTTTATAATACTGATAATACCTCCCGTTTTAAATTCTTAGAAGTATTTCCATCATTTCAGGCAAGTCCATATACTTCTATATTGTTAGAGGTTTTGTTCATTTAATTTTAATCTTGATGCATTCACTTTCAGTGGGTTTCTTTCAATTGTATCTGAGAGAATATAATACATTCATATATACAAACTTTAAAATTAAATTTTGATAACATTTTTCTATTTGAGAATGATTTAGACATTTAATACCAATTTTCTCAAGAATTGGCATTTTATTCATATTTGTTAATACTGTTAATATGTTCTATTGGCATTTTATTCAAATTTGTTAATATTATTCATATGTTCCATTTGTTTCTTTTTATCTTTTCTATTTTATTCAGTCATTTAGCACATATATCCTGAGAAATTAGATAGGATATAGTATTGAATACTCCCTCTTTTTTTTTTTTTTTTTTTTTTACTTTTTTAAATTATACTTTAAGTTCTAGGGTACGTATGCACAACGTGCAGATTTGTTACACAGGTATACAAGTGCCATGTTGGTTTGCTGCACCCATTAACTCGTCATTTACATTAGGTATTTCTCTTATAGCTATCCCTTCCCCAGCCCCCCACTCTAAGACAGGCCCCGGTGTGTGATGTTCCCCACCCTGTGTCCTAGTGTTCTCATTGTTCAATTCCCACCTACGAGTGAGAACACGCAGTGTTTGCTTTTCTGTCTTTGTGATAGTTTTCTGAGAATGATGGTTTCCAGCTTCATCCATGTCCCTGCAAAGGACATGAACTCATCCTTTTTTATGGCTGCACGGGAATACTCCCTCTTCTTACAGAGTTTATAGTCAAGTAAAGAACATGCATATGTAAAGATAAGGTCTCTTGAAGGGGATAATGGGGAAGAAAATCATTTCACCCATATTTTTAACCATCATGCAAATAGGCAGTAGAAAAATAAACTGATGCACGAACAGGGAGATTTCAGCATCGTCACAACATTAAAAGTCAAGCTGAATATTTGAGTAACTGAAAGATACATCAAAACTTCGAATTTTGAAGTCACACTTTCTACAACGGAATTATCTCATACTAAAAAAATAAAGAATGGTAGTTCTCAAAGTGATTTCCAGGATCATCTAGGGTTCACTGAGATACTTTTCAATGGGTCCCTATAGTTAGAACCATTTTTGTGACAATACTGAAATGTCATTTGCCTTTTTCATTCTCAATCTCTCATGACTATACAGTGGAGTTCCCAGAGGTTCCATGTTGTGTGATATTACAAGAGTTTGAATATAGTAGAAGCAGAGAGAAGAATCCAGGTGTCTTATAAGAAGCCAGACACTTACGAGATTTGTTTAAAAAAAAAAAAAAAAAAAAAAAAGTTATTCTTCTCACTGTTTTTTGTTTTGAAAAATTGTTTTTTTAATAGATATGTTATTTATGTTAACATATAATGGGTCTATTGTTTTTGAATAAATTCCTAAATAAATCTCTAAATGTACTGCTTAAATTTATAATGCTAAATTTGGCATCTATACTGCACATAATCACAAGCTCATGGTGGTCCCGTACAAGTTCTAAGAATATAAAGGGATCCTGATGCTTCAACATTTGAAGAACAGTGATACAAAATATTTTTTAAATGACAGCATGTAGCACATTTTTATGTATGACACTGTCCCTTTTTTTTCCCTCAGACATCTACAAAGTATAAAATTACACTCTAAAATTAGATCCTTTGATGGGTTAATATGCAGATGTTACTGTAATGACCAGGTCATTAAAATTTTTAAAATATCAACTGATGAAATTTAAAGGGCCCTAAAGGAACATAGAAGTTAACACTTTCAATTTATGATGAGAAAACCAAGGTCAAGACTGATTAAATGGTTTGCCATAAATCAAATTGTTAGTTAATGCAAAACTAAATCCAGAGCCTGGTTCTACTAGCCCTTGCTCTTCAAGTGATATGACTTAGATAAAATACTCTTTATTCATAATCAACAAAATTATCATATTAAGATATTTTCAAATATAAACTATTTTCAGGCCTCTATTTATAAACCAGAAAAAACAAAATCATAGATTTTAAGCAACAGGTGTACATATTCCTTGCTATAGGAAATCTGCATGTTTTACTGATTCATCAGTCCTCCATTGTACCATTTCTGCAATTATTTACAGTGAGACGGCAGAACTTCATGAACAAAACTCTTCAAAAAGACTGATGATATCATTCTTCCTTCAACAATTATTCAATGGATGAATGTGTGCCCTACTTTTAACCCACTTATAATCTGAACATTAAAAACACAATAACCAAGATGATAATGTCTAGATCACTAAGCTAAAAATTTTAAAAACCATACTAATTGTGACTAATTATTTAAAATCCACTTATACACATACACACATGCCATGTACAATTAATTAATGTTTCTTCATAATTCACTGCTCCATTCTTTCTAACTAGAATTTCAATGAGGTTATAAGGAAGAAACAAAAGCAATAATAAAAAAGGCTAAATATCAAATCTAACAACTGTCGTGATGTTGACAGGTTTCAACTCTGTGACTTATTGACATTGTGGTTTTTAGAGTTATCAGAAAAAATGATCAATGTATTGAGTGAACATAAATCTTTAATAAGTTTATATTGTCACAGCAAAGAAACCATGCATTAATTTCTTCAGAGTATTATTATAACAACATGTAGTAGCAAACTGAAGCTGCATTTCCTGTTTACCGCGGCCGAAGAAACAGGAAAACAAGTGACAAAGTAGTAAACAGGGACAAAGGGAGGGGAACGGAAGAAAAGAAAGAGAAAGGGAAGAGAAGGAGAGAGGAGGAAAAAGACTACAGACTAGAAAAATTGGAAGAAGGGACAAGAAGAAAGTAGAAGGAGTGAGCTGTGACATCACAATTAGCAAAAGACTCAACTTATCAGATAGACGGTCCGCAGGAAACTATTGACTCTCAGGCAATAAAGAAAGGTCTGGACTGCTTAAAGCATGCCATTTAAATGCCAAAGAACAGAAATGACAATCTAGATAAAAAGTCCAAACACATAAAGCAGTAAGGGTAAAACTGAAAGCAAAAGATTAAAGAACAATTTTACTTCATGTATTCATTAAGAAGTCTTTCTCTTCACACAAATAACAAGCAGGCCAGGAAAAAGTAACTCAATAAATTTCTATTATTAAGCCATGCACTTCATAGTACTCTGATACAGCAATCCTAGCAAACACATAGAAGGACTCTCTTCGTACCTGGTGTTCATTCCTCCAGGCACCCTGCATGTATCATCGCATATAATTCTCCCTGGACCTTCATCAAGTAGGCATTATTCTAAAATCCACTTCAGCACGAATGGGGAAAATGAGGCACAGGGAAGTGATGCTAATGACTCACACTCCAAAAGTGGCCGAGCCAAGATTCAAACTTAGGCAGTTTAAACTGTGTTAGTTTAGCCCCTACACACACTGCCTCTCACAGATGACAGCAATTTCTAAGAGACAAAATATCACTAGGTTCTGCTACTACGTCTTCCTTCTACAAGCTGCTCACTGTTCCTCTCACTGAAAACCTTCTTCCCCCCTATGATTCCAAGCTACTCTTGCTTCTCATCTAGCCTTCCCTGGGATGGACTGTGCCTCTTCCATGTGCTACACCAGAGAAACACCACTTAGTACTGTCATTGCTCTTGAATGGTATGTTTCTACTAGTAGATTCTGAGATCCTGGGGAATATGAAATTGGGTCTCATTTAGTCATTTATATATTTGTGGTCCCTAGAAGTGAGCTTAGCACATCAAAAGGACTCAATACATATTTATCAAGTGAGTAAATTAATGCTAAGGGAAGCCCTAAGGAATTCTGTAGAAACCAACTTTATTAAACACGAGCACATATACATGTGCCTATTAAAAACATACACTGTGTGTAATTTATATATAAATATATTTAATATGATAGGATAGAGAAAATTTTAGTAGGATTTACACCAAGAATATAATATTGGTCACCATTAAACTTATGAGTTAAACTTGTATGTGAAAATGGAAGCATTTTAATCTCTTTAAAATTTCCTTCAAAGCAAATAGAAATTATTTTATAAACCATTTCATACATTATTAAGTTAGGTATTTCAAAAATTGAGATTCATGTTACCTATAATTGTAAATTGAAATACGGAGAAATTGATCTACTAGAAGTCAAAAATACAGTTTAAACAAAATGAAAAAGCAGTTTTCTTCAGCATGATAATAGCGGCAGAATAAGGTGATGTTTTTCTTCCAATAAGTTCTAAGCTGCCAAACTAATTTTGATTATAAATTCCCTAACAACTCTGAAATGCCATGGGGAAGTGAGAGGTCAAAGTCAGATGTGTAAGTTGAAAGAAGTGACTGGAGATTAGAAATGCTGCTTCACATATAAATATAATGACATTTAGCATCTAACTCCTATGATTTCTAAATAACTGAGTAGGCAATGAGAAAATAATATGTTCATAAATGTAAACACGCTCACAACATGATGCTCATATCTGTTGGTTTCTTTAAAGGCAACTTCTCTCCATTAGGTTTATTAAATATGATATTTATTCCTTTGTAAACATACTTATAACAAAAAGTAGTGTGTAAGAAGAGAGAAATTAAAGGTCTTTTCAAGCCCTAGAGACAAATATAATACCACCCAAATCAATACACTTGCTTTCAATTTTGTTATGATGCTCGAAGCTGTGCGTGGGCTTAAAAGTCACCTTGTCTATGTTTTGCTTTCTCTTATCTGGTTATTTCTAGAATTCATATGCAAAATTGGAAGAGCAAGAGCAAAGAAACCAACAAAGATCATAAAAATGGAAAACATGGCCCTTCCCAGCATGAAAGTCAGAATTTAGCAGGATCCATGCTATAGAACACAGTAAAAGATATAAATTATAAAGACAATTTACAAACAGGACAAAGTTAATTTCGGAAGTTAGAGAATTAACAATAGATAACATAAAATCATTTCTTTTAAATAAAAAGTCAAAAAACAGGTTTTATTAAACAGTATTTTCCCTTTTCTCTTTGGGTTTCTTTTCCTCACTTTAGTTTTTTGTAAAATTTAAGGTGGTAAAAAAAAGAAAAGTCCAATAATCACACCTCCAGAGATCACAGGCTCACAAAGCAGACAAAACTAGTTTTGAAGCCATGTTCTGCCCTTTCTGCACCACTTAATATCAGGTAAATTCCTCTCAAAATAATTGCTTCCTCACCTGTGAAATGGAAATAAAATCAACCCACCTCTAAGACTGGTCTGAAGAATCACATGAAATCAAGGCTTCAAAACCAACTCGCATAATGTGTCATAATTATAAAGAATACCCAGTAAATGTAAGACTCCAAAAGTGGGTGAAGACTAAGAAAGACAAGAGAACCCTCTCATCCACCTGCAGCAACAGAATGATGTAAATAATGCTGGATAAATGGAATCTCTCTTTCTGTTAAAAACATATTGCACAGAATAGTCCTAAAAAGCAGTTAGGCACTTTCCACCAAGTTCTTCCTATAACATTCCTATTTCTTTGGAGTTCTTCCTTGTCACTAAAATAGGTAAATGGATTATCACCAAATTTAAAAAAAATACAAGAGTACAATATTTTTGGCTGACTCTCTCTATATTTCCATACATATGGAAAACAGACCAATAGCATTAATTATTCATGCAGTGGGCAAAATAATTCTTACATTCTTACACATCTCCTTTTGACCAGGTATAATGGTGGTTATCAGTGATGATCACAGTGGATTTTTCAAACTTAGGTGACACAAATAACCATGCACTGTGTGAGAGGACCACAAATGCAGTCTGCATGAGCTGCAATGGGAACTTAGGCACAGGGAACCTGAAAAAGTGGGGGCTTCAGATAGAATCATCCTAGCAACTGTTGAAGAAAAGATGGGAGTGGAGAGCAGAGCTGCCCCTAGGACAACTCCATGTGCTTTAAAGATTTAAATAAAGATAGTCTTTCTTCAATATGGTTATAGGAACATGTTTTAATATACTGATTCTATTGGAGAAACATGATTTACTGTTTTGTTGAAATAATACACAACACTCAAATGAATGTATGAATGTGAGTGGGTGTGTTTGTGGTGGGGTGGTATCTGAGTCTGTATGATGGTGTGCATTTGAGTAAGTCTGTGTGAGTATCAAGGCCAGTGTGTGTTAGTGTATGAGTGACTGTGTGAGAACATGTGCATGTGTGACTGTGAGAATGTGTGTTGGTGCATTAGTGTAAGTGTGTAGAGGGACCTTTACAAGGTCCAGGTAACATCTGAATGGTGCCCCTTAGATGTGGTGTTCTTGTGCACTCCCAAACCCACAAAACCATAAGTGGCTCTCCCAAGGAGTGACCCAACTAGAGATAGGAAGAAGAAATAAACCATGCCATCCCCTAATGAAGATAACCTTTATCAGCAGCGGCAATCTGTTGAAAGGAAGGGGATACAATAACCAATTCAAGACATTTCTGAAAGAGAATGCACAACGATGCCTAGTGATTTGGCCACTAAGTGAAGTTGAGAATGGGCAAGCATAGGATAATAAATATCATATTATCAGGCATACATTTTCTCCAAAGCTTAAAAACTACCCATGGGATTTGGGACTTCCTCTGTTTTACAGGAAAATGTATAGCTAGAAACGTTGGCTGTTCCAGATCACAAAGTTAATGGATGATGAAATTGGTGTTCGAATTCAGATCAGTCCACTTCCAAATCAATACTTACAGTCACTTCCCCATAGCCATTTACCAAGGTCAAGGATTTGGGAAATGGAGAATGATTTGAGGAGAAAGATAAGGAATCAGTAAATTTCCTTTCACACCTGCTAAGTTTGAAATGTCCATGAGGATCTAAAGGGATTCCAGTATTGGAATCTCTGCCTCACTTACAGGCTAAGGCTGAAATTTCTGACTCAGCAAATAGTGTTGCTTATTTCAGGCACGTATTCTGCTATTTAGATAAATGTGCACCATGAGTGCAGAGAAGAAAGAGCATTTATTCTAAAGCATTGGATGTTTCTCCTTAAGAGCACTTCCTACACACTCTCTGTTTAACCAGAGGCATCGGCTGCCTCAGGGAGGATTTGAATTAGTAGACCAGAAAGACAAGGAAAAAGATAATTGAATGAAATATTCAATTTTCAAAACAGAATTTTTTAGTCTACTTCAGCCAAACTTTGTGGAAAGGGAAAGAAGTTTTCTACATTTTGAAAGCTCCCTTTCACACATCAAGCAGGAAACCTGGTTACTCAGATCATCTAGTTTTAGTGGCAGATATGATGTAAGGTAGGGGGTTCTCAAACTTTGTCAGATCACAAATCACCCGAAGAGCTTGCTAAAATGCAGCTTGCTGGGCCTCTCCCTCTGACAATCTTATTCAGTTGGTCTGGGGTAGAGACCAAGTATTTTCATTTTTAACAAGTTCTCATATGATGCGGAGTTGCTGGTACAGAAAACACTTCAAGAATCATTCACATAAGGAAAGATTTTTCCAGATACTAAGCCTTTCAAGGAAAGAAGAAAGGGGATTTGCAAGGGAGAAAGGTAGTTTGAAAATGATGCATGAGTTTTTAAGAAGATATCGAAGACCTTAAGGCAAGAGGGTGGAAACCTAAAACACAGAAGAAACTTCAAATACCCCCAGATATGGCAAGCAATAGACAGACTAAGATAGGGTTGGTCCCCTGCTACCTGTTTACATACAGCATGATGCCAAAGCAGTGACACAGGAGAGGGATGTGGAGGTCCCTAGACAGTGATTCTGTCTGCTCTGAGTTTCTGTGCAGGAGACCCAGTGGTTCCTGTGTACTCTGGAAAAGATGAAACATGCCAAGAGGAAGGACAAACAAAGAATGGACAATCCAAGGACTCAGAGAGATCGGGGGCTGGCAAACCTTTTCTGCAAGGCACCTGAGAGTAAATATTTTAGACTTTGCAGGACATACAGTCTTTGTTGCAACTACTCACAACTGCTGTTGTAGAAGGAAAACTGACAGCCTTAGCCAACAAGCTAAATGGCTGGATTTAGCACACAGCTGCTGGGTTTTGCTTGTATGCTGTAGTGTACCGACCCCTGCTATGGAAATCTCAAAAACCAGAGGAAAAGGAACTTCCGCCTCAACAGCATGTATGAGCCTTACAACCCCGTAATGGCCAGACCTCGGTGGGCAAGAACACAAGATACCAGGCAGCTATATCCCAGAGGACATCAATGAGGACAGAGACAGCACACAAATCAGAAGGAACTCCCTCTCTCATCATGAGAACATGGGAATTCAGCTCTGCTCCCTGGACCATCTTGGGAAAGAAAGAGAAAGGAATGTGGACTCACTTAGAGAAAAACATTCCTCACATGAAATATGAACTTTAAATTGACTGAGGATTTAGTCAACTGCAATTGAATTCCTCTGAAATAAAACAATAAAAACCAGAAGTAGTGGCTGAAATAGCTTAACTTAGCAAAGTTGTTTTCTGTCTCCATCATCGAGGACAGGGTCTTGTTATTGACAAATAAAGCAGAACAGTACTTTTTGTATGTCTGAGTGTGATGTGTAAATATCAACCCCATTTCAGGAGAGAAGAAATATCATTTCTGTCATCCTGTAAGTGTACAGGGTCCTGAAAAAATTAAAGTCAGGATATACAATACTTCCTCAGAGCAAATGATGTCAAAAGTAGAGGTTGCCTTAATTCCTCATATTTACTGCTTTCAGAGCACCTGTCAAACTTTATCATGAGCATTCTTTACTTTTTCAAATTCTCACCACTACATAGAGAGTCTAAATTACAGGAATTACTTAGAATGAATTTTTTTCAGATTCCTGCACAGAGTAGGTGTTCAAATTTTTTGCTGAGTTTATGTAATTTTTACATGACTACAATTAAACTTGCTGCTAGGAAACCTCCTCATTAACCTCTTCATCTACTTTAAGAGTCACAATGTAGAAAGATCTTTGTGGTTTATCACACACACATATAATTATTTTCAATTATCTTTAACAAAAAAAGTTGTGTTTAGAAATTTCTCTTTCCAGAGGGCTACTGAGAACTTTCATCTGAGTCAGTCTGTTAAATGACTAGTCTTAGAAATTCTTTTGCATCTCCACTTCCCATTCTTTCTCTCTCTTCTCTCTCTCTCTCTCTCTCTCTTTTATTTTTGCTATCTTGTGACACTATTTCAAAAACCAGGAAAACTAATACAGAGTTGGATTATATAAGTAATTTCAGCTTAGGTAAAGGGTTCCATTAAAAGTTTCTCAGCTCCAAGAATCATGTTTACAGAACATAAAGCACAGGCACAATTTGTCTAGCAAGACTTCTTATTGTACACAACTATTGAGTTTCAAGAACAGAAAAAAGGAGAGAAAGTGAGAATGAGAGAGGTGTTATCTCTCTTTCTTTGCAAACCAATCAATCTTCAAAAGGAAAGGAAAGGGACCTCTCTCTTCCAAGGAAGGCTGACTGAAATGAGCCCCAAGCCCTATTACCCCTGTAAGAATGAACTGAATGGATCCCGCCTCAGGCAGCTTTGCCTGCCAGAATGAACCTGCTTCCTGCAGAGATAATGAGGAGGTGCAGCAGTGAAAAAGAGGCAACCATCCTCAGAGCCCATTCTCTCCTCACCCCAAACACTGATGGCAAAGATAGGGGCCAGGGTCAGGGACCTATCAGAAGCCTTCAGTGAACTGAGTTATTCCAGGCAGATGGAAGAAAGCCAGGAGAAATAAATGCTAAAATCTTTCACTTCAGAACTTTTCTGAATCAGTCAAGATGACAGCAGAGAACTAGTATGTCCAAATATAAACATTTTATTTGAAGTTATTTGCTTACGCTTAGGATATTTTCTGAGAGACTTAAAAATATATCAAATGTCTCCATAAATGGTTTAAAATAAATGAGGCTAAATATATGAATTCATTTTCTTAAGTTTCTTATATCCATACACTGAAACTGAAAACACACTATATAGTTTCATATGCTTTAAAAAGACAAAAGGTTCCCCAAATATACTTTACTTACAAACTATGTATCCCCCATTTGTTAATTTTTATCAGCTTAAGATGTTCTCTAAGAACAGAGAGAAGCATCTCAATAATTGTCACTAAAAATATGAAGCACCATGCAATTAAGGCCTTATCACAGAGTAAGCAAGCAACAACTATTTTCTGAAGGAACAATGGCAGATGCATTTTCTGAATATGCATTTTCTACCGCATTTCCTTATTTTTGTAATTTGAACAATGTATCCACTGTGGATTTATATAAATTTAAAACATAAAACAGCTGGGTACAGTGGTTCATGCCTGTAATCTCAACCCTTTGGGAAGGTGAAGCAGGAAGACCACTTGAACCCAGGAGTTAGACAGCAGCCTGGGCAACAGAGTAAGACACTGTCTCTATAAAAATATCAGAAAATTAGCCAGGGGTGGTGATGCGTGCCTGTAGTCCCAGCTATTTGGGAGGCTGAGGGTGGCAGATCACTTGAGCCCAGGAGGTCGAGGCTGCAGTGAGCTGTGATCATACCACTGCACTGAAGCCTGGGCAACAGAGTGAGACCCTATTTCAAAAATTAAAAAAAACAAACAAAAACAAACAACTAAAATATCACTGCAGGATCTGAATACAGCTCATAAAACACTAAACACTGCCGTTGTCTTCTTTTGCTTATAGGCCAGCTCAGTTCTTCCCCTCTCCCATTTATCCATTCACTTCCTCATATCCCTACTGAGCTCCTATTACTTTGATAGAGATAGGCACATGCAATGAATGATGACAGGCACAATGAGATCTGGGATAAGTACTTATTATTTTGCATTCCTAGAATTTTCTCCCAATGTCACAAATGGTTTGGGTGAGATTGTCAATTACACTGCCTCATCTACTTCTGAGCAACTAGAATGGACCTATTCATAGCCAATCTTACTATTCTATTCTCCTCCATGGTAGGATTGCTCAAAAAACAGAAATGTTGTCAACCATGGCTAATCATATTCCTTTCAGAAACGTTTGATATATGCATTTTGTAGAAAGAGGAACTCCTTGACTCTGGCATGAGAAGTCAGGTAAGCTAAGAGCTGTGAATGTCTATCATTTGTATGTTATACAAAGTGTTGAGAACCTGTTTCAGAATGAGCAAAATAGCGGGATATAGAATAAAGAGTAGGAGAAAGAGAGGAAGAAAAAGAAGGACAAAGAGTAGAGAGGAGCAATAAGAGAGGGAGGAAGCATGGATGAGATTTAGAATGATGAGAGGCACAGGAGTTAACACTGAGCATATCATTTCAGCTCCTGCTTCCAGACATGCCTGAAGCCAGTGATTCTCTGGACTTCCATGTTAAGTGAACCAACAAATTATGGGATAAACTAATTAGCATAATTTTTTGACGCCTGTCACTGAAAGATTCCTAATTCATAGCACAATTTCTGACCTCAGTGTTAAGACACAGCTACATAAAGCTAATGACAGTCATTCTGCCTTTTATTATGAAGGTTAAAAATGATATCCCATAGGAAAATACAAAGAGCAGCTCATAGGAGCTCAGTCAGAACTGGAGAAAGTGGACAGCCTCTACACAAGATGTGGATGAACACACATAAAGGATAAGACAAAGGGCATTTCAAGTGGAGGGATGCGGGCAAGTGAAAAGCAGCGTGGCAGGCACTGTTCTTTCACTGGCCCAGTCCCCACTTGCATTCCTTTCTCCCTGAGCCACCTTCCAAGTAGGGACAGCCATGACTGGGTGTTGGCCAATGAGATGTGAAACAAAGACTGCTGTCGTCAGCCTCTGAGAAAGCTTGTAATTTCCTGAAAAAAAAGAAAGAAGTGACAGGAGGGTGGGGGGAAGGACAGGACAATCGAGTACAGCCCTTTACTCATGCCCCATTCCACATCTCTTTTTTCCTTGCCTGGAACATAGCAGAGAGTTGAAGGTGCAGCAGCCTTCAACTGAGGCTTCAACTATCGTGAGGACAAATGTTCACATAGTAAAGATGATACGGCTGAGAGGGAGAGGATCTTGGGTCCTTAAAAGCATCCCTAAGGAGTTACACTACCTCTGAACTGGCTGCCTACCTGTGGACTTCTCCTTATAGAAACACCAACAGCAGGCTTGTATGTTCTGTTACATGAATCATTCTTAACTGATACGGGAATGTTAGAAATAACAGCACGTGTGATGAAAAACTGGAACTGATAACCAGCAGTTCAACACTTTTATATTCAAATGTCTGCCCTGAATAGCTGAGACCTGTGCTGAAACTTTGAAATACTTGGAGAACGAGCACACTCAAAATAACACAGAGTTTAGGCAACTGGGGGGCATGAAGCAGTGAGTTGAATCTGGAAAGAGATAGAGACTAGACTGTGGATAATCTGGAAAATCATGCCAAGAAGTATTATTTTTTTGGTACAGTGCATCTGAAATGTTTCATCTGTGAAGATAAGACATGCTACAATCATGAGTCCATTGAGTCAATTGATAAGAGTAAAAAGAGCCTTCAAAAATCCTCTATACATTAGTATGCAAACTAAGAGGAACTCCATAGTATACTACAATTAATATTGGTTTCGTGACCTTCTAGTGCCTTTAATTTACCTCCGAAGTTTTATTTTAAAAGTTAAGAATATTTAGAGGTTTAAAATTCAAAGCCCGTAATTAGATTAGTTATTAGATCACTGAAAACACCGGGCTTTTCACAGAAACTCTTTGCAAATATGTGAATGAGACAAAAGATGGATCAAGTTTTTCTAAAAATAACCTTCAGAGCAGGAAAATGACTTACATGAAAAAAACTTTAAGTATAATGACACCAAATGGCAGTTAAGGTATTAAGCATAAAAATTTTGGAGTTAATGAAAAGTAGGAACTAGAAAACAAACTATAAGAGTATGGTTACTGGCTTACTTTTAAGTTAATACATTTTATTTGACATTTTTAGATTTTATCATTCTTAACTATCTGTTAAAATGTTAAAATGGGCAGCTCAGCTTTCTTTTTCTCTTTGCAGCAGAGAGCTAATGGGTGAACTGTCCAGCTATCCTGAAATGCAGGCCCTTTTTCAATTACTTGAACCATTATTGAAATTAATGCTTACCCTTTCATACGTGCAGGCAGAAAGGATGCAGAAAGCTGTCTTTGTGGATGCATTATTCCATTTCCAAACACTCCACAGGGCACAAATGCTCCATCCCAGTATTTCTCTAAGTGTAAAGTCTGCTTTTCAGAATAAATCATTTGCACACAAGCTGGCAGGCATAATACTCTGATGGACAAGAGCAAAGACCAACTTTCCCTTCCTCGTTCCTTTCAAGTAGAAAAATCAATTGTAGATGGCCTTTCTGATTTGATATTTTTTGACATATATACAAGAAAATAACTTTTCATATTGCTGACTTAAAATAGAAACTTAGAAACATTGCTTGAAAACACATTTGCACTTTTTAAGCAGGAGCAGTTTTTCCACACCTCCCACAATTTACAGCAATCCTTTTGAAGACAGAAATACTTCCATTTATTACAAATTTTATTCTACAATGCCCTGTTCTTTTATAAATAGTTGCAGGAGAATACATGCTGTCTAGATTTTATAGATCAAATTTTACATTTAAATATTTCACTTCTGGATCCTTTTGGAAGCGAAATGATTTTTTTATTCATAACCTTGATTCCCAAAGCTTTTAAATCGACATAGGAAGTGAATATGTTTCTTCCTAGATTTCTCTTTTGGTAGGGAGGAAGGGGGTCTTCCTGGAATTAATTTTATTGACTGCAGTTTTTAAAAATATTATTGTTATCATCAACTTCCCTCACATTTCCAGAAAATTCTGATTAGAAATACATAGCTGTGTTGTAAGAATTTACCCAAACTGAATGCCCAATGGAAAACAGGTGTTCCTACTTTTACATTACCATGGGAGAGAAGTGAAACCTAAAGACAGAAACAATATTAAGCAAACATAGATGTACATTCTCTTCTGCTTATTCTCCTGCTCTGCAGAAATAATTATGGTAATGCAGAAACACTACTATAGTTTATCTCTGTAGATTAATGGAACATACCTTTGTTTTATTTTGTTTTCAAAATGGCATTCTGGCTTAATCTTATTTTTATTTTTTGCTGTACATGTTATATATCACACACTTGTTTCAAATTAAGACAAGGGCATAAATCACAAATATTTGTATTCTCTAATTTTAATGTCAGATTGTTTAGTCTATATTACTTGTTCATGAGATTCACTGTAAATTCCCCATTTAAAACAATATATATTTTTAATTCAGTATATGAAGCAGAATCCAGTTCTAGTATTTATTGTTATTCAGTTGATTTTATTATCATGGTTCAATAAGCCACGAGTGCTCTTATTGTTTCAGTCTCAGAAGGTGTACTTAACCTACAGACCCAGTCCCAAAGCAGTTTTTAAACATTAAAAATCCTTTTAAAAAAAAATTCATTTCTCTCGGAAAATAAATTTTAAAGGAAACATTTTAATATTAAGAAAAATAATACAGCCAATATTTAAGTTCTAGAACAGAAGTATTTGGCTAAAATATATTAATTTATAAAAGTAAACAACAAAGCAAAGCCTCTGAGATTAGGATGAAGCAAAACCTTCAAGAATAACCTTCAGGAAAAATACATGTTTATGCGTTTAATATAATTTTAACATAAAAACCTTACTTTTTAAGTGAATAAACATATTTATGTGAGCTAAAAAGAAGATACACACTTAAAAAATACAAAAAAGTAAAACAGCACAGAATATAAAAATTATATAAACACAAATATTTAATTAAATAAATAATATAAAATTAATGTTTATATTAATACAAACATCCATTTATCTGAACGCATGCGACCCAGACCAAAATTGTAACAATTCATAAAGCTGCTTGGAAAATCAGTCCATGAAAAACAAGCTGTTCCTTTGCTTTCCCCCACAGTCCATAGAACCAGCGAAAAGTTTACAAACTGAGAGCTCGCCTCTTCCAAGGTACCCTTGTCAGGTTCCCTTGAGATTTTGCTGCCCTATGTTCCTGTTATGAAGCTCTCTCCTCTGCCTTCACCCACCCTCTGCTCCCCAACTGAATCGAAGCCCCAACCAAAAGTTACTAACTAGGCAAACAGAACCATCCTTGATAAAATGGTTTAAATCTCCCAGAGAAACCAGTATGTCCTTTGTCCTGGGCACTCTCACCTACCTCAGGCAAAAGGTCATCCCGCGCAGGAGAGAAGGACAAGATGGAGCAGGAGGGAAAGCATGGGCTAATTAGGCTGTCCTTGGAAAGTACTTTTCACCAAGAGAACTTGGCCATATTTTGAAAATTCTTTCTTAATACAGTGTAGCAAAATGAGCAGGAAACATCATGAATGGTGTATTTTGAGTTAAGGTTGAAAATAATTTTAAACTTTTTTGAATTTAAACTTTCTGAATATGATTGTTAAAAAAATATTTAGGATATATTTAGAGAAACTCACTGGGCTGTACACCCAGAAAAGGTGAATGCTTTTTATGTAAATTGTATATCAATAAACCTGAATGTTTCCTTTGGAAGAGAAAAAAGAAATAAAAATTAAAAATAAAATATATTTAGATATACCTAGCATTTCTTATGCAAAACTGTTTTATGTTGTAGAATCTTTAAAGGTATTAGCTACTTTAAAAATTCAACATGCCATTTTAATGTTATATATTATAACATTACGTATAAAGTAGCTAATTACATTCAATCAGGAAAGGCCAACATATTAGGTTTGTACAAAAGTAATTGTGGGTTTTGTCATTACTTTTAATCGAAAGCAATGCACCAACCTATATTTAATGCACTGATACCTCATCACTAACATTTTATAAGTTTGGATTTAACGCTACTGTTAACATTAATGAAGTGATGTGTACAATCTCAAGGGAGATCCTGAAATCTAGTGTTTTAAATATGCTGTCCTCCAATTTTAGCTTTATTTTTTATTAGTACTACAAGTTTTAGTTATTTACAGCTAAAAAGTTCCTTGATGGATGGATGGATGGGTGGATGGATGGATAGGAGGCAGAGCAAGAGGAGGGAAAAGCTCTAATAATAAAACCCAATATATGAAATGATTATACCTCAAGTGAATCTGGTTGAAGAAGATATGAAATTCTCTAAGAAATTTCTAGAGATCTTTAGGATATCGTTTGAAAACCACTCACCTAAGGAGCCTTAATATTAGTTAAAAATATATACATCCTAAGGTTTTTAAAAACTTCTGTAAAACTAAGAATGTCCTGTAAGGTAAATGAAATACCAAATATTGAACACGCTGATTATAATTTGTTAATCAGCTCTGATTAGCATTTATTGAGAGATATGGTTGGTGTATAATAAAAATATGGATTCATTTCTACCCCTCAATTTGTTTGTTTGCAAAACAAGGGTGATGGCTCACAGAGTGAGCTCACAGGGTGTCACAGGTTGACTTTAAAAATTAAATGAATTCATACATGTAACATGGATAGAGCACTGACTGGCACCTAGTAAGCTCTCAATGGTATCTCTTTTTTAAAACAATCATCTCTTACAACTGTTATTGCTTCTGAAAGAATAGTATGTACCATGCACAGTTTTTCATAAATGTTATTAAGAAATCTAATTCAGCCACCCCACAGATCCTGTTTTTAATTTAATCACATATTTTTTAATGTAATTTACACAATTTTCACAATTTTAATTTACATAATTTTATTTAATTTACATAATTTAAAAATGTTACTGAATTTTTCTACTATTGAGTCACCCTAGGCTTCCTATAAAGTAAAAAATGAAATCAAAGTTATTGCTCTTAAGGAATCACAGTACAAAGAAAACTGATTTACTAAGTAACCTGTTAAAAGAAAGGTTTATATCTATACGTTGGATTCCTGAGGCTCTTCTCATATTTAAAACCCTCTTGCATTTGTCTAGATGAAATGAGGTCACGAAACCATTTAGAAGTTCCTAGGGGAAGATCTAGCCAAAATGACAAATGACTTATCTCTCACTTTCAGAGACTTCTAAAACTCCCACTAACGTATAAGCATTCCTCTATTCAGCTTTTTACAGGGCAGAAAGAAAATTAAAAAGGGACAGATTATAGGCATTCAGTTGACATCTGTTGAACTTTTTGGTTAATGGAACGACTTAATACAGAGGAAAAGAGAGAATGTTAGGAAGTTTTCCTATCGCTATGTATCTTTCAGCGAAGATTAGAGTGTAGAGAGAGAGAGTGAGCAGAGTCCTGTCACATGACCTGAGCTGGAAGAGAAAATGAGGAATCCTTCATTTTCATTTTCATACCTAGGTACAATACCTTTTCTCCACTGTGCTGCTCACTGAATACTCTTTCTTCTCAACAACCGCATCATCTTCACATCTTCTCTAAAATGCATTGTCATTCTTGGGAAAAACCATTTCATTTCACTTCCTCATTCTAACAAGCCATCTCCCTCCCACCACAATAAATCTACTTCTTGCTTCAAGTCTTTATAGGTCTGTTAATCTTGAGGGTAGCGCTAACTTCCAGCAAACCTCAAAGCTGTCTTTTTCCTTACTGCTCCGACATTTGTGCTCATTCATTAAACAAAAACAAAAAAGCTTAATGCCTTATGTGGCAGCCACTGGCCTTGTAAAAATTTTTAAAGTATAACAAAATGTACTGAGTCAACATTTCTGAGCACCTCTTCTCTAGTCTTCATCTGCTTGGTTCAAGCCCTAAGCTTTGCTTACCTTGAGTCTAAGATCCCTAGACAAAGGTAATGGCATCCTAAGTGATGCTGCTAACTCTAATCTTGCTCCCTTGACTATGTCCTCTCCATTGGCACAAATGCAATCTTTTCAACATACGAATCTGAATATTATTTGTCTCTAATTTTTAAGTGCTTGGTAGATCTCTGTATTGAACAAAATGGCATTCGAATACCTTCTCATGCCATGCAAAGCCCTTTATAATACTGGCTCATGGACCTAACCAGAAATCCCTCCCTACACACTGAAACACACCATTCTTTGGCCATGTGGAGCTGTTCACACATCCATCTGTTTTTTTTTCACCAACTTCAGTTCCTTTCCTCCTTTCACTCCCTGGTGAATACATCCCTCCAGACCCCATTCAAAAGTCGCCTCTGCAGTATAGCTTTTCAGGCTCCCATATTATACTCTCCCTTCATAATTGCCATAGTGGACTATAAAGACGTTTTATAAGTGGGATTGTGTTGGGTACCGGTTCCATGGTGGCAGAGACCATGTCTTAACTTATATTTAGAACTCTTACTATGGGCTTGGCAAGAAACGATTCTTGAAGTTGGAATATTTTCCTGGTTTCTACTGAAATATCATTATACCTATCAATCCTACCTATTTCTGTTAAGAACCGAAAATGATTGTCCAAATTTTACAGAAACTTTGCATATAGTTGTTGTTGTTGTTTCACACGGTGAATATATTATTCTTCAGGACACTATTGACTTGAACAATCCAAATCCCTGGCATCTTATGTTTATCTGCCCCTAAAGTGACTACTGTATATGCTATCAGAAATACTGTCTTTTTCACATTAATTAGAAAGGTAAATGTCCAGTGGGAAAGTATATTCACTGAAATTAGAAATGATTAAGACAACCCTGAGTTTAATTAACCTCAAGGTGCATGAGTTGGTCAAACTGCAAAATAGGAACAATGCTACCTAAATCATAGGGTGGTTCCTAGGATTAAGTGAGATAAAATATGTAAAGCACCTTAGAGACAGACTGTCTCACAGAGTAGACACCCGAATTTTTCCTTAACATTTTTCTTGATAATTTCTTCAAAATACCCATTTTAAGCTCATTCTGATACTTTACCTGCCTCACCAATTTAAATCTACAAGAAAGTGAGACTCCGTGCCTGATGTGAGTGTGAACAGACTTCTATTCATTACTATTACTTTTGGCCCACAATTAATTAGTTTGCATTAAAAATACAGTGGATACATGAGTCAACATGCAGAAATATGTCTCTGCTTTATTCTTTTGCTTTGCTCCCAATATGCTATGTAATAAAACCAGTCCGATCACTCTATGATGTCTAACATATAACTTAACTGAAAAACTCCTATCAGCAATTGACAAGCAGATCCAGTAATCTATCCTAAGGGACACATAGGCTTATGAAGTACAGAAGGAAAGAGAACATGAAGGGATAGGTCTGATTTTCTTGACCAATTATGTAAGTTCTTAACGTTAAAAAACAACATTAATATGTACAGTCAACCAACCACAGGTCCTATAGGCCTTTAAAGGGAATATTATAAAGAACCATAAAATGCATTTTTGTAACAATTAAAATCCACATATCACCTGAAGTAATTCCTTAAATAAATAAAGAAAAAAATATTTTAAAAGTTTTGAATAAGCATGATGTTATCAATAAACTTTAACATCTAAGAACCAATGTAGTCTATGTAATCTACCAATAAAGGCTAGCAAAGTTTGTGTCCATAGCAATATTAATATTGTACAATTAAGATTTCTGAAAAATCAGAATTTTAAAATATATTGGGGGGAATAAAAGCTGTTAAGAGACCAAAGTCTAATAACTAATTTTAAGTAAGCCATATCTGATAATAGTATGCCTTTCAAACATCACTGAGTATGTCTTTCTTTTCATGTCGTATATCACAAACCAGTAATTTCAAAGTACTTGTAACAAAAGAAAAAGACTGAGTACTACCTACTACCAATTTTTACATAATCTTTCTTTTAAAGCCAGTAATGATATATAGGTATTATGTAGTGGTATATATTTAACTCAAGCACAGTGATATAATATTCCCACCTTATACTCGAGAATTAGGAACTGGAACTAACTGCAGAAAAATTGCATATCTCTAATTTGTTGTTTTTACTAAGTTATAATATGAAAAGAGAAAACAGCAGAGCCAAGTACAATCAACTGTATTGATATTAATAAACATCACATCCATTTTACATTCTTAAAGCCTCTTAGGACTGACAAACAAATTTAACCAAGGAAAAAAGTGAGTAATAATAACATTCTGTTACCTAATAGTGGTACTTGCTTTAAAATTTGTTAAAAGCATTACAATTCCAAATCAAGGTATCTGACTTTGAAACCTCCCCCCAATTAAAGGAGTAATGGAAACATGATGTAACCTTGATGGGAATAGCACATAATTTCCAGGCTGAAAGACAGTGGTAGATGTTAATTTAAAATATTTCCCAAAAATATGACACATTATGAAATGCTTTGGTTTAACAAAACTTTAAATCAAATTCAATAGAGAAGACAAATTTTATTTGTTTTAACTTGCAACAAATGCATATGTTTTTCAAAGTTTTTGTTTTGTTTTGTTTTAAACTTGCATGCCCTTCAGACTGGGAAGCAATTTTTCTATTTTTTACATTTACAAGATCATTAGTTTACTAAGGAGATTTCAAAAAGAAACACCAGTGGCTGGAGTCCCTGAATCTTTAAGCCCTGGGCTGGGAGGTATGGAAAGTGGCCGGAGAGCTTTGCACTGAAGAAGGAGCGTTTCCAGGCAACCTTGCACAGTTGAACAGCCACAAGCAACTGAAACAATGGCTAACACTGGCAGAGATCCATTAAAGGGGAGTCTGCAGAAATACACTGTGTGTGTGTCTATCCTTTTTCTAAGATTAACAAGAAGTCTAAATATGAGCAAGAGTAAATGATACAGAGAGAAATACTAGAGAAATAAGCTCAGAAAAATAATCAATGTATTCTCTATGTTCTTTCAAATGGCTTTAAATGCACTGGACACTATTTCAGGAATATTAACCTATTTGTGTGAATAAAGCATTCACTTTTTTCTTAGTTGTCAATCCACATTATGAATAGAGTGTGTTAGGCTACGTGTTACTATGCACCAATATCTAACTAGGTGATCTGATCTTGTACCGTTGGTAACCTCAACTTTTGTGCCTGTCTTAGTTTGAAAATGGAAACACACTAAAATTAAAAATTGATGATACTTAGATAATACCATATTCTGGGATATTTGACCTGGGTGGAGAGGAAGGAATAGAGTAGAAGGTGGTTACATACAGCCTTTTATAGAATCACCTAGCCTCAAAATTCTAATGACCAGACTCCAAATTCTAAATAAATCCAATTTAAATAAATCTTCTTATGCTGGCTTTTGTTCTAATATCGATTATGCTTCATTTACTGACTTCAAGTTGCTGAATGGCATACCAAAATAAAATGTCCACTAAAAACAAAAACTGAATAATGAAAAGGTCTATACATCCTCATAATCATTTATCTTGTTTCCTATTTAACAATATTATATACAGCTGTATTTGATCTATGTATTTAAAATATATTTTTTATAATGCTAGGTCCTTAAAAGTCTCTATCTTATCAGTCAAATGTATGCATCAGATTTATAAATTGAATTATATTAGATGACCTAATAGTAGTAGTAGTAGTAGCAGTAGTAGTAGTAGTAGTAGTAGTAGTAGTAGTAGTAGTAGTAGTAAATTGCTCTCTCTTTCTGTAGCCATTTAAGGAAAATTTTGAGCTTGATAACAATCAGAGACATATAAAGACAATCTGATAATCAGATAATCGCATCACTTTCTTGCCTACTTCTAGGTAGAAATCAGTCTGAAAAGACCACCTGGACTATTAGAAACAAAGTAAAGTTTTGGTTTACTTAAAATTATGGATCATACAGTTTTCTTATAGTTGATAGTAGACTATAGTTAGGTATTAAATCAAAGGTTTCATTTCATATGTGCTTCACACAATGACCACCTGCATTTGCTAAGAAAAGTAGCATTTAAAATGTAAGCTTTCCTTAAGAAAATGTCTTTTTAAAAAAAAAAATCTCATCTGTCCTGAATATACACCTTGCATCAGAAAACAATAAGCAGAATATTCTCTTGGAAAGAATTCTACAAACGGAAATGTGAGTTGTAATTAAATATGTTTTTTTCTCATTAAATGAAATAAAACTGGACTTTCTGTCATGCTCTAGAAAAGTCAGAAAACCCTCAAAGGCACAAATTGCCCCATTCAATGGCTCTACAGTAATAGAAATCTACAGAAACAAGATCAATTTGCAAGCCATGGTCAAAGCCTTATCTGTTTACTAGTAGAAGAGGTGTTAAGCAGTATAATTTAATACTCATTCAGCCAGAAGAAATGCATTACACATTGAAGCTATGTGCAATGTTGATAATTACACACCTGTTGCCATGGTGATTTTAGAAGCTGCAGTGGATATAATTAAAATTCCAAACCAATAAAATCACGTTACCAAAACTTGATAACTTTAATCAACATGAAAATTAGGAAAACATAATTCAAATCATTTTAATCAATAACTTAAAAATGAGGAAAGGTAAAAAATAAAAAGAAAGAACAGCTAAGATGGCACTTTTTTCTTGCCCTTGCTTTTCTCTCTCTCTCTCTCATACACACACACACACACACACAAACACACACACACACACGCAGGCTTGCCACACGTGTCCATTTTTTTTCAAAAGTTTTTTCTTCAAAATTCTCAAAGTAATTGTATTAATTCTGTTATCATATTGAAGCAGATGGTGACAATATATAATTAGATTTGGTAGGCTTTGCTCACTGAGATCAATTTCTATAGTTTCCTCTACCATTTAACCATTTAGATTGTTTGCAAACCCTACTTAATAAAGAGTAAAGACATTTATAGCATGCTGTGCTCATTCATGCAAAAATATAGTCAGTTTTTTTAAAGCCATGCAAGGTACCTCCAAGACCTTTTCCAAGCACATGCCATAAAGAAAAGGTTTATGTATTTTTGTTTAAAACAGTCACCAAAACTTTGGAACATTTTTAGTGCCCTTAATAGTGTGCCTGGTGATTGCACAGTTGGATGAGAATTTTGTGCCCTTGGTCATCCAATCAGTTGAGGACCCAGATTAGGACTGTCAAATTGTGTCAGGACTTTGCAGTGAGTGCTCACTAGAGTGCCTTTAATCCTCCAAGGTTTTCTCAAATGTCACTGCCATCTGGAGGAGAAGGAGCTTCCCTGCTGGGCTCCACTGACCACAAATTACCTTCTAAAGAGAAAGACAACAATAGACAGCAGTTAATAAATATTTGATTTTTTTTTTCCAGAAAGGAAATGTATAAAAAAAAAAAGAAAAGAAAAAACCCCTACCTTTCCATCTTAATTTAGCATTAAATGCTTTAATGCAATATACAAAAATGACAAATTCATGCTTGCCTGGTAGTTAATTTGAGGGAAATTGCAAAAATTCCTTAAAATTTTTTAGCAAACTTTGAGAGGATACTTAAGTCACTGCTAACACAGCACTACTTTTTTTTTTTTTTTTTTTTTTTTTTTTTCAGTTTCCTCTGGTTTTAGAATAACGGATCGTTTTATCCTACGCAATGAACATGATTACTTTTAAGTTATGGGAAGTATACATTATTAGGCAGATCCCATCTCTTTCCAAAGTTAAATGATCAGTGTTACCAAAAACTTAGTAAACTGAGATTAGAATAAGCTAAAGTTTCTTTAAAACTTTCTTCTAATCCCCACTGCAAGTTCTAAAAAGAAATCTGGTTCTAGTTTCCTCATTTAAGGATATGACTATTATAATCCTCTTTTCTAAAGAAAGTCACTTCCTTGTCTGGCACAAAAAAGACTGGGAAATAGGAAACCAGCTGCATTGCCTCTTTTAAGGGATACTATCTGCAGCTGCATTCAGGATCTATAAGCCTCTCATGTCTTTACCTGTATTCTCCAAGTGCAAGAAAATTTCCTCATAATAGAGTTGTAAAATATTTTGAATACAGTGTAATAAATAATGCATGTGGTCTGTTCTACATAAAATAACTGCTTTTTAGTTTTTTAAAATAAATATTCTTCATTATTTGCACCAGCTCCTGCCTTTCTGTTTATGCAATTCATAAAGAATATTTGTATAACATGTCTGGATACAGTAAAAAGCTATATTATATCACAATTAAGTTGCGTACTACGGTCATTATACTTGCTTTTTTAGGGATGTCTTTTGAAAGTATCTTCTTTAAGTTCAGAACAAAATAACTGAGTTATGCATAAATTCTATAACTTTCATCATGCTTTAAAATAAAGCTCCTTTTTTCCTGCGAAGTTAAAACTTCAACTTTCATGATGTTCTAACGTTTTACCCTTTGTTCAGTGATAATTATCTGGCAGAAATATGTAATTCTACATCTGCTATGAATGCACACACAATCTGAATCAATACGAACCTGTTTTTCCTACTATATCACCGCTAGCTAAAAACCAGGCTCTAATCTAGAACAAAGGCAAGACTGATATATTCTGAGAACTCATCTGATGCTTCTCCCTGTTACACTGCTGCATTCAAATGGTATCTCCAGGTGATTATACAACAGATTTTATAAATGTGTGTAATCTATATTATTTTTTCTGTTTTACTGCAAATTTGTTCACTGAGTCAAATACTTCTTTCTTTTTTCTTTCTTTCTTTCTTTTTTTTTTTTTTTGACACGGAGTCTCATACAGTTTTCAGGCTGGATTGCAGTGATGCATTCTCTGCTCACTGCAACCTCCACCTCCTAGGTTCAAGCGATTCTACTGCCTCGGCCTCCCAAGTAGCTGGGACTATAGGTGCATGCCATCTCGCCCAGCTAAGTTTTGTATTTTTAGTAGAGACAGCGTTTCACCATGTTGGCCAGGATTGTCTCAATTGCCTGACCTCATTATCTGCCTGCCTCAGCCTCCGAAAGTGTTGGGATTACAGGCGTGAGCCACTGCGCCTGGCCTCAAATATTTCTTAAAAGATAAAACATCCAAAGTCTGCTATAAAGTTTAATATGCCTTTAGCACTAATAAATTCGAAGGTACAAGTTAATATTTTTCCGACAGCTAAAATTTTAGGTAGTGTTTATCTAATTTGACATACTTACATGTAATAAATCTAGCCTTAGTGATTAATATTTGTTAGGTATTAACGAACTCTTCTACTCTCTAACCTGTATTAATCTGGGTTGGAAAAAAATTAACTCTTGATAAACATCAGATAATTGATGACAAAATATCAGTTAAAACATGAAGAAAAATGCACGAACTATATCTGTTATATTAAGAAAAAAATAAAAGCTGAGAAGAGGCTTTTATTCTGCACAATCAGCAGGAGTGACAGGTTCAACGGATGATGAATAGCGTTATGCATTGAGTTACAGTGATGATTTTAAGTTCAGTAAGTGACACATTAAGTACTGCTATAACACAAGAGTTCAATCAATCTTTAGAATGCTAAGAGAAAAATGACTGCACAAAAGAAAAATTGCATACATAGAGACACACAGCATTGACACTTTGCTAGCATAAATGGAGAATCTATTTAACAAGTAGCAGATATAATGTCATTCTCGCTCTATAAGAGAAATTCAAGTATGTGCATGATTTAAAAACACCAACAGAACCCAGGAATATGACTGTCATATGCCAATCAAGAATAAATGATGAGACAAGAACTAAGAAAAGCTATCAACAGCCCCCATCAGAGAGAGAATCATCAAAACACAAAGTGCATTATCAATTGTAGAACTCTGTTGACATTCGTAATCATAAACAAACTGAGTTGCTCAGGCAGAAGACTTTTTCAACACCCCATTAACACACTATTGTTTATGTGCCGTGATAGGTACTCAAACAGACAAAGACCAGGACCTTCCTTTCATACTGTCCCACTTCAGAGCTGCCCAGGACAGCCCATCCACCCTTCCCACCTCCATGTGTCCCTGCTTCCTCACTCACTGATCTTGTGCCTGGGTTGGTCAGTGTCCTCATCTTTGTGAGTGGAGGTTGTCGCCTGGCAGTAATGATAACTGAGTAACCTGGGGAGCTGTCTGTGGTAGAGAGGGATCAGGGTGGGAATTTTCATGAGTGTAACTACCCAATGGGTTCTTCTTGCCCACTGCCCAGAAAGAGCCAATTTATGAAGACAGGGGAATTGCAATAGAAAAAGAGTTACTTTCTATGTCCTAATATATGATAATGTCCTATCTACACATCCATAGCCAAGCACTGTTTATGCCATTTATGAAACAGACTATAGGCCGGGTGTGGTGGCCCATGCCTATAATCCCAGCACTTTGGCAGGCTGAGGAGGGTGGATCACCTGAGGTCAGGAGTTTGAGACCAGCCTGGCCAACATGGCAAAACCCCGTTTCTACTAAAAATACAAAAATTAGCCAGTCGTGTTGGTGGGAGCCTGAAATCCCAGCTACTCAGGAGGCTGAAGCAGGAGAATTGCTTGAACCCAGGAGGCAGAGGTTGTAGTGAGCCGAGATTGCGCCACTGCACTTCAGCCTGGGCAACACGGGTGAAACTCCATTAAAAGAAAGAAAGAAATAGACTATATTAAACCTCAAAAACATATACAATGAAGTTGTGTGTTCTAGATCTACTGTGAACAATGGCCAATGCTGTACTAATACTTTTCAAATGTTTTGTCTGCAGTATTAGAAGTTATTAAAAAGAGAATTTAATAGAAAGAAGAAGCATTTTAATACTATATTGCTTGTATATGTAAAAGTTGAAATTATTTAAATATTTAATATTTTGTAGAGATGGGGTCTTATTTGTTGCCCAAGCTGGTCTCAAACGCATGGCCTCAAGTGATCCTCCTGTTTTGGACTTCCAAAGTGCTAGGATTATAGGCATGAGCTACCAAACCCAGCAATTTGAATATTTAAATAAAAAAAATCTAACTAGTGTTTTCCTAGTAACTGAAAAATTGTTACTAGCTTCCACATTTTTATTTCAAAAACTAAATATTTCCATAATAATGATGTACTTAATATTTTCAATCCATTTATTTCCTGGATTTTAGGAAGAGATTAACAGATTATTCTGCAAAATAAGCAGAAATGATAGGCCCATCAGATGATGCAGGATCTTAAGAGATGAGCCACAGTGATATGATAATATGACGATGATTCACTATATCTCACACATGGACTTGAGAGATTGAAACATTATTAACTCCAGTAAAACAGAATTTGCTCATGCTTTGGGAAATCTACTGGTTCCAGACTACATATAAGTTATTTTTACAATTGGGTTGGAGGATATTTGTACCCAGCATTTACAAAAAAAAAAAAAAAAAAAAAAAAAAAAAAAAGCAAGGAGAAAAGCGTGATCCCTGAGAAAATACTATATCAACTACTTTAAGAAAAAAAAAATCACTTCAGAATCAAAAGTATGCTCTCCTCAGTGCTTATTAATTAAGCTATGCTACAAATGATTAAGTTTTAAGGAACAAGGTTTAAACTTCAGAAGGTTTGCAATCTGAACAAAATGTACACGATGTTTACCTCTTAGTCATTTATGCCAGTATCGGAACTATCCAGAGCTTAGGACAAAAATCACTCTTATTGCAAATGCGAATGCACACACAGAATGCAAATACTAGGATGAGTTGCTCCAATTAGAATATTACTTATACAGATTCAGATCAAAAAATAAAACAGTGCATTGTAAAGTTTCGTGGTAGTGGAGGAGATATATGTTATTATTCTCTTGAAGAGACAGGAAGATGCGTAGTACATGCCTACAGCACTATAAGCCATGATGCCAAAGCAATCATACCTTTGTGCTGAGATGCCTCACCAGCCTGGATCTCTTATCAGAACTGAACCCATAGAATCAACATTTTTTTCTACATCTCTACAAAGATGTCTAATAAGAAATTCAAATTAAAATTCCTAAGATCATGGTTCTCAATCTGTGCACAAAAGCAATTTGGGGAATTCATGGGGCTTTCACGATACTTTAACATTTTCAGGGAAACACAATGATACTGAACATTTATTGAAGTCCACATCAAAAACTAGCTTCAAGTACTTCACAGTTTCAGGAATCGTGGCGCTCACAGTACATTTCTTTCAATAGCATCATATCTTTATAAATCTGGGGTTTAGTGGTTACCATTAGAATAAAAAAGGGAACTGCTGCATGAAAATCCATGCAGAACAGGAAATGAGGGTGACAGTGTCCAATCTCAGTCGAAGGGCAAGACGTTCTGTAGAGCCCAATAGGGATTGCTGCGAAAGTGCCAAGTAATTTATTTCTGTAAAACTTGAACCTAGGAGGATGAACTCCCAGAGGTGCAGAAGGTCGCTGTGTGAAACCAGAATGAAACCAACAAAGGATATTTAAAGCTCAAGAGGTTGACACACGAACTCTTAATGACAGAGCACTTATATTCCAGTCACCTGGGATTACAGTTGCAATACTACATGCCACTACCTTCTTCTCCACTTGTCTAGTACAGTGGCTGTCATTAGAACTTGGCAGCTCATAGCCTTGCCCAACTAGAGGCATTGGCATCATCTGGAAACTTAGTAAAAATGTGGGTCGTAAAAATATGGGTCAGGCCGGACACAGTGGCTTATGCCTGTAATGCCAGCACTTTGGGTGGCCAAGGCAGGCGGATTACCTGAGGTCAGGAGTTTGAGACCAGCCCTGGCTAGCATGGTGAAACCCCATCTCTACTAAAAATATATTTTAAAAAAAATTGGCCAGGCATGGTGGCGCATGCCTGTAGTCCCAGCTACTCGGGAGGCTGAGGCAGGAGAATTGCTTCAACCCAGGAGGTGGAGGTTGCAATGAGCCAAAATCACACCACTGCACTCCAGCCTGGGCAACAGAGAGACTCCATCTCAAAATAAAACAAAACAAACAAACAAACAAAAAACAAGAGTCTTAGGCCTGATCTAACCCCAATGTATCAGACTCAGCATTTTAACAAGTGATTTGGTTGCACACTGAACTATATAAACTTATGAATTAAAATTAAAAACTTTAGTCAAATATAAAAATAAATACATAAATAAATAAATGGTCACCACTGGTATGGTATTGGTACACACCCTTGTTTTTCTTTTTTTAATTAGATTATACCAACAGCATCCAGACTTTTATCCAATGTTTAAATGGTAACAGTACCAGTGTTTTGTTTTGTTTTCCTAAAACAAAGATTTGTTCATGAAACAATGATATTGTCTAAAATCCTTCCATGTCTTTCTAATGTGTTAGAGAATAAAGTCAAAGCTCATTATAAACAGCATAAAAAGATGCTAGAGCCAAGTCCCTGGCTATCTACAAGCTTTACTTCTCTTCATTTCACCCTTTGCTTCTGTCACATCTGCCGCATTACACGATGTGTAGTTTTGAAAGGGTATCGTATCTGCTTCATCACTGCTCTCTCGCCTTCTATCTCAGTTGCCTAACTTGGCTTAAAAGAATGAGAGTTTAGCAAAATAGTAAACAGCATGGGCTTTTAGCTAAGCCTGATGTTTCTATGCATATAATTTATAAAAGGCATAACTCCTTAAGGATTCCTGACATATTGGCCACTCCAATCTGAATGAACTGATGGTGTTTTATATTCTGACTTATCTTTGGTGAAATACACTGATGCTTGTAACCCAGTGCCCACTAAAAAATGCCACAGGACTAAGTAAGGTAAAGAATGTAGTCTTCTCCCTCACCACCATGCAATAGACTCATGAAATCAAACTGCATTGTATTCCCTAAATTTATACAAATAAAAAAAAATTCAGTCTTCTTAATTATGTACTTAAATATTTGGCAAAGTGAGTTACATAGCTGGAACAGTAAATGGTATCATGAAAAGTCCTGGGATTCTAAGGTTGAATAGATGTGGGCTTAAGCCCTGACTCCTTTGCCTAACAGAGAAGCATCCCTGGGAAACAATCCCTCAGTGCTCCGTAAAATAGCAATAACATCTTGTTGACACATAAGTGCCAATCCGCTTCCTTTTCTTTACCATCCTCCATCTGGCTACTAATCTGACTAATTTTCTGACATTTTCCAAAGGATAATTGGTATCATCTGTGGTGGTTAATACTGAGTGTCAACTTGATCGGAATGAAGGATGCAAAGTATTGTTCCTGGGTGTGCCTGTAAGGGTGTTGCCAAAGGAGATTAACATTTGAGTCACTGGACTGGGAGAGTCAGACCCACCCTCAATCCGGATGGGTGCCATCTAATCAGGGGCCAGTGTGGCTAGGATAAAAGCAGCAGAAGAACCTAGCCTTCCAGTCTTCGTCCTTCTCCCATGCTGGATGCTTCCTGCCTTCGAACATCAGACTCCAAGTTCTTTAGCTTTAGGACTCTTGCACTTACACCAGTGGATAGCCAGGGGCTCTCAGGCCTTTGGTCACAGACTGAAGGCTGCACTGTTGGCTTCCCGACTTTTGAGGTTTTGGGACTTGAACTGATCCACCACTGGCTTCCTTGCGTCTCGACTTATAGACAGCCTATTGTGGGACTTTACCTTGTGACCGTGTGAGTCACTTCTCCTTAATAAACTCCCTTTCATATATACATATATGCTATTAGTATTGCCCCTCTAGAGAACCCTAACACATCATCCAACACTATAGCTGTTACAGCGTAATTTATTAACAGTCTTTCATATCTCAATAACTTCAGATTTTAATAGTGGTTCATAACCAGGAGCTATTTTTCCCCTCAGAGGATATTTGGCAATTTCTGGAGACATTTTATATTGTTACAATTGAGGGATGCTACTGGTACCTAAACAGGACAGCTTCTCACATACAAGAATTATTTGGTCCAAAATATCAAGAGTGGCCAGGTGTGATGACTCATGCCTGTAATCTCAACACTTTGGGAGCCCGAGGCAGGTGGATAGCTTCAGCCCAGGAGTTAGAGACCAGCCTGGGCAACATAGGGAGGCCCCCTACAAAAATATTTTAAAATTTAGCAGGGCATGGTGGTGCATGCCTGCCATTCTAGCTCATTGGGAGGCTGAGATGGGAGAATTGCTTGAATCAGGGAGTTCGAGGCTGCAGTAGCCATAGTCATACCACTGCACTCCAGCCTGGGTGGCAGAGAAAGACTCTGTCTCCAAAACAACAACAACAAAAATAAACAGTGCCTAAGTTGAGAAACTTTGGATTACAAGGGCAAATGCAGAATTTGTCTACAGAAATCTTGCTTCTAGGTACTTCTTTTCAGGAAACTGGCTCCATGAAGACAGGAGGAACGGGGTCAAAAACAGTCACATAGAAATAAGTATTCCAGGCCAGGTGCGGTGGCTCACGCCTGTAATCCCAGCACTTTGGGAGGCCAAGGTGGGTGGATCACGAGGTCAGGAGATCGAAACCATTCTGACCAACCTGGTGCATCCCTGTCTCCATTAAAAATACAAAAATTAGTCAGGGGTGGTGGCATGCACCTGTAGTCCCAGCTACTCAACAGGCTGAGGCAGGAGAATTGAACCCAGGAGGCGGAGGTTGCAGTGAGCCAAGATCACGCCACTGCACTCCAGCCAGGGTGACAGAGTGAGACTCGGTCTTAAAAAAAAAAAAAAGAGAGAGAGAGAGAGAGAGAGAGAGAAAGAAAGAAAGAAGTATTCTAGACCAGGAAAGAGCCAAAGGTTTTTAAAGTACCCATAGTGAATGGCAGGGTCTCTGCAGGGAAAAGTGTGCAATAGGATGCTGGACCTGGACATTCAAGCTCTCAACCTTGGCAAAAATTCCTGTGCCCTAATTAAGGCACAAAGCCAAAGAGCCACAGATTTTCAAGGATTCAAGGAGATGTAGATAAAAATATATCAGCACAGACCAAGACAGACTAAAGAGAGAAGTCCTGCCATTCTTTTCTGAGTACTACCCAATATCCTCTATTCTTATAGGATTTTATTTTTGGGGAGATGTGCCATAATGATTGAGATTTAATTCCTTACCTGCCTCATAGAATGCAAACTTAAAATCAAATTTAATTTGATTTAAGACATAGATATTTGTATTATTTCATAAAAATATTAGTTTAATTCTATCCACATAACTTATGTATTTTACAATCAATAATTAATGGTGGGTATCACCAATATAATCACTCCCAAAATTAATCTCAGTATATTTATAGAGCTCCTATTACATACATACACGTGGCAAAGTAAGCATTACAGAATCTAAAATTAACCATGGTCTCTTCCAAAAATGCATTATAGTAGAGGAGAAAAATATCTTTCATATTTAAACAAAAGAAAAGTGCAGAAAAATAACATGAAAGATACTCTCATGAAAGAGAAAATGATTTTCAGAAGCTAGGGTTATCAGTAGTGTCTCTTAACCCGCAGAGGTTAAAGGGAATTAGTATGATTAGAGGTTCTTTTATTTGACTAAGTGAAGTTCAACAGTGACCATTCAGAAAACAGTTCACTAGAGTGGACAGAGCAAAAGATTCCAGGGTGTCAAGGAGAGAGACAGAAAAAGGATACAAATCATGTGTGAAGAGTTGGGAAGTAAAAGGAAGGGAAAGAGAAAATGTTGACTACATATCCACCACTCTCCCTGCTTCAATTAGTAACAACAGATGGCTATTTCTTTCATTTAAAATCTTATATGCCCTGGCAACATCAAAATTTTTGCTAGAAATGTTTCAATGCAGGCAGAAAGACAGAGAGAGAGAGTGAAACAGAGAGAGAGAGAAAGAGAGAGAAAGAAACATCAAAATCTTGGAGAAGACCATGAAATCGTATATAATACTTAACAAAATTTCTCCATGAATTATTCCCAAATTGCTCTAATCAAAATGAATTCTCACTTCCCCAATCCCAGAGAAACTCATTTTCTCTTTATAGCACTCACATCATTGTCAACTTTATCAGAGGGGTATCTGTCTGATCAGGTGTCTGTCTATTCTCCTGGATTGTAAGCCATGTCAGCAAAAACACCACATTTCCCTTTATGGTTTCAACTATATTTAAAAGGATACCTTCCGGCCGGGCATGGTGGCTCATGCCTGTAATCCCAGCACTTTGGGAGGCCAAGGTGGATGGATCATGAGGTCAGGAGATTGAGACCATCCTGGCTAACATGATGAAACTCTGGCTCTACTAAAATACAAAAAATTAGCCAGGCATGGTGGTGCATGTCAGTAGTTCCAGCTATTCGAGTGGCCGAGGCAGGAGAATTGCTTGAACCCAGGAGGCGGAGGTTACAGTTAGCTGAGATCATGTCACTGCACTCCAGCCTGACAACAGAGTGAGACTCCGTCTCAAAAAAAAAAAAAAAAAAAGAGGATACTTTGCATGGACTAGACCCTAAACAAACAATTATAGATTACTGAATGAACGTCAATTCAAAAAAAAATTTTTTTTAAGTTTTAAGGACTCATGTCAGTAATCCCAACACTTTGGGAGGCTGGAGAAGGAGGACAGCTTGAGCCCAGGAGTTTTAGACCAGCCTGAGCAACACAGTGAGATCTTGTCTCCACAAAAAAAAATAAATATAAAAATTAGCTTAGCATAGTGGTGCATGCCTGTAGCCCTAGCTACTCAGGAGGCTGAAGTGGGAAGATTGCTTAAACCCCGGAGGTTGAGGCTGCTGTGAGCCGTGATGCTGTCGGTGCTCCCCAGCCTGGGTGACAAAGTGAGACTTAATCTCAAGGAAAAAAAAAAGTTTTATGAAGACCTAAGTGATTATCAGCAACGCAGGGTTATGAAGGGATAAATAAAATGTAGTATACACACACAATGGAATACTATTTGTCCATAAAAAATGAAATCATGTCATTTGCAGCAACATGGATAAAAATGGAGATCATTACGTCAAGTGAAATAAGTCAGGGATAAAGAAAAATATTGTATGTTCTCATTAATATGTGGGAGCTAAAAATGTTGACCCCATGGAGGAATGGAGAGTGGAATGATAGATACCAGGGACTGGGAAGGCTGTATGAGTGGGTTGGGGGATGAAGAGAGAGGTTGGTTAATGGTTACAAACATACAATTGGATAGATGGAATAAATCCTAACCTTTGATAGAAGAGTAGAAGTGTTAGTAGCTAACAACAGTGTACTGTACTTTTAAAATAGCTAGAAGAGAGGAACGGAAATGGACCCAAACAGTTAGGTGATGGATACCCTAAACACCCTGAATTGGTTATTATACATTCTATGCATGTAACAAAATTTCAGATGTATCTCAAAATATGTACAAGTATAATGCATCGAAAATAATGAAAACAGAAAGAATGAAAGAAAAAAGGAAAGAAAGAAATGAAAGAAAATAAAGGAAGGAAGGAAGGAAAGAAGGAAAGAAGGAAGGATTGATTTATTAGTTTCCTGACTTATACATTTAGGCTTCTAATCATATACGACTATCCACAGCTAGTCAACTGTGCTGTTGCTTGTGCCTGTATCTCCAGCATCGGGACTGACATTAGAACATGTATTTGTGCAAAAAAAAAAAAAAAAGAAAAGGGCTGATAGTCGATGAATGGCAGAATCAAATCAAATAACTATAAGATAACCATTTTAAGTGGTTAAAAAAGGAATAAATAAATCAATATTTTTATTTTAAAGTAGCATATTCAAATTTAGATTCTAAATCCTAGATTAATTAGATTTATGCTAAAAGTTCTATCCTAGGTAATACTGCATTATGACATAAAGTTCAGATTTAGAAATAGCGTGAGTCAAATTCCACCTCTTCTCAAATGTAAAGCTATGCGAGATTCTGTATGGGAAAAATTATGTGGTAAAACCCTGTTAGCATGTATGATGGGTTTTGATTATTGCAGATATCAACACTGAAATAAAAAACACTATAATTCATTTTTTCATTTTAGTATTTATCAATATATTGTCTGGAATTATTAGACAATTTACTTTTATTTTTATTATTTTAATGTGTCTATTAGTAAAATCACCTATGAAATCTACATCATCAACCATATTTGGCATACAATGCTAAACAGATGTTGATATTATTTTATCCCACAGTGGAATATAAACTTAAGGGAAATCACTAATTTTCTAGAAATATGATTATTAGTAATACTACATTGTAAACTTGCTAAAAATTATGTCAAAATCTGCCCATTTATACAAAGAAATCTAGCAACTGAATTCAACTCACTAAACTAAACACAAAATATGTTCAATGACTTTTTTGCCCTAATATCATTATTAATAAATTCATCATAGAGTTTGACTACCAGAAAAGAACAAATTCTAGGACGTTAACCATCTAGACAAAAAATGCAATTCCATACAAAAATTATAACAACCCATTTGACAAATAGTAACTGAAACAGAATCTAAATTCAGCAAATTCATAAATGATTAGAGACTTAGAAGTAAAAGCACAAATCTACTTCATACCTAAAGAAGTTATAATTATTTTTAGTACTAAATGTGGGTAGGTAATGCAGTTAGTTAATAGCGATTAATTCTCTAAAAACTTGTATCTGTCAATAATGAGTTAATTGGCATTTTGCTGATGTTCTTTTTCAACCTCACGCAGTTTTAGGAGGGCAGGATGTTTATGGCAAAGCAGAGACCTGAATACTTCCTCTAGATACAATTACTTCTGTCAAATGATCAGACTCAGTGGTGTTCCACTAGATTAACTTGCAGACGGATTTCTCCACTCACTCCTGGCTGCCCCTGGTTCTTGTGGAAATAAGGAATGACAAATGCCTTGCGGAAATTTTCTTTCACTCTATTTGAAGACAAGTCTATTTAAAATGCCCTTGAAAATGTGTTTGGTAAACACTAAAAGTTACAGTAAACAAAACAATAGGTGGGGCTGCCTAAGCACCCTTAGTGGTTGCTTTACTGTCTGTGCAAGGAAAAATAAGGTGTTATGGTACAAACATTGACTCAGTATAATATGTCATCCAATTCTTTCTTACACAACAGAGGACACATTCTCCATGGGTACTGAAGGGGAGCGCAATTCCTTCAGCTCCCCTTTGCTAAAGTCTATGCTTCTGAGCAGAAGGCCAATGACCCCTTGCTCTTTATTTCAATAACTTTCAACACACACCCACAAAGTGCAAGGTCCTTAGCATCTGGGGTACTGGGGCAACTTGTTTTGAAGGCCCCTATACTGGCTATCTTTTTGGTCCATCCCCAGGCATCCGTATCTCTCTGTATTTGTTCATCGCACCTTCTTAGTAAGGCTTACTTAGCTATCTATTTGAAAATGAAACCAAGCACCCCTACCCTCTTCATTCCTTCTTTTTTTTTTTTCTTCCCATAGAACTTACCATGTTCTAATGTATTATAAAATTTATTATGTTACTGTTTTTTCTATCTCTTCTGGCCATAAATTAAACTCTATGAGGCAGGTATTGTGAATCATTTTGTTCATTAATATATCCTAAACACCCAGAAGAGAAGTAGCACTACAAGGATTTTAATAAATATTTAATGAATGAACAAGATACAGATACTCCCTTGGTTTAAAAGGATTATAATACATAAATTAAAAACGATCACACATAAATTAATATGTCCATGGATTTTTGTTTTTGTTTTTGTGGTTGTCATTTCTCCTTCTCTTCTCAAGGGTTAGAAGAATATTAAATAAAGAAGGCAGTATGGAAGGGAAAAACTTAGATTAAGAGAAAGAAAGGGTAGTAACTCAAAGAATACATCCTTGAGGGGATGAATACCCCATTTTCCAACATGTCCTTATTTCACATTTCATGCCTGCATCAAAACACCTCATGCATCCCATAAAAATATACACCTACTATGTTCCCACATAAATTTAAAACAGAAAAAAAAATGTAAAAATTTTAAAAAGAGAAAGAAAATAAAGGAGAAAAGGAAGTTTTGGAGAAGGCAAGATTGATGGGAAAAGTATTCAGATTACAGATAGAGGGGATTAGTAATGAACTCTGAACAAATTACTATACTTAAAGGCAATTAGAATGATCCTTAGATTAATTTGACAATGTGTCAGGTACCATACTACAAAGACATACGATGATATACAATGTGGTAAAAACCTGAATGGTATTTCTGAAACTCAATTAGATTGTTTTTCTTTTTTTATCACACTGCTTTCCCTTTCTTTCAATGACCTGGCGTCTTTGGGATAGAAATCCAAGACCCTAGGAAAGTCTACAGGCCATTTCATGATCACACCTTGGCCTATCTTTAGATTAGAAACTCAGATCTTGTTAATGTCTTCAAAACAATCTATGCTTCAGCCACATCTAATCCCTTGTGTTACCTAGAAAGAGTAATGCCATTTCATACACTTCAAACTTGTGCTTGTTGTTATCCCTTCTGGGAATGTCCTTTACCCTAGAGTCCATATGAAAATCACATAGAAATTCATTTGCTAAAAGTCTCTTTAACTATTTCCTCTGAAGATTCCTCCAAACAGCCCAAGTATTATTAGTACCATACCCTTTTGCTCCTGAAATTTTTGTTGCTGTGCCTTTCTTGATATTAAATTCTGAGCATCTGGAAAGCAGGGAGTGTGTTCAACTATTGTGTACACCCCGACAGTAAGATTGTTTCAGTCATACAGTGGCTTTTAACAAATATATGTGACCAAGTAGACCACTGAGAAATTGTAATCCTCCACCCCCTTATCCAAAAAAAAAACCCAAAAAACAAAAAACAAATTAAATCAGGTTCAGTTACATTATCATGTTAAAGAGTTGGTTATTATCTTTACAATACTAGAAATTTTATAATCCATACAGAATGTACAGTGTATATGATTTTTTATAAATATTTAATCATTACAATTTCTCTCTCCTTTTTTTTTTTTTTTTTTTTTTTTTTTTTTTTTTTTTTTTTTGAGAGGGTCTCACTTTGTCGCACAGGCTGGATTGCAGCAGTGAGATCATACCTCACCATAATCTCAAATTCCTGGCCTAAAGCAATCCTCCTGCCTCAGCTTTCCAAGTAGCTGGGACTATAGTCACAGCCACCATGCCTACCTAATTTTTATTCATTTTTGTTGAGATGGGATCTCTCTACGTTGCCCGGGCTGGTCTCAAACTCCTCCTGCACTCAAGTGATCCTCCTGCCTGGGCCTCCCAAAGTGGTGGGATTCCTGGCATGAACAATTCTGCCCAGCCCATAGTAATGATTTATTAATTAAGGAAGCAAAAACAGATTGTTGGCATTTGTTCTCATAAGAAGAGATTGTGTATATAATAAAAGAACCCCTCCCTGCTGTCTCCCAGCAGTACATTCATTTTTTTCTTTTCTGAAAAATGTTCCGACAGTAGGCTCGTGAGCCCAATTTTCCTGAACATATGTAGTCATCATTCCCCAAATAAGCTTCACTGTTTGTGTCAAGAAACAAAGGTGAATCTGCCTTGCTGCATGGCTCCTTGCCCATTTCTGTTATTTACTGTCAGACTCCCCCAGAGTAAGATATGTAAATCATGTTAACATATACCTTCCATATTTCTGACTAAATGTGATGCTGGGAATACCCTGCTTCAAAGCTTACATCAAAGAATCATGTTCTGAATCTTTTAGGGATAGATGGTGTCAGCAGCTTAATTCAATCTAATATTATGAAAATAATTATGCCATCAAAAAAGAAGTCATTCTGACCACTAACGTACCTATGGAATAAAACTGACAGTTGTAGGCTGCCTAGCACATGCCGCTGTTCAGCAACAGAGGTTTTAAAATACTTTCATCTTCTGTAATTCTAACACAAGGGAAGAGAAATCCTTATAAGAAACCCTGTCAGGATGTGACAACTTGAATGAGAACAATTTAAAAATTTATGAGAGACTGAAAATGAATCATTTAAATATACCAAAAAATCTTTACTTGTGAGTGATAGCCTTGAAAAATTATCTAATAATTTATCAAAAATGAACATCCCTTTTCAAATGAGTGACATTTTTCAGGTTTCCTTCCTTTTCCTTGGATTTATAACTAATTTTTAAAGCAGCTTTCAAGCAATTGCTGTGAACTTAGGATTTATTCCACTGAAAAATCTGGCGTATTTAGTGGCATCATTTTTTTTTCTTTTAAAACCTAAATTGACTGGGACCTATAAATAGTGTTTTGGTTGTTCTTAACACACAAGAAGCAAAATAAAAGTCTCTAAATTTTATCCCTTAAGAATATAGAAGCCATTTGCTACATGTTGACATCAACCTCTTTGCTTCTTACTCAATATGTATATATGAGCCTAAAACTATTTAGTAGCCCAATTTTGGCTTGGTTTATGTGGGGTGTCAGTATTGCCTTTTAGTACTAAGCTAGTCTAGAGAGACAATTGAATTAAATGTCAAGTTATCTAAGTTTCGTCCTGACTCTATAACTATCTACCTAGTTCATCCAGTGTCAATTAATTAAGCTCTTTTGTTATTTGACATGGTTTGGCTGTGTCCCCCATCAAATCTCATCTTAAATTCCCACATGTTGTGGGAGGCACCCAGTGGGAGGTAATTGAATCATGGGGGCAGGTCTTTCCTGTGCTGTTCGTGTGATAGTGAATACATCTCATGACATCTGATGGCTTTATAACATGGAGTTTCCCCACACAAGCTTTCTCTTTGCCTGCTGCCATCCATGTAAGATGTCACTTGCTCCTCCTTGACTTCCACCATGATTGTGAGGCCTTCCCAGCCACAGGGAAGTGTAAGTCCATTAAACCCTTTTTCCTGTATAAATTACCTAGTCTCAGGTATGTCTTTATCAGCAGAGTAAAAACAGATTAATACACTACTTAACCTATCCTTTGCTAAAAAGTGATAAAAATATGTAACTACTTCCTATTGCAGTAGTTTACTAAAAGAATTCTAATAAAATACTTTGAAAACTCTTACAAGAGGAATAGGAAGCAGTTAGACCCCTGAAGAAAAGCACAAAATTCTTAGCTGCATTATCAGGAGCCAAATCCAAACAAAAATTTTATCAGGCACTAAAAATGTTTAGAAAAGCCTGTGGAATTCCCACATGGTCTCAACATTTTTTACTTTAAAATGTTGCAAATGTGGTTCCAATGACCATGGTAATGACTGGGGAGGAAGGTGAGTGACTGAAAGGTTCATGGGCTGCAAACACTCCTCTCACACTTAGAACATGTGCAAACTGGTGCTCAGTTGTGTCACTGTATGTTTCGTGTCTTCACATTTTTTTCCTTTTTGTTTTCTTTATTATACTTTAAGTTCTAGGGTACATGTGCACAACATGCAGGTTTGTTACATAAGTATACATGTGCCATGTTGGTGTGCTGCACCCATTAACTCATCATCTACATTAGGTATATCTCTTAATACTATCCACCCCCCTCCCCCAACCCCACGAGAGACCCCAGTGTGTGATGTTCCCCACCCTGTGTCCAAGTGTTCTCATTGTTCAATTCCTACCTATGAGTGAGAACATGCGGCGTTTGGTTTTCTGTCCTTGTGATAGTTTGCTCAGAATGATGGCTTCCAGCTTCATCCATGTCCCTACAAAGGACATGAGCTCATCCTTTTTTATGGCTACATAGTATTCCATGATGTATATGTGCCATATTTTCTTAATCCAGTCTCTCACTGATGGACATTTGGGTTGGTTCCAAGTCTTTGCAATTGCATGTCTTCACATTTTAAAGGAAAAACTAATTTCAGCCCATTAAAGTGGAAATTTGGGGAGGCTTCTCCTGGGAGAAGAGGTGGCTAGAAACGCAACACAAAGACTGTGCTACTTTGATGAAGGTGCTTGTGCTATGTGCCCACTTTGATGCCCTAGAATGTCACCATGGAATGGGAAGTTATACTGTATCACCCTGCATACCTGGAATACAACTTGGTAGGTTTTTGTCATGAAAATCCCTATCCTAGATATAACAAGAATAAAATGTTAGTCGGCTAAACTCAGTTTTCTGCCTCTCTACATCTACCAGTTGTAACTAGCAGCACACATGTTATGAAATTACCTAAAGGCATACCATCATGTAGGGCATGTATGTAGTTCCCCATAAATGGCAGTTATTATTATTCATTGCATATTATTATTAATGGTATTATGACTGGACTGTGAGTCCTTAAACAGCAATATTTCTCTGATTTTTCCATCTGATGGTTATAGCCCCATCTAAATATTCAAATCTACTTTTCTTTGAGACTAGGAGCACTTGAGCAGTTTTATCACTGCTCTCTAGTACACTCAGCCACAAACAACAAATGTTCCAACCTGAGATCTGATGACCCAGTGCTAGTTCTTTGACTCCTGAATTGTGTTTTAAGGAGCAATATTTCCATCTTGTGCTCCAACTTGAGAACAATTTTTTGGAAGGGTACACAGCTCCAATATTTCAACTCATATTTTTTTAACCCACCCTGTTACGTAATATAATCTCAATAACAATTATGGTCCTCTTTTACACATATCATCAAAAAAGTAATCAATTATATGGTATTATAACATTTTAAACATTCATTGAATAATAAGCCATGCCATTTCATTTCTACTTTATATTGATTTAACTTCTGTGGTTAAAACTACAGAGTATTGACACTGACTATGCACACTGGTGACTGTGTTTGTCTCCACCCTGCAGCTCCAGTCTCCATCCCATGTCCTGATTTGTACACCATAATTCTGACTCTGCAGATGAATCACTCAAGCTCCCTGATATGGTTTGGTTGTGTCCCCATTCAAATCTCATCTTGAATTGTAGCTCCCAAATTCCCACGTGTTTTGGGAAGGACCCAGTGGGAGCTAACTTTATCATGGTGGCCGGTCTTTCCTGTACTGTTCTCATGATAGCGAGTAAATCTCACAAGATCTGATGGTTTTATAAAGAGTTCTCCTGTACAAGTTCTCTCTCTCTCTTTGCCTGCCACCATCCATGTAAGACATGACTTTGCTTCTCCTTGCCTTCTGCCATGATTGTGAGGCCTCGCTAACCATGTGAAACTGTGAATCAATTAAACCTCTTTCCTTTCTAAATCACTCAGTCTTGGGTATGTTTTCATCAGCAGCGTGAAAACAGACTAATACACTCCCCAGTCCTCTGCTTTCCAGTTTGGTCCATCCAGTGTGAGGCACTGGTGGGAGATCTCTTGACAGCTTCTTGGTCGTGGATTCTTTCTGGCAGCGGCACCCCCATTCCTCCACACCAACTCTCACTGGGCTTCGGTAACACTGTGCTCTCTCTTTAGCCCTTTGGAAATACACAGAAAGAACACCACTGCATATATCTAAGATGAAAGTTCTAGTATTTAATTTATTTAACTAGTGAAGACACTGCATGAGAGGATTCTGAGTTTATTTATTCAATCCCTGAAACATATGTATTAATTACTATATATATGAAAAGCCTTGCTTTATAGTGTGCTGGATTCTATGCCAAGACTTCACATGCATTACCTTTCTATTCTATGAGGTTTTATCATCCTAATTTTACACATGAGGAAACTGAGGCTTCTAGAATTTTAGTTGATTTGCCACATTAGTAGTAATTAGCATAATGAAGAGTCAAACCCAGACAGTCTAATTCCTGGATCCCGTACTATGAAAAAGTGAGGTACAAAGAGTATGAAGAAGAACACATGGAAGTATAAAGATAAATTCAACATGGAGTTTTTTTTTTACCTCAGGGAGTTACAATGAATTCAAGGAAGGTGATATTTTGTGGACAAAACAGAAATGATTTAGCTCTGAGTGTAGGATTATGTGCTTTGTTCTAACTGAGTTCATACCAATTAGAAAAGGAACCACTCAGTTAAGGGCAAATGTCTCTCCTAAACAATTTTAAAAATTAGTTTTATGTTATACTTTATTGGCAATCTTTTAAAGTAGGTTTTGAGATAGCAGGGTGTGAAGGATTTCAGTTCTAGTTAACTGTTTCCTTTGCTGTGTCATCTTCTTAGCTTGATGCAATCCCATCTGTCTATTTTGAAATCATGAACTTTTAAAACATAGTTTTAAAAGAGACGATACAAGGCATGCATACTCAACTGGGACAATGTCATCCTGAAGGAAGCAAACAGTTCTTGGGGGCGCAAAAGTCTTACATATTACCACGATTGTGGCCTCCAAAGTTCAATCCAGTGCAACATAATCATTTCCCTGAGTATTTAATTTCTCTAGTGAGGGATAACTGTATTTTCTCCCTAGAGATGAGATGATGATTTAAAAAATGAACTAAAGTAGAGACATAGGGAAAATATAATAAACAAATTACTAAATTCTCTCATTCACTTATCGAGGAGAACACGGCGAGCTTAGAAAAAATTGCTGAACAAGTACTTCAAAGCTACAACTAATTGCATCAATTGGCACCAATCTTTGCAGTACATACCTATTTCTTGTTATCTATTAGGCAACAATCCAAAGTAAATGCAATTGGCAAGCTATTTCTAACTAGTCCCTAATAAAGTTATCTTCTGAAACCATTTTTCATAATGTTTTCTCCTAAATAATTGCCACCTTTACACGTGAAATAAAAGCAATACAACATGGTATCTTTGACCTGTGTTATTTTTCAAAACAAATTAATAAAAGGAACTGTCTATGGCTCAAAGCTTGAACCAAATAGTGAAAAATCAGTTTCTTGGCAAATTGAACTGGCTAAAGCATCTTTCTCTTTGTTCTGTGTGACAACAGGGCCTATAGAGAAACATCTGCCAGTTAACAGATTTTAAAAACAAGCTAAATTCCTGGTTCAGAGTTATTCAGAACAAAGTAAGCAAGGAGGATTCTCAGCTGCTAGAATGTGACTGGCAAAGCAAATTGCAGAGTACTACAAAGTCAATCTGTTTTCATTGGAGGGAGAGGGAGAAACAAGGAGGTGAAACATAAGCATAATCATACAATGATTTAAAAAAAGAGTGCTTAAAGAATGATTCAAAGGCATATTCTGGATTAGCAGTAAGAAATTGAATTCTATCTTGAGGTTTATTTCACCCAAAGAAACTGATGGTTTAAAAATAGAGTGTGCTGACAACCAGAAAGTTAGCACAGATCCAAGTTCTCAGTTCACATAATAAAACATAAAAGGTGTCTTAGTCAATTATTAGTCCATTGAATTTTTTTCCCCCAGAAGAATTTAAAAGCACACTATAAAGCTTTACGGCTTTCATTTCAATATGTTTAAGGGTATTCTCCTCCAAAGATGCTACTTTTTCTTGCAAATGAAAGGATAACTTCTAAAGCACAAAAAAACTTTTATCATTTGGTAACTCCAAACTGATAGTCTTAAATATACCAAAATTTTCAAGAAAATTAGGAGATAATATATGTTAAGAAATATTTCTGCAGAAAACATTATGTCCTATCTTTTAAGAATAGAAAATAATACTTACGTAAGACCTCTCTTTACACTAAGTTTTCCCTTTTCTGCCCCTAACATATGTCTCATAAAAACTTATGGCATGTCCAGAATGGTAAGGTAAGAACCACTTTGAAGTCCTTTACTCAAGAAAAGCAATGACAAACATTATCAAAATCAACTTTTTCAGAACTCTGAAAATTACAGTCGTGCAACAATCTGAGGATAACTTATTCAAATAAAATAGCTAAATATCAATAAAAACAGCAAGGATTTTTTTGCTTTTGTTTTTGTTTCTCTTGAGAAGGAGTCTCACTTTATCGCCCAGGCTGGAGTGCAGTGGCGTAACACTCGCACACTGCAACTCAAGTTTCAAGCGATTCTCCTGCCTCAGCCTCCCAAATAGGTGGAATTACAGGTGCCTGCCACAATACCCAGCTAATTTTTGTATTTTTAGTAGAGACGGGGTTTCACCATGTTAGCCAGGCTGGTCTCGAACTCCTGACCTCAATTGCTAGGATTACAGACTTGAGCCACCACACCTGGCCCTTTGTTTCATTTTAACTTGTCTATTACTACTCCCCTCTTTCCAGCTCCAGGGAAGGTTTGGAAATCAACTGGCTCATGATCCTGGTGTCTATGAAAAATAGTACTCCCCAAAGAACAGGAACAAAACATGGGTATCTGCTCTCTCCACTTCACTTGCACATTTTACTCAAAGTTCTGATCTTGCCAGGGCAACTAGGCAAAAGTGTGTGTGTGTGTGTGTGTGTGTGTACAAACACACATATATATGACACCCAGATTGGAAAGAAGTAACACTACTGCTATTTACAGATAAAAAATCTTGTACATAGTAAATGCTAAAGGATATACGCACTCACATGCGCACACACACACACACACACACACACAAACACATTTAGAATTGATAAATTCATTTAGCAAAGTTATAGAATACAAGAAATATATACAAAACTCAACTGTTTTTATATCCTAGCAATGAATAATCTGTAAGGAAATTAAGACAGCAATTCTATTTGTTACAGCATTACAACTGAAATGCTTAGGAATAAATTTAACAAGAGAAGTGCAAGCTTGTACACTGAAAATAAAACATTATTCAAAGACATCAAAGAACAGTTAAATGGAAAGATATCCCATGTCTACAGATCAGAAGACTATATATTTTTTCCTTTCTTTTTTTTTTTTTTTTGAGATGGAGTCTTGCTCTGTTGCCCAGGCTGGAGTGCAGTGGCACAATCCTGGCTCACTGCAACCTCTGCCTCCTCATTCTCCTGCCTCAGCCTCCTGAGTAACTGAGATTACAGGCATCTGCCACCATGCCCAGCTATTGTTTGCATTTTTAAAAATAGAAATGGGGTTTTCCTGTTGGCCAGGCTAGTCTCGAACTCCTGAGCTCAAGTGATTCACCTGCCTCGGCCTCCCAAAGTGCTGGGATTACAGGCGTGAGCCACCACGCCCAGTCAGACAATATATTAAGATGGTAATATTCCCCAAATTGTTTGACCGATTCAACTCAATCCTGATCAAAATTCCAGCTCTCTTTTTTGTAAAAATTGACAAGTTCATCCTAAAATTCATATGGATATACAAGGGACTAAGAATATTTAAAACAATCATAGAAATGAAGAACAAGGTTAGAGGTCTCAGAGTTTCTCACTTCGTATTTACTATAAAGCTCTAGCAATCAAGACAATATGTTATTAGCATAGGAATAGACACTTATCAATGGAATAGTATTGAAAGTTCAGAAATAAACCCTTACATTTATGAGCAATTGATTTAACAAGTGTGCCAAGATAATTAAGTCAAGAAAGATAAATCTTTTCAATAAAGAGTGCTGGAATAACAATATCCATATGCAGATTAATAAAGTTGGATCCCTACTTCCCAAGATATACATAAAAAAATTAACTCCAAAGGGATCATATGCCTAAATGTAGGAGCTAAAACTATATATTTTTTAGCAGATATACTGGAGTAAATCTTTGTGACTTTGGATTAGGGAATGGTTTCTTAGATATGGCACTAAAAGTACAAACGACAAATAAAAATGAATTTCATCTAAATTACAAACATTTGTGCTATAATTAGACATCAAAAAAGGGAAAAGAGCATGTAGAATGGGAAAAAAGTATTTGTAAATTAGATATTTCACATGGGACTATATTCACAATACATGAAGTACTCTTGCAACTCAAAAATAAAAAGGCAAATAGTCCAATGGAAAACAATGAGTGAAAGATTTTCATAGGTATTTCTCCAAAAAAGACGAGTGAGTGGCCAATAAACACATGAAGAATGCTCAAGTTCATTAGTTATTAGGAAAATACAATCAAAACCACAATGACATATCACTTCACACCCAGTAGATTGGTTAAAATAAAAAAGACAATAAGAAGTGTTGAAAAGAATGTGGATACATTGAAACCCTCATACATTTTTGGCTAGATTATAAATAGGCACGGCTTTTTTTTTTTTTTTTTTTTTTTTTTTTTGAAAAGGGAATGACAGTTCCTCAAAATGTTAACCATAGAGTTATTATGTGACCAAAAGCAATTCCACTTCTAGGTACATATACAAGATAATTGGAAACAGTCTCTTCTACACAAAAGTTCAACATGAATGCTCATAGCAGCATAATTCACGACAGCTAAAAAGAGGAAACAACCCAAATGATCATTAACTGGTGAATGGATAAACAATGTAAGGTATATCCATACAATTAAGTATTATTTTGCAGTAAAAAGGAATGACTTGCCAACATATGCTAAACCATGAAAGAACACTGAAGATATATGCTAAGTGAAATAAGCCATTCACAAAACGCCACGTATTGTGCAATTTTAATGACATAAAGTATCCAGAATTGACAAACACATGGAGACAGAAAATGATTGCCAGGAGGAGTCAGAAGAGTAAAAAGTGACTGGTAATGGGTAAGGGGATTCTTTTGTTAGATAATGCAAATGTTCAAAAATGAGATGGGGTGATGGTTACACAACTCTATGAATATAATAAAACTACCGAGTTACATACTCTAAAAGACTGAATTTTATAGTATTTGAATTATACTTCAAGAAAGCTCTTATTTTAAAAATCTAATGGCAAAGATTGATGCAAGAAAATATTAGTGAGCAAACTCATGAAAATCCCTGAGTACAGTGACTGACATCACAGTATTAAAGAAACGATGGCGATAATTAGCTGTAATTACTATTTGAAAACAAATGCATTTAACAAAATAGATTTTGAAAATTATGATAACAATATAGACACAAAATTTCTCTTTCTCAGGAAGAATGCTACATTCTTACGGACTGCTGCACTAGTTTATTCCTGAAGATCAATAACACTTCTTTCCTAAATGAATATCACTTCATAGCAACAATTGGAAAATGTATTGGAAATGTGCTTTTCTGATGTAAAATTCTTTTCCCTCCAGATAGCATCAATATTTTCCAATGCCATCATAATTTTATTTCTCTGTTTTTTCTGATGTGAATTCATAGAAATCTTTGTGAAATTTACTGAAAATTCAAAAAGGCATGTCTAGTATCATAAAAGAGACTGCATAACAACAGGACATTACCCCTAATGCTTTTGGCAAATTTGCAGATTCACTTTACAACACAGAGTCACGTGTCCATTCTCAACAAAGAGCTGAGTTTACGGAAATTTAATTGTCTACAGCAAATTTGTCTGTTGGTTTATTTTCTGACTTTCTTAGAGGCTTACTTTAAAGAGAGCTGCGATTAAACATCCAATTTTAACATAAGCATGGGAACCAGTTTTGGCTATGCCACTTAATGAATTTATCTATATATTAGGATGTCTCTTTCCTTAACAAGTAATGAAGTATGTGATCTGCAAGATTTTTCTAACTCCGTAAGACCATGACCTGACACCTTAACTTCTAAATAATTTACTTTGTGGTATGAATTAATACTATCCATGTTTCCCCCCATGTTGTCAATTTTCTGGCAATAGAAAAAAAAATACCCTTCCCAAATCAAAGAAGCCCCAAAACCAAGTGTGAGAAATTAGAATTTGTGTGTACATGCTAACAAACATAAATATCTATCTTCTGAGAGTATATAATTATTATGTATATGATACTTCATGCTTTCCAGATGCTTTAAAACTATTAATTTGTTTTTCCTTGCAAACCTGCTGTGAATCAGTAAGTTATAACTCTCTCTAAACTTCTAAGATACCACTCAAATGAAAAATAACTAATTTTTCAAAATCTAAAACTGATGCTGTGTTATAGTGGGGAGCAATTCACAATAGTGCTAGCCTAACACCAACCACATCATTATCACCTAACACACTACTTTTATTTCATGCTTTGCACAATTACATTTAAGATTTCAGTGGCATTTGGAGACCTTACACCAACAATAACTTCTATGCAGGAAAGGAGTTTGGTAGGACTTTCTAATTTGAGGCATGTTGCCTCCTGGAATACTAATTTATTCTAAACTAGTTGAAAAGAAAAATCTATATACCAGCTGATAAAGACAAAAAAACACACATACAGAATAAACTGATCATGTAGCTAGATTTGCACAATGAATACTGCTAAATTTGTGGTAACGGAAATGTAAAATGAGAAAGTATGTAATACAGTACTATGGTATAAGGTTTACATGGAGAAACAATAAGAAAATGGCATGAAAACTTAAAGAAAAAGGAAATAAAAGAGGCAAAGAAGAAAATAAAACATGATAAAATTAAGATAGCCAAAGAATTTGGCAAAGTCATGAAAAGAGCACGCAGGTCAAGAAAACCCTCATGATAGCAGAACAACTAGCCCACGGTACCTCTCAGGATGGTTGAAATACAATGAAAAACAGTATCATCAGCTGGTGAGGCTGGTTATGATGCGAGTATATTATTCCTAAGCAAATTATTAGAACCTGTCTGATTATTTTCAGTGCCATGAAAACATCAAATATCATGGACATGGATGGTCAAATCAGCTTAGACTGTTACCCAGAGGGGCATTTGCTATCAAGGATTCAAAGCCTAACTTCAAGAGATGTGAGCAAAATCCACTTTCTAATCCAAATATATGCTTAACTGGTATATTTAAATAGACTCTAGTCCTATGATTTTACTAGTATGCTAGCAGTGATTTCCAATATCATCTGTCATTCCTTACACAAATGCTACCTTCTTTATGAAGACTTCTAGACAGTATACATACATTGATCTTCTCTTATGCAATGAAATCCCTCAACAAACACCCACGGTAAAACAATTCTCTTTATTTAATAAGAATGAGGTATTTAGAACTATAAAAATTAAAATTATTCTAACATGATTACAAATCATATATTTTAATTATATATCTTATTTCATCTAATTATTCTAATATAATCATATTATTATAATAATTAAGTTAGAATGTTTGTTTATGTTTGTCCCCTTGATGGACTGTAAATTTCCTGGAAAAACAGTCCATGTCATTTCATCCATGTATTTCCTTCCCTAATATTGTTCCTATTACAGTGCCTGAGGCACAGTTAACACCATATAATATTTAGTGAATGAATGAATAAATAGGTAACTATCCCCAGCCTTAACTACTTGCCTGAATGCTAAACTATCTTCTATCTAGTGGACATTTGTTAGCTGAAGATATCTGTAACTCAAATGTCCCCATATTCTGTCCTATTCTCCAGTTTCCAAAACTGGATTAACATCATCATGAATTAATCAATATCTCTGTCTCTCTGTCATTCTTCTGCCTTTCTCTTCTCTCCCCACTTTGCATGCTCCCACATACAGACAAACAAACATGTGCATACGTGCGCACACATGTACGTACACACATTTATTTTGGAATATTCTCATTTTCAGTTCAAGGCCCAGCTCAAAGTCACTTATCCATGACAATAGCATCATCATCATACCACAGTTTATATTTAGATTGTCACTCCTGTTGAATTGTGAATTCTTTAACTGTGGAGTCCTTATTTGACTCCGTTTTTAAATCCACAATATAGACTAGAGTGCTTAGGACATAAGCAAAATCTAATAACATTTTTAAAATATTTTTCTTGAAGTCCCACATACCCATACTCAATTTTCAAATATAATTTTTTTTCAAATTGTAAACGTCCTATTCTATTCTTTTTATTGCAGCAAAACTGGCAATTAGAGCTAGATAAAGACTACAAATGAGAAAATCTGCAAACACAATATGGAGTACATTAACTAACATTTTTGAACCTTACAGCAGATTTCAGGAGTTTGGTACTTTTCCACCTTTTAAATTCAAAAACTAATTATTTGTTTAACATTAAAATATCAAAATAGATTCCTCATCTTTATGGAAAGAATTTTATTTGACTTGAAATGAAAGAGAAATCATCTAAGAATTTAGAGTACTTGTTCAAATTCAAGCATTAGCAGAATATTCCTATGTGTCATTCATCAAATTACTTGTTTGAATAATTTATCTACAAAAGAAGTTATTGAACTCAGTGATATTCAAAATTTACTTACAATTTGAATCTGTATTTTCTTTAAAAACATTCAAAGAACTGAAATGGACATTCTAACTTGACCAATAGCCTTCTTCTCCCCAGAAACCTTGTAGGACAGTTCTAAGAAACTCTTATGTTCCCTAGAACACACTTTGATGACGGCTGCATTCTAAGGTGTCCTGTTGACTCTCCCATTGCATAACTCACTGATGTAGAATATGCTCTAAAAGCCAAAAGCATTATGTTCCATATGGTCATTGGCATTGTTCATAAAATTAGTATGTAGCCATCAGAGCAAAATTCAAGGGTCCAAATTTGCAAACAACATTTAGATTTTCAACATGTATGAAACAGACAACACAGGTTCTGCTTTGACAGAAATCAGAGTGCCGTAATTCAAAGGAGATGGATGATGATAATTAATGGAATGGGCAGTGGTGGCAAGTACGTATGGCTTCAAATAGCTTTAAAGTTTTCATACATCATATGTATACATCATAAGTATAAAACACATCTGTAATATTTATTACTTAATTTGAGTTACAAAAGTTTAAAAAATTTTATCACTTCACATAAGAGATAATTCTATTTTCCAGTGAAATGAAATAAAATTATAATTTTAAAGCTCTTTAGCAAGTCTTTGCCTATAAGCAATTTACCCACTAATTACAAATAATGCTTGCCAATTATTAAAAGAAGGAAGAAAAACAATTACTCAATGCCATTTCCAGTATTGCAGGTAGTAAATAAAAGCAACAAAGCTGCATTTATTAATTTTTCTAAAATAACTTTTTCAGAGTTTTTGTTTATTTACTTTTAGGATTTCCCCCATCCTAGCAATTGATATTATGTGAACAAACTCATTTACACTGGATTGTGAGGTTTCATTTTATAACCTAACTAAATTAGCTTCGTGGAAAGTACATAAGCGGTTGGAGGGGGAAAGGTATCGTTCTCAATTAGCCAGACCTCTGCTGGCCCATGTTTAGTGTCATAATACAACAAAATATTCTGGCAAATGTTGCTGTTAGGAACTGGCTTCATTAGAAAAGTCAGGAAAAAAGCTGCAGCTCTGCATGTCCTCAGCATATACTTGATAATTAAAGCCATATGCCTCAATCTGGAAAGAATATGAATAATAGGAGAGGAAACAAAGAAACTAGCTTAGAAACCTGCTGTTTGGGATGCTTTCATGTATAACTACATCAAAAATGCATTTCACCTTTTTAAGATGAAATTTAAATTTTGCAAAAACAATTATCTCGTTATTTCCTAATAAAATGTTGGCTAAGACAAACATAATACTCTATGCTTTCTAAGAATTAGGGAGCCAACATTATTTAATGAGCACATTAAACTCTGTGGTTTGGGGAAAATAAAAAAAGGAAAAGAAGACACATTCTAAGAAATAATTATCAAATTTTCTAACTGGAGCCAGAACTCATTCATGTACTTAAAAAAAAAAAAAAAAGGTTTCAGAATGCTTTCAACATGTCAAACAAATAAGGGCAAATTAATAGAACAAAAACTGAGTAGATAATTCCAAGAAGACTCAGAATAAGAGTCACTTAGAGTTCATTAAGTAAGTCTTACTGAAAGAGGTTAGTCTTAAGCCAGCCTTTGAAAGATAAGGCAGAAGTGGAGTAGCTGAAAAACCAAGGAAAAAATGCAAGCACATGCAACAAGAACCAGAAAAAATAATAGCACAAAGTTGGAAATGACCAAGATGGGCAGCCATGCTTTCTGGGATATAGAACTCCATATGGGATTTGGTACAGTTAAGAAAATGTAGGGCCTGTGGAAGGGTTCAGAAGAATCAAATGCCCTTTGAAACATCAATTTAATAATAAACTAAGTCAAACTGAGTTATTACACATTCTTGGGTAAAAAGAGACATGTTTTTATGGGAAGAAAAACAACAACAACAAAAAAATGAGACACACTAGAGTCTGAGAAAAGGTATATGACAATCAAAATTAATCTAAACTATATAGTATATAGATATCTAATAACTTGCAGACAGAATCATCCTTAAAATAGAATTATCCTTAGAACTGTAAATGTCAGAATATGCGGTTCACTTTCTATGCTATTTATACTCCAGCATCTTCCAAAACAGATTTTTAAGGGCACAGACAGAGTAAAATCACAAAAGAGCATTAAAATAGTAAATCAGGGTGAACAAGAATATACTAGAAACACTTAACTAAGAAAAGCCACTGCCATTTAACACAAAACTAAGCACTAAATTTTTGGCAGCCAGAAGAAGGGATAAATAAAGAATATTTCTTTCATCATTGTATTCCACCATGAAGCAAATATTTATTGGTCACATTGCATGTATAAAATTGTGGTGAACTATAAAAAAAGAAACACTAGCTCATCAAGAGCTTTTTTTTTTTTCTAGCTTTGAACTCAGAGAGGTATTTGTTGTTTTGATATTTGTATGAAGGATACCAAACAGTATCATGAAGGAATGGTGTCCTTTCTAGCAAAAACAAAATTCAAATGATCTAGATAGGGCTGTTTCTGAAAACAAAATTTGATGAAGTTAGGGCAAAATATTTGATCATACTTATATAAAAGCAGTGCTTTAAAATGAGTACACGCATTAGGTATGCTCTCTTTTGGTAGGTAATCTGATGTAAAAATTTGTAAGAATGTAAGAACGAATGGTGTTATAGGTATTTTGTAGGGCATTTGTTAATGTTGCAGGTATTTTCCAGGGCATCTATTAAGCCCAGGCTTTTTCTACTTTCTATCCTTTTTTTTTTTTTTTTTTTTTTTTAAGATTTATTCCATCTTGCCGACCCCCGATCCCTACCCCGCCCCGACCTTCTACAACATATTGTGCTGGGTTTGTATTTACTACTAATCTTGTCATGGGCCACAGCTGAGTGGCTCAGAGTTGGTCATCAAACTAAAGCTGTCCCAGAGATATTTTTCTCCAAGAGCATTGTTCTAAATATTCTTACTGAGTTTAGGCTGTTCCCTTGAGGAGAAGTGAGGTCAACTTGAGAGCGGTTTGAAAGCCATCTTCCACCATTGCTTGATTTTGCATTTGGTGAAAGATAAGATGAGGGTAGAAGAAAGCAGAGGAACGAAAGGGTGAGAGGGGTGAGAAAGTAGGAGGGAAAAAGAGCACAGGAGGGAGAGGAAGAAAAGAGAAAGCAAAAAGGAAAGGGAGAGATGAAGGAAGAGGAGCTGAGGGTGAGAAAAAGCCTGGCTGATTTCCCATGGCTTTTCTTTTCCAGCTTTATTAATGTATAGTTGAAAACTAGACCAAAAAGCAAAATATAATTAATGTATTAGGTGGTACCAAAATAATTGTAGTTTTTGCCATTAAAAGTGGCACTTCTACGCCAATCTGATGCACATTTGGGGAGTTTGGACATATGCATACAACTGTGTTTACCATCACCACAATCAAAGTAATGAACACATCCACTACATTCAACAGTTCCTTTGTGTCTCTTTGTAAAGACTGCATATATTTACCATTTATAACATGACGTTCTGAAGTATATATATTATGGAACAGTTAAATCTAGCTAGTTAACAAAGGCACGAATTACATCACATAGTTATTCTGTGGTGAGAACGCAATATCCACCGTCTTTGCATTTTTCAAGAAAATAATTTATAGTTATTATGCTGTACTACAGATCTCTTTCCCATGTCTTTTCAATTCCTGATTCCATTTTCAGGAATTATTTAGGACTTGCAGGTTTTTGCCCTTTGGTTACATCATTCTGTTATTTTAAGGAAGAATTTTAAAAGGATATCTCTATAATCACTTCCTCTGCTTTAACACCAGTGGCAAAAAGAGCAGGGAAATGGCCTGATCGGGGCGAGCAGCACCTCACCAATACAACATCAGCACCTCACCAATACATTGCCTGAATGCACTGGGGTCGTCAAAATAGCAAGCTGGTTGTGTCATGCCCAGGCTCCAAAGACTCTATGCAAGGATCTCAAGTGTCACATGATTCCGTCCTCAGTCTGGTTTGCTTGTGCTGTGATAACTGGCCAGCCTTACACTTCAGCAAGCTCTGTTTTGCCACCCCTATGCTCTTGACTTGCTTTTTGGTTTTACCCCACAAGTGTTCACAATCTTATTATTTCTTCCCTGTTTCTAAGTGTTTAGTGCTCTGCCTTGAAAATTTTTAGTTGTCATTAATCAAAAATTGTCCAAAGTGCCTTCAGGATCATGTTATAAATGTCCAAATTAAAAATACTGTTTTAGGTATACATCAAATAATTTAGTAAGTACAAATTGAACACATTCTATAAGCAATATACTGTGCAAGGCACATGGGGATAATTAAAGAGGAAAAATCAGAAACAAACTATCTTACGGCAGTTCAAGCAATATAACTTGATTTAGCTCATACAAGTTTCTGTTTTTTCCTATGACAACCTTAGACTCTGCCCAATCTGATATGTTTTCTATCTCTAACTACAGGCTACAGATAACTGAATTGGAACATAATATATATATTTTTTTCCTGAGACAGTTAAGGGTAAGTAGCATTGTGGCTGAACACCGGTATTATATATGTTATATTCTATTCTTTTCTTCCTCTACTTCCTTTGCAGAAAATCTCATGGGGGGAAAAAAAAACATCAGATTTAGACGGATACCCACGTGTATTTCCCTTAATGATAAAATTTCTTATAAAGTCTTTTTAATCTGATTCACCCAATTTTTATAAATTGATTTCAATTCAATTTAAAGCTCTGTCATTAATTTTAAATATACATGAGTGCACATATAAGCATTTATTCTGATCCTTGTTTCCAATCCTTTAAATGTTAATATTCTCATCCAAAGACAGAATCTACTCTTTTCTCTTCAACTACAGTTAACTGTAAAGGTTGGTTTACTTTTGCCTGGAAAGCAAGATATCAGAATCTTGATACGCATAAATACTCTGCATATCCAAGGTTACCATACATTTTTTATCTGAAACTGTTTACAAAAGGAACTGAAATGTTTACTATCTTTGCCTAGATAGGAGATTCCTGCTCTAACTTCCATAGTCTTTCCACTCTCACACAGAGAGCAGTACTTTGAAACATGACCGGTTTTAGTTCCTTCGTCTGCAAAATGGAGATAATAAAAGCACTTATATGACAGGGTTGTGATGAGAATCTAATGACATATTTCTATGAAAGGACTTTGCAAACTCTGAAGCATCTTAAAAATGGTACTTACTCAACTAATCCACTGATATAGAAGACTCCTTTTACAAACAGTGTCCCTAAGAGCTGGTGGTTAGAAGGTGAAGCTGTATTGACAAGGAGTAATAAAGAGCCCAGAGTGTTCAATACCATTAGTCTCTGTAGTCCCGAAATTCATCATCGAAACCTATGAAGAAGCCCTGTGCTAGATACTGTGGAGAATTAAAATGGGGCAGAGACATTGACTTTCTTTTCCTAGAGCTTATTTTGGGGCATAGGACATAAAGTATAATGATTAAAGGGAATAATGCATGACCACTCTTAAATAGTATTGCTATTGTATAAATACTATAGGATTTCACTTCAGAAGAGCTTCATGGAAGTGAGACATAAACACAGACTGTGAAAAAGTGGCTGGATTAAAGAAGCAAAAGAAATAAAACCCCCAAATTATGAAAAACCTGGTAAGCACAGAGGAGCCTGCATTCACAAAAGGCTAAATTATGTGTGAAAAGAAAATAAATTTGGGGACTTCAAGACAACGATTTTTCTCTTATCTACCTATGACCTTGACGACCCCTCCCCACTTTGAGTTGTCCCTCTTCTGCTTCAAGTTGTCTTGCATTTCTGGACCGAAGAAACATTCATCTTACATGTGTTGATTGATGTCTCATGTCTCCCTAAATGTCTGACGCCAAGCTGTGCTCCGACCACCTTGGGCACATGTCATCAGGATCTCCTGAAGCTGTGTCATGGGTGTGCGTCGTTAACTCTGGCAAAATAAACTTCTTAAATTGACTGAAACCTGTCTCAGATTTGGAAGTTCACATATGAAGCAGAGGTTCTGGTGACAGAGGAAAGCAGGAAATACAAGTCTGGAATCTGGCTGGCCTCGACTGAGTAGGATGCTAAAAGCCCAGCTATGTTTATAACTATCCTAGCTAAAGCACTGACTTTCAACGAGTGTTAGTGCCTCAGAATCAACTGGAGGTCTTGTTAAAGCAGGACCTGCAGGACCCCACCCCTCCAGATTCTTATTTAGCAGATCTGGTCTGGGCCAGAGAGTTTGCATTTCTAACAATTCCCAGATGATGTTCACACTACCCATCCCAAAGCCACACTTGAGAACTACTGTCCCTTCAGAAGGATCAAGCCACTGATAAAGTTTAAACAGGAGTTTAGGAATCAGATTTGAATAAAAATGATTCTGGCAGATAATTTATAGGGAGGGAGAATGCAAAATGAAAGTGACTAATAGAAAAATCTGGGTATGAGGTGGTAAGGTCTAACATAAAGTGGCACTAACTAGGAACACAAAGAGGCACTTCCCATGCACTTCCCGCTTTATGAGATTTCCCGCATGGTTCCAATGCAGTGAACCAGTATTATGCAATACTTCTCCTGGATTCTCTCAGAAAGACATCTCATTTCTGCAGCCTGATGGAGCTCTAGAGTCAGAAAGTGATCTCTATTGTGTTTAGGTCTCTTGGCCACTGGGTCAGAAGCAAGTCATTAGGGTCCTATACACCAGCTTGAATTTTATGGCTCCTTATTTACTCATACACTCTTATTTTACATAAGACTAGAAATGGTGTAGCCCCTGAAGAGTTTCCTGCTAGTAGGGAAGCCAAGTGTTAGTGAGGGCCAGCCACAGAGGAAACAAGAGAAGTGGCAAATATGAAAGATAGTGTGGTGGAAAAATCTGCAGAATTTTGGCAATTGACTATCCAATGACTGAGTGTAGCCTGGGCTTCTCTGGAGAAATTTGGGATCATTAACAGAAACAGGAAAAGCAAGAGGAGACATTGGTTTGGAGGAGAGATGGTAAATTTAGCTTTAGCCTTTTTTTTTTTCTTTTTTTGAGACAGAGTCTTGCTCTGTCACCCAGGCTAGAGTACAGTGGCGCAATCTAGTCTCACTACAACCACCACCTCCCTTTCAAGTAGCTGGATTACAGGTGCACACCACCACATGTGGCTAATTTTTAGTAGAGACAGGATTTCAACATGTTGGCCAGGCTGGTCTTGAACTCCTGGCCTCAAGTGATCTGCCTGCTTCAACCTCCCAAAGTGCTGGGATTACAGGCATGAGCCACTGCACCTGGCCTAAATTTAGCTTTTATGTGTCTGATGGAGTTATCTCAAAAACAGAAGGATGAACCTTTCTAGCAGGCTTGGAGAAGAAAGGCATAAAGCTTGAGATAGAGGGTGGAGTGGGCTATGCAGATCTGTACATCATGTGCAAAAAATGTAATTGGTAACACTTAATCCCTTTGTGATATTAGTGAAGGAGGAGGGGAGAGTGAAAGGAGTTTAAAACTGTCCAGGAAAATCCTTCCATTAAGTGACAGAACAAGGATGAGGAAAGGGAGTAGTGGGGATAAGGAAGGGGAAGTGGCTGAAGAGACTACAGATTCAGTGACGAGAACATGACAAATGCATTTCTGGAACACAATCTTAGACAAGAGGCAGGGAGAAGAGTGAGTATGTGACAAGCAAACAGAAGACAAGTTCCGTACAATCGTTTTCTCCATTTTACATCGAAGGAGGCTGGGGCTCAGAATAAGTTGAGTAACTTAGATAACACTGTAAATGGCAGTCCAGAGAGTCAAACTGAAAGCTGAGTGATTCCACCACGATACCAGGGATCCTCGTTTCTGTCTGCTGAATGAATAGCTATAGTCATGCAACTGGGAACTGATATGCGCTGTTAAGACCAGAAGAAACTGAATGAGAATGATGGGGCTGGGAATATAGCAGTTGGTATAAAATAGTCACAATATTTTATACCAGGACACATACATAAATATACCAACTTATAGCTTCTTCTTGATGTTTATCTGTAGATTTTTCCCTAATATCAGCCTGACTTGTAACAGATATGGTAAGAATTGTGTGTGACTACACACCAGACCAGTAAACTGACTACACTGTGCAGTGACTACACCCCTGGAAACGAGGAATCCAGTGTGAAAAGATCCTTTGATCACTGGTGAGGAGCAGGACAGCTCTAAGGACTCTCACGGGCCTCGGAGATCTGCCGGGTAGTCATGTTTTTTCTTGCTGAGAGACAAGAAACATCTTTATTAGAAAGAATGCATTCCAAACCAGGGCTATTCAAATATACTCCCAAGAAGGTGTTTTGGTTTGGGGATGTTTTGTTTTTTGTTTTTTTGTTTTTTAGTGCTGGCCCAAAGCCACTCCAGCACTGCCTCCTCCGACTCTAAAATCAGAAGAGTCCTGAGAAAACGATAACTAAGATGGAAATAACATTTGCAAACTCATTTCATTCATTCCTTTAACAGTTTTTACTGAATGCCTATTAGGTGCAATGTATTCTGCTAGAAAATGTGATCTTGACCCTTGTGAAATTCCATACTGGAACTACTTAAAAGCCACATGAATAAATATAATTCCAAACCTAGTTAAACAAGAAACAAGTGCTATTATTGTGAGACTACCATTTTTTTCCAAAGTAAAAATCAATATGATGCATCTACCATTTTCTAAATTTAATACATTTCCTGATTTTCATTTCAAATTTAGTTTTATGATAATTGTTAAAGGAAGAGACCTGAAAAACATGGGTGATTTTATAGTCTAATAATCACATCTTATTTTACCACCTGTCTTTAAAAGCCTTTATAGTTTTAAATAACATTTGCAAGTACAATAATACTTTTGTACACTCATACAATGCACTGGGTAACAAATTTGAAAACACAGGAACTACTTAAGAGAAATATTTAGATTGTGTCTAATTTAAATAGATAGTCCACTGGGCAAGGACTGTATCTAATTCTATGTTAGGTACAGCACATTGCAAAATGTTGGCACTCAATAAATGTAAAATAATAACAACAGTCTTTTCCCCTTTAAAGTATATAATTACATCTACCCCCTACTGCGAACCAAGCTTGGTGACAGATCTTTTGTTTATTAAATCCACAGCCCTGAAGGCATACAGTACTGCAGCTTCAATAGGAGTTGCAGTAAAGTCCTCTCCACTTTAGGTAAAGCTTTAAATGTCTATAAGTCTCTAAGGAACATCTTAACTTAGTCGTCCACCATATATATTACTTAACCATACGTAAGAAGCCTTAGTTCTAAGTCCCCAAAGTAGAATCCAAACACTAAGTGGAAATGTGTTCTCAAAGTAAGTTTGGAAATAAGTCATGGAATAAAATTACTCTTAGCTAATTTACCATTTCTCTCTCCTAAAGAAACACGTCAGGCTACCGAGCAAAGCTCTGTAGGCTTTATGCAGGAAACATTCAATAGGTTCCCATGCTTGTGTTCAAAGTGAGCTATTATCCAAGTAGCCTGGACTGAGAAGGGGAAAAAAAAATGACTCATGTACAGCTTTATTTGAGACATTTGCACTACAATGAACTAGGCAAAGCAACAGGTCAAGTTAAAAAATATTGCAAAAAGCAACAGCAGCCGAAGCTCCTTCAAGGGGAATTTTGGACTGGAAAGCACTTTTAATTCGTTTCATCATTATTTTCTTCTAGTTTCCCGTGTTTGTGTTTGAATGCTTGCACTTGAACATTAGTTTCACAATCACCTATTCTACTTTTGGTATTGATGAAGTTCAACATATGCTCAGCAATTCACTGCGGCTAAAATAAGAAATGCAAATTCAGCTAAGTGCGCTCCAAGTCTAATGTTAAGCTAGGCCCGAGTTTCTTTGTAGTTTTTGTAGAGTATTATCATTAGTAGAGAAGGGTTAATGGCAGAGGCCGATGATTGTTTAAAAATTCACATTACCAAAGTGGATTACATTGCATCTACTGAGGGGATCAACAATGTAAGCCTACACTAAGCCATTATTGCAGAAACAAAGCTTTCATTTTAAGCCTTTGGAAACAAGCATAAAATGGACAAAAGAAAAAATTCTTCTGATGTAAGAACAAGGCAAGCACTACATGCTTTTCATCCAAACTCAGTTTAGAATCATGATGAATGTACAAAAAATGGACCCCAAATAGCGCATCATTAAATTAAAACATATCAGCATTTTGGAAAATGTTTCTTCTATAAGGCTAGAAATCCAACGGAAATCCTTTATTTAAAATTCCTTTTCCTTTAGTTGAGAATCAGTCATGACAAGAAAATGCAGATTCTTTAGGAGTCTCTCAGTATTTGTTCTTTTATCCTCTAATGAGAATTTTTTAAATGATTTTGAAAAATGCATTCTTACAGCCAGGGTCATGCTTTGGCCTTTGTATCAGTAACTCACTACACACAATTCTGGCATATGATAAGTCAGCACTAAACCACCAGTTACTGACAGGAGCAAGCCGTAGGCCTAGGCTAGAGGTACTTGACAAGGATTATTTATTCCTCATAACAAACTTAGTACTGTACTGAAATCCCATTTTACAGACATAGAATCTGAGGTTCAGCCTTAGATAACTCACTTTAGAGAACCTAATAAAAGAGCAATGATTCAAACTCAGGTCTGACTCAAACCGAAGCTAATTCACCTTTAATTCTCACAGTGCCTTCTAAGGACTAGAAAAGTTTCAGATAATTGAATGTATTTTAATAAACTGCCTGTGGAATTTGCTATGCTATAGGATAGGGTCTTAACTGCCATTCTTATTACTTAAAGATTGAATGCTTTGGTACCTTAAAATATATGAAATTGAAGTCTCTGTTTTATTTTTTTTCTTTCCTTTCATTTTAATAAATATGAGTTCAATAATGAAGCATTTTTGTCTATATAAATTAAATCTAAATATACCATGTCATCATTAATATTGCATGACAGACAGGTATGTGGGGGAAAAGTCTCATGAATTGTAGCATGTTAATAAACTCAAGGAGATATTACTCTCCTATGTATGTCATGCATCCAGAAGCAAACCATCTAACACCTTTAACTCTTCAAAACATGGCTGTGAACTAGTAAGTAAACCAAACGATATATTAAAAAAAAAAAAACTTTCAAGCAGTCAAAATATTTCACACATTTTTCCCACTAAGCCCATGTGTTTTACACACAGAATACTACAGGTCCTCCTTCTGGCTTTATTCATACTTATTTTAGATGTAATTCAGCCAACTTGATTATTTGCTTTCCTTGCTTACAGCAAACCAAGAACAATGAACTGAATTAGAAAACAGGGAGAATCCCTGGAGATTAAAAAAAAAAAAGCTCAAACCTTGCCAGGAATATAATATGCTACCGAAATATACTCACAATAATTAAAAATTCATAATATACCAACAGAAACTAATATATAGGTAAAATAATTTATAGTAGCTTTTCTGGTATCGTATTTCTCACATATGAGTATATAATTAGATATACTATAAATATATAAAATATGTTAATATATATAAATATAATAAAAGACAACATTTCATAGAGATTCCTGTGAATCAATGAGAATGCCTTTTTTCTTTCTACTTAGAATTCTGGACTTAAAGAAAGAAAGCTTTTTATATGGAAGTGTTTTTAGTAGATGACTTTATGTGGAACTTGTTAAACTAAAATAAAGACCAAATACACCTGGATCCAACAAGCAAAACACCCATGGTAGCCATTTTTATAGTGTAACATATCTAAACTGTCTCCTATGTCTCGGCTATAATTTTTGTAAATATCTTCTGTGATATGATTTCTTGTCTTGTCTCCTTTACTGAGGATGTATTTAAAAGTCAAGAATGGAAGATTTTTGATTTTTGTGTAGTAGTTGATAAGTATATAATAAAACCATAATCTAGGCTGAAGAATAAAAATTAAGTGCCATAAAATTGATGACACGTTTATAACCTGCAGAAGTCTAAACTCCTTGTAGGTAAAAGACCTTTGAATAAATCTCTTTGAATAAATCTTTTTTCCCCCCACAAGACTTAGCAAGCAATAAACCTTAGAATAACGGAGAGAATGAATGTATACAGTTCTTTATGTTTTCCTAGCTCACATTTTTGGAATCTGGGAGGAGGCCAGAGGGAGGCGACTTTACGGTGGGGTATTACTATCCCTGCCTGGCTCACTCTCACTACTAAGAAAATAAAACTGCAAAGTAAGCAGGAAAATCACATATAGATAAAGGTATGTTGGATGTAATGGCCCTCAAAGTATCATAAATATAAATTAATATGTAATAAGTACATAGAATACACAATAAATGTATCATGGATTATGTGTGTGTATGTGTTAAAAGCCCACGGCTATAGAGTTCTCAATATATTTCGATTAATGAGTGACTGAAATATTTACTAAACATCCACTACATAATGTAAAGAGTTCCAGTAGAACTCTGTACTGTCTCTACTGTAAGACATATACCAGTGCTACCCTAAATAGAACAATTTTAACAGCTTGAAATTTTAACTTTCTTATGTTTTATTCTTAATGATAACTTTATCAATGAAAAAATAAATAAATCAGACAGAAGAAAGTCAAGTGTTCCTTCCCTTCTCCCTTCAAAAACCTCCACATTGAAGTGAGAAATATTTACAACTTGATACATATTGTTCCCCTTCTTTCTCTATGTTCATCAAGTAGCTTCAAATTTAAACCAAAATGGATTATAATAAGCACATCACAAGCCTACTTGTTTCTCTCACTTCCGATATCACAGATATCCATCTCGGTCAATGGTAACAACTCCAGTTTATCTTTGAAATATCTACCTAATGCTGTGTACTTTGAGTTCATCACAATTTGTTGAACTACTCTGTTTTTGATGAATATTCATGTTTTTTTGCAGTCCTTGTTCTCACAAGCATGGACAAAAACATTATGCCTTCCAGGCAACACTTCATGTATTGGCACTTTTGTCTTGAAATGTCTCTTTATTGAGAAACTCTAAGGTTTTATTCCCAGCTTCTTGCCATTTCAAATAATAATACACACAGTGTTGAAAACACACTTTAATATATTGTTACTTTTATTTCTCTAAGATAGATTACTAAAAATGTGGAACCTTAGGTACGATTACATTTTTCTAATTTTTAATTTTACTAGGTAATACAGATTGTTTTCCAAAAAAGTTACAATTCATATCCCTATGTAGAAATGTGCTTATTTTCCCCATACCTTTAACAACACAAGGCATTATTAACATTTCTCCCTTCTGCTAATTTTATGCAGGAAAAAAGGGTATCCAGGCTTTTATGTGCTTTTATCATTTCCCTAATTACTAGTAAGTTTGGGCAGCTTTCCATGAATTTATTGACCATCTGCAGTTCTTTGTGAATTACCTGTTAACATCATTTTTTCAATTTCCCTTGTATTGTTTGTCTTTTTAAATAAAGTCATAAGACCTCTTTTCATTTGAAAAACAGCTAACTTTTATCCTGCCCTACTTTTTTCTTCTTCCCATTAGTTCATGGGAATATGAATATATTGTGAGCCAAGAATATAGACAGTCAATACTGCTAGAATGCTTTAAAATAAATATTAATGACATGAAAGGAAAACTTGCAATATTCGCTTTCTAAAATACTGAGCTGGACAAGGACAGAGGTTTTGTTTTGTTAAGTCATGTATCTCAGAAACCTAGAACAGAGCCTGCAATCAGGAACTCAGTAAATACCTACAGATACATTTATTCAATATATCATGCTGTTGAGTAAGTGGGTGTATGTGTACATATACAGAAACTTCTAAAACTGTAAAATATCTGTTTCCCAAGCAGGAAGGAAGGTTGTTTGTACTTTGCTATTATTTGGTGTTTCTAATCCTTATCAGATCTTAACATTATCTCATTTCATTAATTGTTTATATTTCATAGATGAGAAAATTAAAACTCAGAAAGTTGTCCAAGATAACACAACCAAAAAATAGGGAGCTGGAATATGTCAGTTGTTTCTGATACCAGAAACAGGTACTTTACTCTGTGTCATCCTGTTTTATTACCATGTATTCCTAATATGGGGTTGACAGAAAAATGCTTATTACCTAATGTACAACTTTAATTGCTCCTGGACTGAGAAACAGTCTAACTATGATATACAAGAATACCACTCTATTTGCAGTCATAAGAGATAAAAACTATTTATCTTTGCAACCTTAAAAATGGATATAAAAACATGGACTTTAACACGCGGGTCCCCAAACCCTAAGCCTGGACCAGTGCTGATCCATGGCCTGTGAGGAGTGGGCTGCCCAGGAGGAGGTGAGCTGCAGGCAAGGGAGCATTGCCGCCTGAGCGCCACCTCGTGTTCAGATCAGCAGCCGCATAAGATTCTCATAGGAGGACAAACCCTTTTGCCAATTGCACTTGCGAGGGATCTAGGTTGCACCCTCCTTATGAGAATTTATCGTAGAACAGTTTCATCCCGAAACCATCCCCCACCCATTCCATAGAAAAACTGTCTTCCAAAAACCAGTCCCTGGTGCCAAAAAGGTTGGGGACCTTTTTGTGGATATACTAAAAAAGAAAAAAAAAGAAAAGTGGATATACTAAAAAAGAAAAAAAGAAGAAGAAGAAGAGGGCAGAAGGAATCAGAAAGCCACTCATGTGGTCTGGATGTTGGCTGCCTCCAAATCTCACATTGAAAAGTGACCTCCAGTGTGGGAGACTCGGCCTAGTGGGAGGTGACTGGATGATGGGGGTGGATCCCTCATGAATGGCTTAGCACCATCCCCTTGGGGATGAGTGGTTTCTGGCTCTGACTTCCCATGAGAACTGGTTGTTTAAAAACGTATGGCACCCGCCTCCCTCTCTCTTACTCCTGCTCTTACCATGTGATGTGCATGCTCCAGCTTTGCCTTCTGCTATGACTGTAAGCTTCCTGAGGCCTCACCAAAAGCCAACCAGATGTTAGCACCATACTTCTGTTACAGCTTGCAGAACTAAGAGCCAGTTTAACCTCTTTTCTTTTATAAATTACCCAGTCTCAGGTATTTCTTTATAACAGTGCAGAAACAGACTAATACAGCCACTTTTTACAGAAAGCCAACAATTGTGATAAGAGATTACAGTAGAATGTGATTTACCAAATTAATATGGTTTACAAGCAAAGTTCTCCATCAAGCCTAATAGCAACATCCCTATCATAGAACTGAAATATATCTTTATTGTGTCAAATTCTGATATAATCATATAGCATAAAATTCATTTCAATTTCTTATAGACAAAACCCCATGAAAACCAGTTTAGGATAAAATAATAAGAGCAAGAAAATCTATTTTACATTTGCCATTTAAAGAAGGACTAAAATATCAATTAAAAGCCGGATTCTAAACTATGTTTTCTTTTCTTTCTTTTATTTTTTGAGACAATCTCATTCTATCGCCAGGCTGAAGTGTGCAGTGGCGCAATCTCAGCTCACTGAAACCTCCACCTCCCAGGTTCAAGCCATTTCCCTGCCTCAGCCTCCCAAGTAGCTGGGACTACAGGCACACACCACCACACTGAGCTATTTTTTTTTTTTTTTTTTGTATTTTTAGTAGATACAGGGTTTCACCATGTTGGCCACGATGGTCTCGATCTCCTGACCTCATGATCTGCCTGTCTCAGCCTCCCAAAGTGCTGGGATCACAGGCGTGGGCCACTGCACCCAGCCATAAGTTTTCTTTAATATGTATTTTAATTTTACTTATAACTACAAAATATAATTTATATAACACTTCATCAGTATGAATTATCCATGAAAATGTTTTGTGAAGATAAATTTAAAATGATAATCTAAAATAATCTGTTCTCAGTATTTCACTAAAGAATAAATTTACAATCACACCATGTATGTATGATAGTTTTTGATTATAATTATTTCAAACTCCTCTTGGTTTACAATAAAATGCCTAAGTTGATTGAGTTGGTTGAGTAACTCAAATTTTCCATACTGTTACTTAAAACGAAATATTTAACACAGTTAGTGGAAACCTGATATCTGACCTTATAAGAAAAAGTTTTATTTTCTTTGAAATAAAACTCTGAGAAACTGTTCTGAAAATAAAAACTTCTCAGGTTGCAGACATAAACTATCATGGTTATAAAAAAAAGAATAAATTCTTTAGCTAATCTTACTCATGAAATATTTCAAGTGCTTTTAGAAAATACCACATTGTGGCTAAACACCATTATTCCATTATGTCTGAAAATAACCAGTGGCTTGCAGCTGTAAACAATTCAAATTGCATTTCTTGTATTAGAAAGCTAAAACAATCACAGAAATAGAACTGATACTGAAAGCCCTGAGAAATTCAATATGTTTGCATCTGAATACTAATTCAAATAGCTTATTGGATACACATTTATAGTAGCTTAATGGAGTATATTTCAAACAAAATTAAATTAATTTTACAAACAATAAAGGTTCAATATTCTGTATAATTTACCAAATCTTCTATAAAGAATAACCCATTCTCGATGAGAATAGTTACACACAACTATTATCCTTGATTGGAATATTTTCTGTAACTTTAAATGTTCTTATTCTTAAGAACAGAACTTTTAAACCAAAGTAGTACTATTCACTTCCAGTAATGTCACATATGTAAACATATTTGTAGCAAAATTTTATAAAGATTTCCATAATAATCTGTATTAAATAAAAGTCAGAATTACCATCTACTGTGTACCAAATCCTATATTATACTCATTATATCGATTATCTAATTTTTCATTTATAATACTGATTTTCAAATACGAAAATGTAAAGAAATTCAACATTATTTCATCACATTTTCCAAAAGTTATTGCTAAAATATTTACTTGCAAACACAAATATCTGAGGGATAATCTTATTTCAAGAGCATGGTTTGAAAATCAGATACAAAGTTTAAAACTGTTTTCTAATTGCTCCCAAATTTTCCCACAGATAAGTTTTTTAAATCAAAATTATTTTGGTATAAAATATTGAGTTCAGGCCTGGCACCATGACCCGCACCTAAAATTCCAGTGCTTTGGGAGACCAAGGTGGGAGGATTGCATTAAGGGCAAGAGTTTGAGACCAGCTTGGGCAAAATAGCAAGACTTCCATTTCAACAAAAAATTAAAAAATGAACTTGCTGAGTGTGGTGACATGAACTTGTAATCCAGCTACTAGGAAGGCTGAGGCAGGAGGATCACTTGAGCCCAGGAGTTTGCAGCTATAATGAGCTATGATTGCACCACTACACTCCAGCCTGGGCAACAGAATAAGAGCCTGTCTCTGAAAATTAATTAATTAATTAATTTAAAAAATTGAGTTCAGTTCATGCATAAGGATTTATGGATTACCTATACTGTGATAAACTCTAAGAACACAGATAATAATAGCCACATTCCCTTCATTTAAAGATTTATGAGTGGAAACTAACTTGAAATTCAGTTACAGAATGAAACCAAATAATATGAAAGAGCTTCCAGAATAAAGACCTGCAGGGGCTTGGGTTTGGGATAGAGTACTCTGCAGCAATTGGGGCAAAGTCACTGAAAAGAAGCACACATACCTCTAGCCAGCAAGCCCATTTAGTACCAATGTAATAATCTAAAGAAGGCAAACCTGGGATGATGCTAAACAGGACAAGAGAAGAAGAGATACTTCAGAGGGAAAGTTTTCAGGGATGAAGACTTACTGAATGTGGGGATAAGAGAAAAGTCTCAGTGTGATACCCAGATTGGTGCCCCAGGTAACTCAGGTTATGATGGTGCTATGAACTGCAAAGAAATACAGAAGGAACAAATTCTTGGCAGGATGAAAGAGAAGATTGCATAAAGAAAGATAATTTTTTTTGCTAAATTTGAGTTGCTAATGTTTCATCCAAGTTTGCATAGATAGTAAATAGAGACAGAGATATATAAACTCTAGTGTTGGCAGCTCGTGGTGGTAGTTAAAAACCTGAAAATTAGCGAGCGTGTCCAGAAAGCATGTGTACAATGAAAAAAAGAAAAAAGAGGAAGAAAGAAATTTGAGGAAATAGTGATGTATGAGAAGGAGATGGTGGTAAATTTTGTCCAAAGTAGCTGATGAAGATAGAACCACCAGATTTGGTAAGAGACTACAGGGTCACCAAAGATTGCTGGTAGAAGGAGCTTTAGTAGTTGTGGCAAACGACACTGAGGTTATCACAGTGGATTTTTAATAAATTAACTTAAAAATTAGATATTAGATATAGCAAATTAAGTATATCAAGATGTCTAGCTATAGAGAGGAGAGAAATAGGATCTTACACAAATAAAGAGGATTTTATTTGTTGCTTCCTTTTTATCTTTATTTTTTGAGGACAGAAGAATCTTGAGCATATTTAAAGACAGGAAAAGCTTTAATAAAAAGTTGTAAGTTAAAAAAATAAGAGAAATGAAAATAATTGGCGAAAAGGGACGCTATAAAAGAAGAAAACAGAGTGGATAAAGGAAAAAAAAAGATCTGTTAAAAGCAGAAAGAGTTTTCACTGCTTTATTCTAAAACTAAAAATAAAAATCTGAGCCTCTAGAGGATTTTCATGCAAAGAATGCTATAATTGGTGTTCTTACTTAAAAACTTTCAATAATCAAGTTGTTTGTGAAATACAGAAGAATAACTTCATTGCAATAAGAATATTACTCTTTTAATTTAAGAATATCTAGAATATAACTTTTGGCAAATGTTATTTCAGTAACAGGAACAATATCAATATTAAATTGACCATACTTAAAAACCAAGGAAACTGGTTTACAAAGAGGAAGAATCATATCATTTATAATTTTGAATTAATGATGATAATGATGAATCTGATGAAAGAATCCTAAAATACCTTAGGAATGGCAGAAAATTAAACTTATTCTCAAAACCCCCAAAATAAGACTCAATGAAGAATGACATGGTCTTTTTCATACAAGTAAGCGTAAGAAAATGAAAAGCATGTGAACTTTCCATGTCCTTTTGGCATCAGCATTTCACTAAATTAAAATAAAGGTAAATATATGTTTGTTTGTATGTACACATGCACAACTAGAAACTTGACACTACTTCATATATTGATACATTTAAAATAGCATCTTTGAAACAACACTGCTTTCCCAACATTTTTATAAGTATACCCATATGTACAAAAATTAAGCGTATACATAAGCCTCTACCTACTAAATACCTACCTTCTATTAAGTACTCCATTCCTTCTCTAATCCCACCAAGAGTCTTTGAAGTAGCTAATATCCCCATTTTACAGAGGCAGTGACTGATATTCAAAGTGGCTGGGTAACTGTTCAAGATCATGCAGCTGAAAAGTGTCAGAGCAGAGATTCAAAGCTTCATGTATTTGACTTCAAAGCTCATGCTTTCTCTACCACGTTGTTTCCTCTCCTATATTTCCTCTCTGACCTTACCATTGCAGTATAAATCACTTCTCTGAGATCTAATCTATATACTATAAACCTCTGCTGTCACGTGATTTAATACAGCAGGTTACCTATTGGCACTTTGGAGCACTCCAGAGATCCCATAATGAGGTAATGGCATTTTCCATTCGTTTTACCATGTATACAAACTCCCCACCAATGAGCTGATCAAGTGAGCTATGACATCCAGTTTCTGAATGGTAGCCTCCTTCCCTGGCCTTTCTAGTGTCTCCACCTGGTGAACTGCTAATCCCTCAAGGCCCCATCACTTCCCAAGTCCAAGCTACACCTCTCCATGAAGTGCATCTCTTGCCAGGCAGACGTAATGGTCCCCGGCCTGGTACCCATAGGACACTTTTAAATCACTTATCACTAAAATTCATAATAATTCATCTCTTCCCTGCTGGAATGTGAGTCTTTCAAAGACAGTAGAGTATTTTATTCAATGTAGAATCAGCAGTTCCTAAAGCAATGTGTAGCACCAAACAGATAATAGGTGCTGTGTAGTGAAAACGACGTGGGTTTTGGAGGTGGTCAGGGGAGAAGCAATGGGTCTCAAATCCCAGTTCTGCCTCACGTATCCATGTGAGCTTGGGCAAGTTACTGCCTGTGAGATTCATGTCCTTAAATGCATGGGCATAATATTACCTATTTTAAACAGTTGCTATGAGGATTTTAAAAGAACAAATGCAAAGAATTAGAGTCCCTGGTATACACTTAAGCACTTACTAAATATTAGTTTCCTGTCCTTTCACCCTATTGTCTTGAATGTCTTAATGCAGCATAGGTGAGATTCAAAAAGAGTAATTGCATATATAGATTGAAAAAGTATTAATCAAATGTCTAATAAGAATAAGAAACTGGCTGAACCCAATGGCTCATGCCTATAATCCCAATACTTTAGGAGGCCAAGGAGGGACTTGAAGTCAGGAGTTTGAGACAAGCTTGAACTGCAAAGTGAGATCCTGTCTCTATGAAAAAAATCAAGAATTTATCTGAGTAGGTGGTGTGCTCCTGCAGTGCCAGCTACGTGGGAGGCTGAGGAAGGAGGACGGTTTGAGTCCAGGAATTCAAGGCAGCAGTGAGCTATGATGGTGCTACTGCACTCCTGCCTGGGTGACAAGGAGACCCTTAGTCTAAGGAAGGAAGAAAGGAAGGAAGGAGGGAAGGAAGGAGGGAAGGAAGGAGGGAAGGAAGGAAGGAAGGAAGGAAGGAAGGAAGGAAGGAAGGAAGGAAGGAAGGAAGGGAGGGAGGGAGGGAGGGAAAGAAATAGAGGGGCTGGAGGGAGGGAGGCATGGAAAGAAAGAAGGAAGGAAGGGAGGAAGGGAGGAAGGGAGGAAGGAAGGAAGGAAGGAAGGAAGGAAGGAAGGAAGGAAGGAAGGAAAGAAGGAAGGGAGGGAGGGAGGAAGGGAGGGAGGGAGGGAGAAAGGGAGGGAGGGAGGGAAATAGAGGGAGTAGAGGGAGGGAGGCAGGGAAAGAAGGAAGGAGGGAGGGAAAGAAATAGAGGGGCTGGAGGGAGGGAGGCATGGAAAGAAGAAAGGGAGGAAAGGAGGAAGGGAGGAAGGAAGGAAGGAAGAAAGAAAGGAAGGAAGGCAAATAGAGGGAGTGGAGGGAGGGAGGCAGGGAAAGAAGGAAGGAAGGAAGGAAGGAAGGAGAGAAAGAAATAGAGGGGCTGGAGGGAGGGAGGCATGGAAAGAAAGAAGGAAGGAAAGGAGGAAGGAAGGAAGGAAGGAAAGGGAGGGAAAAAGGAGGGGAAGGGAAGGGAGGAAAGAAACTGTAGTAGATGCTGCGTTTATCAGCCAAATGAATTTCTGCACTCAAGAAGTTGACAATCCTGTAAGAAAAATACATATTTTATTTAGATTTTTTTTTAAGATAGAAAATCGAGTGTTATAATTAAGTGCATGGATACTGCTATGGAGAATGCAAGTGAGGATTCAGCTTTCTTTGGTTGGGGAAATACCAGAAGTGGTTCCCAATAATCTGGAATCTGAAATAAGTTTTGAAGAACTGATTATAACTCATAGATATACAAGAAAGGAAATCCTAAGTAAAAGTACAGTCCGGGCAAAGGCATAGAGGCAAGATTTCTCCACGAACAAAAACTGGTTTGTTTTGACTTGATAAAACAACAACAATAATAACAAAAAGCATAAGAAACTGCACTAGAATACGGACTTCAAATTGCAGGGAAATAAATCTATTGAAAAATTAATACTCAATGGATTATCTGGCTTATAATTCTCAAGTTTCCTAATTTGAGTCCCTCTATGCTACATCTTAGAATTTTCAAGCCAAATTATACAAAAGAAGAAAAGAGAATTAAAATATAAATATAAACTGCTATCTATGCATAATAGATGCACATTCTACTTACTGATGTTGGGAAAAGGGCATAAGCTACTTTTCTAAATGAATAGGTTTCATTTGATATTAATATTGACCACAGGTGACTATTTATCCCTAGCTTGCAGGATCATGGAAACAGGAAATCTGAGTAATGATCAAAAGATAGTCTTGTGTATTTAAAAGTAAAACTAAAACCATTTCTTCAGAGATGTCAGCGTCCTTCTCCACTGACCAGTCCCCTTTCTCCCCGTGTTCCATACTTAAAATGTTCTACTGCCCCCTGCTGCTTTAAGTTTCAGAAATTTTTTTAATGCTTTCATTATCTTTCAATGATTTAACCGATTTTACCACTATACCTGTTTTCTCCCTTTTCTTTCAAAATGATCAAGATTCTAGGGTTTCTTTCTTGACCAAATTGGAAGCAATGAAGATATAAGAATTATGCATAAGTTCATAGGAGGAACTTACAGCTTTGAAAATCTAACATACACTTAAGCTACCTTATGTGGGCACCATAAATTCTTTAGGATTATTATCATCATTATTATTATTATGTTGAGACAGTCTCACTCTGTTGCCCAGGCTGGAGTGCAGTGGTGTTATCTTGGCTCACTACAGCCTCTGCCTCCCAGGTTCAAGCAATTCTCCTGCCTCAGTCTCCCAAGTAGCTGGGATTACAGCTGAGCGCCACCATGCCTGGTTAATTTTTGTATTTTTAGTGGAGATGGGGTTTCACCATGTTGGCCAGGCTGGTCTCAAACTCCTGACCTCAAGTGATCTGCCCGCCCGGCCTCCCAAAGTGCTGGGATTATAGGCATGAGCCACCATGCCCAGCCAGGATTGCTTAATTACACATTTTTACAAGGAAGTAATAACTAATCTCCAAATACATCATTTGCCTCTCATTCTAATGGTAACCCACATTTTCTCACCCAAGTATACAAGTTGTGTGGTTGATTAGGGGGTTCCCATACATGGTGTTCTATATAAATTAGCTTAAATTTAATAGAAAGAATGTCTGACTTATGTTACAGAAATTTGTTAATTTCAGTTTCTTAACAGGTGGCACAGACCTTAATTTTTTCCCATGAGTTGTGATCTAGCCATCTCCAGTTCAGCAAACATTTGTTTTTCCTTCTTCTGAGGTGTATATATGTCTGTGTGGGGTGTGTGTGTATTTACACCTCCTGTTACCATTCTGAATGTCGGGTCACAGAGGTACATGATAACCAAAAGCAAAACTAAAAAGCAGAGCCACATGGAGAGTTATCAGTTTAGCAGCAACTAAAGAGCATAGCATCATAAGCATGACTTGCTTTCAATATTACATTCGGCAAACATTTTTGAATACCTGCTATGTGCCAAAATGCAGTGAAACTACATACTCCTCCTTTGAAGAACTCACAGTCTAGTGCACTAGCAACAAAACTACTTCTCTTGCATTTTGATCTTAGATAAATGAAGGCATCACAATCCACCAACTAATTAACCTGGCATATATTAAAACCATTCTGCATTCATTTTGAAGTTATACTTTGCTATGTAACAGACTACCCTAAAATGTAGTAACTTAAAATAACAATCACCAATCACTCTCTCTTAAAATTCTGTGGTTTGAGGGGGCAGTTTTTGCGTTTTGTATGGTATGGTGGGGGTGAGGGGATGGCTGGAAATTAAGAAATGGCCTGAGCGTTGGGACTGGCTGGGAGCACAGATGGGAATGTAAGCTCTGCATCTCCATTTTCCTTCAGGCGCCTCTCTTTGTATCACATCTCGGGCTTCCTTATAGCAAAGCAGCTGTTCAAGATGGTACACTCTAACCGCAAGTATTCCAAGCAAGAAGACAATCTCTAATATGTAAGCAATTGTCAAGCCTCAGCTTGCATCTCACTTGCTAATGTCTCACTGGCCAGTGCTTGTCACATGCTCAAGCTCAGATTCAAGGAAAGGCACTACACACGGGCATGAAAATTGAGAGGTGTGTTTCACTGGAGTCAAAGTAAAAGTCTATTACAATTCCTCTCCTTCCTTCACAACCATGTATCTTCGAGTTCTTCAAATACATTCTATGTTACCCATTTCCACTGCCTTATAGTCAATTTTCAGTTCTCTCTTACCTTATTTTTTCCTTCCTTTCTTTTGTTTTCTTTTGTTTTAAAAAAGATACCTAGTTGAGCTTTTAATTAAGAGTAGGGGGATAAGTAGCATGATTCATCCAATGAACAAACGTGTATTGAGTAGTTTACAGTAATATACACTGGTAGGAACCCTTTGTGACACAAGAGATACTGCAGAAAACACCTCCTCTGATATCATAGCTAAAACTCTTCAGGAGAAAAATCACATAAGCCTCTAGGCCCTCAAACCCACCCTTAAAATGGTAATTATGTTTCTATTTTACAGATTTCAACATGTCTCAACATTGCTTAAATATTTTCCATGTTGATCCCAGCCTAGCAGGTGTGATTCAAACTCAGTTATCACCTCATGTAGCGTGGCACAGACCAGCCTTCCAAGGTTCATCTCCTATCATTTCCCTTGAATTTACCACCTATTCACCTTTGTAGTTCTATGTCTTTATTTTTGCCATTCTATCTAGCTGGAATATTCTTACTCAGTCCTAAGCCCCAGTGCATATAATTTTATTTAAGAGTCACATTCATGTACTCTTCTATGAGGCACTCACATAGACAGAAAGAAGGAATCACATACCTATGCCTACACAGACGGTGATCCTACCTCTGACTTAAGCCTGATGCTGTGTCATTGTTGTTTGTTTATCCATTCAGTGGAGCGTGGGCTCCTCAAGACCATCATGCTCATGGCCATACCACAAGGCATTTTCTATTAACACAGAGGTTGGTACAAAGGAGGAAAAGAAAGAAAGACAGGAAGAGGCATCTGTCTTTCATTTCTATGAAATGTACTGTCTTTCATATATGATCTTCAAAATAATAATAAAAAAAAAACCACAACTGGAATTCCACATTAGCTTTAAGACCTCAGAGCTTCTACAAGATGAAATGTGTTCTAATGATAAATGGAAGCTAATAAATAAATTCCTCTTCAATGAAAACAATAAAACAAGTAAAATATAAAGAGCCACTGAACTTTGTTTCAATCCTTGTTTCAACACCTTGTAATCTGCAAAGTGCCTGGCTTGTAACGGCACTGACAGTGGCTCTCTAAAGCCAGCCACAGGAAATCTTGAATTAAATTCTACTCTTTTACAAATAGAATCCAAACAGTGAACCTGTATTAAAGTAAGTCTTGCACAGTATAAAACTAACATTTTCCATGTAACACTACTTGAACTTTGAGATCATCACAGATATAGATAATAAAGATTTCAAAAGTATATTATTTTAATTAATAATAAAATATGTCTTAAACTTTAAGTGTAATGTAGATAATGGGATAAGATTTAATGTAGATAATGGGATAAGATTTCATCAGTGAATGGATTTTAACAAAGTCATAAAAGTGAAGACAGAACACAAATTTATATCATGAAATTTCCACGTCATATATAATCAGATACAAACAATTGTGTAATTCACTAAGCCACTGAATTCATGGTAATCGATTTTATCGGATGATAAACGTTTGCTTTAAAATTGCACCAAGGCTTTCTAGAGTCGAGCCCCATTAAACATTCCAATGCATCCTGCAATCGATTGCTCTCCTGTCTTGCTCCCTGATCACACTGGATTGCACAGTAATTTCCTCAGGTGGATGTTACACCCTCTTCTTAACCTCCCTCCTTCAATATATCCCCCTTTTTCATGACACATCTCAAGTGCCATCTCCTCCTACAGTCCTCACGAACCCTTTACCTCAAAGTGAATTCCCTAGACTCTCACATCATGCAGCCATTTCAGTTTCGATACTCTGAAAGCTGGTCACTGTTTTCTAGATGTGTTCTTCCATCCCTCCCACAGAAATTACGTTTTATTTAACTTGTCCATCCCCCATTGCCTGGCATGATGCAGACACTGGATAACTGATGGAATAAATGATGACACAAAATGAAGTTTCCATCACATCTTTTAATTTCAATAGTCACCTGTTTAAATGGCTTTACTTTCATGAACACTAGAGAAAGACTGAAATCTATACCAGATATCTTAAATTTAAGCCAATTCTTCATTTATAATAGGCAAAGAAAATCAAATATAATAAACTGAAAAAAATACAAATTCCATGATATGAAAGAATAGATTTGAAAATGAGTGAAAGCACAACTCCGAAATGTGTCATATGCTTCTGCCCCTTTGGCAAAATGATAAAAAGCAAAAAAATTAATCTTCATTTCTCCAGTTCTATTTTTGCCACTTATTAGATACATACTCCTTCTGGAAAATTAGGTCAGTAAGATCTCTTGTTCTTAATTTCACAGATTACTATTAAGAAATGCATAGGAAAATCCAGTCCTTATAAACTACAAGGCAAGGCTTGGTTATTACTGAGCCAAAAAATCAATAGTATATTTTTGCACCAAAAAATGATTGAGCCGGATGAACATTTAGCCCGATCACTGTCTAGCATAGTTAGGGAGAATTTTCCTTCGAGAAATAAAATATTCATCATTTCTAATTATAAATGGTACTGTTGTCAAGACAACTTTTCTCAGGAGAGATAGGATTATTCCAAAATGGTTCTCTTTAACATTTTTTTAATCTCAATTCTTATTTACAAATGAAAATACATCCTCCTCTACTAATATCTCATTAGTCTAAAGACTCGTGAATTCAAAAGAAATGTTACTTGAGAAAGCTTTCAATAGCGTTTTCTTCCTTAGCTCCTCTAGTGAGTTAGAATTCATGCCATGATAATTTAACTACGTAGCTCTTCAGTTAAAAGTAGGGAGTCTGAAACTAATACTACATAAGTGGCAGGTACAATAGAATTAGTATGCCCCATTAACGCCTGGCCATTGGTGCAAAATGATATTCAGAATGGCATGAAGAACAAAAGGGTAATTGGGTATAGTAAGAATCCAACGTTGGCAAACATAGGTCTATTTGGCCATTCTTACAAGCATGATTCACTGCAGCATTGCAAAAAAGAGACATTCTCATACAGAAAGTTTCAAACAGCCAGTAACATGCTTATCTCCTTAAGATAAAAATAAAGATGCATCCCAAACAGCGAGCATTTTGAATTATAAAAATGTAGTGTTATCATTGTCCATAAATTAAAAATTTTAAATTTTGTAATTTTTAAAGCTCTTCAGTATCTTATTTGATTTCCCTATCAACCATATGAACAAAGCAAAGAATTAGCATCTCCTTGAATATATGAGAAAACAGTTACATATACTGTTCAAGAGACCATAGCCTTTAAAGAGTTGCTCATTCATTCACTCATTTATTCGACTTGCATGAAGTATTTAGCACAAGGCAAAATCTGTCGTATATGTTAAGGTAACACAAAGGTTAATGAGGTTACTTTTTAAAATTAGAAAACCATGTATACCATATCCAATTTTTTTTTTTCCAAAATGAAACTGAAAATTCATTAAGTGCTATTGCATTTTAGGCTCCTGGTAGTATAATCATACTCAAATGAAGCCCTAGCAGAAACAAAGTTAAGCTTTTTTAAAATTATAGGAAGAGTTCCATAAAAGCTTAGTGCTTGATTTTAGCAATAGAGATTTATTTCTCTTGAAATTTAAAATAAGTAATCTATGGTAGTTATTTAACACACAATATAATTTATCACATAACATATATCCATTACCATGTTAGTGAATATACAGGAAATAAAAACAAAGAGGATGTGTGTGTTTGTGTACATGTATGTGTCCATGTCTGCACATGTCTACGTGTGTGAGACAACTAAAATACACTCATCATATACTATATCTTAGGACATATCGATATGAGGCTAGCTAGGGAATTAAGGTTTACAAAGTGATAAACGCACAGAAATTATAAAATTTTACATATTCTAAACTATAAAAACAAATGAATGTTCTTGCACAATATAATTCCATGTTCCTTGTCAAGATAAATGTATCATATTGAATGTTTTTGTAATCTTCGAACATCTTTTGATAAAATACATCCTACATAATTCAAATAAGTAAAACCATTCCACTTTTCTTTACTGAGAACAAAACACAGAACCAAATAATTATGGGAATTCAATACCACCCTAAATGATTCATTGTGGTAGACCTTGAACTTAGTTTAGGATCTTTACTTTTTTTAAAGTAAGGTATGTGGTTTTTAAAAAGTCATATAATAGAGTCATGTGATTTTAATCATTTTATAAATTTGATTAGCTTAAAGATCTGAAAAGAGATGGTCTCACGTGTATTAATCTAATCATAAAATATTGTACTAAAGAATGTTTATGAGCATTAAAATGTTCCACATATTCTACATTGGTCTTTATTGTGAAAAGGTTGTATTTATAAGATTAACTTTACCTTGAATAAAGACATCATTCATTTTTAAATAATGACCCTATTTCAGTTTCCTAGGCATGATCTCAATAGATTAATAATTTTACTATTAATGACTAAAAGATAATTAATATAACATACTGTACTATTTTTAGCAGAGATTATCTGTTATGGAGCCCTATGGACAGCCAAGGCTAAAGAAAAGTGTTTTGGCTTTGACAAATGGACAATTGCAATAATGCCAGGAAATCTCAATAGAATATGGAATTGGCTCCCCCTGTCGGGCCTTAAAAGTCCACATTTTTGACCATCACCACCTCACTTCACAAAACTAAAAAAGAAAAAAAAGGCAAAATGAACAATTACAACAAAATTAATGACTTGTAACACTGCCAACACTGCATTTAAAACCCTGCTCAGCTATATTTTTCTCTATAGAAAAAGAAATCATGAAAATCAGCATATGGTAAAGAAAGTAGGAACTCATTTTCAATTTAGTGAAATAGATAAAGCATCCAAATGAAGTATATGATATCACAAATAGCACTGATTTCTTTCCTTGTTGAGAAAACACATGTCCTCCTTTGAACCAAGTGTACAAGAAAGTATAATAGCTAATTCTTCACTAAAAACGTGGTTTGAGATAAAGTTCTAGTAACAAAATTGGTTTTGATCCTTGTTGATATAAATATATTAGAAATAATGTTTTTTAAAAGTCTGTATATTTTTACTGATAAAGCAATACAGGGCTTTATATCTCTTTAAAAAATAGCTATGTTATAAATCACCCACTGCGTGGATTGTCTTTGGCTTGAATACAATTGGTGTGGCAAGAGCAAAGAAAATCATACAGGCCCTGCTTGCTTATATACACAAAATATTGGGGAAAACATATTGTAAAAAAGTAACACAGTCTGAGATAAATGTCAAATTACATTGTCAAATTGCATTTTTGCAATATACGAAAACATACTGCAAATATTAACGATAGATCAATGTCAAATTACAACTATGAATAATGGCAATTTTGCAATTATTAAAAATGATGCAATAAATTACAATCCCCAATTTCCAAACAAAGAGCTTACTATCAACCTCTCTGATATTGCCTCAGCTCAGCAAGGGCTCTGCCAGCATCGCTATGAGAGATACTGTGAAAAACTATAAAGTTTTTATTGAAATAAGACATTGTGAAGGGGAAAACAAAGAAATAAATTAAAAATCACAACTAAGCAACAAGACTTTCTTAAACTGCCAGCAACATATCAAGATGTTTCTGTCATATCCTCATGGTGTTTCTTGGACTTAGTAAATCATTTTAACTGTACCATTTAGAACATTAAGGTTAATAAGCCTTACCAATAAGTCCAGAGCATTAAAGGGGCCAAAATGCCCCAACCTACAGGAATCCCTTGAAGAAGACTGCTTTTCCTTTAAAGAGCAGGTTATATAGCAAACTCTGGGTCCTGCTGTTCCCATAGGTCCACAAGAGAACTCTGGTGACTTTTGAATAAGAGGCACAAAAGAAAAGGACAAATATCAAAATTAGTGCCTTCTGGAAATTCCTATAAGACCATTTCCTTTCCATAAAATTAACAGAAAATAGGGCTCACGCCTATAATCCCAGCATTTTGGGAGGCCGAGGCAGGCAGATCACCTGAGGTTGGGAGTTCAAGACCAGCCTGACCAACAAGAAGAAATCCCATCTCTACTGAAAATACAAAAATTAGCCGGACATGGTGGCACATGGCTGTAATCCCAGCTACTCAGGAGGCTGAGGCAGGAGAATGGCTTGAACCCAGGAGGCGGAGGTTGCAGTGAGCTGAGATTGTGCCATTGTACTCCAGCCTGGGCAACAAGAGGGAAACTCCATCTCAAAAAGGGGAAAAAAAAAAAAAAAAAAAACTGAGAGAAAATACCCATCACTATGCTCTTTTCTGCACATATGCCTTTAGGACCCAGTACTCAAGCAAACATTGGTACTGTCTCTTAGATACATATGGATTAAATAGGCTGTGTGCACTGGCCTGGGAACTGAACCAATATTTACAACATTGTTTCTATGGGAAAACATGTTCCAAGTACTAAATAACTTGCAAACCTTCGGAATACACTGGTATTAAAACTTCTATGAGATACATTATAAAGACAAGGTATCCGTTACAGTTAACTCAGAGTTCATTCATGTGTTGATCTCCTGTTTTTACCTCATATTTGTTTTTCCTCATGGTCTAGAAAAGGAAGGAAAATGCTACGATTTACACAAATATATCATTTTTGCTCATAAAAACCCAATGAGATTTTTTTAGAAATTATCAATAAGAACACATATTACACCTCTTAACAACTTTAATTCTACCACAGTCACCCTACCCTATTTCAGTTAGCTTATTTATTAGATTAACATTTTTGCCTGGGGAATCAAAAAAATTATGATTTTCCAGATTTTGCTGGTTAGAAAACACAGATTTTACTGTACTTGGTTTCTCATTTATCTGGAATGACTTTTCATCTGTTGGCGAATAGCTCATTCAAAACATCCAAGTTCTTAGCATTCAAGTGGAAGGGGGAAAACTCTCAGAATATTTTTCCTCTAGACTCTGAGGCAATCATTAGAACATCTTAAAAATATGAAATGGTTACAAAAAGACGACTTGCTTCCACATTTTAAAATTCAGGAAAACAAAGTTTCACATCAGGCAAATCCATTAATTTTGAATGTATTAGTAAACATATGATCTATTTCTTAAAGAATCACAGTTGATGACAGCACTCATCTTTTAAAATATTTTATTAAAGCAAGCTACTATAAAGATTTTTCAAAAAAGAAATGAAGACTAAGAAGTACGGTAAGAAATGCATACGAATTAAGGAAACTATTTGTAAAGAAGCAAGGAAAAGAAAGTCTGGGTTCGAAACAGGAAAAAATGGCACTTTGAAAATCAAGATATATTAACTGTAAAGCATGTTCAAGGACAAGCTCAAGAGCTTCCGATTGCACATAACATAATGTGTGTGCGCATGCTGAGCTGTCAGCCTTTGCATTAGCAGGGAAGAAAGGGCAATTTCACACTGGCACTAGTAAGTCATAAACAGAACATTTCAAGTTAGAAATGCTATCCCCTTTTCATTCACTTTTAGACGGTTTCAATTTATTTGATGAAATCTGCACTTGCTTTTCTTTTCAGAGGATACGTTCAGTTAAACACATTAAAGAAAAGTTCCCATTTGTTCCTTTCACAGATATTCCATCACACTGAGTTAGGGCGGTGTGGCAGCGTAAAAGAAAGTGGCACATTTAGTCAACTAAGGCACAATACTGTTTACATCCATGAAACTAAGCATTTAATAAAAATTGGAAGGTGGTTACTTCCTGAGGCTTATGTAGTGTCTATAATCCAACATCACAGAATGGAATATAAGGCCACAGTGGGGTTGTTTACCTGTCAATCACTTGTCAGTCCTGCAGCTTCTCTACAAATACCCCTTGTACTTGGAAACTCTTTACCAATTACTATAATTAGAATTTTTAAATACAGCAATAGACACATTTTCTAAAACTACTAAATTAAATCACCAACAGACACAAAAGGAAAGGTAATGCCATGGTAACTTTTGTGCAACTGAAAAATTACATTTTTAAAACTTTTTTTCTAGTTCAGATCATTGCTTTATTTTTTATATTATTCTCTTTGCTTAATGCCATATTCTGCTCTCTGTATTTTTTGACATTTAAAATTATTGTTAAGTAGGTGGGAAAATAAAATAAGCAGTAAATTAACTAATATCTCTGTATTTACACAGAGAGAATAGGAACTGTGTAATCAGTTTATTCTCATAAGCATAACAAAAGAGTAATTAATTTGTCTAGCTTGTTACTCTTTCTAGAAAATCTACAGTATGTAAAAGGCTGGTAGACAACCCATGATAGAAAACTTGTCTGAACACACTTCTGACTCCCAGACATTTTCTTGGATTGAATATATTTCATATATGGCACTGACCATCATACAGACGAAGTGCAAATGTCTCCTATAGAGCATTGTGGCAAAGAACATGTTAATTTCAGCATGTGATTCTAGTAACACTTTATTTAATAATATCTGTCCTTCCATTTTTCCTTCTTTATTTTTTTCAAAGTACTCAAGAGATATAAAGCCTTCAATTAGAGATTCCCTTATAATTATGCCTTTTCAGCAAAGCACCAATGTTAAATTTTTAAAAGAAATAAATCATTGTGCACAGCAAAAATATTTCAATATATTTCCTTGAAATCCTGAAAATATTATGAATTTGCTTTGTTTTATTTCACTTTATCAGGATGAATAACTTCTCAGGAAGCCCAAATACCTTTCCAGGGGCATGAGGCAGGGACTGGATTAAGTTGGCAATAAAGGAGTTGGGTTGGATTGACTTACTACTAACATAGCTGATGGTCATCTGCCCTTCACTTGAGCAGCTAACTTAGCAGTAACTTCTGCTCAAACCTGAGTGAAGACTTCCTCCAAAAGTCATGACCAAATTAAAAGTTGTTACCATAAGTCTACTTTGTTCAAATGAAAGTTAAATTAGCATCTTGCCATAGGAATGGAATCTGGAAATCATTTTTACCAACAAAGGTTTTCAAATTAAAATCACTGTACTCACAGTGTATCAGAGAGGGGCCCTGGGAATCTTTCAAGAGTAGGGGCCTCTTTATCACCCTTGCTTTAAGCAAATAAATTCCAGTTAATCTATTTTATAAGTAATTATTTTGTATCAGATTCACTATTAAATGGAATTCAGTGGCAGAAACATTAAAATTATAAATGTTTAAGGCAAGGTTCTTTTGCAATCTTCCCAACAGGGGCGTAGTGCCAAACCCTTGACATGGGCCTTGGAAAGGAAAGTCACTTCCAATATCAAATTACTTTGGTCTTTCTGAGCTAACTAGTCTTTGATACTTCTTTGAAAGGATAACACCTCAGATGTTTAAAAAGTTCTGATTAAGTAGCACCTCTGTTTTCTCTCTTTCTTCTAAACAGTGCAAGTCTCTTCCACTGATTTTCTCGTGTGATATAACATTCAGATCTTTTAATAGTCTCCTTGTTTTTCTTTGACTGCCTTTCAGGCTGCCCATGTTGCTATTATGATGTCATTTCTCAATTTAAAAGATGGCCGGTTTTATGAACCTCAGAAGACATGAATTTCAACCACGGCTATCTACCTTTCACTAACGAGACTAGTCAATCTTCAGCTTTCTCATCCATAAATTACATCATAGCTGCCTTTACAAATAATTTTATATGTATAAATTAAAAGGCCATATATAACTTCTCATAAAAGTGTCAGACAAAATGTAAATTTCCTTGGCTCATTGCAACCTCTGTCCCCTGGGTTCCAGCAATTCTTGTGTCTCAGCCTCCTGATGTAGCTGGGATTATAGGCATGTGCCACCATGCCCAGCTAATTTTTGCAATTTTAGTAGAGACAGGGTTTCATCATGTTGACCAGGCTAGTCTCAAACTCCTGGCCTCAAGTGATCCACCTGCTTCAGCCTCCCAGACTGCTGGGATTACACGCATGAGCCACCACACCCAGACAATATGTGGGTACTTTCTAAAGACAGAAACCAAACAAACAAAAATGAGAAGCATCATATACAGTTCTGTGAATTTCAGATAGGTGTCTTTAAATATTGACAAATGTAAACACTATGAAATGGTAGAAAAAAGAAAGAAAAAAGGATTGGTGTCCCTGGACCAGGTAAATACCAGGCAGCACAGAGTCTTGCGAGGACCTTCGCACAGGAAGCCCACATCCCTGAGCCACAGTGAAGGCTCCCCCTCCACGGGCCAGGCGATCTCGGGCAAGTCACATAACATCTCTGACACCCGTATCCACATAAGTTTCTATGATAGTTTCCAGCACGGGAAGTGTATTATCCTTCTTATTCTCACATGAAAAATAAAGGCCACATTAATACATCTATGCCTTTAGTTCTTCAAATAGTAGAAGATGGGAAATGGTTTCAGGAAGAAAGCTAAAAATTGATTCTAAACCCTGAAAAAATAGTAATGCCCTTCCATTCGTGATTCGAGTTCACATTACTATGCATTAAGAACTTCACTTGATAATCACTAGTACCTCAAACGAAACACTGAGGGAACCAGCTCTCTTTGCTGTTTATACAGGTTTGTTAAAAATTTTAGTCTAGTTTCACCCAAACCCACCATACAATATACAACAGCTATTTCATTGCTAATATCTTTGTAAATGTCCTTCCTCTTTTCCTAACAGTTTCATCCCGAATTGTGACTTTGGATCATGGTATTATTTTTGTAACTGATCTCTAGGCTTCCAGTCTGTTTCCTTCAATTCACAGTCATAATCTTCCCAGGGCATGATCTTAATCAGATCACCCCTGCCTATCAAATAAAGTCTGAATGAAGTTCTTAGCCTGGCATCTCAGAGTCTTTAAAATAGCTTGAATGGACTTTCCTTCCATAACCTAATACTGCAAACATTTGAACTTTTCCCCAATGAGCACACCTTTTAAGCATGTCAACTAAGTCATCCTTTCTATATAGACTTTTTTTTCCCTCTTTCTACACAGACTTCCCCCCGCCCCATGCCTTTGGAAACTATAGAAATCCACTTAAAGAGAAGTCTCTGTTGCCTTCACAGATAGCCCATTCAGAATAGATTTTTGCTCTAGGGTCCTGTGGCACCCACATGATGCAAAATTACTCAGAGCATGGGGTGGAGTCATTATCATTGTATCGTTACTCGGTCATATAACACATAATCACTGTATCATTACTCAATCAAATAATAAATACGGCCGCTTCAAGTAGACCAAAAAAAATAAAGAAAAAAGAAAAAGCTAGGAAACTGTCACTCTTCAAAAAACAGACAAATACATTAGCTAATCCCTAACCAAATAATCTTATTGTAACCAGTTTGATATAGACAAATAACATATGTGTTTTAAAGTAACCATCACATCAGACAGCACATAAACAGCTGTGATTTTATCATCGCTAATAAAAAAGATTTCTAAAGCTCAAAACTAAAAAATTTCCGTAAACACTGTCTACCTAGTACTATGCCAGAGTGTTTCTCCTCCTCCCCCTCCTCCTTCCCTCTTCCCTCTTCCTCTTCCTCCTCCTCCCCTTTCTTCTTCTTCTTCCTCTTCTTCTTCTTCCTTCTTCTCCTTCTCCCTTCTTCTCCTTCCCCTTCTTCTTGTTCTCCTCCTCCTCCTCCTCCTCTTTCTTCCCTCCTCCTCCTCCTCTTTCTTCTTCTTCTTCCTCCTCTTCTTCTTCTTCCTTCTTCTCCTTCTCCCTTCTTCTCCTTCCCCTTCTTCTTGTTCTTCTTCTTCTCTTTTTTATTTTGAGGCAGGTCTCACTATAACACCCAGGAAGCTACTCTCTGACTCCTGTTCTCAAGCGATCCTGTCACCTCAGCCTCCCAAATAGCTGTAACAAATCTATGAATTAATTAATATTACTTTCATTTTACAGAAGAAAATACTAAAGCTCAGAATGATTATTTTTCCTAAAGAGTCACACGCTGACTAAATGGCTGGAACGATTCTAATCAAGATGTTCTGACACAAAACGTGTTCCTTTTATTAGAGACCTACAATTCATTATTTCTATCCCGGAGGCAGAGAAAAAATGAAGAGGTTGTTTTATACCTACAGTTGAGAGAATGTCAATGAATGGGGAAAAGAGAATTCATCATAAACTACTCATTTGAAAGGAGAATTGGCTAATGAATCTTGAAATTAGTGTATCTGCTTTCCCTAAAATGGACTTCACTGGGATGGATTTGCACCAAACCTGAAGACAAATCTCAGCCATATTCCAGCCACAGTCCATCTATTCTCCTCTTCAGCACATACACAGGAAGACCCAATGCACACAGGACTCACTGATGCACACACATGCATGCACACACACAGAGGTGCACAAGAGCTCTGGGATGTCTCTACCCTAAGATCATTCATCCCCTTCTTCAGGCATCTCAAAATGACATCAAAAGAAAGCTGCATATTATTTTTGGAAACTACCATGGCACTGGGCTTAGAGATTAAATCAAAGTTCTCTATAACTGTTTTGATCACATATTACTGCATCAGCAAAACTTCTGAACATATGCCTTCGCCATTTATAACTTACTTCTGTTTGTATAGATTAGTATTATTGTACCAATATACGATACATTTTTTAAAAATAGAGATATTTCAAAGTTGAGAGAAAATGTGAATAGAACTTAAATAGAAAATTCTTAACATTTTCTTCCTACATTTAGGACCATGCTATTATACATAGCATTGTTGTAAAAAAAAATACATATATATATATATATATATATATATAGAGAGAGAGAGAGAGAGAGAGAGAGAGAGAGAGAGAGAGGAGGTTTCTTAGGGGTAGACATACCATAATGGTCAGAGTGCATGCTGGATTTCAGGCCCCATTCTCCTCCTCCTCAGCCAAACACTTGTATGTAGTGTGCGATCTGCACCCCAGTGATAAGATCACTAAAAAGTAGATTAACTTGGACAATCCTTGAAGAATGTGCATACCATACTGAACGCACTGATTTACATTACAACTAATTACTGATGCTTTTCCAGGAACGATTTAGATATCTGAGTAATATCACGCAAGTGCAAGACATGCATTTACTAATTCATTCATTTGGAAAAATACCTCTAGGGTACCAGGCACCTGGTGTCTACTACGCCAGGCGTTGTGCTGGGCAATGGGCAAACATACCAGACTAAATCCAGTCTCTGCCTTTAAGCTCAGTGGAGAGCCAGATGAAAAAAAAATAGTTGAGTGGTGACCACATTAACAGGACGCTGGGCCACCCCTGGATTGGGAGGGACATCCAATCCGGTCTTGACTGAGCAATGGTCAGTGAAGACAAATTTTAAGCTTAGCCCTAAAAGAAGGAAATGGCGTAAGAATTTAAGCTAGGGACACAGAAGCAGACTTTATGATTTTCTGATATGTAGGTTATTATGAAAACTGATACAGGAAAAAAATAAGATATTCATACAAATGCTAACCTTTCTTCTGCAAATCATGAGTGTAATCAGTAAAAACAAAAAACAAAAAGCAAAAAAAATCCATGAAAATAAGCTAACAAAACAAAATTTTCTGGCATTTATTCAACACATATTTACCAAGAAACCACCATATGCCAGGCATTGGCAAAACAATGGTAAGAGTGAAGAAAGAGTATTCATAAGTAATCACACAAATACACACATATAGTCATATAGTCATCCCTTGGTGTCCATGAGGCAGTGGTTCCAGGACCCCGTGCTCTAGGCTATAGGGATTCCCAACTCTAAGAACGCCAAAGTCCCTTATGTGGCTTAGTATTTGAATAGAACCGAACACATCCTCTCGTAGACTTTAAATCATCTCTAAACTACTTGTAGCAACTAATGTAATACACATGCTATGTAAATTGTTATACTATATAGTTTTTTGTTTGTATTTTTTATGGTTATTTTTCATTTCTTTTTCATTTTTTCAAATATTTTTGATCTGCTGTTGGTTGAATCCACAGATGGGGAACCCACAGACACAAAGGGCTGACTGCATTTAAAAACAGTTGAGGAAAGTATCCTTACGCTGTGGGGATGCACAAAGGGAATGTGATTTAACCTGGGGGATTAGGTAAGGTTTCCCAGAAAAGTGATGTTCAAGCTGGAATATGAAGGATCTAAACAGAGTAAACCAGGGATATGGGAGAATGGCCAGGTGAAGGGAGGCAACTGGGAGATGAGCAGGTAGAGCAAGCAGTTCCATAGGCTAAAAAGTCTGCATGTGTAAAACCCTATGGAGGTGCAGAGGGAGGCATATCTTAGGAACTGCATGTGCCTGTGCAGCTGGAGCACAGAGACAGGAGAGTGAAGAAAGCAAGATGAAGCTGCAGAGAGGCAGGGTGTACAGGTCTCAGAGGCCCACTATAAATGCAGGTTTATATCTTAACTAGAATGTCACAAACTGGGAAAGTCCTCTAACCTCTGTAGGTCACAAAAGTCTCCTCCCTCCTCCCCTCTCTCCCTTTCTTCAGAAAACACTGATTGAGCATCTGCCAGTCTATCTTGTGCGATATACTATTTTGAATACTAAGGATACAACAGAGAACAAAACAAAATCTGTCCTCAGGAAGCTCATAGTTTAAAGGAGGCAGATAAAGAGATCTCTAAAATTGTACAAATAGTATCTACACCACAGGGTTTCTGTGAGAACTCTATGAGATTGTATGAGCATATAATTTATAAAATGTTAAAAAAAAACACCTTTGTGGGTTTTTTTCCTGGATGAAGTGATAAGGCACCCATGTGGATTCATAACGTAACAATCCAGAAATAGAAAACTGGAGTCTAGATGAGACAAAATAAAATTAAGACATCCTGACCAAGAAAATAACAATGGCAACAACAATAGTAACTACTCAAAAAGCAAGCTGGGCTTGCTGGCAGTGGGTCAGACACAGATTTTTTTTTATAGTCATCTCAAAACTGGAAATGTGGGTTTTATTATCCCTCTATGAGGAAATGAGTCACAAAGAAACCAAATTCCAAGAGGTTCCATTTTATTCACAAAAATTAAAAATGCTGTAACCGAAACTAATCCAAATTCCTGTGGTAAAAATCAGATGAAACATTAAAATTTAAGTTTTTAATTGGAGAGTACGGACATTGTTGTTTACCTCCCCACATCCATCAGCACCCCCTGCCCCACCTTTCTCTGTGCTATTAGAGTCCTGACCTGACTCACTCACACAGCCATGCAAAAGTCTAGCGACGTATCTCAACTAGTTTAAATCAATCAACGCACGCCCTTTCTTTGGCAACTTCACCTAAGTTGGTTCAATTCGATTGAAAAAAGAGACTTGAAGTCCATCTTGAGGAGAGATATCTCCTATGCTCTCTTTTGCCCTCCCTTCTTCCCTTCTCTCTCTCACTGATTATGAACCAGGAAGCACAAGGCACACTGATGGCTGTTTCGACACCACGAGCAAAGCCTTTGGACACAGACAGTGAGGCTGGAGAAATGAAGGAGAAAGTAAAAGCTATGGCTTGATCTACTCTGAACTTATTTTTGTAAAATGATGAATTCCTTTATTATTGAAGCCAGATTTGGAAGGGTGTCATTTATTTGCAGGCAATCCATTAACCATAGCCATTTATTTTGTATACTTCAATGTTTTATGTCTAATTGCTAAATTAAAGGGAAGACCTTAAAAGTGAAGGGCTTTATCCATAGGCAGTCCCCATAAGCTGATTTACTAGAAAAATTGTCCTGAGTATAGATCATCACCCAGCATTTCAGAAATTGAAGGGAAATTTCCTCATTTTTATGCACATGTGTAGAGCACATGAACTCAGTAATGTGTCGGTGTTTCCAATAAAAAACATCACAGCGAATATTTATTGAGAATTTACTAAATGTAAGCACTTCACTGACCTCACAGACTCATTCAATCTTCAGAACAAGCCAATGAGGTAAGGAGCATCAATCCACAGGTGAGGAACCCAGGCCCACACACCACACTGCTGAACCCAAGATCAGAATCCGACCCTGTTTGCCCACAAAAACTTGGCTCTGTACCACAACATGCTGACTCACGCGCCATTTTTTTAAATTCCCAGATAAATTACAATAATACATTTCCATAATAAATGTGATGGCATACAATAACAGCCATGATTGTTTACCTGGAAATTCTATCGACTTATCAATTTGCACACATAGACACACACTGTTATTTCCAACTACATGGGCTGTTTAAAAATCAGATACCATGTTACTAAAATTTTGTTTCATTTCAGAAGCAATTTTCTGTTTCAACAATAGAAACTTGACTTGGAGGAAAAGAATGAAAAGTCTTTATAAAACTTAAACATCAACACACAGTTTTTTTTTTTTTTAAATTGTTTTTAAGAAAAGACCTTATTGAATTTATTTAGCAAGTATTTATCCAGCCTCTCCTATGTGCTTGTTAGCCCTATATTAAGTGCTGCAGGAAGCATAAAGATGAAAAATACTTAGAATTTGCCACCAGTAACTTGAATTCTAGAAGGAGAGAGATAGGGATATATTAACTATGATATATGACCATTGTTACATAAAACTATGGAGACAATAGAGAGAGGCTCCTAGGTACAACTACAGAGGGAGTAGGTTCAGATTAAACCCTCCTAACAAGCTTCATAGGGGAAGGGAAGGACACATTTGAGTTTATTATGTACAGTTTTTCCCATCAACAAACAAGTTCCAACTAACGACCAAGACCTAAGGTGATAATGAGATAAATAAATATGAACCCTGTTAGAACATTCCTTTGAGATGTATAAGTCAGCCTGTTAACAAAAAAGGGGATGGGAGGTGTTGTCAGGCAGTGAAGGAGCAGGAAGAAACACTTCAGGGAAGAGGGATAGTCTCTGCTAGGCTCTCCGCTGTGAGAGGCTTCCTAATGGGGAGCATTGTTTGCCTGAGGCGTTGATTTCATAAGTGGGGTCACAATTTCTTGGGTTCATTCAGGTAGGTCAGTAGAGTGAGAAGGCAGGATCTAGTTCTTGGGCAGTGAATATACGTTTACTGTTGAAGAAGGTAGAAGAAATATCAGAGGCATGTCCGTAGGCTCAAGAGTAGCTAGCTTCCTTGAGTCCCTCCTCAAGTCCACGGTACAGTGAGAAAACGCCAGGAAATAAGAACAATAGCTTGAGACCACTTGAAGGCCAGTGTAGGAGTTTAGATGACAGCAACTGGGTAAGTTTACAGGAAAATAATGGTTCTATTATTTACTAGCCCTAGAAAGGTGGCCTAGTAAATGGGTTAACCACTTTAGGCTTCAGTTATTTCATCTATAAAATTGAGATGGTGATACATATTTATCAGAGTACCTTTGAGTGTAATGCATGGAAAAATGTTTTATTAAATCTAAACTGCTGTTCCTGTATACAAAATGATCTTTGACTGTGCAAGGGACATGATCCTAGCTATATTTATTTATTTAGAGATGAAGTCTTGCTCTATTGCCCATGCTGGAGTGCAATGGCACGATCTCAGCTCACTGCAACCTTCACCTCCCAGGTTCAAATGACTCTCCCACCTCAGCCTCCCGAGTAGCTGGGACTATAGGCACACACCACCACACCCGTCTAATTTTTTGTATTTTTAGTAGAGACAGAGTTTCACCATGTCGGTCAGGCTGGTCTCAAACTCCTGACTTTAGGTGATTCGACCACCTCAGCCTCCTAAAGTGCTGGGATTTCAGGTGTGAGCCACCACGCCTAGCCTCCTAGCTGTACTTTAGGAGGACACTTCTGGCTATTAGGCAGAGGACTGTACAGACCAAGAAATACTGGAGCAGCAAGTACAGTTAGGAAGTAAGTTACCGAGAGGGAAAGGAGAAGGTGGATGAACCAACTGTGGACGTAGAACTGACAGAAGTTGAAAGTGGAGCTAAGGGAGAGAAAAGGAACCAAGGGTGACATTAAACTTCAAGTTTGGAAAATGATGGAATGAGGGTAGGGGAGAGAGGATAACAAGCTGCCTGTAAGCACCTACGCACAATTAATAATGCATAAAGTGAGGTGAGGAGTTAAAAGAGATTACCATGAGGATTATGCATTGTAGAGTGTTTTTATTTAATGGAAAGACCCTCTTGTCCCTAGAACAGTTAATATACATGGTAAAGAACACTGTGCTGTATTCAAATGCCAGCCTGCCATGTGGGCATTGCATCACCTCTTTGGGCCTCAGTTTTCTCATTCGTAATTTGGTTCTCCTTCATATTATTGAAAATTGAATGAAGCACTATTAATACACATAAGGCACTTGGAAGAGCCTCTGGATCATGTTCTCCTTTTATGAGAGCTACACAACTGACTCCATCCTCAGCATCACCACTTCCTCCAGTCAGAAAATATTTCTCTCTGTGGAACGAAGACTGTATTAGCAGTAATGCAGGTTGGGCATGGTGGCTCATGCTTGTAATCCCAGCACTTTGGGAGGCCGAGGCAGGTAGATTGCTTGAGCCCAGGAGTTTGAGACCTGCCTGGGCAATATGATGAAACACCATCACTACAAGAAATACAAAAATTACCTGGGCGTGGTGATGTGTGCCTGTAGCTCCAATTACTTGGGAGGTTTAGGCGGGAGGATCACTTGAGTCAGGAGGCAGAGGTTGCAGTGAGCTGAGATCACACCACTGCACTCCCTGGATAACAGAGCAAGACCCTGTCTCAGAAAAAAATAAAAATAAAAGAGTAAAGTGCAAAAGTTTCTATGTATTTGCTCTACAGCCTGCCTGCTGCAATACACACGAAGCATCAGTGTCAGTGTGCTTATCTCAGTTTTCTGATAAAGGAGGTGTTCTGATTTGGGGCAAGAAAAATAACAATGAGATCACTGAGTAGTCTTTATAAGCTACAGGTAAATCAAGATCATAGGCAGAGCACACTTCCTGGATGCAAGCTTTGGTCTTTCCACTAAATGGCCTATCAGGTCAGGCTCAGCAAAGCATTGTTAATCTTTGTTGCAGATGATGAACTCACCACCTTCCAATGTCATAGGCCTCATCGCTGTCTCACTCCCAGGATCTTGCCCTCTTATGATACAGTTCTGTATTTCCCAGCTGAGCTGTCATGATTCACAGAGGAGTGAATGGCTGGAGTTGCTAAGATAAGATAATGGCCTTTTATGTGCAGACACTGTGAATTCTTCTCCACCCCTTGTACAGGGAAGACAATTTAAGTGGAAAGGAATAAATTGCTGGATGTAATACAGTGACCAAACACAAAAGCCTAATAAAAATGTCAGAAGTACAAGCCATAGAATGGCAAAGAACTGTGGAGGCACACTGAATGATGTAAGCTGTCCCTTAGCAACCTATGTAAAGACACAAACTGATGAGACTAAACCATCTGCCTCAGTTGTTTCCTACTACATGAGCAATTTCAACTTTGTAGTAATTTTGTAGTAATATTGTTTTATTTGCAAATTAAGCAAAACAAAATCTCTCGCACACATAAATGAGTAAAAATATTGGGAAAGAACTGACAAATAATATAAAAGGTGCTGTAGGACAGCCCTTTCTTCAGGATTTCATAAACAGACTTAATATATTACCATGAAGAAATTGGTACAAAAAGTCACCTGTGTATACGTGCTTAGATATATTGACTGAACAAGTTTACTGATGGCTATTCTTTTTAAACTTAAACACTATCAAGAAAGAACATATGCAAAGATATTAAAAAGATAAGGCTTCAAACGCTGTCTCTCGCTTATTTACCATGAAGGATGATTCCATGGTTCCTTTGTTCTCCCTACCCTTTTCCTTCAACCTATGAATATTTGAGCACCTGGAGCATGTGAATACTGCCTCATGGTGAAGGGAGTTGCATACGTAAGTCCAAACCCTCACAGAATGTATAACCTATGGAACGGATTTGGTTAGTAAGTTAATAATGACAATATAAGGACTAGCAGTTTCTATAATATGTTAGACTTAACCAAAGCAGCACAGTTTTAAGTCCCTAGGCTAGAGGTTTGTGGATTCATTATGTTAAAAAGTAAGTGAAAACATCTGCATACGGGAAGGCATCCATCATTTGGTACCGCACAGCAACATAAGGAAAGGGGCCTCACTCTCCAGGCAGGGTGGTGGCACTCTCTGAATGGCAGCAAGTTGCCCACCTAGTAAACATTGGAGCTAGGATTCAAATTCTGGTAGGTTGTTGCAAGGCCCTCATTCACTCACTCAACCTGTATTTCTTGTACATCTACTGTTACTGTCTACGTTCACCATGCTTCCACATTAATTGGAAGTGACAGACAACAACATAAGTGAAATATATACTATGATACAGACACGGTATAGAAACCAAAGGAGAAGAATAGATAGGGGAAGGGGAACGGGAGGGTTTGGGTATTCGGCTTCTTTAAGAAGAGGGAGCCTAAACTAATTAAAAATAGATCTTTAGGCACAGTAAAAGCTGAAGATTAAATGTGTGTGCAAATAATGGGTATAATTTGAAGTAAATTATTTATATTAAGTTTATTTAGTATCAAGCTTTGAAATAGTTTTGACTGAATCATACTCTAATTTTATGTTTCCGTTTTCTTTTGTATCTTTTCTCTCAATATTAACTACAAATAAAAAATGGTGGCCCCAAAGCAACGTACTGGGGGGAACTAAGAGATGGGACGGTAATTTTCAGTAATGATTAATATTAAGTGTCCTGGTGAGAGGCATCCGTCAGGTGTATTTTTAAAAGTTGCCTTTGGAGATTTATAATCATTTCTTCCATTTGTTCTCATTTCTGTGTCTAAACTCTCATATCTAAGTTATTTTGTCTTCTAATACTGGGAAGATTGGTCTTGGCAAAAATACTGAACAAATTAGCTTTGCAATGACTTCAAAGTCCACCAATCATCTCCAAATTGTACATAAAAAGCTTTTGGCTCCAACACTCTCTCTATAGAGTGAGAAAGACTCCTGCAAGTTCACACCAGCTTAGATGATGCACACCTCATTGTGTTGCTAAAGAATGCTGTGCACAGCAGGTGTTCCACAAAGGACTTCTGGTGCTTCAATTGCCTGAGGCAGGGAAGAGAGAGAGAGTTAAGCTATAAAATTTTAAGTCCTTAAAATAGTAGTTGAATGGTTTTATGTGTGTGTGTATGCGCGCACACACACATGTGCACAGGCAACACACACACACACACACAAATACAGAAAGCCAATAGTGGTGCTAGGTTAAAGAAATTGTTATAAAATATTCTAAGTTCTTCTATTTTTCAAGGCTACAACAGAATGCCAAGTTCGCCTTCAAAGATGGATTGAAAAGAATAGATTTATAAGCCAATGCACTATTACAAGTCGTACATGTGACAACGTTGGTACAAAATAATAATAATATATGTCAACCCCATATGTCCTCAACGGTCTTTAATAAAATCTCAATCAGAAGTAATAAAAAGTAACTATTCTTTGGAAAAGCTAAAGACTGGTTTTGCTTTCTGGATTAACAAGCATAAATAGGAATAGTTAAGAAAGAAGAGGGGCCTGTATAGTTAAATAACTTTGAAAAACAAATTTTAAAAGGTTAAACAGATTTATTTACTGTAGTATGCCTTTAAGATTAACACACAAGTGTACACTGTAGCCACCAGAGGTGATATGACTTATTTCCCAACACATTTGACCACAGAACACTTTTCTCTTGCATCACTGGAGAGCACACTGTAAGTATCACCTCTTTGAAATATAAAATTAGTCTAGTAATAAATAAAAAATATTACATAGTCTTGAGAATTGGGGATAACAACCATACTTTTAAAAACCTAAAACTGAATCATATTATTTTAAAAGAACACCCAAAGTGAGTATTTGGTAACAAATATCATACTGATGATTGGGGGTATAATAATTCTTTGGAAACAACAAAACTTTTTATCAAAACATGTTTACCCACACTGGAATAGTGTTCTTCAACCCAGGCAGCTTAACTTAGAAAACAGAGAAATATCTGAACTCTAATGTTGTTGTTTTAAACCACTTTTCTCTTTTTAAATTAGAGTATGGCTTCTAAATGGGAAAGGATTAAAGAATAACATTTGTCCATCTGAATAAAATTCAATTGTATTTATAGTTCATTATTACCCCTCTGCCACATTTACTTGAAGTTCTTAATCTGATTTTGATGGAGTTTCCCATTTTATGACAACAGAATGATATCTGATGAATCAGAAAAGAACAAAACATAATGTTGGTAACAACAGTGATTCCTGCATGTCATGCTTCCCAGGGAGATTGACAAGAACTAAGGAAAAATTCTTTTCCAACCTCGTTAGGTGAAAACTCTTGCTCTGAAATATGATGATGGATATACCTTATGATTTTTTAACATAATTATTGTAGCTACGAGCATTATTCTTGTTCATACAACTTTGCTTTTTCAAACACATTATTTGCTGCAATAATTTCCCACATCATCTAAATTCCAAGGGATGGTGTGGTGAGTGGGGAGAGGAGAAAGGGTATTTCCTTTTATCAAACGTAACCATGTTGCTTTCTCATTCCCTCACGTTCCTGTGTAATAAAAGAAGAATCCAGGGTGGTCACTTGGAGTACCTGATTAACAACCTTCCTTGAAACTATTCATTAGGTGTGGAATTCATTCCCCTTCAACAGAGGGAAAGGAAACCCACACCAACTCAGAGAGAAGCTCTCCTCTTAGAAACAGACTCCAGATTCCTTTGCCTTCAGGGTATTCAGGTTCCACACATTTTGTTTTCCTCAAAAGGCCAGGAAAATTAATTGTCCGGGGTGCACAATGCATTTCCTAAGGAGAATTACAGAAAATGATGGTCCCTGCTTCAAACCTATGACAAAAAAGATTGTAACACAAATATGAACATATAAACCTTTATTAACCAAATCCATTCTATTCTCTTGAATTGCCCTGTTTAATTTTTAACTTATTTCTTCATGCTACCATTAGTGATGTTTGAGAGACAGGTGATTATTAAAACTACCTCAATTGTACACCACTTACCTTATATTGAGAGATTATCAAGTATCAAGGTCACCACTTAATAAGACATAAATATCAAATTTCCTTTAATTTTCTTTTTTTAACCGACCAGGCACAGTGGCTCACGCCTGTAATCCCAGCACTTTGGGAGGCCAAGGTAGGCGGATCACCTGAGGTCAGGAGTTTGAGGCCAGCCTGACCAATATGGTGAAAGCCCATCAGTACCAAAAACACAAAAATTAGCTGGGCGTGGTGGCGCATGCCTGTAATCCCAGCTAGTCAGGAGGTTTAGGCGGGAGAATTGCTTGAACCAGGGTGGTGGAGGTTGCAGTGAGCCGAGATCACGCCACTGCACTCCAGCCTGGGCAACAAGAGTGAAACTCCGTCTCAAAAAAAAAAAAAAAAAAATCATTTTTTTAACATAAGCCTTCAAACAATTCACCTGTAATAGCAAAGCCATTCAAAATGTAAGCTAATAACAGTAGAGAGAATAATCTCAAATCACTTATCCACAACTTAATTATCTAATGCCTGGTTTATTACCATGAATAATTCCACCACTGTAATTATTCCAAGGCCTGTGAAGAGTTCCCTATCCATTTTTGGAAAAAAGAAAGAACACATCTTAGATACATTTTGATCTCCTTCCTTTCCCTCGATTAGCTTCAAACATTCCCTAGAGGCTTGGAGGCCTTCTGCTAAATTCTGGTAATATGATGGTGAACACGCTGGGCAAGGCCCCTCTCTTATCTGACTTCCTACATACTTGTATATAAACAAAGAAACTGATCCTCAAAAAGAAAGTCAGTATCTTTACTCAGCATCTGCAGCTAGTGATTAGCAGAGCTAGGAATGTAACTAGTAAAAGCCTTTTGACTTCTGATCCAGTGCTTTTTTCACACCTCAACATATATCATCCCAAATTCAATCTCTTGGTAGTGTCTTTCTCAGGCTTAATTTCCAGCTATTCCATCAAAAAGATATTTATTAGCCAACCTGTACTAGGCTAGATGCTTCATGCGAAACAAAGACAAATAAAAGACAGGAATCTTGGCAAAGTTAATACACAGGTTATGATTGAAGAATTGTATGTGACAACACATTATATGAGCCAGGAAACAGCGATACAGCTTTAATGATAAAAGGAAGCAAAAAATAATAATAATAATAAGTACATGCCACTTATTATACGCCAAGTACCATAGTAAACTCAGTTCATTTAGGAAATCATTTACTCCACACAACACTTCCATGAGAAACATACTCCTAGATTCCTCATTTTACACCAGGAAAAACTGAGGCACCTGGCAGGTAATTGAGTGATATTCCCAAGATGATACATTCAGTGACTCAAAAACCCAGGTGGTCTGAATCAACCACCTGTACCACATTATAATGTACCATAGAATCAATAGCCTATACCATATCATAATGAATGATCATGTGGAGGTAACTAAAACCATTGAGAAAGCTTTAGTAGAGGAGCTGAGGCCTATATGAGGAGGAAGGAGGAAAGAAAGAAGTCCAGAAATAATGCTGGGAATTTCCAGGCAACAAAGGAAAAATCTGCTTGAGATGTCGCAGATCCGCTGGGATAGCATGACAATGTTGAAGAGGTAATGCAGAACTAGATTTTGGTGAGTCATCAAAGCCAAGTGAAAAACAGTGATACAAAAGGGAGGTTAATTTTAACTAATCACTGCCAAGTACAATACAGAAGTATTTCTAGATATCTTATTTCCCAACCTCAATATATGAAATGACTTAAACTGTCAAATATATTTGTTAGCGCAGATTGTATTTAGAAGTTATTCCCATTTTATTTTTTTAAGAGGCAAGCCTGGAGAGTTTATCTAAAATAAATACTGAAATATTCCTTTTTAGTTTCTGAGCAGAGATTTCAAAAAAATGAATGTATGAAATTTTAACACTGACTTTCTCTGTGTAAAATGCACAGCATTGACTTCCTTAGTATAAAAGAAACACATTTATCTATGTTAAATGGAATTTCCTATAATTTCCTTAAATACTTATTCTTCCTCTGTATGTTTCTTGAGCACTCAGTATGCCCACCTCTCGCTTTCCCCTCCACACACCCCCACTCCCCGCACTGGCATCACCTGATTGGCTTGGAGTTTCAGTTGGTATGATAAACTATACCATTTAGAATACCCTGGCTATCCATTATATTAAATAACCAGGTTTTATTACTCCTCTCTTTCTCTCCTCTTTCACTCTTTTATACTTCTGGACAATGTTTTTTTTGTTGTTGTTGTTGTTGTTTGGTTTTTTTTTTTTTTTTTGTCTTGCAACTAACTCTACCAAAAGGTTGGTCCTTATGTAAAGAAGATAAAATGTAAAGCAATATTCCTATTTCTGGGTTTTTGTGACAAGAGGCTGGGTAGAAAAGTCGCTTTGGGAAGAAAGAGATCAATGCACGTTAAAAAAAAATGAGGAAAGTTTGCAGAAAGGTTGAAACTTGATAGAAGTAAGTAGAGCATATAACATCATACAAAGTGCCTACATAATGCTCAGTAGTGTTTTGTAAGTAAGGGTATAATCCTTAGTTAAAAGCAGGGCTTTTCATTGAGAGATTTTAACAACATTCCATTTTTCCATGCACTTCTTTATCATGAATAAGACAGAGAGTGGGTTTTATCCTGAGGCATTTGAATTTAAACAACAACAACAACAAAAGACTAGATAAGCATTTCTGTTTCAGTATGAATATAAACACTGTATTTATAAAAAAAAAAAAAACCTACATCATAATGACATGTTCATTTCTGGAAAAATTAAGAAAGATTTTACTTTAACAGCATGTAAATAAACTGGTATTTTTTTTAAGTTTCATATATTTGAACATAAAGCTTCATACCCAGATAAAATGAGAATAAAAAAGATGCAAACTTTAAAGATAGTTTTAGAAAAGTATCCTTGAAGTGTTACTAACTATGCAGTTACTCTTGACGGTACATAATACATTTTCCAAATGTTATCACTCTGCCTCAAGACCATTCCTTTTTGGTTAACCGTCTCATAAAAGAGCAAGAGTAAATGGAAACATTTTATGATGTCTAATCTTTTAGTTATTTCCAATTAAGTGAATTTGAGTTTTCATATTAATGGCATTATTCTTCCCTATTATGTGTGTGTGTGTGTGTGTGTATGTGTGCATAAACCTCTTTCATCATGATGTAGCTACATCAAAATTAATGATAAAAATAATAGAACAATGACATAACTTTTACCAATAGAATATGCTTGCATGTGAATACCTACATTGAGGCAAATTCTAAACATTGTAACTACAGTGGTAGTTTAACAGATGCAAAATGTTTAAGTCAGTGTTCTAAATATTTTAAACTTCTTAAGATAAACTAATTAGTGATTTCAAATGTTTTACCCTAAAAAAATGTGTAATGTAAATTCAATAATATTTATATACTGTTTACACAAGAGTAGTGTCTAATCAAAACACATTTTTAATATATTAGTCTAGAAACTTATAAGAACACCAGATTTAAAATTAAATTAATATTTTTTAAAGGGTCAAGGTTAAACTGTTTGTCTTCCTTAAAAAGTTTATAATGTCTTTTGTGTCTTTACTTACAAAAAAAAAATCTCAATGAAACTTGGATATTAAAACCTCCCAGGAAACCAACAATAAAAGCTGCTAAGAATTTCACAAGTTTTTTTTCCCCTTAGGTGTTAATTAAATGATCATTTAACACTGAAATGTAAACACAACATTTTCATCTCCTGACAGCACAGCCTATTATAAATCCAGGGTAATAAAAGTCTTGGTGTTAATGCTCTGAACCAAGTTCCCACAACACTCTAAGATGCCTTGTCGTGTCTAAGGTTAAGCATCTAGACACAAAACAAAGCTTGCGCCTACTCGACTTCCAGTCCAATTTTCCCATCGCCCAGTGACCTAGGTAACACTTTGAGCAATAAAGAATAAATTTAATTTCTCCAGCATTTTGTGAGGATTAGGAACAATTGTTGGCTTGCAATGACTTTTTATCCTTGGATTCTTTTTCCTCCGGAGCATTCCTCGGGTCCTAAAAGAGAATTCTGATGGTTTAAGACATAGAACAAACAGAACTTTAAATTAGGCTTTTTTCAATCAATTGGAACTGTCGGAGGGGAAGCAATCAACGTTTCTCTGTGCTCTTCTCAGCTATTCACATACTTCGAGCTTTAATCTTTCTCTAGTAGAAGAAACCTATCATGATGGGGCAAAGCTATTTTTTCCCATTCTGTTTCCAGACTTACTTATTTCTCTCTCTTTTATTTTTTTAAAAAAACACTTAAATCAAGTTGCCATACTTTGCTGTAAACTTTCATTTGGGGGATGTTTCAAGAGACACAGATGTTCTCTTGGTAACATGTCACTCCTCTATTCTGTACCCTAGGCCATGGGTGTTGTCAAGGACCAGTCTTTTTACTCTTCATTGCTTCGTTCTCTAAGATTTAGTTCCTTTTAAAACTTCCATCCAAAGGTTTCTTATATCAAAATTTATAAAATATTTTAACGTTAACCCTCTATAAAAAATTCAGTGATTATAATTAACTTGGTTATAGGTAACGTGTAATGAGTGGATATACACCATATGTATCTATGCTACTTTGAGAAGTACTGGAATTGTGGAAAAAAAACAAAACAAAACAAAATGACTTCTGGTTCAAACTTGTCTCATACTGTAACATTATTTAGATTTAAAGTGCTAAAAGATTTGCAATTTTTACTGGATTTTGACATGATTAGTAGTCTAAAAATGCACTTAAAATCACCTATGCAATTTATATAAAGATGACAATGTTCCATAGACCAAATCACATGTACATATTACAAGGCTAACAGATTAATCTTATATTTTTAAAAAAATAAAATTTTTATTAGTAGTGAAAATGTTCCTTAGCAACATACGTAAATCTTCTGAACAACTTTCAGCATACTTTACCTATAGTTGAAGGAGTTTACTCAGCATTTTCTAACATTTGTATTTTTCCTTCATTTGTCATTCAGAAAAACACATCATTAAAACAGCAATCTAAATATATGCACTAACATAAATAGTTCCTGAGTCACTGTCTTTTTGTTTGTATCCGTAATTTATTTTATAGATGAATTTTAAAACTATATGAATCATCAACTGGGAGAGCATGAAGAGACCTCATTAAGAATATCTTGGACCTAATGTACCTTCTGCAGCCAAGTAAAGAGAAACAACACGGTACAAATGCACATTTTATGTCAATTTGCTGCAGTAGGAAAATTAATGTGACTACACATATTTATGTGTTACTACAGTAAGGATAAATGCAAGAGGGCTGTGCAATAGTATCAGGAACTTTGCTGACTGAGGGCAAGTTGCAAGGACATCTGAGTGGCTATTATTTCCATCTTGCTTGCAATGAAAGGATGACAATAATATAAATAAAATTTCTATCATCTTGAAAATTTACAATGTTCTTTTGAATAGGAATTTAAATTTTACTGTGCTATCCCCAGAAGGTAAATAGTATGATCCTTCCCATTTTACAGATAAAAAAACTCGACAATACGGTTGTCCACTGACTTCCAAAGTTAACAGAACCGCAAATATCTCAGTAGACATTTAAACACTATCATTTTACACAACCTCCCTTAAGATAGAAAGTAATTGATTTCAGTGTCTTAAAACATAATGTAAATACACTAAAATTAACTAAATATAACTAAAGCCCTATCAACCCTTATTCCTAGAAATAATGTTTATGTAAATTTCAATCCCCAAAATTGTAACGTTGAGATTGTAGTGGCAATTTCACTATTTACAAACTTTAAAATATTACCTGATGATGTGTATACAATATATTTTTTTACATGAACATGATATACTTAAATTCACGTATTTGATCACTCTCAATAAACTCTCTGGGCATTAATTTACATAGTATAGGTCAGATGTTAGCAACAGCTGAGGCCCACAAATACCACATATTCTATGGAGCCACATATTTTGTTAGTTTCCCTCCTGAGCATCCATCACAGTAGTCTACAAATTCAAGTTGGCAGACCAGGAGTACTTGTTGGTGGGGTTAGAAACATTTGCATTTGTGAAAGCAGCCGTTTAAATAAGTACAGCTGAGTGGGGGGTGGGGAAACCTTCTTGCGTTTGATTTTCTTATGCTATGAGCTATGCTGTGGATTTCACACTCAGAAGGCCCACTCTGTGTGCTGGCAACAGCAGAAACTGGACAATTGTTGGCTTTCTTTAGCAACAAGTCTATCAGTAATCCCTTTGAAGTAAAAACCATAAACACTAGATCTGGCAAAATCTCAAATATAATCTTAATCTTCATTGGATTTAGAACATTTAAATCACAGGATTACACGTTGATTTAAAAAAAAAAAAAAGTAAAAGTAGGTCCTGCTCAGGGCTTTGCACTTTTATTTCTTTCATGACAAGTGGTAATGGCTATTTTGAGCTGTGTTCAGATATCCATATATCAAGTCTGTTGTCTACCTATTCGAAAATAAAGTTTTGTTTATACAGTGGTAATCTTTTTAAATGCAATACTCCTTGTATGTCTCTATTTTTTAAGTGGCAAAAACAGAGTCCCTTGGGCCCAGTAAGTAATTAATAAGTTACCTAAGTAATGAAGGACTTGGTGTTTTAATCACTGACAGTGAACAGTTTCCTAAGTTTTCTCTCTCTTGATACAGAGTCAATCTGTTCCCCTTAGCAAAGTATCAGTATATAATTCAGATAGTGTTTCCTTACACCAAATTAGAACACAGACGCCACCTTCGACAGAACTTTCACCCTTAGCACACGAAGCTCTCTGGCAGTCTCAGCAACAGAAACCAGCGGTAGCTATCATGGCAGCGCGCTAGATGAGTAATGATGTGGGTCTGGCTGAACAACAGTAACCGTAGCAACTGCAACCTGCAATTCCTGCAATACCACTGTCGGATTTATTGTGGCAGGGGCCAAACAGGCCAAGAGTAAAATGAAGCAGGAAACTATGGCACCTGACACCTCTAGTAGTCCACACTTTAATCAGAGCTGGCAGAAATTAATTCAAGAGAAATTTGTACACGGGCTCCTCTGTTGTATCCTGCTTTTATGGTTGACTCCAAGAAACCTATGAGACTAAATCGACATCCAAGAGCTAGGGAGTTAGTTTTATACGACATTTTTATTAAGTTAAGGTATATTTTGCTTAGGTGAAAAATGGATCATTTTGACTGTTGTATCTACGGAAACACTTCAATGTTTGAGGAACCTAGGGGGATCAAACATTTAATTGACCAAGTTATCCTTTAAATTTAATTTGGTTCTCCATTATTTATAATGCCGTCCCAGAGTTACTATTTGCTCATTCAAGTTACAAATCCTGAACCCAACAGAGATTTCATTCAATACATCAAACACTTAATGAGAGCTTCTAAAGGTCAAGCCTTATACTAGACCCTGGGGTTTTAGGAAAAAAAAAGTTTTCATAATACATGTCTAAGTAGCATTTATATGCATAATCATAAAAATAATTCTAATATAATAATTGATAAGTATAGTAATGGCTATATCTGCGTAGTGAGATAATAGATAATTTTTACTTCCTATTTTCTATTTTTTCTGATTTTCCTAAATCTTTTTAACAATGAACTTGTGTTGCTCTTATAACTATTAAAGAAACAAAAACTAAGGCTCCTCCTATGGCAGTGATGGAAAGGAAAATAAAGACAGCTTAATTATATATATTTTTATGCTGAAGAACTTAATTTATTACCTTAATAAAAAATTAAGTTTTCCTCTTAAGAAAGTAAGTCCCAATTATTATAGTTATCAAAAGCAATTTTGAGAATCTGAGATCCTATCTGACAGATAAAGAATTATGATCCGGCCAATGAAATCAAGCAGTCAAAATCTATTTGTCTCAGGTAAGTATTCACTAGGCCATAAAGAGAGTTCTTGGCCTTAAAAATACCATTCCTAATGTTAGATAATTTAGTCAATCCAAAACTCACTGGGGAATAATGAATGGCACTTGAGAACCAGAAGTAAAAAGTTTTTATTCAAAGAAGTAGAGAAAATGAGTCCTTGGGACAGATGCAGTTCTTTTTGTTTGTTTGTTTAGCTTTGGTTTGGTTTGGCAGATAAAAGTGAAAAATGAGTTTCTAAAAAGTGCTTTGGATACTTAAGCTTATGTTAGAAGTCTCACTAAATATAATATACTCAAAGAAATAAACCGAAAACCACAAAACAAATATTTATAACCAAATGTCTAACCGCAGTACTACCAATGAAATTCCTCTTTAATGAGTCCAGATTAGTAGTCACAAACTCAACAGACAGTGTGAATCACTTACTCCTAAGCCTCTTTTAAGATTACACTTTTCAGGAAGATTTGTATTAGTACTCACAAATTTCAATCAATCATAATCAACTGTTTCAAAATTCCCTGCAATCTCTTCTTCAGTTAACCAGCTCCAGATTTCTTTAAAACTAATTTCCTCTTCTCTTAGGTTCATAATAAAAATGCAACCTTGATTTTGGAGGAGAAGCAAAGGGGAAGATAGAGTCTAGAAGTTAAGAAAACTTCATGCTGGCTTTTTTTTTTTTTTTGACCTCCAACCTATCGTCCCTTATTTTAGTTTCCCTTTACTTACACTTTCCATCTGTCAACAAGTGCTTGTAATTTTATTACACTGTCCTGTAGTTTATGCAGAGTTGGTATTATTTTACAGAGTTCTGTTAATGGACTGGATAAATGGTAATGCTATTTAAACTAGTCTCCTACTCCAACAAACACAGCTGCAACTGTACTACTATTTCTGAGCAAACATCTTGACCTGAACATGTAGTGCTCTCTCAACCCGTCCAAAGAGAAATTGGAGCAGACAGCAAAGGAAAAGCATATTTGGCCGCTAGCAGCAACCAAGCGTGTCGAATCATAATTCATATACAGTATACCCTCCTTTTCTTTTATATTGCACTTAGAGTCTGTGAAAAGCATGTGTGCTTCTTCCCCTGGTATCTTATTTTCAGCCACTAGTCAAATGGTGATTATTTATTCCAAAACTCAAAGAAAAGCAACACAAGGTCCAGTATATCCAACAAGCTTTAATCTAAGCCAACAATGTGAAAAATCAAACTTCTGTGTATAAACTATATATTAAACCAGTAGACTTTTAAATTAGTGATATACCTGGGAAAACATAGTGTTAAGTATGAATAAAGTATACAATGACTAAGAAAATAAAGAAATTGAAATATTAATTCGTATCTCGGAACAACCTATACAGAGGAAGTAAATCCTAAATTTTTTTATGAGTTCTGCATATAGTATGCCTCTACTGCATTAAACAGTAGGGGCAACTATGGTTTGCTTTATATATATAAATTATATAAATGTATATTATATATAAATATAAATTTTATATTATATATTATATAAATTGTATATTACATATATTATATGTTATGTTTAATTATATATATTATACAAATGTCAAAATATATATTCTATAAACATATATTTATATCATATATACTTATATATATTTATATATATTTATAAAACAATCATATATATATCAACTATCAAATACTTTCCTTGTCCTATCATTTTTCCCCATTATTTGTCAAAAATTCCATATCCTTTGTTCTGTTACTTGTCCTTCTTGTGTAAAAACTATGTTTTTAAATGAGCATTATAAAGGATGTTGTGCATATAGGTTTGTGCACATTTTCCCATCTGCTGGAATATTTGTTTCAAGTGAGCTACTAGGCATCTGTATCATATGAAGAAAATGTGAACTTGTACCCTTGCTTTTCATAATTACACTAGCCAGTAGTCAGCTTCACAAGTGTGTGTTCCTTTGTTTATTAAAGACTTCCAATGGCAGTTGTTTAATTTAATTAATAATCACCATCATAAACAACTGGTCACGTGCAGCTTACAACTTACCTTCTCGAGAGAAAAAGCACTCTTAACAATCCACCTAAGTCTAATTCAGATGAGGCAACAGTGCTTAACTCACATTAAGATTCCTGACTTGAGGATGCAAATAAAAATTCCACCTCTAGTTTTCTATGTATACCCAGTGCCTAAATCTGATGTCAAATCTCATGTAAAGAGATACACTTCGTCAATATTGAATGCTAGGCCATCAAGTTATATAACTTCTGAAACATAAAAATATTCACATCTTGTAACCAGTTCCACCTAACAAACATTGCTTTAGCTGTTATTACTCCCCAGGACAAATCCTTTGAGCCAGAAAGACATATTAAAAAATCTGAAGACATTTTCTAGCTGCCTGTGTCCCCATTTTCCAACATGCATTTAATTAATTAGGAAATGCTGTCATAGGTTTATGGATTCTGTTTCTTTAATTCACTTAAAGATTTCAAGTCTTTTTTCACATAGCTGCTGCATAAAGTTATAAAATCATAACAAAAGATAAAAAAAACTCTTGGTCTGCTATGTAATGTTGTCAAAGAGGGCAAAATGTCAAGTAGAATATAATTTGCTGATGAGGGATTCTGCAATGGATTAAACCACCTTAAACTGGGGAAATTAATCCAAGTCGATTCCTTAAAAAATCTCCTCAGTCAACAATAACTAAAGCTGAAAGTGAAATACTATCAAAACCAATTCTATGACCCTTTTTAGAAACTAAGCACAAATATTTAGATATAATTATCTACTGATATGCATACATATAATCTTTATGGCAAACCTACATCCTATTTCCTTAGTAAAAACAGTTCTTAGATAATTTTTGTTAAAAATGCAATTCCAAAGTTTCTTTATTTGATTTTTAAAATTTACTTAAATTGGGCCAATTGAGCAGCAGGGAACACAAAAAAAGGAGAGAAAAATGTCAGGTGACTTTAACTATCCTTAGAGGAACAAAGTCAGGAAAGACTCTGGAGAGAAGATCTGGTCTGTCAGCTGGGGAATACCTCCCTATAGTAAGTTAAGGTTGTTAAGGTTTCAGGAGGACATTAACAAAGATCCTGGCTATTCTTGGGGGTGAAGGGAGTGAGAGGACAGTCCTCCTACTTCTGGAATTGATAACTATATTGAACTAGTAGGCTACAAAGACAAATTCAGAAAAAGGAAATATGCTCACTTTCTCTACAAATAGTACCATATGGGACTCCCACCATCCAGATGGGGGCTAATGGAGCAATTTACTCTATACATCCCAGCAGTTTTTTCACAACATGCATGTACCTCAATAATCATTGCTATTTATTTTTCCAAAACTTTGTAGCTTATCTCCCATCTGCACAAAGTCATTCATATGGCTGAAAATCTCATTTTTAAATGCTTTCAAAAATGTGTTTTCACTATTACACATTAGGTCAGTGCAAAAGCATTCCAGGGAGGAAAAAGTGATTCCCCCTAATACTCACATTATGCTCCTTTAAGGAATTACTTCCTTTAATAGTCTATGACGTATTTAATATGAAAACCTTGCCATACAGTCATTCATATTGCAGAGGCTGAAATTCTGGCTTTAAAGGAAACATTTAAGAGGAAATTTACAGCCCTCTTTAAATACCTTATAATAATATTTTCGGACTAATAAACACTACTACTTGAGCCCAGAAACAATATCAAAAAAGCTAACATTAAAAATCTCGACTTTACAAGAACACACTGCCAGCTTCCTCTTAAGAGGAAGCACAGTAGCAATTTTCTCCCTTCAGAACTTAATCAAACATTTCCATTAAAAAGTAGGTAAATCTTGCCATCATCACATTACCAAAAATAACAATAATAATCCAATTACCGTATCACATACATCAACCACTAAATCCTAACCAAATAAAGCAACCACTAGAAAACAAATCATAAATTTCCTAAAGAAAAAAAACACAAACTTTTAATCCATTAATCTATTGATGCATAGATTCCAGGAAAGCACACAGAAACAGATCCAAAATACATTTAATAAAACACAAGGTACTACCCAAAGCAACAATAACTATTTGTGTCTACTTACAGCCTGTATAGCTTCGCAGTCCCAAGAAACAGCAACTCAGGAAACAGCTGAAGGTGATTTCTGTTTAAACGTCTTTAGAGAAAACAAAAACAAAGCTTATGTTACACAGAAAATACCCAACAATGAGACTGTGATTTGGTAGTGTCATGCCTCATCCTGTATTTCAGAAAAGAATGAAATGACATTCAAGAGAATTCAAGCATTGCAAATCAAAAGTTGGTTACACCTTTTGTTACATGACTTTTTAAAGCAGTTTTCCATTGTGCTTACTACGATGATGATTACTGGGGTCTAAACTCCAAACTGAAATCCTGTGCAACATCAGTCAACCAGAATATACACAACAATAAAGGATTTTTATGACTCAGTCTTAGGTGCCGAAGGTAGGTGACTTCAATATCCAGCAGAAATACCGCCATAAATGGTGTCTAAAATAATCCATACACAGTCCCAATTGGCCTAAAATCTCAGCCAAGGAATTGTGGGGAGATGGAAATTTTAATTTTGTTAGCTTTTCATTTCGTTGGGAGAAAAAAAAAAAAAAAAGGTGTGAGAAGGTGTGAGAAATTGTAGGCATGATTTGTCCCATAGGCAAAATCAGGAGAATAACCAACCCAGAGTTCAAACCTCAACCCACAGCTTCCAATCCTTAACTGAATTTAAGGCTCAGCAGTATAACTAATAGTGGCGTCAAATCTGTTTAAGTAATGTTTTAAAATGTCTAAGTAAATTGGAATGTTGTAAATGTTTTAAAGAAGAGTGTGATTCCAACTCTAACTCAATTTAAGCCCTGATGCTTGGTATGCACACCTGTTAAAGAAAGAGTGGGCAAATACTATCTCTGATGTAGTCATATCCCAATCCCATCTGTTTTAAGTGTACAATTTAACATTTAATTTAAAATAACTGTCTATTTCTCTGCTTTTCCCAAATCTAAATAAAACGATAAAGAGCTGATGTAACATTTTGCACTCAAATGACTTACAAGCTGCCTAGCTCGAGAGGGATAGAGGCATATTATATAGTATAGCTTCTGGATATAGTTCCAGAAAGTAATGCCACACTGGGGAAAGCAGAGGCATTTCTTAAGTTTTAAAGATAAATATTAAAAGGGACAGGAAAAGAGGACATATCAATCTTGACATATTGAAAGGGTCATCGGGCAGATGCAGAATTATACTTATTTAGTCTCCAGAGGGCAGAAATGGGCCCCTGGATTGTAACTCCTAAGAAATTCGATTATACAGAAGACCCTTCTAAGAACTAGCTATTAAGAAATGGAAACTCTCAACTCCTTATCTCAAAATGTATTCAAGCAGAGGCTATGAGGTTTTAGGTTTTTTTTTTTTTTTTTTGGAAAATGATATAATTTTTTAAAAATCCTGTTTGTAAGTGAGAAGCTAGACCAGGTAAACTTCAGAACTTCTTTCCATTCTAAAAAATGCCATGAAGCAATGATGGCACCATAACTTTATGTGAACTCAGAAGGAAGTCGGTCATCTACAGAAACATTCTCAGGCCCTAATAAAAAGCATACTAATAAAAAATATGCCAAGACAAGTAGGGGCAAATAGTAAAATTAGTGGTAAAAGAGTGAATTTACTTCCCGCTTACACTATTTTTTTGAATGAAGCACATAACAAGCTAAAATTTAAAGTCAAATCAAAAACTTTTATTATACAATTGCAATGAAATGCAGATTGTTACTTTGTTATATTTCCCTCTAAAAACAGATTACAAATATTTGCAACAGTGGTAATGAGATTTTTTTCTAGGAGTGCAACCACTCTTGGAAGGACCTCCATTGTCCAAAGAGCCAATTCCAATTTCTAAAATAGCAGAAATGTGCTCTCATGACGTGATCCAAACCACCAGATTTACCAGCCTCATTTGTTATTCTCTAGCCAGAACAAGCACTCTCGGCAAGCCCCTGGGTCCTGCAGAGGCAGTTCTCTTTATGAAGTGCTTCTCCTTTTCTCCAAATGGTGCTTTCTTACATCCGCTGGGAACCTTCCCCTGATTCTCCCACAAAAAGTTAGTGCTTCTCTTGGCTGTGTCCCCACAGCATTTGATAAGTAAGGGTCCCTTACACTGTGTAATATTTATTCATGTACTGGTCCCTTTCCCACTAGACTGTGAGCTCTTCAAGCATAAAGACTAAATCTTTGTATTCCCTCCCTTCTTCCCTGGCACTTAGTAAGTTTTGAACCATATGAAAAGCCAAAGAGAGCAGCCTGCTCTCAGTCAACATTTCCTAATCTCTGGCCCTTAGTAGGTTCTTAGGACATGCTGAATGAGAACAGCGTTGTGTAGTATTTTGATATATTTCAGCAAGGCCCTAGCATTTGCATTTTGTATTAAGCCAACATTCCTCTGGCATTCTCCCTGAGGCACCTGCCTTGAGTTTGGTGCCACTCTCTGGCTGTCAAACCTGCTTTCACATGTCCCAGACAGTAGTTTCCTCCTTTCCATTCCATCAGCATCCTTGGTGATGTGATTCTCAACATCACCTAGAAGCTGGAAAGGATTCAATGTGTTTAAACAAATTCAGATATATAAGTGAACAACAGCTGCTACCAGCTTTCTTGTTAATGGGTCTACATCAATATAGTTTCATATATTGTGAGAAAGCAGATTTTTCAGGTTGGATACAAGAAGTGTTATTTTTTCTTAATTATTATCCTTTTCTTATTCCCAGTGGTTCCTAATTCACTGTGTAAGTAATAGCTAACACATATTCTAATTCACGGTGTACGTAATAAGCTTACTAGGTGATGGTCACTATTCTGAGAGGTTTATACAAGTTATCTCATTCACTCTTCACCACATCCCTGTGAGTAAGTACAACTCTCACTGCTGTTCTGGAGAGAAGAGCAGAGTTCAAAGACATAAAGTTAGGGCCTGAATGAAGGTGGTGTGACACTAAAACATACCCTCTGAATCATTCTTCTGGAAAAAATACAGTCTAAACATTCCTAAACAATAATTCAGAATAATATAATGCTGAAGCTTTCCTTTTCACCTATATTCCCTGAGGCAAAACATAGATTTATTTGATCCATTTCTTAAGTATCTATGAACTAAGCAATTGTAAATAAAACAAAGTTTTATTTTTTAAAAAAGCTAGCTCTACGTTCAGCTCACAGTTTTAAACACCTGTTGAAAATTAGGTATTTTAAATTTCAGAAAAAAAATGAAAATATATATGAAGCACTCCTCTCTGAATTCAAGTAGTTTATAATTATTTCAGGAAAGTTATTATGAGTGATCTTTATATGTCTAAACCCACCAGATACATTTCTGTTTTTAGGATAAGACAAGGTGGTATCACACAAAAAGGACAGATAACAGTAAGGAATGTGGTAATATGGATACAACAAAACAGTATATGTTTCCTTTTTATTGTCTTTAAAGGAGTATGAAGACACTTTTGGCTCCACTTTTTCTATTCTCTCTTCCATCCATACTAAGGCTAAATGGTTATACAAACATTAACATAAAAAGCAAAACTTTCAGAATATTAAATAAATAAAAATTTTAAAGGACAGATGCTTCTACAACCACCAGAAATTAAATCCTTAAACTAAAGAACACTTATTTAAAATCTAAACTTATTTTAAAGACTATTAAGGTATATAACAACTACTAAACAGAGCTAGAGAAAAAGTAGCCTAGCTTTTAATGTGACAGAAATTGCTTAACAGCTTGAAGATGATCGTGTCAGAATGAGATCTCTAACATAAACGAGTTGAAGTTAAATCTGATGGTTCCAGAACAGGAAACAGCATGTAGTGAATTAAAGATAACACAGAGGATTACTTATGGGAGCCAACATAAATTAGCTTTGTTAAACAGACCAGGTGAGTCAATTATCATTGTTCAGAGCACAGACACTCAATGGTGTCAAAGAAGAGACAGAGATATAATGATATCTATGTCATGTGTCCTCACCCCTCGATGGAATCTGCCCATAAGATTCCAGAAATGCTTGATAATTCTCTAGATGGCAATTCACAGTTTCAGAAAGGTGTGTAATGTATGTCTCTGGGATACTTTCTCCCAGGGCAAAGACGAGAAGGGATTCCAGTAACTGTTTGCTCTGTGCTACCAGCTATTTTTGAGTCTGACTTTCAGAGGAGTGAATGATCTTTCTGCATCGCACAAAACACCACTGGCCTCTCAAATACTGATTCTTAACAACCTCAATTTGAAGGGCAGCCTGAACATATTGACAAACATTGTTTTGAATTATTATCTGCCAGCTGCGTCTGTGACTCTTGTCCTTTAGCAGAGGTTATAGTCTCTTACTTTTTGCAACTTTCACCTAAATTCAATTAATGTTCACAACCTTCCATCTAATTCAAAACGTAATATGAGAACAGTTTTACCAAAGCCAGTAAAATTTTGTGCTCCTTACTTACTTGTCAGTGTAAATATAAGGTGTTTTTAGCAGCGTGCTAGGTCTGTAATAAATGTTTGATAAATGTTGCCTTAAAGCCTACCATTTCTAACCTCCTATTTCTCCTACATGAATGATCAAGCGTAAAACTATTTAGCCCCCTCTTTTGCCACCTTCTCAGGTAAATTTTGACTTCTCTTATAAAAATGTTTTTATTCTAACATTTTCAAAGCACGGATCTTAAAATTTATTTTGCACTATGTAAATAAAATAAAGTTTACATTTTCAGCAGTGATTTCAATGATAACTTAATCCCTTGTATTCCTTGCTAGGGATGTCAACACTTATTAGCAAAATATTGCTTCCTCTTTTGTCCCCTTATTTCCTGGTATTTCTCTACATATTCAGAGAGACTATGAAAAATACTCTGAAATAACCATTGAAGGGTTGTTAACCTTTTCTTCACATCTCTTCTGTTGACCATATACTATGTTAGGAAGAACATTTTTTAAAAATGTAAATATGACTGTAACAAGCCAAATGGATCATATATACACTTTAGCAGCTAAGATAAAATAATTCCTAATCTCAGCGATTGAGAAATAAGAGAGGTATGTTGAAATGTAGAATAATAGTTATTTAAGTGCTCTGTGCCCAGCATTTTGTGAAGCTATGTACATTATCTTACTTATTGCCACTAGGAGAGATCATGATTATCTCTGTTTTAAAGATGAGGAAACTGAAATTTTGAAAGATGAAGCAAGGTGATCAAGATCACTCAGTGGAATTGAAACCAAGGGTTTTCTGATATCACTCTTCCCTAACGTTTCTGATTTCAAAAGGAGAAAGGGGAACTTGTATCTGGTTAGAAACCATAATCAACAGTACAACCAATGTGTATTTGCCTGGTATTCCATGAGACACCAAGCATCAGCAGATAAAATAAGATGTTGAAGAACAGGGATTTCTAGATAATCCACATTCTGTGCTTCTACTCTAGAACCTCAAACAGCAGCACAGAGCCCCTGCTCCAAAACTGTCCATCTGTATTCAGAGTGTATGGACACTGTAGAGAGGACATCCAAATAATTTTCTGTAAATATTATAGTAAAGCAATATTGATGAGATCAAATCACAGCCCTATTATCAAGTTTTCGTTCTGAAAGCATTTGCATCAATATGCTTTCCAGTCCAGCAGATAACACTTGGTTTGAAAAAAGGTAACGGCAATATATATGAAGTCCATGCAGAAATGTCTCTCTTTCCGTGTGAAGTTGTGAAATTCAGTCTAAAAGACATAATTCAAGCAGAAAGGTATCCAAAAGAAAGGAGAGAGGAAATTAAATGTAAAATATTTGACATTGGCTACTTCCACAAATACATTGTAACAGTGCAAACTAAACTACTCATTTCAGGGGAGGTATAAAGGACACGGCATCCAGCAAACACTGTCACAAAAGAGGACACAAAACAGATGTGGGAAAAATAAACACCCTCGCTGCTTCAGAATTTATAAAATGGTCCACAAAGAGCAAACGGGCCTTCTCACCACCATTCAACCTCAAGGCCCATAAAAAATGTTGCATGAGAAACTCTCTCAGATGGATTCAATGTTCTGCTAAACTTGTAACAGTGCACAGGGATTAAAGCTTTCTACGACCAGCGTCAGTAAACCTAATTTAAAATCGACCACATTGCTTATAAATAGGTGAACATCACTGGCATATAATGGCTATTCTATCTTTTAGAACATTTATATTTTATGCTATGTACATACTCAGCCTCTGTCACAGAGTTTGACGTGTCCTTTAAAGAGACTTTCCTAGAAAATGACTGCCATGATTTTAAACTTGTGTGGAAAGATAACAGAAAACAATTCTTTTGAGATGGGCTTGCATTCTTTTCCAAGGAGATTAGCACCGTTAGACTGTCGTTCTGTTAAGAAAAGGTATGTGTTATGTGTTGCCTATAAACTTGTCGGATTAGTCAGAAGAGACTAATCCTTGATGAACAGAGAATATGTCCAGATCCTTGATGAACAGAGGATAAATGATGCTTTCTTTCAGACCTGTTCCACAACATATTCTCTATTTGAACTCATGTGTAAAGACCTACAACAAAAACCCTACCACATCATACTTCCTCAGCCTCACTCACACTGTCTGTCCCATGCTTAGGAGTGCTATGTGTATGCAGGGAGAACTAATTCAGCATCACCTTAAACAAATGTGTATTTTACATACCATCTCATTAGAGTGTAGTGTTTAGTCAAATGTAGGCTCCACTGTAAAGGGACTTAGACTTTTCTAACTTAAAAAGAATATTTTCTTTATATCAACTTGGTGGAAAATTTAAATGTCTCAGTTAACAGCTTGACTGCTCAAGATTCCTTACATGGCTTTATCATAATAATATTTTCCGAGCTCATTTTCAAGCATAAATGAGTATCAAATGACAAAGCTAGTGAGAAAAATGTCATTTCAAACCCAATTATACTAACACTAGAAGTTAAAGCAGTATTGGTCTTAAAAGCACACATTTACCAAGTATTGGTGGGAAAAGATGAACACTCCACACGCTTGCCTTTATTATTTCCACAGTTTCCTTATTTTAAGGGTATAAGATGGTTTCAGTGTTCACACAAAGCCTAATATCCAAGACTTTTTACAGTATGCTACTGATTCTTACCAACATAACCTATGCATATATGCATTTCACTTTTCAGTCTTAGAGTAAATAATACAATGTCCCATAACAACCCTAAACATTTTCAAAAACTTTCTCATGCTTTTGCATTTGTATTATCAAGGAACTTTCAAAAGAAGATTATTTTCACTAGTGGAACCCCGACATGGTCTGGGTCCCCCTAAAAGGCCATAAAATAGAACTGAATGACTGTAGTATCTAACCCCATAAACCGTGTGTGAACAACAGAATTTTACACAAGCCCACAGCGTTGCTGGGTCCCAGTGTTATTTTTTTAACCCTCTAGGACATTATGCAGCCTCAAAAAAATCTCAAATTAATAATTTTGCATGGAGTATTTATTGCAGATATATACAGGTATCTTCCTTGAGGTATATAAAAGAAATATACTTCCTAAGTGTCCTGATTCTTACTGCAGCTTATATGTGACCTTTTTTTCTGAATTTCCACTGAATTAACTGGCCATCTAGGTATAGCACATTTCATTTGAAAAATTTTTTGATTAAGCAGCAGGAGATCTGCTAATACAATCTATATGAGGCACATTCTGAAGGCTTCATTTTCATCCCAGATAAACAGGTACCGCTGGCAATACAGAGCATCCTAGGAAATATGACTCTGCACATGTTAGGTCTGAGAGTGCAGAAACAAACTGTCAAAACAGAAAATAATGTGTGCTCATGGTATGCAGACATGATTACAACTTCCTCCTTTTACAGTGATGCATAACCACATTCTGACAATGATGTGTCATCTCATGTTGCAAGAGAATGAAGGGCAGGGGAGGGAAGGAGCTAGTTAGAGAGGTAAGGAAGAAAGAAACTAAAAGGGAAGAAAAGAAGGAAAGGAGGGAGAGGAGGAGAAAAGAAAGGAGGAGGTATGTTACTATTAACTCCTTCTTGACAATTTATCTGAAAATGTTGTATTTCATCCACTCTTTGAAAGGGAAAACTATCTTTTATAGCTATGATGCTTTGATTTGCAAATAATGACTTTGTCATTCCATGTTACAATTAAATTCAAATCAACAACATGACTGTTTCTTGCAGACTAAAAAGCTGAATTTTTTTAAAAAGTACAGATATTTATCTTCTGTTTTCAGATTTTTCTATAGATCAAGTTAAAAGTCCATCAACATAAAATAAAAAGAAAAACTTACAACTATGAAATATTCACAAAATGTAATTTATAATTGTTTCATCATTTTAAAATGAAAACAACTTAAAACCATAAATTACACACGAATAAAATTAATGTTTTTATTTTATTTTGTTCTTCATACAAGGAATAAAAATTAAATCACTATTCAGTATATAAATGGGATTTACAACATAAACCTAATTGTACACCTTTTTCATAATTTGGAGTTCCAATTTTAAATTTCACAACTAAATTGTTAAAAACCATATAAATTTACACAATACATAGTAAAAAGTTAATTTATTGATTTCTTCTTGTCTCTCACATTGTCTCTTGCAGCTTTTTGAAAAAGCAAGCAATTTTTTGGTGTTAATGACACTAACTAAAATAAAGATATATACCATAGGCCATAGCAGTTTGATTATGGAACTCTCTGGGTAGTTTGTTTTTTTGTTTTTTTGTTTTTTAATTTTTTAAATCAATACACTGAACAAAATTTAAAATAGTTTGTTTCACAATAACTTGAATGCATTCCTTAGCAAACCTGCCTTACCATTTAATGTATTTAAAAAAAAAATAAATATTTGAAAAGTGTATCCACAATGTTCCTAAGAAATGGTTTTGAATTCCAGAGTCCCAAGGAGATGAATTGGCTGTCAGATAACAATGTGCTTCCATCAGATGGACTTGGCAGTTGTAAACAAAAGGAATTTTCTCAGCTTTTCCTCACAAATATGAAATATTTGCTCTTGGCCAACAGCTGGGGTGATTTAAAGAAGTCCTGCATATATATTAGTTTTCATTCAAAATTACAAATCCTCCTCCCACTCTGAAACATCTGACTTAGTCTTAGTAGAATAGAAAATTGTTCTGAGATGAAGTGACATTCCCAGAGGAAGTAAAAGTCAAAAAATAGTACCTACTTACAACTCTAATCAAATTTCAGAGCATATAGCATCTGGTTAATAAGTTTTAGGAAAAGTTAATTTAATCAAGATGAAAGTTCAGACAACACTCCGAAGTGACTTGAAAAAGAATGAGAAAGTTTGTTTAGTTCTAGTGTTCCCGAAAATATTTAAAACAACAATATAACCAAAATAGAGACCACAAAAAAAGCGATCAAAATTCCTTCAATGGTTTGGAAGTTAGCAACCAAACTCAAGATACTTTCCTGTGACGACTAAAAGTTATTCTTAAAAACATAAAGTTTAAATGACAATTTAAATTATCTATTCATTTTAGCAAACATTTGAATGATACTGATGCTTTCTTAAAGATTAAACTACCTTTGCAAGTTACTTACTAGGAATTAGCTAATCATACAGTCTATGAAGGAGATCAAACAATAAATACTTTCAGAGTATTTTTTATATATTTAGAGACAGGCTATGAACTTATAAGCTTTGTTATGAATGCAACCAAATGTTTACCGATTTTTATTTCCCTCTAAAATTAGTTGAAAGTAGTGATTTAAAATTTATTTTGAATTCCACAATTACAGTCCTTGTATTGTAATATTTATCATAGAGAAAGGCTAATAGTAAAATAAAGTACATTTCTGTGTTTTACTTGAGGTGATAAAAATATAGTCTTAATATTTATAAATATCTGGGAAGGGGACAAACCATTTTTCTTCTTATGGACAATTACAGGGAATTAACTTCTGCCCTTTTACCCAGTGAACCTGAATATGTGTTAAGCCTAAAATGAACGTTAGATTTTATTATTTTTTGAAAAAATTATTTTTACTTAAAGTGATTATTAAGGCAGGCATGAAAACATATTAAAATAATTGTTGCTGCTTTTACTAGAGCTTTTCTTTGCCTTCAAAATGCAAACATATCAAACCCGAATAATCAAGACATGTAAGACATACAATTCATACTTCAAATTAAAAAGTCTGTAATTTATCTTAATTATTTCAGACAGAGGTTTTGTCTTTTGCAGAGATATACTGCAAACATTTTTAAAGTCCTCAAGTAATATGTAAAAAAAAGTATCTTAAAATCTGAAGTCTACATTTAATTTTCTTGGGAAGGAAACCAACTTTGAATGACCACAATATGATAACACAGTTCTTACTTTCATAACCTTTAGATTATTTTTCCAGAATAAATATTTTTAAAGCTAGTATAGAATAAAATACAACTGTGGAAAGTATTAACAATAACAACGTTCACCATGCTAAATATCAAAAAGCAAATCTTTATCAGTAAAACATAAAATATTTCATCAAATGTCACTGATGACACACAAAGCACCACCATGAAAATGAAAATAACGATTAGCACAACTTCTCTCTTCCCTAATGCACCATTAATGCAAATAAAAGTACCACCTTTCTTCCTACATGAGCAAATAAAACAAATCAAATGAAGAATAAGAAATGCTTGTACATCTTGAAATACCAAAGCAATGATTATTAAGGAAACACATGTCTCGGAAAAGTAACTCTGTGTTTTTGAGCTTAATTACAAGTTAGAATTATTTATTCAGGAACTGTATTTGTCATAAGTTAGTCTGAAAACCACTGATTCACCCTCCTTTTTCTGCAAATTTTCAAACCCTAAGACATGAAATTGAAGACATGATGCTTGAAATTTAAGTGTTTTTTAAAAACACAGTTTTGTTGTCATAACTTTGGAATTAAAAATACTTACAGTCTCTCTAGTTCTTTAAGATCCTGGAATGCTCCTCTTTCAATGGTGCTAATCTTATTCTCCATAAGCTGACTGAAATGCAAAATATAACATGCTTCTTAATGTTACTACTCACCATCTGAATAAATTTCAATTCAGCAACTGAAGATTTGTAAACTCTTTCCTTTTATAAAGTTAAATTTTGCTCTGAGTTGAGATCCAATATCAAATTTAAAAATAATATATCTGAGTGTACTCATGGAAGGGAAATAGCAGGGTCCGCACCACAAAACTTAATACGAATGCAGTTTCTCATGAGATTTACTGGTCAAAAGTCTGACCCTTAAACTAAGAGTGTATCTGAAGAGTAATCCTTCACACTGAAGCTTTGATAGCTTTTTTTGGTACACTGTTTTTCCACTTAACCAAAGAATCAAAATACAGTAATTCATCATACACATACTTCAATTCTGTCATGGATACACATCAGCAACTGGAATAATTTGTAATGACCAAAATGTGTCTCCTAAAACTTAGAACACTGAATGCACAGTGGTCAAAACTGTATGGCTACTGGGATGTCAATATTTACAGTCCTGTGGGTGAGAACAATTTAACATTACATTGACTCTCAAGTGGTGGTTTACTCACAGCTAATTTAACCCACTAATTAAAGAAGTAATCATATTGCAACAATTTTATAGAAGCTACAGAAACACAAAATAAAAAAACCTCAAAATATGACCAATGGAGCATTATACACCCTGCTGAAAAGTTTGAATGGTTGATTTTAATGCTTGAAATTAGATTTTTGCAAAAAAAAAAGAACCTTTTGGTTATTAATAATAAAATACAGATCCACTTAAATATTTTAGTTAATTTCAACTCCTAAAAGTATCAAATGTTTCTTTTTACTTATTCATTTTGTGAAAACAATTATTCAACATTTTTATATGCATAAAGCGCTTAGGGTATGGTATAACAAAGATCTGAGGTCATTTCTGGATTATTGGTTCTGTGGCATGCTTCCAACCTTAAAAAAAAAAAAAAGCCCCAACTTTTATTAAAGGTTGTTGTACAATGATAAACACACAAAAAAGGAAACCATGAACTTTTAAATTTTTTATGTTACTGTCATCAGAATAGTTATAAAAACTGAGACCAGCAATGACTCAAAATATGCAACCTTAAAAAAAATTAAGAAAAAATACAGAGGATGCACTTACAGAACTCTTAGGTGTCTAAGACCAGCAAAATCTGTCTTCGTAATTCTTGTGATGTTATTTCCATTTAAATCCCTAAGAGAAAAACCAGAAAGTGAAAGTTCCATTTTATTTCTATGTGAACCTGCTTCAAGTAAAGTTTAGAGTAAATCAGAACTAAAAGTTAATTCAATTACTAAAGTAGTGTACAAAGTATGTAGGAAGGAGAAGAGGATAACCTTTAAAAGGATATTTTAAAAATGACTCAACACATTTGCAAAGTTCATTCTTGCTGGCGTATGACAAGAAAATGAAGTAGTTACATTATCACAAAAAAGTTTGTTGTGTGTGTTTGTCGTGTTTTGTGTATGGGAGAGTGCTTTCCATTTTTGTTTCTATAAGGATTGTATATTAATTTCACAGGTATTCTACTATTTTATTATAATTGTTAGGCACCCCCCCACCAAAAAAAAGAAGTTCCCTTCAGGAGGTTAAATACTCAATTTTCTCATGCTATTCAGGAAGAAATTGTATAAAAATTCAGAACACTATCCTTAGGTAGCATGGTGGCAAAACTTCCGAAGGCACAGAAGAAAACTTAGTGCCATCAAAATAACTGCACTTAAAAGACTTGCATTTCTAGGCATTTACCTTCCAACAAGTCTATTTGTATAAAAACTTAACTCTTCATTTGCAGCTCAGGGAACCCCGCTGTGATTGTAAAGTGAAAACTACTAGCAGGGGCAAGAATGGAAATAGTATTCAGGCCCTGACATTTTTGTTCAGATTTCTGCAGCACTTTTCCTTCAGGAGTCACGATCTCCTTTTCTGGCATTTCAGGTCAAGATCTAAACTTGCCCTGGTTCCAATCATTTCAAGTAAAATCAGGCTTTGCTGCGGTTTGAATGCTCTTCATAGAAGCAAGCTCTCTATCACCTTTGACTCTACAACATCACTTTTGAAATCTGTATTCAAACTGTTTCCATGATACAATTTTACAAGTCAGCACCCAGTAAACTATTTTCTGGAAACTTTTTGTTGATCTCTCATAAGGATGCATATTTTTTCAAGGACTTTGAAACTCAATTGCTACGCTCCCCCTTCACCCCCACCCACCCAAGTGCATTCCCTTTTTGTTGAGTAATACATGTTCGTGCTTAAACTTTAAACTGTCCTGAATGGCATGAAATGACAAATGCTAAAACAGAATTCTGCGTGGCTTCCCTTCCTTTCTACCCAACCCACTTCTCCATGCTAACTAGAGTACCATGCAGTTGTTTCTAAAATTGTTGGGCTACTGGATATAACATGAATCTCCACCCCCACCCCCAACCCTACACAAATGTGGATCGAATCCCGACAAGGCACCCCTAGTAGTGTCCCGATTTGGTCAGCTCGGAGAGGTGAGGAAGGAGTAGGGGTAACCTAGTGAGGCTGGGGGTAGACAGCCATTTGCAAAGGAAAAGGGGGCTCAACTTGGGCCTTAAAACTGAGGGCGAGAGAAATGGGTTGGATAAGAAGGGCGAGTTGAAGTGCAATGGGCTGCGAGGGTGGAGACGTGCGGGTCGGAGCGCCTCCTCTCCACGGCCCGAAACCCTTACACCCCGGGGGCAAAATGGTCGCGGGAGGAGTCCAGACGCGCTGGCCCCCGCCGGCCTAGCCCCGCGCCCTTCGCTTCCTCCTGGCACACACGCAACCGCGAGAGCGGAACGTGCCTAGGGCGGCCGGACTGGCGCGGGGCGGCGGCCTCGGCGTTCACAAAGAGAACGGCCTCCATGCTCCACTTCGCTGAACTCTGGAAGCGCCCCACCAGGAGCGCGTGGGCCGTCAACACCGGGTCTGCATTTACTTCTTCATTAGAGACTCGCAGAGACAGGGAGGCGGGGACGTCTGCGGGCAACAGAGCGCGAAGAGGGGAAGGCAGGGGAGCTGCTGCCACGTGAAGGGGCGCAGAAACTGCCAGAAAGGTGGATGGGGACGCAGGGGTTCAGCAGGAAGGGCCGGAGCGGGCAGCCGGGCGCCGCAGGGTCGCCGCATCGGTAAGACCCGGTTGGGCTAGTTGGTGCTGGAGAACCAGCACTAACTTCGCTTAACGGATGGGACACGGTCCTCCCTGGCAGTCGCCCGCTGAGACAAGTCCCTTGGGGCCTGACGCCGTCTTCCCCTCCCTGGAGAAGTGGGGGGCGGGGGACTGCGCGCGGCTACTATGCGAGCTGTCGCCGTCCTGGGGCACCCTTCTCCCCGCGACCTGTGAGAAGCACTCCCAGGCACTCCATGACCCCTTCTTCCTACCCTTCGCCCCCAGGAGGGTGACACAAAATCGGGGAGGGCAAGTTTCTCTCTTTTGAGTCTCCCTGCTATCCCCTCCGCGCCAGCCTTAGACAAGAGCGGGGACTGGGCTCTGAAACCGACCTGGAGTGCTGGCAATCGCAAGGTGACTCCGTTTATGGAGTCTGGAGAACAAAGTGGCGTCTCACTCGCCCAGGGCATGCTCCAGAACTTGTTCCCTACCTAGCCGCTCCCCAGCCCCAGAAAACCAGCCCTCAAGGAGCTGCGAGTGGCGGGACGAGAGCAGGGGACGGAGAACTAGCGCAGCTGCCAGGGGACCCGCCCCTCCTTGGACAGTGGCCCTTCCCTGGCCAGTGCCCTCCCGGAGAGCTCAACCCCAGGATGCGCATGTGGGAGAGCTAGTGAGGGCTGCCCCAGGCACAGGACCCTGAGCTGCCAGGTTCCTCCAAGGGAGGCAGAGGTGCACGGCCCGGTTGGGGAGAGGGAAAGACTAAGAGTGCATACTCACAGTCTCTCGGTGTTGCGGGGGATATTCCTGGGCACGCTGCGCAGCGCCAGCCCGTGACAGTCCACTGTGCTGCCCGAGCAGGAGCACTGCGCCGGGCACGCCTGCGGTGCCACCGTGTTCAGGATCGCCAGCACTAACCCCAGCGACAGGGACAGCATCTGCCAGCCAACGCCGCGCATCTTTCCCCGCCACCTCCTTCCTCGCGGTCACTGGGGGCTTTCTTTAGCTTTATGCTCCGAGGGAACCGCGCAGTGTCTGAGGCCCAGTGTCCGGCGGGGCTAACAACCCAGAGTGCCAGGGGATATGTGCACAAAATAATATGGAACAAGACAGTAGAACCCACTCAGGCACACGCCTCCCACCTCCCTCTCCACCCTCCTCTGGCAGAGCAGGAGCTCCTTGGGCAACTTTAGGTCCTGAGGATAAATCAGCCTGGCCAGGGCTGCAAGGAGACCCCAAGAGCAGCGGAGAGGAGATCACGCGTCTTCTGTCTCCCAAGGATGAACTTGGCGGTAAAAGAGCTGGGTCTTCAATGGCCTCGAAGATGCAGGAGCCGGTTGTGGGGGGGAGGGCCGTCCTCTGATCCCACGCACGCTTCTGCAAATCCGATGCCAGTGGCAAAGGTACGAGGCAGAAGAGGGGAGCTCAATAGGTATTACGGCCCCGATCAAAGTGGGTTCCCGAAGCTAGAAGTCGCGGGAGCCCAGCAGGCCCGTAGCAGAACGCGCGGGGCAACTGGGCATGGCGCGCGGGGGCGCACGGGGCAGACGCGCAGTTCTGGGGGTGCACGGCTCTGGACTCTGCTCACTCACGCGGCCTCTCCCCCGCCCTCGGCTCCGCCGCAGCCTGGACAGGTCCTCGCGGTCTCCAGATAGCCAAGGATGGTTTACAAACACACATGCACTTCGCTGAAGGATGTCTGGGCAATCCCGCCTCCCGCTCGGCGTCCTTGGCGACGCTCTGCACCAGGACCTGCCCCGAGGTCACGCAGAAAAGACAAAAGGGCAGTCGGGCCGCCGCAGCCGGGCAGAAATATCCACTAGTCAGCACCCCGACGAGGAACTCCAAGAGGCCAAGTGGAGGACGAGAGCTGCTGCGAAGACTGAGTGGGGACTGACTGGGGGCGGACTTAAAGCCAGGCAGACCGGAAGGAGTGGAAAGGCAAAGGCCAAGGTTGGAGGTGTCAGCGTCCTGCTGGGGCGTACTGGAGAATGGCTCGGTGGCAGGTGGGCGGGAGGGATCCGCTACTCCAGGCACAGCCAGGCGGCAGCTGAATGGCAGTCGTGTGTGCGCGCGTGTCAGCCCCGCTTGTCTCCCGGATACGCCGCAGCTCCGCGGCAGACACCTGATGGCAAAGGTGGAAGAAATAAGAGCCGGGTCCTGGAGGGCGCAGAGCCACGGCGGGCCCACGGCGGTCTCCCACTAGTGGTTCTTCCTTCTCAAAGTGCAGCAACTTTTCCCAGGCTTTGAATCCCGTCCCCCAAGGCCACAGTGGCGGTACCCCCGCCGGCGTCGCGACGCCGCCTGGCTCCAGGAGCTGCACCTGACGCGGCGGCCGCAGTCCCGGGTAGTCCTCCTTCCAGCCCCTTCCCCTCTCCCGCTGCTTTCCTGGCCTCCCGCTCCAGGGAGCGAGGTGGGGGAGAGGGAGGGCGACGACTCAGAGCGGGGACTCGGTGGCTCTGCCGACTCCGGAGCCCCTGGCAAGTGTCTAAACAATAGGACGGACGCAGCAGCCCAAGTCTCGCTTGTCTGGAAGGAAGGTAGGTTGTTGTTGTAACTGGAGTTGTTCGCTGGGGCTGACTGGCGCTCAGCGCAGCCAAACAAAAACCCGGCCCGCGCCTCCGGAGCGGGCTGCGGGCCCCGGCGCTCCCCTTTCTGCTCAGCACTCCCGCCGTGCCCAGAAAGCGCGGCAGCTACGGCCTGCGCCTGGGCGCCTCGGCGCTCCCATCCCTCGCCGCCGCCTCCTCCTCCTCCTCCGCCGCCGCCGCCGCCTTCTTTTTTTTAACCACAGTCTGCGGCAGCCACCGCCGCCGCCGCCGAGCTCCGCCGTCCGGGCGCTTCCCAAATAAATAACACCAAGTCCGAAGTTGAGCCGGCGCTGGCCTTATATAGCCGCCCGAGCCCCCGCCCCCTGACCCCGCCCCTCGAGGCCCGGCCCCGCCCCCTGGCTGCGCTCGGGGAGCCTGCACCTCGCGGGGGAGAGGGGAGAGGTGAGGCCAGGGCTGCTAACGCTGGGCGGAGGCGGCGGCTGGCGGCGCGCGTTCCCGTGCGCCCTGGCTCGCCCCCTCACTCCCACGTCCGGGCAAACTTTGCCCGAAGAAGGAGCCACCCGAGCCCCAGTCCCCAACTCCTTGGCCCCAGAGGTGACCCGGACTCGGAGGTAGTCGTTTGCAGTGGCAGAATCGGGAGAGGGCGGCTTTGAACGCGGCTCATAAATAAACAGCCCTGCCAGTGCCTCTCCTGCAGCTTTTGCCGTGCGATCCTTAAGGGGGCTGCTCACTGTTTGCAGCACAGCAAGAGACAGAGAGACAGAAACAGAGAAATTATGATTTAAATTTAAGAAAAATCCTACCGAAATAGATCTGCCTGCGCTTACAGACACACACGTGTATTTTGGGGAGCTGAAAAGTTCAGTTTTTGCAAGTTGGAAAACAGCATTTTTAAACCTTCTTGCTTGCCTTTCTATCTCCAAGCCACCCCCTTCCGTTTAACCCTTCCTTTGTAGACACACACTTAACCACACCATGGTCAGTTGTTGTCTTGGATATGCAATACGCTCACAAAACTCTTAAGGGCTTGACTGTATCTGTGTGATTTTTACTCTCTTATGAGAGAAAGGAGGGGAAAAAATAAATCCCTAGCAACGCACATTATACCAGAAGGTTTTCTTTATTTCAGGGCAGTTCTGGATTTTTTTTTTTCCCCCACTGTGTTTTGAAAGAGAATTTCCTTGTTTCATCTTGTCTCTTCAATGTGACGTACGTCTGGCAACAGCTGCCTCTCTCGCCCCCCTTTCCCCCTAGCAAGAGCCAATGTCACTGTAAGTTTGAAATGACATCTAAATGACTCTACTCCTTCTCTTGGATTTAATACGCATCATCTTGTTGTTCTTCCTCCCATTTCTACTTTAAGAAGCTTTCCCTGGAATCTGTGCAAGTCCCCGCCTAATACCAGCCTCAGATTGTAGTAGCTATTTGTATAATTATTAGAAGCTTCCTTGAAAGCAAGACCTGTCCGACTCTTTGTATTTCCAGCATCCATGTCTGTCACATAGTAGGTTTCCTCATAAGCAACAGATTTATTTAACTCAAGAATATACTCAACCTAAAATCTCTGCAATATCCTCATTAACGTTTTTCCTAGTTAACATTTTCTAAGATGTCTTTTCATAATGGCTACCTCTACTTACCTCATTTTGCCTGCCTTGGAAAACTTAAGCCTTTTCGAGGACATGCCCAAAGGCAGGGTACCATATGATAACTGAATTGGAACCCTTAAGATTACTCATTTTAATGCCACAGATTTATATTGCTCTATTCTTTTAAAACCTTCAAAAACATTTGACATTTATTAACTCATTTGTCCTTCTAGATTTTAGCTGAAAGGTCTGTTATGTAACTTCCTTGAGGAGAAGAAAAAAAAGCCCTTGTCACATTTTCTTGTAAGGAAAATGAGATAAAGAGCAAGTACCTGTCATTGAGGAAGGAGCTCCTCCAACCCTCAGTGAATTTTCCTTAGTGTGTACCAATAAATTTTGTGTAAATATGGTTACTGATACACTAATTTATTTAATTTCACAACTTTAATATCTTGTCAGCAACAAGAGGTGTTTGTGTTCAACTTTGTGCACCACATAGAATTGTTCCATATTTTAATTGCAAGAACATATCCTGCATTCCAAATATTTAGAAATAATATTATTGATATTGTCGCATAAGTGAAATTCACAGACGTAAGTTCAAGTTTGATTCTATCTCTGATCACTTTCTGTTTTGTGTAAAACCAGGGAGAAACTAACATACATAGCAACATGCCTACAGAAACTTCTTTTTTTTTTAATTTGATGCCAATTTAAATAAGAAGCTATTCAGCGGATTTCATTCAGAAAAAAGAAAGACTGTAATTCTTGAGAGGCATATCTTATTATTTTTTCTGTCATTAACTTTTTAGTTAATAAGGGGAATTTTATACATAAACAACCAGGTCTCCTGTTCTTTAAAATATTACTGTATTATTCCTTTAGTATTACTGCAGGATGTTTGTTGAGGGCCTTGCAGGCTTCAGTAACATTAACTTCTAGGTCTTAATTCTTTATGGATTATTTTGCTCCCAAATGAATTTCTGAGTTTCTCTTTGACTGTTAAACCCAGCCTGAAGAAAGCCTTCTGTGGTGCCTCTTGTCACCACATGAGGTCTCCATAAATCCTGACCTGGATTAAGCAGAAGTGGAATCCACTATAGCCAATATCTGAGTCTCCTATTATCTTGCAAAAAAAAAAAAAAAAAATCCAGTTCCTACAATAATTTGAAAACAATGTTGACAATCACCTATGCAGCAAAGAAATAAAAAGCATTGGAATAATGTGTACGTTATTAAATGTCTAATAAACTTTGCATTTTTTGAAATAAAAAGGTTGTGAAGTTGGGTTACATGGGAAAAGAGAGGAAGAAAAGAGTTTATGAAAAAGAGATAAAGAGTAAAAATTATAGTTCTCTGTCTTTTTAAACAAAGGTAGGTAACAGTAATTGCACTAATCAAATTCATGAAACTTACAGCTTAATTCCTTGAATTTAACTGCCTTCACGTTACTATTTTCCATTGTTGCAATATGTGTTCATTTTAATTATTTGATATTTCTTTCATTTTAATTATCTGATATTTCTCACAATATCTTTGTATTGGAAACGTAGACATGGAACCTTAATATAATGGAAATTAAGATTTAACCAAAACTTGTTTCAAGCCTACTAAATTCCATGCTATTTGATAGAGTTACATCCACAGTGATGGTTGCCATTTCACTCCTTACAGTAGAGGATATTGGTCTTCATGCAAGTCGCAGCTTATTAAATGGCAGAGCTGGAACCAGAACCTAAGTTCTCTGATCTCAATTCTCAATTGATTCTTCTTCACCCAGCTGTATCTGTGGATCCACTGGAACTCGTGGGGATCAAGGAATCTACAGATCCTCAGGAATGATCACCCTCATACAGGAGATGGTCATGTCTCTCTACACACATTGCTTAAGGGCATCTACAGGGAGCAGTAAAGAGCTAGGGTCCTCAGCACCAGCACTCCAAGGATGCTGAAACCTGACCTGCTTCTGGACATAGCTTTGACTTTGAGATGATTCTCTAGGTAAGTGATTCTCAGCATATGGTCCCTGGACCAGCAGCATCATAATCACCAGGACTGTAGTTGGAGATACAGCTTCTCAGGCCCTAACTCAAACCCACAAAATCAGAAAATCTGGAAACAGAAGCCAGAAAGCTATGTTCTAACAAGCCCTCCAAGAGATTTTGATGTTCACTAAAATTTGAGATCCATTACTCAAGATCTGCTCTGTGTTTGTATCTGAGACACGTTAGTATGGAGAATGAAGCAGCAAAGAATAATAGGTAACACCTGCTGAATTGTCTTCAGCTTCTCTTTCCTGGGGGTTGACAATTGCAGGTTACTGATTACCTCTAGGGGGCACCAAAATATTTTGATGTACAGCTCCACAGAGGTAATAAGACTTTATTTTCCAACGAAATGGCCTTCAGAAGTGGAAAGGGCTTCCTAGTTATTACATCAGCAACCTGCCTGAATATGTCTCAACCCATTAAAAAATCTGTTATATTTATAGGGATTTTTTCCAGTTTAATACTACTTTTGTATGGATGCATTGATTCCCATTTCTCATGATTATTGTGAAAATTAAGACAGTATTTTTCAATCTAACAGCACAGGGCCTGGCATAGAGTTAGGTGCTTATTAAATAAAGGGTATTTCATTATTACTATTAATATCTGAAAATTTCTAAAATATTATATTTGTACTGTGAGAATAGATAACATATTTCCTTTAGTTATTACTATGATCCAATAGCTTCTTGTATTGAGTCCTGGGAAGGGCTGTGTAGAGGGTGATACTTTACAAGGAGAACAAGTCAACTTACAATAATCAAGCCCTGCCCAGACCTACAGTATTCCATGAACAAAAGAGTGGCGATAGATATAATTAGTTTCGTGCTATATGCGTCAGATAATATAAACTAATCTTTGAAGAGGTAAAGCTGGTTTCCCGCTGCCATAATAACTGCTTGTTGATTATGCAGTGAAATTAAAAGGAGAAGTTCTAAACCTTGATCAGCTAATAAGTGGGAATACATGGGTAGCTTTGGATATGCCACTTAGATCTCGCCTTAGTTTCCTTGTTTATACACTGTTGGGATTAGACCAGTTGAATCATAAATCCATCCTTCTGTTATTAGTAATAATATAACTATATTTATTAAGCAGTGTCCGTGTTCCAAACACTGGGCTGGTAACCTTACATATCTTAGCTTCTTTAATTTTCACAGCAATCCTTTGACTTGGAGACTATTTTTATCTTTGATTTATAGTGAAGAAAATTGAGGCTTACAGGAATTCATTCAGTTGACCATGTTCATGCAGCTAGCAAGTAGCAAAGTAGGCACTAGAATTCCAGTTCAATCCCAAACTCTGTTTCACAAACATTGTAATACCCTACCTTTCAAATTCTATGATTTGAGTATACCATGCAATGACTTATTCTATATATAATGAAGACAAAGATGTATTGGGGGAGGAAAGAGTGCAGTGGTTTAAAGTGACATTTGAATATTAAATATGTAAGATACTTGAGCAAGAACAAAAGAGAATCTGCTGATAATAGAAAAATGATAGTGGGAAAAGTAAAGCAAAAGTTAGTTAATACTCGATGCAGGTTAAAAATACATTAATATCAAAACACCCAAAGGAAAATACACAGTAAAAATTTGAATAGTTTTATGAGTTTCAAACAAATTTTTAAATTGTTGATTTCCTTTAGCCATTGAGGAGAAGGAAATACAGTTGTAAATGATTTTGAATGACCTAATCTTTTGACTCTACTAAGTCTAATAATGTGCATCGTGGATTTTCACAGAAGAAAAGAAAAATCTTTCTAGGTTACTTGGAAGGAAAGGAAAGGAAGCTCTCACACCTCCTGCAGGCTTCTTCTGCTAGATTGAAAAAGGTTGACCTTCCTCCTACAGGGTCATAGTATCAGGCTAAAATTACAAAGAAATGTACTCTAGTCTAATAGAAACTCAAAATAAATATTTTCAAATCCCAAAGCTAAATATTTTATATTGTAGATAAAAATCAACTCTGATTAACAGAGGCAGTTCATAACCACTATTGAAAAAATATAGTTCAAAGTAAATACCTCCCTGATAGCCAAAAAGCCATTTTCTCATACAAAGAGTCTCATTAGTATCTTAGTACAAGAGGTGGAAAACTTTTTCTGTCAATAACCAGCTGTTAAGTAAGCACTTTAGGCTTCATGGGCCAATAGGCAAAAAATCAAGACCATTATGTACATGCATAATCTATTAAAGAGGAAAAACACATTTCCACAAATGTCTTACTGATGTAATTAAAAACATAACAATTGATTATAATTTTGGGGTCAGACATGTCTACTAATGAAAATTATGGAATTTGGAGAAGGATAACATTTTATTTAATTAAGTTTCAAAGTAAGTGTTTCAAATGGATTGCAAAGTTTCATATTTTATAAGCCATGTTTAGCTTACTAACTATTCAAAAACATGCAGTGGGTCCAATTTGGCCTGCTGCCTGTATTTTGTAGATCCCTGCCTTTGTCCAAAGATGTGATTATCAATGTACGAGGTCATAGTTTGCTAAGGGGTTATGTTAATATTCAAAGGGATGCTGTAAAGATAAGAGTTCTGAGCTCCAAAGTGGCTGCTCTGTGACAAGCAGTAAATGTCTTCCTCAGTATTATCTATCAGCTCTCCCTGTTTCTGCAGCTCTGAAGTGCAATTCTGCAAAAGCATTTAACGAAAATTTAAATCCATTTCATTTTAATATGAAATAAATTAGTACAAGATATGCTGCATATCCATTTCTTGCATGTGAGCTATGCTTATCGGTTGAACCAGATGGTCCTCATGTATAAAATGGAGATAACAATAAGTAACATTTATTACGTATTTATTGTGTGCAGGCATTATCCCGAGTGTTTTCCTTTATTTTCCCATTTAATCTTCCTTGAAAACTGCATTACCTTTGAGATGAGAAAGTTGAGGGACAGAAGGGCTGAAGTAAAGTAACTTGGTTAAGGCATCCAGCTAGGATAGGGTAGAGCTAGAATCTAAACCCAGGAAACCATGGACCAGAGCACTGGAATGCCCACTAATTCATGAATCAAAGGAAATGTTTGATAATAAAATGAAAACAGTGTATGTGAATGAATTAAACAAACTGTAAAATAAAGTGTCAACATTTCTGTTTGCATTATGATTATTATTTTAAATTGAAGATAGTGAATGCAAAAATTGTATACATTTAGTCAAGAATCACTGCACTGAATATAATCTGACTTCAGCCAACTCTTCTTATCCCTTTCTTTCCATATTAATAGGATTATTTCATTTCTCTTTCAAGATCTGATATACGCTCTCCTTAGTTACATAAAACCAAAGGAATATTTTTCCCACCGAAACATGGAAATTCTAAAATGTCTGAGAATTTAAGAAAAACCATTATAGGAAGAAGAATCTCCAAATATACACAGAGAAATTTAACTTTTCAGTAAATACAATTACTTTATGTCTTGTTAACAAGGGATACCTTGTTTTGTAAGAAGAATCAATTCATAAAGCTGTGCTTTCTTTATTGTAATTTTAAAATAACACAACTGAAAAATGTTTCTAAGTATGATTACCCAGAAATGCCATGAGAAATTATGAAAAATGAAATGTGATTTATAATGACATTTGAAAAAAGCGTATACATTAAAGTAACTTTTAGAAGCTTTTTCATTCATTCCAAATTGCTTTATTTTGTGATTAAAGTAGATAATATAGCTGTAAGTCTATTCAGGACCACAGTCAATTTTTTTTTTTTTTTTTTTTTTTTTGCCTATACATGGATACACATTTGTACAGTTGTATATGTGATTCACTTACATATATTGCCTTCCTTGGTGACATTGCAAGGATCTTATTAATTTTAATTTTTCTTTCCTGAACTGTCATATATGGAAAATAAAACATTGTATATTATCTACCTCAAAGTAATTGCCAAGATTAAATTAAGTAAATCAGTAAAGGCACTTGGAAAGCTCAGTTCTGGAACAAGATGCCATAGCTCGTGTTTCCATGCTGCATCCTTCTATCTATGACTGAATGCCCTGGAAATAATTCAGAACGTAATGATAATAGGACTCAAACCGCTGAGAAGAAGAAATACTGAGTAGGGAGTTTGTGAGTATCAAGTGAGTTCCCTGAGTTTTCTTTCTATCTCCCGTAGTGCTAGGAGCGGGCAAGCCCAAGAGAGGCCTGGTGAGGAGCCCAGCACCTTCTCCATATATAAGAGACCAGCTGTTTAACATCTATCTCAAATAGCAGCTTCGAAGTTCCATAGTCCCAGCCCAGTGTCTCCCTGCCTTCCATTCAGTGTCGTAAAGAGACCTAGGCCCAGTTCTTATAGCTCTCCACTGCCTCTGGAAGAAGATAACTCAGGATATTTCTTCTGACCCTGCAGGCAGCACCAATAGGAATTGAGCTGGGGCTCCAGCAGAACCAGGATAGCAATTCCAAACTAGACTGCCATTGGTCACTTAATTCTAAAACTAAACTGTCATTGGAATTAAAGCCTACAGAAGTAGGCCACAGCCTACATGCTAAACCTAAAAATGGTGAGTACAATCAAAAATAGAAGGTTTAAATAGGAGCAGAAGTCTCCTAACATAGTAACCAAAATGTCCAAGATATAATAGAAAAATCACTTGTTGTACCAAGAACCTAGAAAGTAAATTCACAACCTGAATGAGAAAAGACAATCAGGTGATGTTCAACTGATGCCAATTGGATGTTGTAAGAGGATATCAAGTCATTGTCTGATTAAAAAAAGTATATAAGATAATTTGTCTTACCAGAAGAACTATCCTAAGAAAATGGCTAAAGGAAGTTCTCTAAGACAAAAGAAAATGATAAAATAAGGAATCTTGGAACAACAGGAGGGAAAAGAATAGATTGCATAAATATATAAGTAAATACAATATATTTTCCTTCTCTTGTGCTTTCTAAATTATGTTTCATGGTTGAAGCAAAATAATAACAGCATCTTTGTGGTTCTTAATTTATGTAGAAGAGATATTGAAGACAATTTTAAACAGATGTGAGTCAAGGGGTGGAAAGGGAGGTCAAGTGTCCACATTTCACTCAGTCTGGCAGAATATCAACATTATTAGACTGTGATAAGTTACATATATACAATGTATGCTTAGAACAACCACTAAAAGAACTTGTACAAAGAGACACACTGAAAGACACTAGAGATAAATCAAAATGGAATGCTAAAAGATGTTCAAATAACTCACACAAGTCCAGACAAATTTAAACAGAGAATGGAAACCACAGAGAAAAGTAGAAAACAAATAATTAAATCGCAAACTTAAGGCTTAACATATACATTTTTACATTAAACGTAAGTGATCTAAGTGCAACAATTAAAAAAATAGATTGGCAGAGATTAAAAGCCATGACAAAACTCTATATTGGCTATAAGAAACTCACCAAAAATACAATATAGGTAAGTAGAAAGTAAAAGGATGAAAAATATAAACCATACAAACATTAATTAAAAGAAGGCAGGTTGGAAGCCAAGGTGGGTGGATCACTTGAGGTCAGGAGTTCGAGACCAGCCTAGTCAACACGGTTAAACCCCATCTCTACTAAAAAAAAAAAAAACACACACACAAAAGTTAGCCAGATGTGGTGGCACAGGCCTGTTGTCTCAGCTACTCAAGTAGTTGAGGTAGGAGAATTGATTGAACCCAGGAGGTGGAGGTTGCAGTGAGCTGAGATCACATCACTGCACTCCAGCCTGGGTGACAGAGTAAGATTCTGTCTCCAAAAAAAAAAAAAAAAAAAAAAAGAAAGAAAAGAAAAAGAAAAAAGAAAAAAACAAGGAAAGTAGCTACAGAAAGGAATATTACATAATGATAAAAAAAGGTCAATCCATGAAGAAAACTTGACACTTTAAAATGCATATGCGTTATTATAGAGGCGGAAATAGATTAGTGTTTGAAAAAGGCTAGGGACATGCATTGGGGAGAGTAGGTGTGACTGAAAGTGGGTAGCATGAGGGCGCCTTGTGGGATGATACAGATAAATATCTTGATTGTGGTAGTGGTTACATGAAACTACACACGTGATAAAATTGCACAGAGCTATACACACACACACACACACACACACCACACAAATGAATTCATGTACAACTAGCAAATCTGAATTAACTCTGTGGATTGTACCAGTATCAATATTCTGGTTTGGATATTGTATGCTTGTTAACATCAGAGAAAGCTAAGTGATGAATGCATGGAACCTCCCTGTACATTTCTTTGCAACTTCCTGTGAATTAAAAAAAATTTTTTTTAATTAAAAAGTTAAACAACCAAGCACCTAAATTTGTACACTTTAGGGGTAAAACATAATTGAAATCACAAGACAAACTAAAAGGCATTATTCCTAAACCCTGTGGAGGGCTAAAGATTGCTACACGGATACTGAGGGATGGGGAAGGAAAAGTCCTTAAGGATTCGTAAGTATGGGCTTTGGGTTATGAGCTGTGAGGGAGGGGTAAGGAAGATCCAGGGAGGGGAACTATTTGTAGAGAAGTGGGAAGATTGAGATATGAAGGTGTCAGTAATTGGAGGAAGGGGGTAAGAATTTGAGGAGTGTATGAGTGTGTATAGATAAGAGAAGAACGAAGGATTTCCAGAAGGGAAAAAGGATGTTGACCATTATGAGTGAGAGTATGGGAACCAGAAGCATGCTGTGAGACCTAAAGGAAACATATGCACAAAGAAATAAACAAGAAAGCAAGCTGTGGTTCAGTCATGTGGGGGAGGAGGAATTTTATAGATAGACCAACAGCTTTGTGAGAATGTATCTTTAGCTAGGACTCCTCACATCTAGAGGTTATTCCTTGAACATTCCCAATTAACTGGGGGACTTGGGCAGGTCATTTACAGTAGCTGAATGTCTGGCTCTTGATCTATAAATAATGAGGATGCTTATATAATTGCTAACGTCGTTCAAGGTATGATGGTCTATTATTTTATTGCCACTATATGGAACAAAGAAGCAAAATATTTTAGATGCTTTCTTTATTTGAATGTTAATGACAACAAAGAGTAAAATGTCTTTGATGGTTTGGGAGTTCTCACTTCAGGCAAAGCAAAACATATGCAAATGCTTAGTTGAGGAAGGATAGTGGGAACTACTAAAAAGAAAAAGAAGAGGGAAAATTCCTAAATTCCTAGTTCTTTAAAAAGAAATCCTGGGCAAAATGGTGAAATCCCATCTCTACCAAAAAAGAAAAAAATACAAAAATTAGTTGGGCATGGTGGTGCATACCTGTAGTTCCAGCTCCTCTGGAGGCTGAAGTGGGAGGATTGCTTGAGCCCAGGAGGTCAAGGCTACAATGAGCACTGACTGTACCACCGTACTTCAGACTGGGTCACAGAGAAAAACCCTGTCTCAAAAAAAAAAAAAAAAAGAAAAAGAAAAAGAAAAAAGAAAAAGAAAAAAAAAAGAAAGGAAAAGAAAAAGAAAAAAGAAAATGTATCTGAATTAAAAGCATTAGTTTCATGGTACAAAAGAGCAATGTTTAATGACACTTTCATATATATTTTATAATTTCATCTTCATCAGAATAAGGATGTAAGGCAGTAATTATTATTCCTACATTTCAGTAGAGAAAGCTGAGATTCATACAAGTTAAGGACCTACATTAAGTCATAGAAGTAGTTATAGGCAACGTCAAGAAGGCTGTTCAACTCTCCTAATTTCTGTAATAGTCTGAACAATTTCCAAACAGGTTGGAATACACAAAAGCAATGCTAGTCCATTACAAGATATTACTAAACACCTAGTAGAACATCTGAAATGAAAAATAGTGGCAATAAAGTGTTTGGCAAGGATATACAAAAACTGAATGTATACATTGCTCATGGAAATTTAAAGTGGTATAGCTACGATGAAAAAATAATTTGTCATGTTCATAAAATGATAACTCTAAATATACATAGACTGTACATTCCAGTAATCACATTCTTGTATATTCATCCCAGAAAAATGAGAATTTATGTCCACATGAAATTCTGTACATACATTTTTGTGGCAGCTTTATTTGTAATAGCCCAAACTGCAAGCAGACAAAATGGCTTACAATAGGTGAAAAGTTAAACCATTTGTGGTACATCTATGCCATGGCATACTACTCAGCAATAAAAAGGAACAACATATTGATAAACACAGCAACATGGATGCATCTAAAAACACGTTATGTCAAGCAAAAAAAATTAGTCTCAAAAAGCCACACATTCTATGGTTCCATTTAAATAACTTTCTCAAAATGACAAAACTACAGAGGTGGAGAACAAACTGATGCTTATCAAATGTTGGGATGGGTAGGGGGAAAGGTACAGATGAGACCATGTAGGGAGAGCACAAGGTAGAGCTTTGTGGTAATGGAATACTTCTGTGTCTTGTTTGGCATAAAACTATAGACGCGCACTGTACTGAATGTGTTGGTATCTTTTGATATTATACCATATGGGTTTTGATATTGTATTATAATTATGTAAGTAATCATTGGGGAAAACTGGGTGAAGCACACCCAGTATCTCTTTGTACTACCTTTGAACATTTCTGTGGGTCAATAATGATTTCAAAATAAAAAAGATAAAACCAAACAATATTAATGTCTAGAACAGGCTATAGCATCGCAGTTAAGGGCACTGACTTTGCAGTTGATTTGCCTAAGTTTGAATCCAAGTTATAAAACATAATAGTTTTATGGCAGTGACTTAAATCGGCCTCAATTTTCCTATCTCCAATAATGGGACCAGAACAGTACCTACTTTATGGGATTGTTGTGATGCTTAAATGAATTAATATAAGTAAGTTGCTTAGAGTAGTATCCAGCACCTAAAAAACTCTCACTGAATGTTGTCTATAGGTAAATTTTATATTATGGCTCTGGTGAATCTTATAAATGCTATTGTTTCTCTATTTTCTTTTAGTACTAGGAAACAAAAAGCTAAATTTTGGACATATTGTTAGATGTTGTGTAAAAATTCACATTTCTGCATGCTAACCATATGACAGTCTTAACTTTATTTTCCTAAAAAAGTTTCCTAATAAATGTTGGCTATTTCTCAACTCATCTTTTTCTAACTGATTTCACTTTATAAATTTTGACACACATTTCCGAATTATTTGTGGAAATAAGACAGGATCTTAATAATCAAAAATAAAAAATTAAGAGAGTTTAAAAGAAGAAAACTAGTAATTCAGTAGAAGTTAAACACCCCTCTTCCCTCCTGGTACAATGGAGGTGACTTAGAAACCAGGAATTTTTAGTAGATGGTAGTATCAAGGTACTGTTACTTCCCACCAAAATTTTTTTCTGCCTCTTATTGGGTGAACAGAGAGATTACACAGCGCAGACTCCCTCAGTTACTTGCAGCTGCGTGACTCAGTTCCCGCCAGCGGCTATGCCATTTCCGGGCTATTCCTTAGGGTGATGTCCATGCCTGCTTCCTGCTCTTTTCCCCTTCCTGCCAGGTGGAACCCATGCAGCTTTGTTCAGGCAGATGATGAAAATGCTCTAGTAGATGATGAAATAATGTAAGAGAAGAACCTGGATCCTAGAAGGTCTGGGTGCAGCAAAACTATCCACATGACCTGGAATGCCACCTTGGAATTTATGTGAGAGAAAGAAGATAATATGTTATACTCAAGCTGCTGTGTTTTGATGTGTCTTTGTTGTGGAAACAGCCTTTTATGCTAACTAATGGAAGCATCCTGTAGACAGTTTGACTACTTGGACAATCCCTCTTTGTACTACGGAAAAAGTTATTTAGCATGCATTTTAAAATTAGTCACCAAAATCAAGATTTTTGTTTTCCCCAAATTTATGTTAGAGTCTAAAATGTCTATGCAGCTATGAGCAGTGATAGTATGGAGAAATGTAAGGAACCAGACCATAAAAGTAGATGAAAACTATATTTAGCTCTATCCCTGTCAAAGCCTTTGAAATGAGAACAACACTCACTCATGGATAACTGAAACTCGTTAACTGCAGGATTAAATAAGTAGAAAAATTGTGGAACAGGGAAGAAAACACACATACACACACACAATCTCACACACACACACAATTTGGGGCAGCAATTGTAAATTTCCTTAAATGTACTAGCATAGCAGTTTCAACCTTTGTTGCACACTGAAATGGTGTGAAAGTTCAAAAAATAGTGATGTCTCTATTCCATCCTGTATCAGGGTCCTCTAGAGCAACAGAACCAATGGAAAAAACATATGTAATACACTTTATTAATATTACATCAATAATTATCAAATTATTATTGTATAGATTATAATATATATTTATATCATAGTATCACAATTGTACAATTATAAATATAATTAATATTTATACCACACAATTATAATTAATATTTACTATCTATATATAGTATCTGTATACTATATATATATGCAGAGAAAGATTTTATGAGGGCTGACAAGTACCAAGATCTGCAATCAGCAATCTGGAGACTCTGGAGAACTGATGGGGTGTAGTTTCAGTCCAAAAGCTAGCAGGCTAGAGATCCAGGAAGAGGCCATGTTTCAGTTTGAGCCTGAAGGCAGGAGGAAACATGTCCCAGCCTAAAGTCAGGCAGAAGGAAGTTCCACTTATTCAGGGAAGTCAGCCTTTTTTTTTTTTTTTTCCTATTCAAAAATAGAATTTCAGGGGATTGGATGAGGACTATCCCCTCAGGGATAACAATCTATTTTACTTAGTCTGTCAACTCAAATTTTAAGTTAATCTAAAAACACCATCACAGACACACCCAGAATAATGTTTGACCAAATATCTAGGCACCTCATGGCCCAGTCAAGTTGACACACGAAATTAACCATCATAAACAGAATAATGTTTGACCAAATATCTAGGCACCTCATGGCCCAGTCAAGTTGACACACGAAATTAACCATCATAAACAGAATAATGTTTGACCAAATATCTAGGCACCTCATGGCCCAGTCAAGTTGACACACGAAATTAACCATCATAAACAGAATAATGTTTGACCAAATATCTAGGCACCTCATGGCCCAGTCAAGTTGACACACGAAATTAACCATCATAAACAGAATAATGTTTGACCAAATATCTAGGTACCTCATGGCCCAGTCAAGTTGACACATGAGATTAACCATCATAAACAGAAGGTGCATTGACCCAGGGTATGTTCAGGGCATCAAAATTTTGAACGCTCCCTATATAATCTGATGTGAAGCCAAGTTTGAGGACCACTATCCAAGAGAATGTGTTCCTTCTAGAAGACTGAGGGACTGTGGGGATTGACACTAAGTAACCATTGGGGAAAACTGGGTGAAGCACACACAGGATACCTTTGTACTACCTTTGAAAATTCATGTGGATTAATAATGATTTCAAAATTAAAAAGAGAAAAACAAACAATATTAATGTCTAGAAGGGGCTACAATATGGTAGTTAAGGGCACTGATTTTGCAGTTGGTTTAAGTAGGGTTCTTTAAGTAAAGAGAGTATTTCCCAGCCCTGAAATTCCCAAGAACCTTGGTATTGGGATAGTAAATTTTCATAATATATAGAGACAAATATCGAATTTCCTCTTCCATTTTTGCAGTCCACGGAGCAAGACAGAAATAAGTCATGGGAGAAAATGAATGAACCAATATACCATTCATAACAAAAGAGTTAAATAAAACTCTCTTCAATACTTATTTTCTTTTAATATAATACATGATTTAACTTTAGAAGTACAGCAGGAACCAAACAATAACCTTTTACCCCAGGACTAGTTAAAAGTTTTTTTTTTTAGTATAATACATTATTTAACTGTGGAAATACAGCAGGAACCAAATACGAACCCTTTACTCCAGAACCAGTTAAGTGAATAAATATTGCTTGCTTTTCCCTCTTATGGGAAATTAGAGACTGTAAAATAATTTGATTTACTAAGACCAACAATCAAATCTAAGTCAAGAGTCTGTTCTAAAAATAACCCTTTAAACATTATTTTGTGTTCAGGAATGTATACCATTGCTTTTATTTAAGAAAATGTCAGTTTGAGGATTTTACGTATATGCTTATATCTGATAAGTACATCTGATGTATGTGGATATGTACACACATATATATGTACATCTATACATATGTCATATATATTTCTAACATGTGAATGATAGTTGATATTTTGATATTTATGCTTTTTGCCTAGTCTGTATGTTTGTTAATTTATAGTGATGTATTTTTCATGTAATTATCTGTTTTCTAATTCTATGAACTTAATAGAATTATCTATAGATGATAGTTTTATAAATTTAATCTAATATTATTTAGATTTGCAAAGATATGACAGTATAGATATTTACCTTTCTTCAGTGGTTATATATATTTATTTTTATTTTTATTTACAGATTAAAACCTATTAACCTTCACAACTTAGGTAAGGAATGTGAAGAAGTAATCCTGATAGTGTTTAAAAACCTTCTTTTTAAACTCTATTATAATCTCATAAAAGATAGATTCATAAATTGAAACCTGCATAATTGGCAATTAAAATCTGTAGGACAATGTTGTCTCTCTGTATTGTTAGAATTAAGTTCCAGCTGTTTTAAGAAAGCAACCAAAAGATTGAGAGAAACTGCCAAATATCCTGGGGAGAAATTAGCTACATTAGCTTTCATTATTCCAAAATCATTATGCCACCTGCAGTAACTGTAAATACTGTAGATGGGGTAAAATATCTCGAATTTAAGAGTTCATCTGCTTTTCACAGGGGGAGGTATCACATGGTTCTGAATCTCAATCTCATCATAGGGCCAACAAATTAAGTTCAAAATTAATTTGACCTAATAGTCACAATTCAAAATGTTTCTTGGCCAGGTTAACAATTAAGCAAATGTCTCTAATATTCATTTCATTTGGAGAAATATTTCATTTTTATTAATGAAATTGATGTTTGGTGTCATTATAGCAATCAGAAAAGTCTACATTATAATGTAGTAATAAATAACTTTCATCTCTTTATGGCTTATAGCAACAACAGTTATTTGCCTCATCTATCTGTCTGTTGGTGGTTGGCTGAAGCTCTAACTCAAGGTTCTCTCAACCTAAGGCTGATGAAGCAGTCACTACCCCAAACATTGTTTGTTATCATGGAGTCTCACACAGCAATGAAAAGCTCCATCCTGGAAGTGGCATTCCTTTCATCATAACCCACTGGCCAAATCTGGTCACATGGGCCACTCCATTTCAGGTGGGACAAGAGGACAAGTGCTACCATTTGCCCAGGAGGCTGAAAGCTGGAAATCGTTGGTGGACAGCATTCGGGACTATCACTTTCCTTTCCACCACCCTTCAGATCATCAAATATTCAACTCGCCATATCTCCCATAGGCAAAATATACTCAGCCTCTCCGCAAAGAAATCAGTCCAAAAGTTCTGTTTTGCTATGGCATTAAGCTTAAAGCCCCGGCTCTCCAGCTGTGATGATGGAGTAGACTCCATACAAAATCTGATTGTGATTTGTTTTGCTCTAGTCAAGCATGAGCTTAAAAGATTAGTTTTTCATGCTCCCCAAATATACAGCAGTAGAACAGGAGCAGAAGGACTGTATTCATTAAACACTTCCATATGAAGAGAATCATAGAATAGACATGGCAGATACCAATGTGATTCACAAGAGTTCTGAAATCTCACCAGGTAAAGGTGGTGAGGACCCTCTACCTTGGGAGATGAGAATGGGATAGGAATGTTCCTTGATTAGACCCTGATCTTGCTCTGTAGCAGAGGCACCTCAAATCCATTGTTTTTCTCCCATGGTCTTTGGCTCTCCCCTATTTGTGACATCTGCAGTGGGCATTAAATAAAAGTGCATCATCGTTATAGGTGGTGTAGCTTTTTGTGCCCCATGCTTATAAACAGAAGAGAAGCAAGGACCATTTTAAGTCTCTCAAAGTCTCAGACATTTACAATTTCAGGCTTATACTTCCTCTAGCTGTAAAATAGTATTCTAGGGCTTTTAATCTATTTGATTCAGCGGGAAACATATAGTGATAGCTTCCCACACTTCTTTTGTAGATATACTTTTATATTAGCTATATAATTTTATTTCCTCACATCCTTGTCTCTTCTTCTCAACATAGTTATGGTTATTGGGGGCCTTCCAGGATTAGAAGAGACTCATATTTATCATTCTTTCACTAATTCGTGTTGTGTAATCATAACATAATACACCATCATAAGGCATTCACAAATTTTTAACAATAGGTGTGACCAGGCCTGCCTAGCACAAGAGAACAAATAAGTGTGCATAAACATTTTAAAATTATACAGTTAATAAGCTATTGAATAAATTAATATATAAAAATAAGTAAACTATTAAAAATTAAATGATCAAGTTAACAAACTATTAAATAAATATGCTATATTCTTATACCTTGACCTTGACATTAATACAACAAAATTGATAAATATGTATAAAAGACTGTTTTCATTTGATTGAAAGTTGGAAAAATATCAAAAATAACTGCTGTAGTTACTATGGCTTATAGTTGAGTGTGTTTTTATGGGCTAGAAGTGTTTAGATTAGTTATAAAAATATAGAATTCATATTTAGCCAGAAAATAAATTTTACCTTAAATACTCATGTTGATATTACAGTCAAGATTTTTCACACAGTTTGTGTTCTAATGAGAGTAATGCCAAATTCAGTTAGCTTATAATGTTCACATTGGTGTTTTTGTATACATTTTAACTTGAAAAAATTCTGCTCTACAGAGGCAGTAGTAACCAGAATTGTGAACAAATTTTGTAATTCAATGCTTAAGTTCAAAAATGAGCTGTGGATTTTTATATATCGTGTTCAAATATGATCAAATCATCCCACTGATAAATTATAAGATCATAAAAAATATTCAAAATGTTTTAATTTTATGTATGAATTGCTGTCATTTCTATTGTAATTTTACCGTCTTTTAAAAGTGACATATAAATGTAACTCTTACTTATGCTGTTCTTTCAAATTTTAAAAAGTTGTATATTTAGGCCAGGCGCAGTGGCTCAAGCCTGTAATCCCAGCACTTTGGGAGGCCGAGACGGGCAGATCACGAGGTCAGGAGATCGAGACCATCCTGGCTAACACGGTGAAACACCGCCTCTACTAAAAAATACAAAAAATTAGCCGGGAGTGGTGGCGGGCACCTGTAGTCCCAGCTACTCGGGAGGCTAAGGCAGGAGAATGGCGTAAACCCGGGAGGCGGAGCTTGCAGTGAGCCGAGAGCGCACCACTGCACTCCAGCCTGGGCGACAGAGCGAGACTACCTCTCAACAAACAAACAAACAAACAAAAAAACAAAAATTGTATATTTAAAAAAGCAAAGAGACAGCAGTATTTGTTCAATTTTATCAAATTTCGATTCCATCAAGATTATATTTTGATCTTAAAATGGCAAGAAATACAAGTCAATAAAAAGCCAGGCCAGGTATGGTGGCCTCATACCTGTAATCTCAGCACTTTCAGAAGCCAGGGCAAGAGGATCGCTTGAGACCAGGAGTTGGAGAGGAGCCTGGATAATATAGTGAGACCCATCTTTAGCAAAACAAACAAGAAATAAATTAATTAGCTGGGCATGGTGGTGGAGTGCACCCGTAGTTCTAGCTACACAGGAGGCTGAGTGGGGAAGTTCACTTGAGCCCAGGAGTCTGAGGTTGTGTTGAGCTCTAATCCACTGTACTCCAGCTGAGTGACAAAGTGAGACCCTGTTCCCCCCCAAAAAGGCCAAAACTAATTCAAGAGGAGGATAGGATTTGAATAGACATTTTTCCAAAGAAGATATACTCATGACTAGTAAGTACAGGAAAAGATGCTCAACATCATTAGTTATTAGTAAAATGCAAATCAAAACTACAATAACATACCACTTCAACACAGTAAGATGACTATAATCAAAAAGTGTTAGGAAGGATATGGCAAAATTGGAATCCTCATACATTGCTTCTGAAAATATAAAATGATGCCATTGCTTTGGAAAATTATTTGGCAGTTCCCCAAAATGCTACAAGTAGAGTTACTTTGAGCTCTACTAAAAGTAGGTGGAATATGACCTACCGATTCCACCCCAGGTACATATGCAAGAGTACTGAAAACATATGTTAATAATAGCATTATTGATAATAGCCAGAAACAGAAAACACCCAAATGTCCAGGGACTATTGAACAGGTAATAAATGTAGTATATCCGTACATTAAAATATTACTAGGTCACATAAAGAAATGAAGTTCTGATATATGCTAAACATAGATGTAACTTGAAAACATTATGTTTAGTGAAAGAAGGCAGAACTAAAAGACCATATTTCCATTTAAATGTCCAGAATAGGTAAATCCACAGAGACAGAATGTAGATTAGTGATTTTCTAGGAGTTGGGTTGAGGATGGGGGATTGTTGGGCAGGGGAGAAGGGAGGAATGAGGGGTGGCTGCTAATTGGCAAAGAATTTTTTTTTTTTCGGAGTGAAGACTTATTCTGGAATTAAGTAGTGGACATGGTTGCACAACTCTGAGTATACTAAAAATTACTGAATTGTACACTTTAAAAGATGAATTTTGTGGTATATGAATTACATCTCAATGAATCTCTTATTAAAATGTATGAGAGGCCAGGGCAGCGGCTCACACCTGTAATCCCAGCAATTTGGGAGGCTGAGTCAGGCTGATCACCTGAGGTCGAGAGTTCGAGACCAGCCTAACCAATATGGAGAAACCCTGTCTCTACTAAAAATACAAAAAATTAGCTGAGTGTGGTGGTGCATGCCTGTAATCCCATCTACTCGGGAGGCTGAGGCAGGAAAACCTCTTGAACCCAGGGGGGCGGAAGTTGTGGTAAGCCAAGATTGCGCTGTTGCACTCCAGCCTGGGCAACAAGAGCGAAACTCCATCTCAAAACAAACAAACAAACAAAAAAAACTATGAGAAAAATAGATTATGCAATGTTGCACAAGTCTGTGTATAGACTAAAAACCATTAAACTGATCATTTTAAATGGGTGGATTTTATGGTATGTGAAATTATCTCAATAAGACTATGAAAAAATGGCCAGAAGACAGTCTGTGTAGAAATCGGTATCTGTAGTTTTTTCCTCCTCTTGTTCTGAAAAACATATTTGTTTCCTTGTTCCAATGTCACTATATTTTGTTGCAATACCGTTTCCGCTATGTGTTTCACCTGTAAGTTTCTACAAACTTAATATTTTCAATTTGCTTTTTCAAATTGTTTGTTCCATCTTTGGGCGGATCCCAGAAAAACAAAACAAAAACAAAAAAACCCACACAAAATTGTGTGCAATCTCTAATTTTTTCTAAAGAATGTCATCGTTTTTGGTAAACTTTTCCATGCCTTCTAGTGACAAACTCTATTTGCTATCAGTATACCAAGCTTTTTGGCACAGTTCCTAACTTATATACATTTTTAATTATCAAACATGTCAACATTATTACCATGGCCCATAAAATACCTGAAATCAATGCTGAAAATTGAAAATTGTTTTTTAGTTCTTAAGCCAGAATGCGTACTTTTCACAACAGGTATAAAACTGATAAAATAAACTTTATTGTTTTCTTCCGGGAGTTGAACAATACTTATAATGAATATAAGATATATTAGTTGTTCAATATAGCTTTTGTCCTTCTTACAAACAAATTGAAATAAAAAGTATTTACTTTCTATTTATGCATAATTATAAAACTATATTACTCTTTAAACTAGTAATCTTTTTATTTGTCCATGCCAGATAGTAGTCTAATTTAAATAGCTATTTTTTCAACCATTTTACATGGTCAGTTATTCTGGCAGCAAATTTTGAAATGATCTCATTCCTTTCTGTAAATACTATTCTCTCAGTATTATAAAAAGCATTGTTATGGTCAGTTAATGTTAACATTTAATATTATTTTCTAGATTGGCATTAACATATTGGCATTTATTTACCTTAATTGAGCATTATTTTTATTTTTTATTTTATTTTATTTTATTTTTTTGAGACGGAGTCTCGCTCTGTCACCCAGGCTGGAGTGCAGTGGTGCAATCTCGGCTCACTGCAACCTTCCCTTCTCAGGTTCAAGCGATCCTCCTACCTCAGCCGCCTGAGTAGCTGGGATTACAGGCACGTGCCGCCATGCCCGGCTAATTCTTTGTATTTTTAGTAGAGACGCGGTTTCACTGTGTTAGGATGGTCTCGATCTCGTGACCTCGTGATCTGCCTGCCTTGGCCTCCCACAGTGCTGGGATTACAGGCATAAGCCACCATGCTCGGCCCAGTGTTATTTATTAAATGATATGTATTTAATCTTTTTGAGTATTAACAATTATTGGTAAATTATTTTTATATTTTATTGGAAATAATCTGTGAATTATATTTACTTTCATTGGAAAGGGATATTTTTTGCTTCTTTAACCAAAAACTTAAGTGTTTCAAGTCATGGATACATTCATTAACCAAGATTGAACTTGAAGATTAGTTGAGAAACATGTAAATGTAGTAATAACACTTTTTGCTGTTCACTTAAAACCCAAATGACAATTTCTACTTTTCTCCATTTAAATAATTTTAATTTAAAATTAAATACAAAATATTCTACCATATATATTCAATAAAAAATCATAGTCAGATTGTGTTTTGCTAAAAGTACTCTTGTGACCGGGTGCTGTGGCTCACTCCTGTAATCCCAGCACTTTGGGATGCTGAGGCGGGTGTATCACCTGAGGTCGGGAGTTCGAGACCAGCCTGACCAACATGGAGAAACCCCATCTCTACTAAAAATACAAAATTAGCCAGGCATACTATCAGAAGGATGTGACAGCCATTTTCTGGGATCATAATTTTAAAAATGTAGTAAGGTACATGAAGTTGCTGAGATTCATCTGACATGCTTAATAGTTGCTTTGATGGAAAAAAACTTTCTTATTTATTTGTGTTGTTTTGATTAGTAAATAGTACATTTCCATTAAGTAAAGAATACGCACTATGTTGTTTGCACATTTTACAAAGATCATGTCCAAGGAGAGTCTTCTCACTTCCATTGTTTCTACTTCTATAAAACTTTAATCAGCCTGTTCCTATGAAGATTTTCTGTTTCCTTTTTGTTCTCTGTGTTGCACGTTTGTGTCATCTGTTTCTATCACTATTTCAACCCTTACATGCTAAAGGATTAATACTAAAATGTAACTTGTTCTTTAAAATGCACAAAATATTCAATTACCATCCAAAAGCATAAAGAAAAAATGTAAAACATTGAAAATTGTTATTATTTTCATGTTTTCAAAAAGTTATTGTTTTCTAAAATATTCAAAATGATCTATTTAACACCCAGGAAGATACATTATTTTGCTATACTTATTTTATTATGTATTTTAAAATCAAAAGTTTCCAACCATATCATTTAAAGCAAAAGTAAAAGCAATTCTAGCATTCAGTGCCCATCGGTGATAATGGATTAGTATCATACTTAGCATTCAGTGATAATAGATTAGTATCATGCTTCCATTCAGTGATAATGGATTAGTATTATACTTGACATGTTATGTATGTATATTTGTACAGCTACATATTTTTAAGTAATATGAATTTTTAAATATTGGAAGGTGTTGCTCAGCTATGAGAAACTCAGCCATGTGAATCGCTGCATAGCTTACTAGGTGCTATCATCTGTGTTCCTCTACCAATATCCATAATTATATATGCATGTATTTTTGTAGTATTTTTATAGTATGTTATTTACAAAGATCTTTGAATGACAGTGAAGACTGCAGTAAATTTCAAAGTTATGGTACTATTTTCTATATGTAGTTGACAATAGTTTATTGCTGACTTGCATATACTCTCCCTTCCATCCTAAAAGTACTCAGATATCCATTTGGGTATTTTCCTGCCCAGTGCAGTGTATAGGATTAGAAAAAATGACCATCATTTACTCTAGGAACAGTCTTTAACCCGCATAAATAATTATTTTTCAATTTCATGGCCTCACAATGATTCAGAATTAATTTCAAACTCCTGCCTATAATGGTATGACAGTTTTTCTCTTTTCCACTGGATATAAACATCTGAGATCTACTTACATGTGTAACTCCTAACAAAGCTGGCAGTCAGTCCTATAACCTTCGGGGCACCCTCCTTAAAATGAAGCTGAGTCTTCATTTTGAATGACAAATAGGAAAGACAAAATGAACATGAGCTGGTATTTTTATTATGAAGCCCTGATTAGCCAATGCAAGGAGTAGGCACATGACCCAACCTAAGGCAAACAAATTTTCTCTTCTTGGAGTTTCAAATTAGATTGGAGTGATGCAAAGACTAAAAACAATTGGTGCTCATTCAATGGGGGACAGTACCTAGAGTCAGCCTGTGATTCATAGACCCCTGGATCCACTCTGTTTCCTTTACAAGTCAGTTTCTTTAGCTCTCCCTTAGATCTTCGGAGACCGGCACAGGTGGGTGTGAGATGCACAGGTCCATTTATATGCCAATGTTTACAAAACAAATATGGAGGGAAAATACAGTATTTTCAAGCTGCAAAACCTTCATATAGAGAGGGCATCTTTTCTTACACTCAGGTTCTGCGGGGCTACTGTGGAACTTGAGCATACATGGATTTTGGTAGATGCAGGGGTCCTGTAAACAATCCCCAGATATACTGCGGGATGGCTATATATATATATATAGAGAGAGAGAGAGAGAGAGCGCTATATATATATATATATATATATATATATATATATATATAGCTTTTGTTAGAGTCTTTACAGTAATGGTTTAAATTATTGTTTAGTTGATATGTACCACCCACCTTTTCTTCCCACTGTGGGCACAGTCACTACATTGATATTTCATTGATTTTGGGTTTGGATGTATGGCTTGCTTTACCCATGGAATGTCAGCAATGTTATAAAATATAATACAAGCAAAAACTCAAAATGTACTGTATGATGGGGCTTGCCCTCCTGTGCTTCTGCAATTTCCATGAAAATAATGTATCTTGGCCATGCTTCTGGTCTACAGAGGCTGAAAGACACATGAAGCAGATGGACCCAACTTTTAGCTTTGAGCCAAGCCAAGCCAAGCCCAGCATAGATCAGCCAGTTCTCAGCTGACTTGCAGACATATGAGCAAGGATCAATGATTACTGTTTTAAGCCACTAGTTTCAAGATGATTTCATGACGTTTATTATTATGGTAATATATGACTGTTATAGCTTTTGTTACTTGCACATAACTTGGATAGCCATTTATTTCTTTTGCAGAAACAATACTACAGTGGGATAAATGAAAGATTAAAGCTAAAAGTCTGACTGATAGATGCAGCTCCAGCTCTTGTTTATGAGACAGGCTTATGTTCAAATCATACCCGCTGTGTGACCAAAAGAGCAGCCCAAGTCTGGTAAGTCAGTTATCTAGAACTATTTTATTGAGCAATAATTTCATAGAACACATCTCTCAAGAAGTTTTGTTACTATGCTGTGAAAAAGTAATCTGGGAATAAGAGTAATGTTACTTTTAGAGCATTCTGCACTAAAAGTCCATTTAGATTCATCTTCTTAAGTAAAACACGTTATTCTAATGTACCTTTAAAATATTCAGCTTGGGAAAAGCAGCTAGAAGAGACTTTAAAAATATTTTTTAAAATGTGGTTGTCGAAGCATTTGGAGCAGGTAATCGAGTGCTATTTCCATTACTACATGATGAGTGGCCTGATAGTTCAGCTATTTGCAATGTTTAGAAATTTCTCAATCTCTAAAGTATTAAACATTCAAACCAAAGGAGTATTCTGCCCCTTACTTAAGGAATGAAGGTTAAGGATTTATCAAAGCTATCTATAGGTTCACATAGATTAAAACACTGCCAGAGAATGTAGGACTGTCCCAGAAATAATTCATACCTACATCTGATGATGTTTACTCCACGAATGTCCTCTTATCGTAGGAATACCCCTTAGCACTTTTGGCAGAGAGTAGCATTTTATTGCGTTGTTCCAGAATAACCTACTTAACAGTATTCTACTTGCATTTTCTATTTACAAACTACAAAGGAAATGTCATAAATTTGTGTTATCCTCTTTTAGAAGGAACCAAAATGCATGGATAATGAAATTCAATTAATAATTATTTGTCTTTGGCTTTAGAGTTTAGGCAATCAGAAAAATATATGCAGGAACAGATATGAACATGAGCTCTTAGTACTGCTGTTTTCAGTTCAGGTGTATTAAGGGCAGCAGTAGGCATACGAAGGTGGTTATGAGTAGCCAGGCATAATTCAATGTGAATTGCTTATTTCTCTACTTATGAGTTTATTATATTTGAAGTATAAAAGAATAAAATTAGATATGATATTCTCTCCCAGAGGTTCCCAGACAAAGCACATCATTGTTTAGCCTTGGAGACAGGTTCATCATGATCTTCAAACGGTTTTGTTTCCATAGTAGAATCCAAAGAGTTGCTACTTTTAAATAACGCTGTCATGATTGTTCTCTAAATCAGTAGCTTCAATTTTTAAGAATGATTCTAGTATTCTAAAATATAATTTTATTCATTTCCTGTGTTGCTGTAACGTATTATCACAAACTTGGTGACATAAAACAACACAATTTATCATCCTTCAGTTGTGGAGGTCAGAAGCCCTGAAACCAAGTGGTTGATAGGACCGCATTCTCTCCAGAGTCTGTAGGAGAATTCATTTCCTTGACGTTTCCAGCTTCTAGAGGTCATCTGCATTTATTGCCTTGTGGTTCTGTCCTCCATCTTCAAAGCCAGTACGGTAGTATCTTTAAATCTCTCTTTCTCTGACTTTTCTTCTTCTTGGACTCAGTAACTATCCTGCTTCCTCCCTCCTTCTTTCCCTTATAAAGGTCTTTGTGGTTACATTGAACATATGTGGTAGTCCAGGATAACATACTTGTATCAAGATTCTTAACTAATCACATTTGCAAAACTAATCACATTTCCATTTTAACACATCAGGTAACACATTCACAGATTTTAACTATTTGGATTTAAACATTATTGGGAGGCTATTCTTTCTCCTGTAAGGACCAAGACCACAGAGATCCAAAAATCTCCACTCTTTTCCAACTTTCACCAAAATAAAGATCTGAAAAGGAATTACTTTTGCAGAAAACTTGTTGCTAGCAATACACATACATAGCTTATTATTTACTTGCTAAGAAAATACTTCAAGTTGTGTACACAATTTCTGTATTTTAAAAATACCCGACAAATTTCAAAATTACCAGTTTTTAACTTACAACTTGTTTTGATGATAAGTTGTAATTTTTTGGAGTAGTTTTCGTTGAGAGTTTGCATATCCCCAAGAAAAAGTTAATTACAGGGGATTTCTGGGAGGTGAAGAGTACATCTACTTTAGTGATAAAAACGAGTGATTTATATATAAATTTCAATGCATGCAATTCTTAAGCCTTACTTATTGGAAAAGTATAATTCCAAAATAAGTAAATATGTATTAATTGCTGTAAAATAGGTTAAACAATTTGCCACAAAACTGATACTGATGAAGTCAAACCAAAATAAATTTTTTGCAGGAATGGCAGCAGAAGGAAATCACAAATCAGGTCACCTTATGATGCACTGATAACAACGTGCTTTTTCTGAATTTCTTAGAAATATTCTACCTGTGTGTAGTGCTGTAGATGCTCAATAACTTTGTTAAGAATTTCCTGGCAACCAGATTTTTTAGTATCGCACCATATTACAGTCTTCAGAAAAGTGTAAGAAGTATAAGTACAGTATAAGAAGCTCAAACAACCCAACAGGAAACATTCTAATAATCCGATTAAAAAATGGGCAAAAGATCTGAACAGACATTTCTCAAAAGAAGACATGCAAATGGCAAACAGGCCTATGAAAAGGGGCTCAACATGACTGATCATCGGAGAAATGCACATCAAGGCTATAATGAGATATCATCTCATCCCAGTTAAAATGACTTTTATCCAAGAGACAGGCAATAACAAATGCTGGTGAGGATGTGGAGAAAAGGAGACCCTCTTAGACTGTTGGTGGAAATGTAAATTAGCGCAACCACTATGGAGAACAGTATGGTAGTTCTTCAAAAAAGTAAAGATATAACTACTATATGATCTAGCAACCCCACTGCTGGGTATATACCCAAATGAAAAGAAATCAGTATTTCAAAGAGATATCTGCACTCCCATGTTTGTTGCCGCACTATTCACAATAAGCCAAGATTTGGAATTAACCTAAATATACATTAACATATGAACGAATAAGAAAAAGGTGGCACATATACACAATGGCTACTATTCAGTTATTAAAAAAGAATAGAATCCTGTAATTTGCAACAATATGGATGGAACTGGAGAGCATTATGGTAAGTGAAATAAGCCAGACACAGATAAACAAACTTCAGGGTAATAACAATATTAGAGCTCCCCATCACAAATTTGTGGCAATTCAAGAATTAGAAACCACTTGATATGCCAGAATTTTTTTTTCTCAGTCATTAGAGTCCAATTAGATACCAATACTTTAACATTTTCCATTGTTTGGCATCCAAAGGCAATAACACCTGAGGCAGTGCAGCCTAGAAAGCTTCGTAATGTGTGGAAAGTATATCATTTGTCTGTAAATTGCATAAAGGTAGAGTGTTTTGAAAATAAAAACACATCGTAAATATGAACACATGAGATGCTAAACTGAAGGGTCTCAGGTATCAGGCAGATCAATTTTAGTCATTATTACTTATATCAATGCTAAGAATATGGAAATTGATTTTCCCTAATCCATTCAGGCCTGCATACTCTTTAGAAAGTCTTATTTATACTCCCAGGAAACACAAAATTCAGTTTGAATTCCCCAGTTTACACATTATAGTTTCTGGAGTTTCACTGTTGGACCATTTCTCTTTCCTATTATATTCACTTGTCTGATCTCATGGCATGGCTTTAAAATACACACACACACACACACACACACACACACACACAATGTTGAAACACCAAGGTCTCTCAAATATGTATATTCAGCCCAGAGGGCTCCCTTAACTACAGAGGGATATAAGCAACTTCACATTTTATATCTCAAATTGGATATCTAATAGCTATCTCAAAATGAATACATATAAACCTGAAACTATGATGTTCATACCTTTTTTAACTTCTACTCTCCTTTAGTCTTCTCTCTCGGTAGGTAGAGAATCCATCATTCGAGTTACTTATGCTAAATATTTTCTGCTGTTTCTTGAACATACTAGGCATACTCTGAGTTTTTGCACTTGCTCCCTGAGTGTAGAACTTTCTTCCCACGGAGAGCAGCATGCCCTGTTCCTTCACTTCTTTCCATTGTTTGCTCAGACATCACCCTATTTCTTATGCTTTCTCTAACCACCTTATCTAACATTGCATAACTCATCTCTCCTTCCCTTGCAAACTCTTCTCATTGACTTTGTTTTTCTCTATAGCATTTATTACTTGACATACTAAATATTTTACTTATTTGCTTATTGTATATATCTTCCTATTAGAAAAAAAACCCTGGATTTCTGGTATATTCTGTTCATTCTATATCCCAGCACCTGAATAAATTAATCATGAAGTAGAATTCAACAAAATAACTCAAGCTGTTTGCAACAAGCTTAAAGGATGACTTGGAGGACAAACTAAGCATGATGTGGATACAAATAACAGAACGAGTGGAGAAACAGAAAGAGAATTCACACTGTAAGAACTACCCATCAAAAAGAAAGACTGATATATAGCAGCATAGAAAGAAATGAACATCAACATCTACCTGAGTTACTACTAACAGAAAATGAAGATACTCAGGAAATAGTGGCAGCAAGATTTCTACAACTACTTTTAAGGGAGCAACAGTGAGTCTGCAACACTGAAGGTGTAAGTTCTTACACAATGACTTTAGGAATTCTCATCACTGTAAAAATAATATCTTGTAGTTGATGAATCAAAGCGGAAATATTAACTGGTAGCAATGTTGATAAGTATATGTCTCCATATTTTTCTGAAATTTCATTATCAATTATTGTTTACTGAATATTCATAATATTCAGTATCAGCAATGATACAAAATATTGTAGAAAGTAACAGAGTACTGAAGATAGAGTATATATTCTTCTATTCCAGAAAGGACTGGCATCAAAAGTTTATGCTGAATGTGGAAATTAGACTGTCTGATCTTCCAAAGTAAGAGCTTTTGCAGATAAAGTAGCTAATTGCATTATTAACTTTCACTTTGTTCTTTATGTCAACTAAATTGGCACTTGAATATTTAGTCAGCAAGAGAACTTCAGGTAGTTTAGAATCAAATGTTTCCTTCTATTTGTTTAGCTTCTTGGTGCATAGTCTGAAACACTGAACTTTTTCTTTGTGTATGTTTGGATCATTGTGACAATATTCTTTTATCTGGTTTCAAAGGTGTGTTCCTGGGCTTTGATTTAATAAAGGCTGAACTCTGCTTCCATCAGATGCAGCCATAGAATCAATGAGTGTGCAAACAGCAACTCACTGCCACAAGTAGAGCAGGACCTTATACGTTTACAGAGATTTTGTACAAAATCAATCATGCTTTATTGTATATATAATCAATTTACACGAAACTGGCATAGAACATTCCCTACCCATTTCTAGCCCAGCTGCCTGTTATTATATAGCTGAATTACTTGTCTATCTGAAGGAGCAGTGCCTCATGCTCCTTAACATGCAGGTAATTTGTAGCATATTGATCATGCTAATGCCTGTGTAAAAGGTCGACAAGTAGATTTGCCACCTAAAAACTGGTTATCACAGTGCTTTGCATGCAGGTGGCCCTCAAAACACTTTGGCTCACTTTCTGCAAATATGAGAGCTAACAATTTGTTATACTTTTATAGATAATAAAATTTCCAGTGCCTTTGGTTAAGGTCAAATTTCAGACCCTGTACAGACAGGTACCGCTGATAATTTTAGCGTCCATTATCCATCCATGGACTAAGCCAATCCTATGTGTTAAGAAGAAGAGTGACTTCTTTTGCAGCCTGAAAAAATAAAAAAAACCATTGAAGGCATTGTATAACCTCTCTCACTGTTTCCTGCTGAAAATCTACTTTTGCAAAATATGTTCTCATCTCTATTTAAAGTTAGGTATTCTGAGAATCTAACTTAGAAAAGTCTACAATTTTCTCCTTCACATGAAGATCCTTTTTGGAAAATAGCATGATAAATAAAGTTAGATATAAATAATACTTGCTTAAAGTTGTGTTTACTAAGCCAAAATGGCTTTGGTAAATTATGTTTAATTTTAGTTTAGGAAAAGCTTACATAACATCTATGAAATAGGATTGACTCTTCAGTTGAGAAGTGTTTATCTTGATTTAAAAAATGTTGAACACATAGCTATCCCACCTATCATTAAACAAAAAGATCACTGTTACTATTGCCCATTCAAACAGGAAAAGTAGCCCATTTGTTAATTGCCTTTTCTAATTGGTGGTTCTTGTTACTTTCTACAGGTTCCCTGGAAATCATTATTTTCCCTTTCATATGGTAATACTTGTAATCAGTAAAATCTAAAGAAAATACATCTAGCCTTTTTGTTTGTGTATGTGTAGCAACAACATAAAACAGAAAAGACAAAAACTTTTAATATGTATAGACATCCATCTTTACATTAAAATATTTTCATTGATTAATAGTTTAGTTGAAAATCTAACAACATACTGATATATTCATTGAATTTAATTCTCCTAGGATTTAAATTACTTTTTGAGATTAAGTGTCAAACTCTCATCCTGACAAGATGGTAGATGAAATATTCTAAAATCTCCTCCAATTACAATATACATAACGGTACTGGCATTTAAAAGGAAGCATTTAAAGATGCATAGATGATCTGTCAGAAGGTAAGAAAAACTTTTGGGAAGGATAAGAAGTAACAAGGAAACAAAAACAAATCTAAAATGTGTGCATTAATCCAGAGCGGTGAATGTTGAAACATTAAAGTCATCTGCAGGCACACACGCTAACCTGGAGCTTTAATAAAAATGACCACTGAAGAGATGGGACATAAAGCCTGGAACCTTACAAGATAGAGAATCGAATCCTAGAGGAGAGTAGAAAGCTAAGAGTCCAAGAGTTCTAAAACCTCAGCAACAGAGGTATTTGGGGGCAACATTTAGCGAGTGGGTGGTAGACATACTCTGCAAAGATGAAGAAACTTGTCTCACTTGACTTTGGATAAGGAGGTGGTAGGAGTCTATTTTGAGACTCTCCTACAAGACATCTCTCTCAACAACTTAGGGGGGTAAATTTATTGAATTTAAAGTGCTGTTGGTTTCCTTGATAAAATAATTCACTTTCCATCTTGTACACAAAGAACTATGACATACAAAGTTTCAGCATACAACACAAAACACGTGAGGAAACAAGGCGCCCTGAATGAGGGTCAGCAGAAACGATAAAGCACACAATTGGATTCATGAGAGCCCAAGATGACAGAATTATTTTATAGACGAGAAAGCAAACTAAATATTGCCTGAGAAGGACTCCATACTTCTATATTTGAGTCCTTGTGGATGAACTGCAACCTAACTTAATAGGTAGACAATTTCGAAAATCTAACTTAGGAGTGTACACCTGTAACAATCGCTGAGTATTGGCCAATCTCAGCGAGCACTTCAACCATTCATACACTGCTGATGTTCAAAGTGTGTCCAAGTAAGACAAACGCCCCGCTGAGCTGAAACCAGTCCAGCTGTTTGTGTGCCTCACTGCTGATTTCCATTGTCACTTTACTTTTTTTTTTTTTTTTGTCTATAACTTTGTTCTGAACTGGAGTCTCTCTGAATGTGCTGTGATTCTGAGGGTTACCCCTTTCACGAATAGTTCATTGCTCAATTAAACTCATTTAAATTTAATTGGGCTTAAGTTTGTCTTTTGCCACACAGAATCCAGTGAATTTGTTTAAAAGTCTTTTGATAGAACAGAAGTTAAGACAAACATGAAAAAAAATTATCAGAGAAGAACAAGGAGGCAAAGAGAAGGACTACATGAAAAACAGCATAAAGAGATTTCAAAACAAGAAGTCTTACCAGATTTTCAGAGGATGAAAATAAGCAGAATACTAAGAAAACAGTAGTTATTAATTTTACCATAAATAAAATGTTATACGTACATTTATTAGGACCCAGGTAGTGTTAAACCTATTAGGTGAGTATTATTATTATTGTATTGTTTGATAGATAGGGAAACTGAAGTAAGAATCGACTAAATAACTTTCCTCAGATCCTATAGTTGGTAAGTTGCTGAATCAAGATTAAAAGCTAGGGAGTCTAGCAGTGAAATCTGTTCTTTTATGTATTTGTTTTATCTTAAAAATTTTTAAAAATATTTAGTTGATTTTTAAATTTTAAAATGTTTAGTTGACAAATAACAGTCAGTACTTTCCACAAGCAAAATTAACAGATAAAAACTATGAATTTTCTAAAACCTGATCAAATACATGAATCTTCAGATTTGAAAAGCACAATTTTTCTTAGAAGGATCAACAAAAGGAAATCTATAACCCAATTTATCACAGTGAAACTATTAAACACCAAAGACAGAGATACAGAATTCTGACAGAACAGTGGGAAGAACTAATATCTTTAAAATGTTGAGGAAAAGCAACTATTTACCAAGAACTCTATAGCCAAAAAAAAAAAAAAAAAAAAAAAAAAAAGAATTAAGAAAAATGGTAGAAGAACAGAGATTTCAGAAAACAACTGAATTTCAAAAGAAATGGATGCATTTTAGATAGAAGGAGAATGATTCCAAAAGGAAGGCATGATTTTTAAAAAGTTGGTAAGCAAAGGAAATGGTAAACATGTTATGATGATGTCTGTGGTGAAGGCATTAGGACAACACAAGATGGTAAATTTGCGACTGTGCATGTGCACATTTGCGCGCCCGTGTGTGTGTGTGTGTGTGTGTGTGTGTGTGTGAGAGAGAGAGAGAGAGAGAGAGAGAGAGAGAAATTGATTGGAGTTTAGATGTCCTCTAATTTCCCCAAACTGTTTAGAAGGTGGGTAAATACATTGATTTACTTCAGTCTTGTTAAGTAAAATATGCAATTAAAAAATGAGTAACCACTTAAGAGAATGCAGTATATAATTCCAAACTACAAAAGGAGAAGAAATAGGGGAAAAATCAATAAATGTAAAAGAAGACAAGAGAGGAGCAAAAGGAGCACAGCAAACCCAGGACAAAGCAGGAAATAAGATGGTAAAAACACATTCATATATATTAGTGATCAGAAAAAAAGTAAGAAAGAAAGATTACTCTTGCCAAAGATGGAGTAATTTTATTAAACTATCAACAGAATGATTAGCTTTATTGATCTTATTTGATGTATCTTATACAATATGCTGTTTACCACATACACATCTTTAACCAAATGAGTAAGAATAGCCATAAGAGAAATGATACAAAATAGTGTATTAGACTTAGGTTAAATTAGAGAAAACTGGTGTGCCTTAGCTAATGATAAAGGATGAAGGGCTAGAAAGATACAATAATTCTAAACATACATAGATTGAGTATCATAGCTTAAAAATTTATTGCAGCAAGATTTCTACATCTACAAGAAGAAACAGATAATATATCGACATAATTAGATATTTGAGCACACTGCTTTTAGCATGGGATAGATCAAGTAGATAAAACAAGTGATAGGCTTGATCTAAAGCACATACATAGGATAAAATGGGTAACTTTGACTCAACACACTTATTCTTTCCCAACTCATATGAATATTTATAAATCTGACCCATGTCATAAAGTGTAGGCCATAGAGCAAGTCTTAAACATTTTCAGATGACTGGTATCATTTGGACCACATTCTCTCTTCATAAGGTAATTGATTTGGGAATCACAAACATCAAATGCCTGTATATTTTGAAATAAAAAACTCACTTCTAAGACAAAGGTATAAATAGGCATTTTACAGAAAGCAGGAATCATCAATAAACATATGAAAGATTCTTGACATCATTAGATTTATGAAATGTAAATGAAGTTCTCAATGATACCTTTTAGTTCTAACAGATAGGCCTATTTTTAAAAGTCTGAAAATGCCAGACTTTAGTTTAGAGGGATGTAAACATGTTCATAGCCCCAGCAGGTGGGAGTGCATATTAGTATTAACACTTTAGAAAACAATTAGCATGACATAGTGAGGTTGAGGATATTCAAACCTTTCAAATCTGCAGTTGCATTCCTGGGTATATATCCTTCAGAATTTCTTACATGTGACATTGGGAGACTTGAACAAGAAAGTTTTCAACCACATCATTTGTAATATGAGAAATGCTGGAAATTCTCTATCTGCCTTTCAGGACATATGTATTTAAGTATTGTAAAATACATAGTCATTTTTTATTCCATTGGGGTGGTTGACTTTTTATCGATTTGAAAGTTTTTTTCATATAAATAATATATTGAAGGTGGCCCTCACCCAATTTGTTCATCATTTCTGTTTTGTTTATGTTTTTTGTATAGAGGTTTTAAATATTTTATACATTGATATTTTATATTACAACATTTATCTAAATGTTTAAAGTGATTTTTGTCATTGGCACTATGTTTAGATGTTTCTCAATCTTCAGGATTTTATTACTATTGATCTATATTTTCTTCCTATATTTTTGCCCTCCCTCCCTCCCTGCCTGCCTGTCTCCCTCTCCCCTTTTCTTGTTTTCTTTTTTCTTTTCTTTATTTCTTTTTTTTAACAAACAAAGCTTTCTATAGAATGCATTTTGATTAAGGGTAAAACAGATTCTATTCTCTTTCTTTTTTTCTAGAAAACAGTACATTCCATTCTAATGTATGTTTTTCCACTGGTACCAAACTATTTACAGCAGTTCTAAACATTTTTGATATTTAGCTATATAAGGTATTTCAAATATCTGGAAGAAAAATATCCCTTAAATAATCCATTTATTGTCAAAAATTTCCTTATTTTCATATTTATCTTTGCAAATGACTTCTTGAAATGGTTTTGCAAATTAAAGATATATTCTTGAAACTTTTATTTGAGATGACTATTTGAATAGGGGAGTTATTGATATTTTTATTATATTGATCTTTACTAGGAAATAATACACTATTCTTTTTTATTTATTTAAACTGTTTTTCATGTGTTTTCAGTGAGATTTGTAGACCTTTTTCAAATGATATCACATATTCTCACTAGATTTATCTACACATAATTTTAAATTTTGGCTGCTATTATAGATCGATTTTTTTTCATTATATTTTCTAATATTAGTCTTTAAGAAATCTCTTTTTCTTTTTTTTGTTCCCCCAATTTATCATCACTTTGAACATTCTTACTATTTCTAATATATTTGCCATTGGTTTTCTAATAATTATATCATCAGCAAATTATTGTCCTTGTGTCCTATCTATTCTAATACTTAACTTAAAATATGGCTAACAAAGCAGTGATTGAACCAGTTACTTCTTTGGTAGAAATGTTACATTGGGGACAAAAAGCATCCTGATATTTGTTCTGCCCACTCATGGTAACAATTAAAATATTTCATCAAGTGTGTTATTGCCTCTAGGTTTAAGCTAGCCTATTATATTTAAGAATTATTTTTCCCTACTAGGAAATCATATTAGTTTGTTTGGGCTGCTATAGCAAAATACCTTAGACTAGGGAGTTTATAAACAATTGAAATTTATTGCTCACTATTCTGGAGATTAGGAAGTCCAAGATAAATATGCAGACAAATTAGGTACATAGTGTGGGCCATCTCTGCTTTATAGACAGAGTCTCTTGCTGCATGCTCCCATGGTAAAAAGGAAAGATTGAACCCTTCAACCTCTTTTATAAGGGCCCTAATCTCATTCATGAAGGTGGAGCTCTCATGGCTTAATATTTTTGAAAAAGCTCTATCGTTTCATACTGTCCCAGCTAATGAATTTTAGGGGAGGGATACCAAAATTCAGACCATAGAAGAAATGATATTGATTGCTATCATCTATTAAAATGACCAGATATTTTCTCCTTTGACTCGTTAGTATGGTGATCTCTCTCTCTCTCTCTCTTTCTCTATCAATTAATCATCTATTATGCATCTATCTATTCATCCATTCATTTCCTAATATTAATAATCATTATAATCCTGGCATAAAGCATGTTATTCATGGCATATTATTCTTTTTATATATTATTTTATATGCACTTTGCTAGATTTTTGTTTAGAGATTTTTCATCTATCTTACCAAATAAACTTTTAAAATTATTATTATTTTTTTTGTTCTACAGTTTTTCAGATCAGGTTTCATTGCTTGAATAGCTTTGTAAGAAGAATCAGTAAATTTCCTTTCCTTATTTAGGTTCTGAAACTGTTTACATATTAAAGAAATAGAAATTTTCAGTTGTGAAGAAACTAACTGTCCCAGGATATACAATTAAAATATTTGTTTTATTTGTTTACAACTTTCTTAGTTTTCTCGATGGTATAATAGAGCTTTTGGCAGCCATCCAGTATCTTTTACTTCCCTTATAGCCATCCCTTCACTATGTAGAGAATTCTGAGTTGATTATGGTGTCAATGTCCTCAGAGTTAAGAAAACAAATTGCACTTCCCTTTTAGCCAGGGCAGCCATGTAAAATAGCTTTGATTGGTGATATGGAGGTGGATGGGTGGAGCTTTGTAGAAAACTATTATTTCCTTAATAAAAAACGAAACTCATTTGGCAGTTATTTGTAGTCCTGGGCCTCTGCCTTTTCTGCCTAGAATATAGGCAACGTACTCAGGTTGCAGCAGCTCTGCTGTGAGCATGTGGATAAAAGCCATCTCCCTAAAGAGGAGAGAAACACATACCTGGGTTTCATTGCCCATCTCAAGACTCCTTACAGTGTGAGAAACATAAACCCCTATTAGGTTAAGTCACGGCAGTCAGGTTTCTGATACATGCAACTGAATGTAATTTCTAATAACAAGTAATTAATTTATGCAGGTTTTCTACCCTTTCTTGAATCAATTTTAGTATAATTTCCCAAGATTTCATACATTTCAGATATATGAAAATATTTCAAATATTGATTTACCTTAAATGTTTTTATTTTACTAAAAATCTGTAGATAACCTTGTGTTTTCATGCTCAAATTTTTATATTTGTGCTCTTATTTTTCTTTTTATGCTTCTATCTGGTTGTGAACTCTTATTTTCAATGAAGGAGATTTTGAATTTATTTATGTTATTGCTTTTTTCATGCTGTTTTCTTTCTTTTCCCAGTCACATTTTCCCCCCAATTTTCAGTTGAATACTTAGTTAATTGAATTTAATTTTTAGGTATAGAGTATAAGAATTTAGGTTAATGTATTTTCCTGAGTTTGTGTTCACTGTCCATTCTTTCCCATTTTGTACCCTCATTAACTTTATTTTCTAAAGATTTTAGTAAATGTAATTTTGATTACTTCTTTTATTATGTTTTGTTTTACAGTTTTCAACATTGTTGTGTTGTCTGCAATTTTGTGATTCTTACATTGCCTCAAGGTAAGATAAGTGTAAATAATTCGATTCTTAATTTGAAGGATGAATGTAACTTTTTTGTGGCTTATATGTTTTCTTTATCTTACAGATACTTAAAAAAAATCTTCTCTTTATTGAAGGCTGTTTATTTCAATTTATATGTTTTGAATTAATCTTATTAATTATATTATTTAAATACTTTTTATCCCCTTCTTACCACTTACCTATCAAGTTAAATCTCTTAGTACTGTTATTACCAATTACTCTTCAAATTTCTGATAATTTTGCTTAATATACATAAGTATATATATTATGCATATATATACACTTAATATACACAAGTATATATATATATAGTAAATACTAGTATTACAGAAACTGAATTTTCTGTTTTTCTGCAAGTCAATTAAATGTATAATTCTGTCATCTTGGTAGGAAATAAATTTTATTCAATATGGAGGGTTTGTCTCCTCTTTCTACCCTGTTGCCACTAGACTCAGGATGAGATGGGGGTGGGGAATCTTAAATACATTGCATGATAAAATCATGCCCCATCCCAACCTTTTGGTGGAGGAAGAAATGGAGGGCTTCTTAGCATCTCTTACCTGTCCATGAAGACCTATATTGAAGTGTGACTTGGCTGTTGGTCCATGAGAGCTGTGTTAAGGTTCTCCAGAGAAACAAACACTATATGTGTGTATATACATAAGATTACAGACATTACTACATAATGATGTTTCTGTCAATGTCAGTCCGCATCTATAGCAGTGATTCTGCAAGATTATAGTGGAGCTAAAAATTCCTATCACCTAGTGACATTGTAGATATTGTAATATTGTAGGGTAATGCATTTACTCACATGTTTGTAGTTATGCTTGTATAAACTAACCTACTGTGCTGCCAGTTGTATACAACTATAGGGTGTTCAATTATGTATGGTACAGAATACTTGATAATGGTAATAAGTAACTGTTACTGGCTTATGTATTTACTATAAACACTTTTTATTGCTATTTTAGAATGTACTCGCTCTACTTATAAAAAGAAAAGCTAACAAGAAGACAGCTTTAAGCAGGTCCTTTGAGAAGTATTACAGAAAAAAAGTATTGTTATCATAAGAGATGGCCCCTCCATGTGTGTTACTGCCCTGGAAAACCTTACAGTGGGTCAGGACGTGGAGATGGAAGGCAGTGATATTGGTGATCCTGACCCTGTGAAGGCCCAGGCTAATGTGTGTGCATGGAAGACAGTGATATTGGTGACCCCCACCCTGTGTAGGCCCAGGCTAATGTGTGTGCATGGAAGACAGTAATATTGGTGACCCCGACCCTGTGTAGGTTCAGGCTAATGTGTGTGCATGGAGGACAGTGATATTGGTGATCCTGACCCTGTGTAGGCCCAGGCTAATGTGTGTGCATGGAAGGCAGTGATATTGGTGACCCCGACCCTGTATAGGCCCCACCTCGGCCTCCCAAAGTGCTGAGATTATAGGTGTGAGCCACTGCTCCCAGGGAGTAGGAAAAGGTCTTCTTTCTTCTGAGTTTGAAACCCTCCATCAATTTCTTCTATGACTGCAGGGTGGGAGACTCATCCACTCCTGACCCCTGGCCCATGATCCCCCAATGGCCGTAATCTCACTTCTCCTGTGTACCTTATAGTATCTCTACCTCAGGTAATGGGAATTTTCCTATTTTAAGGCGAGATAAATCTGTCTTTAAAATCTCAGTATTTTACTGACCTAGGAGTCTTTTCTGGTGTCCTAGAGACATCAACTTCTGCACAACAAGGAAAGGAGAAGCCCTCTTTTCTCTGTTTTAACTGTCACATCCCTTTGTTTTGTTTCCACAGGTATTGTTACAGTGATCTTCTAAAAACAGAAACTGGAGGCCAGGGGTTTAGTTTTAGAGGGGAAATTTACCTCTGTGTGTGTTTGTATGTATGTGGAAAAAAAAATAAAGTTGAAGCTGACTCAACAGACCCCCTCGTGGCTGAGGGGACCTCAGAGAAGACTCAGAAGCTGAATTCCTGGCCATGATGGGTTGGGAGGTGGAACATGCCTGCTTGTACCCCCTTGCTAACCACCATTAGGCTTTCTTTCCTAAGGGTTCTACAGAAACCAGCACTTTGGAGAGACTTGCTGCACCCTAGATATCAACCAGTTGCCTGACACTGCCCCTCTTTTTTGCAGATTTGACAAAACAACCAACCAAATGTCCTTCCTGATAAGAGACCACAGACCATGGAGTGGTTCTTAACTGTCTATACATGATGCATAATGAGGTTTTTCATGTCCTCTGCTTCACCCTTTGCTATCAGAGGGCCAAAAAGTTCACCCTGGGATCATGTTGACGCTGCCATTCTTTGTACGTGTGACTCGGATGGGGCATGAAGCTTAATTGAACATATGCACGTTTCTCCTTTCGTAAATATGTATGGCTCCTCCTATAGCATATTAAATATGAATATTTGGTCACCCTGTTCAGCATAAATTCCCGTTCCCTTTGCCCTTCCCTTGAAATGTCTGTTTCTGGCTTCCGACAGAAGGCTATGCTACCCCAGCTGTCAGAGTGACTGCACTGCAGTCTGCAAGTGCAAATTTGTGCAAGTTCCAAATTTGTGAACTTCATCATTCTTAAGTTGACATGGATGTGGGGGCATGTGCACATGCATGTGTGTGTGTTTTCTTTCTTTTTCTTTTTTTTTTTTTTTGTTGAGATGGAGTCTCGCTCTGTCACCCAGGCTGGAGTGCAGTGGTGCAGTCTTGGCTCACTGCAAGCTCCGCCTCCCAGGTTCACACTATTCTCCTGCCTCAGCCTCCCGAGTAGCTGGGACTACAGGCACGCGCCACCACGCCCGGCTAATTTTGTTTTGTATTTTTAGTAGAGACAGGGTTTCACCATATTAGCCAGGATGGTCTGATCTCCTGACCTCGTGATCCACCCACCTCGGCCTCCCCAGGTTCTGGGATTACAGGTGTGAGCCACCGTGCCCGGCCAACGTGTGTGTGTTTTCTTCCTATAAAGTTTTTGACATTTTGACACTCTGACCTAATTTTAGGCATCAGATTTTCAGTTTCACATGTGTCTATTACAGGTAAGCATGAAATTGGCCCTGTACTTCCTTTTGTAACTTGTGCCTTCTTGATTTGAGTAAGACTGTTTGAGGGAGTTTACAATTTAATTAAAAGGCTATCTTGTGTTGGACATGAAACCTTAGGCTAGGAAAAAGTCCCTCTTACCTGGCTATCCCTTTGACATGACCATGAGTATCTCCCTTAGATTCTTGGTCTGCAGTGGCTGAAGTGATTTCAAGCATCTTCCATTGTGGATGCTGAAGTCCTCTTAGGACCAAGGCACTTATTTCCAGCTGGCAGTGCATTGTTGTGCAAGCTCACAATTGAGGCATGCCCATGTAATTGCCCTAATTTAAGGGTACTCTGTCCCCCAGGTGAGTCCCCTCCCAAGTCCCTACCCAAAACTGGTCCATGATTTCTGAAGGATCATTCAAACTTTAAAACTTCGCATGGCATAGGTTAATATTTTTGTTGCAACTGCATTGAATTTCAACTCCTCCTTCCGTCCAATCCTATTGACCTCACTTCCCCACAGGGTACTCCCTAGTGCAGGCTAATTGCCATATCAGAATCTTCTTCCTGTAGTAGCAGACCTAAGATACCATCTTCTAATGGAGCACTAGGCTTTCAGAAAACTCTCATTCAGATTTTTAATTACAAATATAGTGATTTTCAAGACCTAGTGAGCTATTCCTATGTGTTTGAGTTTGCTTAACATTTTCTATTTCATCATCACTACTCCTTGAGATCGCCACTATTATTATTCCCATTTTACAGATGAACAAATTGAGACAGAGGATAAATAGCTTGTCCATAGTCACATACTACATTCAGGCTAGCCTTTTGTTAGAGATGAGTCAAGAGACAAGAAGTGCAGCCTTCAGGCATTCTTCCCTCAAATTTCTCAAGAAGGCCAGAAGGCCACAGATGCTGCATCTGATTATGTTTAATCCACTCCGAAAAATAGGACCCCAAGTAGAGGGCCTCATTACTCATGCAGAAAACTCTTGATTGTAAATCTTGCTTCTCTGAAATATGGGTGGCTATGATGTGATGCCAGAATTTTTTTTTAAATACTTCCTGCCGTGCTGCATCATTTTCTTGGACAGAGTAGTGTAAGTCTGTCTTTCATTCTGTCCCTATCTGAATATACTAGTCAAAATTCCTTGACATTTGTATCTGATGCTGTTTTTCTCATTTCACTGATGATTAAAATGTCCTGCACCCTTTCTGCCTTTGGTCCTTTTGCTTGGTTTCTTGGGAGAACAACATAGGTTTTGAAGTTAGCATTTAAAGTGTCCTATTTAAAAAATAGTGTGGTTTTGTGTATGTAATGTTATTTTGTGAGCATTTTCTCATGTCACTAGCTATTTTCCGAACATAAAATTTATATTCTAATTAATTAATATCACCCTATTGATGGACACAGGGTTGTGCCTGCTTCTTTTTTTTCCATTTAATAATGATATGGTGTATTTAATTTCTCCCTCTTTAAATTTTACTTAGGTTAGGTTCCTATAAATTGGATTACTGTGTCAAAAATTATCAGTCCTTTGAAACTTTTGATAAATAATGCTAAATTTGTTTTCAGAGAAGCTTTTCTTTTGTCAATTTAATTTCTACCACCAATAAACAAAAATGCCTTTGCTTAGAAAAAATTGACAATTTGATCTATTAAATTGTTATATAATTAAATTTCCATTTGCTATTTTATTTTTCTTATTGGTCTTTTAGAATCACTTTAAAAACACTTACCTTTATTATGCCACTCTTGTATTCAATGAGTTTCCCACTTTGCAGTTTGCCTTGGTGCGGACTTTGATTAGAATCTCTATTTCTGTTTTGTTTTATTGATCCAGCTTTACTTCTTATGAAGAAAGATATGGCCTTTTGCTGGTGGCTGCGAGAGGGGAGAGGACGCCATGAAGGCTTCTGGCACACTACGAGAGTACAAGGTGGTGGGTCGCTGCCTGCCCACCCCCAAATGCCACACACCACCCCTCTACCGCATGCGAATCTTTGCGCCTAATCATGTCGTCGCCAAGTCCCGCTTCTGGTACTTCGTATCTCAGTTAAAGAAGATGAAGAAGTCTTCAGGGGAGATTGTCTACTGTGGGCAGGTGCTTGAGAAGTCCCCACTGCGGGTGAAGAACTTCGGAATCTGGTTGCGCTATGACTCCCGGAGCGGCACCCACAACATGTACCGGGAATACCGGGACCTGACCACTGCGGGCGCTGTCACCCAGTGCTACCGAGACATGGGTGCCCGGCACCGTGCCCGGGCCCACTCCATTCAGATCATGAAGGTGGAGGAGATCGCAGCCAGCAAGTGCCGTCGGCCGGCTGTCAAGCAGTTCCATGACTCCAAGATCAAGTTCCCGCTGCCCCACCGGGTCCTACGCCGTCAGCACAAGCCACGCTTCACCACCAAGAGGCCCAACACCTTCTTTTAGGTGCAGGGCTTTCGCCTGGGTATGCCCCAAATAAACTCAGGAATGCCCAAAAAAAAAAAAAGAAAAAGAAAAAGAAAGATATGTTTTGGGTTATTATAGCTGTAGAGGGTATTTTACATCTGGGAGATAATTTTCCCTTTCCTTCCTTCCTTCCTTCCTTCCTTCCTTCCTTCCTTCCTTCCTTCCTTCCTTCCTTCCTTCCTTCCTTCCTTCTTTTCCTTCCTTCCTTCCTTCCTTCCTTCCTTCCTTCCTTCCTTCCTTCCTTCCTTCCTTCCCTCTCTCTCTCTCTCTCTCTCTCTCTCTCTCTCTCTCTCTCTCTTTCTTTCTTTTTTGACATTGTTTTGCTGTTGTCATCCAGGCTGGAATGCAATGGTGCGATATTGGCTCTCTGTGACCTCCACCTCCCGAATTCAAGTGGTTCTCCTGTCTCAGCCTCCCAAGTAGCTGGGATTGCAGGCATCTGCCACCATGCCCAGCTAACTTTTGTGTTTTTAGTACAGACAGGGTTTCGCCATGTTGGCCAGGCTGGTCTCGAACTCCTGACCTCAGGTGATTCACCTGCCTCGGCCTCCCAAATTTCCCCTTATTCCAATAAAATTATTCTCCACAATTATCTAGAGTTTAAACTTCCAGATAAGCTTCAAAATCATTCTGGCAAATTATAAAATAACCACGTTGGGATTTAAACATAATCTATCATTCAGTATATATACTGTATCATTATTAAAATAGTAAAAAAGAAACAGGTGTAATCCTTATGTACGTCAATAGGGGTATATTAAGTAATTAATACATGAAAGAATGTTTAAAAAGAGGTACACTGAAAGTGGCATATTTCTAGGTGTAGTGTAGTAGAATATATTTATACATCAGTAAGGAGACAACCTTATTAGTGCCAGTGGCTTACATTTGTAGATGGTAAGGGATTAGATGGGAAGCATGACTACTGATTATGGATTTCTTTGAAAGACAAAAAGGAAGGTTTGGTTTGATTTGAAGATTACAGGAAGCTGTGAAAAGCTTTGAACAAGTGACTGATAATGATGAAATTACAAGAACTAACATTGATTATGTTTTTGCTACATGTCAGGAACTCTTCTAACTTTACAATGCATCCAACCTGTGCAAGGATTCCATGTGGTTGTTTTTACTCTTACCCTATTCTACCTAGTGAAAAAGAGACACAAAGATCAAGTAACTTTTCTTTTCTTTTTCTTTTTCTTTTTTTTTTTTGAGACGGAGTCTGGCTCTGTCGCCCAGGCTGGAGTGCAGTGGCCGGATCTCAGCTCACTGCAAGCTCCGCCTCCCGGGTTCACACCATTCTCCTGCCTCAGCCTCCCGAGTAGCTGGGACTACAGGCGCCCGCCACCTCGCCCGGCTAGTTTTCTTGTATTTTTTAGTAGAGACGGGGTTTCACCGTATTAGCCAGGATAGTCTCGATCTCCTGACCTCGTGATCTGCCCGTCTCGGCCTCCCAAAATGCTGAGATTACAGGCTTGAGCCACCGCACCCGGCCGTTAAGTAACTTTTCAAAGTTACGTATGTTAAAAAGGCAATATGGCTGTAGAGTTTACACCCTTCACTGTTAATTTATACCTGCAATAGAGCAGAGTCTTTCTTTCCGTTACTACCTAGCAAGCACAAATGTAACAACACAAAACAAACACATCTGTTACAAGTAGATATTTTTCTTTTTTTTTTTTTTTTTTTTTTTTTTTTTTTGAGACGGAGTCTCGCTCTGTCGCCCGGGCTGGCGTGCAGTGGCCGGATCTCAGCTCACTGCAAGCTCCGCCTCCCGGGTTCACGCCATTCTCCTGCCTCAGCCTCCCGAGTAGCTGGGACTACAGGTGCCCGCCACCTCGCCCGGCTAGTTTTTTGTATTTTTTAGTAGAGACGGGGTTTCACCATGTTCGCCAGGATGGTCTCGATCTCCTGACCTCGTGATCCTCCCGTCTCGGCCTCCCAAAGTGCTGGGATTACAGGCTTGAGCCACCGCGCCCGGCCCAAGTAGATATTTTTCCTATATAATTTGTATTATTATTATAATTAAACATACTGGCTGTTTGCCTTAGTGAAGTTTCTAAAAAGGCAAATAATGCTTTGCAAATGTGTTGACTAAATAAATTTCCAGAGAAAAAAATATATAGCTATGCCAAAAACATTGTGAAATTGTTAATAATTTAGCAGTTAATAATTTAGTGGGGGACTCTAACCTTACAGCAATTGGCTTCTAAATCTATATCCCTCATAAGTGGTGGTCTTGATTTTTGTTTTGAGGAGAAATCAGAAATAAAATGTAATTGTTGAAATATCAGTGATTGATAAATAATAGCTAAATTGTCATAAAATAACACAAATGGACTCTACCTAAGAGAGCCAACTATACTGTGTACTAACCCAAAAATAAGATATAAAAATGGTATGTTCCAGAGGGATTTAAAACTTACAGTAGGTGTGTCTAGTTGTGGAAGGAGACATGGGAAAGTTCTATGAAACTCATTTAGAGAATATAATGGACCAAACCTTTGAAAGTGAAGGGCCCCACAGCATTTATAAAAGGCTCTCAGCACTACTTTTCCAAGTTTCACTGGTCATGCTCTTAGAATTGCTGTCAACTTCTACTTCAGGTCTGAGTTTTGTTTCTTCACTGCCTTGAAGATGTGCTTTTTCAGCCAGGTATAGTGGTTCAAGCCTGTTATCCTGGCACTTTGAGAGGCCAAGACAGGAGGAACACTTGAGTCCAGGAGTTCAAGAGTGCTGTGGGCAATATAGTGAGACCTCATTCTCTACACAAAATTTTAACAATTAGTCAAGCTTTTTGGTACCCACTTGTAATCCTAGCTGCTCCAGAGGCTGGGGTGGGAGGATCCTTCGAGTCCAGGAGGCATCAGTGAGCCATGATTGCACCACTGTACTCCAGCTCAAAAAAAAAAAAAAGATATGCTTTTTCAATCTTTTCCATTACCAATCTCAATCACTTTCAAATCACCCGATTGCTACTGCAGTCATAGATATCTTTTCTCCCTCCATCATCTTTCCAAATAACAACTATTTCCAGAAAAGAACTGCTGCTGACATTTGCTTATTTGACTGTTCTGCTGTCTGTCACTCATCCATCTGACATATGCACAGAGGCAGCTGTAGCATCAAGAACACACACTCAGAAGTCAGACTGGTTCTGTCTTCTGGTTCTATCACTTATTAGCCATAAGAGCTTGAACAATTATTTCACCTCTTTATTCTTCTATAGAATGGAAAAACAATTAGACCACCTTCATAGAGTTGTTTTAGAAATTAAAGGGGATAATACAATAAAAGGTTTAGAATAGTACTTGGCATAAAGTAAGACTAAAAAGATATATTAGTTATCATGCACTTATTCACATTATAATTGAGTACCTAATATGCACCAGGCACTGTTATTGGCACTTGGAATATAATGGTGAGGGAAAATAAGGCATTCTCAGACTTCATAGAATTTGCATCCTAGTGATGGTGATAGACCTTGATCAAATAATCACAGAAATAAATGTAAAATAGCAGTAGTGTTCAGTGCTTTGAGAGAGGTAAATGGTACTACAAGAACTTAGCACACAGATTTGACCTAGGCAAGTAAGTCAGAGGAGGATGTGATGGGATGTGCCTATTAAGAATTAGTTTGTATTAACAGGATCAAAAACGAAAGAGCACTAAAAAGTAGAGGCTATGTGTTGAGAAGAATCGGCATGAGCACAAGTGAAGATGGAATGTCAGTGTGTCTGGTGCAAAGAGAACAAGGTAAGGCTGGAGAGGGAGATGGGAACTGCTGATGAAGGGCTTTACAGGATAGTGTATGGAAGTTTTTAGCAGCATGGCCACATTATCATGTTGAATACAATGAGATGTTGGATTGCAGAGTGGCATGGTTGGCTAAGAGCAGACACATTAGGCTATTTAAATAACTTAATTCAGGAGAAAGAAAATGGGAGCTGTTACATGCGTCCAAGTAAAGAGACCACCAAGCAGGCTTTGTGTGAGAAGCAGTGGCTGTGTATTATTACACCCCGGTGCAGATGGGCTGAGTCTGACAAAGAGTCAGCAAAGGGTGGTGGGATTATCATTAGTTCTTATAGGTTTGGGATAGGCGGTGGAGTTAGGAGCAATTTTTGTGGGCAGGGGGTTGGATGTTACAAAGTACATTCTCAAGGGTGGGGAGGATGTTACAAAGCACATTCACAAGGGCAGAGAGGATGTGTCGTACAAAGTACATTCGCAAGGGTGGGGAGGGTGTATTGTCACAAGGGCGAGGAGGAATGTTATAAAATACGTTCACAAGGACCAGGGAATATCACAAAGTACATTATCACAACGTCTGGGGTAGGGGGAGTGGGGAGAGTGGGGGGATGGGGGTTGGGGGGATGGGGAGGATGTCACTACGGCTTGACCATGGTGCGGCCAGCTCAGAGGATCTTACATTCCTGTCTTTTGATGTTAATCATGAAGAAATAAAACAAGAAAGAGTAGTGAAAACTTGGGGTGAAAATTTTGGGGGCAGTATGGAGGGGTGATGGGAGACGTTTCTCAGGGCTGCTTCGGGCGGGATTAGGAGCAGCATGGGAACCTAAAGTGGGAGAAATTAAACTGAGGTAAGATGGGGGGTAAGGGGTGATATTGTGGGGTTGTTAAAAGCAGGATTTGTCATATAGGGTGATTAGTGATCGCCTGGGTGTGGTCTCGTAGGAATTGAGAGATTAATTGGAAGACACAAGGCCCAAATAAGAGAAGGAGGAAGATAGGTATTAGAGGACTAACCATTGGAATAAGCCAGAATACCCAGTCAGAGAGTGGCCAGGTGGGTCCCGCAGAATTAGTTGCTTGATTAACAAGTTTTTGTGCTCTGTCTTTGAGTTTTTTGACGTTATATACCAGGCCAGATTGATTTAAGTAAAAACAACACTCTTCATTAAGAAATATACAGAGTCCTCCTTTTTTAGCAGTGAGTTAATTGAGGCCTCAGCGGTTCTGGAGGACAACTGCAGCTAAAGAGTCAACCTGGGCTTGGAGGACAGATAAAGTGTGCCATGTATCTGTAATGTTAGCAGAGAAGTCATTAGGGAGGCTGCGGAATGTTGTGACAGAGGTTGAGATGTCTGCTATTCCAGTTCCAAGTGCATTTGTGGAGGCAGAAAGTCTTAGACCCACAAGTAAAGGGATTAGTGGGATGACTCTTTTTTGTCATGTTGGTGTCATGAAGGGGATAGGCAGTTGTTCATTCCCATCTGCGAACTGGATTTTGAGGGTAAGGAAGACTAGAGTACATGTAGGTGGAAGAGCCACATAAAAAGAAGAGACCTTTTGTCAGGCAGAGCTGGAAATGTAAAGTGAAAAGGCGAAAAGGTGTACTGAAAGAGGAGTCCTGCACCCAAAATCCTAGAGATCCAGCAAGGGCAGCAGCCTTTAGAGGTTGTAATGGGGATTGATGGTGCAAATACGTAGAGGGAGGGGTTTGGTTCTCATGGTGTATGAGAAAGCACATAGTGTCTACAAGTAAACTTTCACCACTATTCATGGGGCTGGGTATAAAGCAAGCAAGAGGAGGGGCTAGGAGGAGAGTCAGACAGGCGGGTGGATGGGGGAGGGGGCGGTAAGCCAAGGATGGAGTGAGATGCAAGGTAGATGTCTTCCTAAACAATAGTGACGGTCAATGTATTTTAGTTTGTCAATAATGATAGAGGGCTTATCAGTAATATGAAGTTGGAATGCTCCCATCTGTTTGGTAATGTATGTGGCTGGGTTCTAGAGATACAGAATAAAGCAATATTTGGGTAGTGGACGGTTACCTAAAGGGATTCCAGTAGGTTGTTGTCAGGAGATGTGTAAAGGAGTGGCAACAGGGATAGTTGTTTGTGTGTTTAGGGGTTCAAATACGGCAGGAGGGTGGGGGTGGGAACTGATATAAGGAGAAAGGTGCCATAAGTAGAGGCAGAGAAGTGTGGTACCTTGTTGGTGCGAAATGTCTGGGGAGTTCTCACCAAATCAGAAGATAAAGTCTAGAAGATAAAGAAGTTCCTCAGGCAGGTAAGGATGAGGGCTACTAAAGGAGGTTTGGATGTGCTGGTAGACAGGAGAGGTAGCCCAGTCAGCCTGTAGAGCGGGGGCAGCTGTGTAAGAGCAGGAAGAAAGGGAAATGCATAGCCAACAATTCTTTGCTAGAGAAGGATTGAAGGATTGAGTGATATCAGTGAGGACAGAGTGGGTGAGACTGATAGTATGCTGGAGGTAACTAGGGAGAAGTAGAGAGTGACTGGAGAATGGGGGTAAGGATAAGAGTGAGTAGAAAAGTCAAAAAAGGACTTCAACACGATAGAAGAATTGGAATGTACCTTGCCACTGAAGATCTTCTATCCACTCCGAGAGAGAGTTATGGGTGGCAGTTTGAGATAAAACCAGGAGATATCAGTTATGATGGTTTGGAGGAAAAAAGTATAAACCGGCAGTATAAACAAGGGCAGGGCATTTATGAGTAGTTGAGAATAGTGAATCAGAGTATGACTAGACAGAAGATAGGCATGACAAGTTTTTGGGGCAGAGTCCAAATAGTGGGGATGACTGCATAAAGTCCTGTTGCAAAAAGAAGGGTAAATGGATAGACCTAATAGAATGAAGGGATGTATTTAGGCTCATAAAGTTTATTACTGTTCTTCAGAAATGCGAGTGAGTTTAAGGGAAGTAGGGGAAGGTACTTGCGACTTCCAGGAGGAAGAGGAGGGATCAGGCTGGCTGTCCAATGGACACAGCTTTATTCTGGAATGGTGAACCCAATGGGGACGGTCCTGCAGGCAGATGGCAGTTGGGGTACTATAGATGAGTAAGTAGGGTCCAGGCCATCGAGGTTGTAGAGCTCGAGGGGTCAGATTTTTAAGAAGAACTGATCATCCAGCTAGGGTGTCTTTATATGCCCGGGAATCTGGAGTAGGCAAGAGAAGATTAGCAGCCTGGAGAATTTCCTGTCTAGCCTGCTGGAGGACTGGAAGATAGTCACCTAGAGGACTGGTGTCTGGCATGAGGTTAGGGCCCAACAGGAAGGTCTGTCCATATAAATGTTCGAATGGACCATACCCTGTAGCATCTCGAGGACAGGCTCTAATTCTAAGGAGGCAAAACAGTAAAAGTACTGTCCAGTCTTTTTTAAGTTGGAGATTGAGCTTGGTGAGGTGTGTTTTTAAAATACCATTAGTTCTTTCTACCTTTCCCGAAGATTGATGATGACAGGGGGCATGAAGATCCCACTGGTTGCCAATGGCCTGGGAGACTGCTTGAGTGACCTGACTAATGAAGGCAGGTTCGTTATCGGACTGTATAGAGGTGGGAAGGCCAAACTGAGGAATTATGTCTGACAGAAGGGAAGAAATGACCACAGTGGCCTTCCCAGACCCTGTTGGAAAGACCTCTACCCATCCAGTGAATGTATCTACCCAGACCAAAAGGTATCTTAGTTTTTTGACTCAGGGCATATGGGTAAAGTCAATCTGCCAGTCTTGTATTTGAAATCTGGTTATAGCAATGGAGAGGACTGGATGGACTTAACCGATATCTAGAAAGTAAAATTGCCAGAACTTGGTATAAATTTTATTGGGGGAGGGAGGGTGAGCAAGAGGGAGCAGTTATGGATGACTCAGTCTCCTGGCATGCGGAACTAAGATAGAACTGACAGAAGAATGGAAGGTCATGTGCCTGATTTGAGACTTTTTGCATTGGAGGTACTCTAAAGGACACA